>NW_026126517.1:2797500-3473750 GCF_943737965.1 Phodopus roborovskii | reverse complement strand
ATAGCAACCAGCCAAGTTTCTGGGAAGAGGTTTAGGCCAACAGGGTCACTTAGAAAGGACACTATCCAACATGTTTAGCTGCTTCCAGACAGTTCAGTGTATCCCGGGTTCCCAACTCCTGTTCGATATCACCAATGCTTAGGAGGGTTTCAGCATTACAGCTGTCTTTGAGTCATTTCTGCTCCACATTCCTCTAAGTAATTCCATTAAAACTCCATTGTTGGCATTCATTCTTTTGACCTGTGTGGTTTCTCTATCTGGGGTGATGAGATATGCACAATCTGTCTTCCCAGGAAAAATCTTGTTACACAATACATCTGTAGTCTTCCAGAACTATAGTAAATGGGTTTAATATATTCTGTACTATTCTGTACATATAAATTTTACTTTTTGATAACCATGTGTTATAACTAAAATGTTGAAACCAGAAAACTATAATGTTGAAACCTGGATAGATGCCTCTGGCCTGTAATGCAAGCACTAAGGGGGAGCATTGCATGAGTTTTAGGCCACAATGGGTTACTGAGTGATAATTTGTCACATAACAACAAGCAATAAAAAATAGAAGCCATGTGCACAAACAAATCTCCATAGTTACTAAAGCTCTCATATTTTGTTTAACTATTTATTTGTTACTGCATGTTTTATATGGGATCATTTTAATTTTGTACATTTTTTTCTATTATACAGTTTTCTAAAGAATTGTTTGAGGCTTAGTATAAAAGTTTTTATATGAGCAATTTTTACTGATGGTTCCCACAAAGATTCCTGTGCCTTGTTGGCCAGCTGCACAGTCAGATACCTTGTAAGTTCACAGCAGTTGCTTCCTTGACAAGCAAGGACAATATGGTATGTAATCATTGCATGGGTGTGGTCCTAGAAGTCACTGAAGTCTTCAATCTGCCAGCACAAGTCCAGAGATAAAGAGTAGTAAGTCAGAGCAGAAATGGAAACATTCAAGAACCACACTGAAGTTCTACCTCCTTTCTCCCAACAGGCTTACTGTGGAGAACAAATGAAGGCCAAGCACAGACAGACAAATTGCATCTAATGCCAATTTACTTCAAACTACACATTTCTATCATGTCTGATTTGCTAACTCTATACATAAGGGCACCAAAGAAAATCTTGTCTCTGGTATAGAAATAAACATATGTGTTATATGTTGGTCCTACAAGGGGCTAAGATACAACATCTGAAAGAGCCCTGGCTGTAGTGAGGTCATCAGTAGAAAAATATAGAATTAGAGAAAAGGATGTTTCCAGAACCTAGAGGAATTTATTGGTGACTACCCCAGTTGTCATCAGAGAGCCTTCATCTAGTAAATGATGGAAACAGATGCAGAGACCCAGAGCCCAAGATTAAGCCTAGCTCAGGGAATCCTGCTGAAGAGAAGGAGGAAGGATCATAAGACTCAGAGTGGTCAAGAACTTCACAACAACAGAATCAACTAACCTGTGTTCATAGTAGCTCACATAGTCTGAACCAACAGTTAGGAAACCTACCAAGGTCTTCTACATATATGTCTGAGTTGTAAAGCTTGGTCTTCTTGAGGGACTCTTAACAATGGGATCAGGAGGTGTCCTTAAGGCTTTGACCAGCTTTTGGGAACCTATTCCTTATACTGGGTTGCCTCACCTAGCCTTAATACAAAGGTGCTTAGTCCTACTACAACTTGATATGCCATACCTTGTTGATACCCATGGGAAGCCTGCTGTTTCTGGACAGAAATAGAGAAGTAGACTGAGCAGTTGAGAATTAGAGGAGAAGGAGGGGAAACTGGTCAGGATATAAAATAAATTAATTTAAATAAATAAAGCAAAACCAGAGAAACTGAAAATCCATATTACATTAATCCCATGAAATATATGTGTGTTTCCTCCTCTCCTCCTTGCTGTTCTTTTATCCCCAGCCACTTATTAAGAAAATCCTATTTGTCATGGCTCCTTCATCTCCCAGAAACAGTCTCAAGTAGGTGAAGCTACCAATAAACTTGAGGTGTCTGGGCAAGAGCAATTGTGCTAAGCAGCTAACATTTTTTGAGGGCACTCACATTGAAAATCCCTTTGTGGTCCTTTTGGAGCAACTACTATTGATAACTGTGGATCTGAGGCAATTCTTTTTTTTTTTTCTTATTTTACATATCGATCCCAGTTCCCTCTCCCTCCCTCTTTTACACTCTCCCATGCTTCCTCACCCCAACCATGCTCCCATCCCACCCCACCCCCTCACTCCACAGGGAGGGTGATGCCTTCCAGGAGGGTTCAAAAAATTCTGTCAAGTAATTTGGAGTAGGGACTAGGCTAAATGCCCTTCCCTGATAATGAGATAGATGACTAACTTATCCACCATCATAGAGCCCTCATCTAGTAGCTGATGGAAACAGAAGCAGACACCCACAGCTAAACATTGAGCAGAACTGAAATCCAGATGCAGAGAGGGAAGACAAGACCCAAGTACAGAAACCCACAGAGACAGCTGACTTGAACAAGGAGGAGCTAATAGGCCACCAGACTGATAGCTGGGAATCCAACATTGGACTGACTCAGATATCCTGAACATGGGTCTCAGTTAGAAGGCCTGGGCAGTCTTAGGGACCTCTGACAGTGGAACCAGGATGTATTCTTGGTGCACAAAAGGACTTTGGGAGCACATTCCCCATGAAGGGGTACTCCATTAATCTGAGGCAATTCTTAAACATCCTTTAATCAGGAGTTAACTTTAGACACCAAACCATTTTGGCTTTTAGCAACTACAGTGATTGTGACAATGGAGCCTGCATTCTTCCTCTCATTCACTTAAAGCCACTCTTGGTGAGCTCTACCCAACCACTATCCTGCTGTACTAATCTACAGGGTAAACTTACATCTATCAGGATATAAGCTCCTCTGGTTTTTGTATATATTCCTCTTTGTGTTCAGTTTGTCAGTGAGACTCTCTCTCTCTCTGTCTCTGTCTCTCTGTCTTTGTGTGTGTGTGTGTGTTGTGTGTGTATATATGTCTGTCTGTCTAGTGTGTCTGCATCTAAGATCAGTCTCTATTTTCTCTATTCTCTCAGCTCTTCATCTATCAAATAATCAACAGAGGACTTCCAGGATCTTCCATCCTCATGCCAAACTGTCTTAGAGTATTGGAACCTGAGAGGATCTATTTCAAGAGCAAGGATCATTGAGTCAAGGTATTTTAATTCCCTGGGAGAAAGAGATGATGTCATAAGAAATTGATCGGGAATATATTATATTATATTATATTATATTATATTATATTATATTATCTTCAGATAGTGTTGCTGACACATGCAGGCAGTGCTGAATTCTCATTGTCCTCTATTGTGCCTTTTCTTTTCATGCCCTGGAAGGAGTCCATGCAATTTGGTCCTCACTTGCCTAAGCCTGAAGTATCCAGGGCTTGAAGACAGCCTGTCCACTACATCAGTTTGTTCCATGGGTTTGAGTCATGGTGTTATGAATCTCCTTCATGCTCTGAAAAGGAGTAATGGGAAACAATAAAGCTATGTGTGATCATAGTACTTATGTTCTCATTTATTCAATGTATGGTTAATAAACTTCCTGCAAAAAAATGACATATAATTTATGTCTTAAGATTGGTGGATCAGATACAACTACTACTGTCTGTTAGTTGACCAAAAGGCAACCATGGGTGGCATGTAAAAGAAGCAATGTGGTTTCTACATTTCCCCTCACATGGTTCCGTAGGTAATATAGAATGCCTATACTATAAAAGAAATGGCCACACCTGTGTCATTTGACCCTTCCGAGGGTTGATTCAGCAGTGTTTCTGGTGTTAGGGATACAGTGATCATCTAGACAGAGGTAGCTCGCAGAGTCTGGCAGAGCAGAGGCTAACATTAAATCAGTGTCTCCACCAATATTTAATAAATTATCATTTCTATATGCAATTTAAAAGAGAGAGGCCAGAAGTCATTACTGACACAAGCTGGCACAGGCTAAGCAATAGTAAAGAAGGCTTTCTAGACAACAGCATTTATACAAAGAAAATTATACAGCAAGCCCTAAGTTCTGTTTGGTCTCTCTAGTCACAGTACTTTAAGCTTGATCTATTTCTATCCCACTATTCAATTTACGCAGGTTTAGAAGAGATTGCCAGAGGGATTTAGACAAGATAAAGACATTTACACATGTATAATTATAGTGACATGATGTGGTATAGATTTGTTCTTGATTTTAATTAAAATAATCTCAAACTTCTTCATCAAGCCTTCTGAAATATATGACATTTATGAGACATATAGCAATGTTTGGGATACTTCCCAAATAAATACAAGCCATAATGTAGATTAAACATAATAAAGGCCTCCTTGACTCTAAATATCTCATTTTTATTTATATTTTATTCATGGTAATTACCATCCTAGCTGTAAAGACAAATACATACAATAAATGGCTAGCATTTGATTATCTTAAAATGTAAATTGTACACAAGATACAAGACAAAATCATTTATTATAAACAAATGGGAAAGGTATGTGTTTGATATATTCACACAAGAGAGATAATATGAATCTTCATTATAAGATGAGCTAATATGAATCAATATAAGAAAAGAAATGTCCCAGTAGATTATATGAATGACTGATGTATCTGACATATACTTTCTGCTGTGTAAATATCTTTGTTGAATAAAAAAATACAATTGACTAAAGAATAAATTAAAATGTTCAGTAAACTTAACGACAATACCAAGTCCAGCCCCTGAGGAAATGCAAAGCAACAAAATGCCACTTTTAGTTTGTTGACAAAATCAAAGACAATAATAATGTCTAATTATATGTTACTGGGGCCCAAAAAATGTGAAGCCCCACTAAGAAAGAATTGAACAATGAATCAGCAATTCTAAAAGGATGAAAATATTTTTTACCCCACAATTTTATCTTTATGAATAAGGAGTTTTCTAAGAGAAAAAGATAAATATATAAAACTATTTCATTTTAATTTTACAAGTGGATGTGTGTGTCCATCCTGGGCGGGAAGAATGTGAGATCTCATAGAGCTGGAGTTACAGGCAGTTGTGTGTCACCTAATGTGAGAGCTAGGAATCATACCCAAGTCCTGTGGAAGAGCAAGGTGGCCTCTGAACCACTGTGTCACCTCTACAGTCCCCCATAGTATATTTAAAAAGCGTTTATCGGCACTTTTCATAAAATGTTATTTATAAGTATAAAAATTTAAAACAGCCATTTTTTTTACAAATAAGTTGCTGATTAAATGATCTATGACTATGATCTGCCAGTTTTGTTCAACTGGTAGCCCAAGGGCCATTTGTATCTGATGGTTGCTACAAATGCCCCAAGGTATTTGTAGATGTTAAAATCATAGCAATGTCAAAAAATGAGTTGCCCTGGTTATACAAAAGTATCATAAAAACGAATTGCATTTATTTGTTTATTGAATAAAAATGTTATTTACAAAGCATTATGTAGCATGGTCCATATATACATATTTAATATCTGTTATTTTAATTGACACTATAATTTGATATATTTGGGGGGGCACACTGAGATGATTTAGTATGTGTAAACATTGTGGAATTGAAAATTTAGGATAATGAGCACATCTATTATTTGTACACTCAGCATTTTGTGATGAGAACTTTGTAAAAAGCCTCTCTTTTGGCTATTTTGAAATGCACAGTAAACTAGTTCTCTATACCTGTTATTCCAAATTGCATTGTCAGCTTACCACGCTGTAGCAGCACACTTTTTTTATCACCTATTAGTAACTTTCACACACAGACAACTCCCCTCCCTAATCTCTTATCATCACCATTATACTCTGGAACTCCCATGCAGTGACTCTTTGAGTTGCAGGTAACTGAGAACATGTAGCACATCTTTACATGTCCACTGTGGCTACGGAGAATTTACTCTGAATTTGTGTCTCATAGGGATAGTCTGCAAGCTTGCAATGTGATTTGTGCTAAGGCTCTTTGAAAGCAAATCTAGTCACAGTGGGAATGGGAATCTGGACACAGCATGTGACCAAAGAGATGCTGAAAGGTATCCACTGCAATTATCTGTTATCTTTAGGGAACCTGCAATACACTGTGCTGAGATGAAAGAGACAATGTAGCAACATGAGATGCTTAAGCAGCTTTGCAGCTGGACACATGGAATGTGAGAATCAGAAGTAGGAAGAAGCCTTGCTTCAGTAGCATGAAAAGGTTTATTCTTTTATAACCCCACAGGAACAGAAATCACTGCAATTAGTTTTTTTTAAATAATGCTGTTGCTATATGGGGTGGATTTAGAAGAAGCCAGAGACAGTGACACCAAGAGAAACCATTAGCAGACCTGAACCATGTGTAAATGGGTAACCTCAAACTCCTGATATAAAGGGATGAAAGAGTATGTAAGAAAATGTACTTGAAATTGTCCAAATGCCAGAGAATGATGATCTTTAAATAAAAGGCAGTGGTGGCTAGACTGACTAAGAAAATCATTTTGATGATATTCATAGGGGACTGTAGCTCATATGTATGCTATATATAGCCTAGAGCCAGGATGTATAATGCCATGTAGTAAATTCGTGGCACAATCAATTAATTAATTAGCAATAGGTTATGAATACATGTGTGATTTAAACTCAGGCTGATGAAGCAGGGCATGTGAATGTTATACTAGAGAAAGTAAAGGTCCCCAATTTATCTTCTTAATTGATATTTAAATATTTCCCATCAAACATATGTTTCTGTGGTTAAAGTAACCTTTAAACTATAACCTCGTTATTTTCTTTTTGCCGAAGAGAAAGCTTTTAGAAAGGTAGGAAATGGGATCTGGTTATGATGAAGAACAGACAAGAATTAAAGACAGGACATGCCCATCTTCCTTACAAGGCAGAATCCCTTGTACTTAGTAAACTGAGCTGACACTTGGGTTCAGTTCAGCATTACATTACTGGACTGATGCTGTGTAAGCATGAGTTCAGCTTAATAAGAGCAAGGGATGTTCCTCCTATTTTGGAGAGTCAGGAGCAGCCATGTAAGAACTGTACCTATCCTACAAAAGACACAGAGGGCCTGAAATGACACAGATAAGGAGAGGAACTGCCAAGCTGTCACTAAAGCATTGATTATGTGAGTGGAGTCTTGATACCATCTAGGGATCTTAGGTCTCTGCCAATTAGAAAATTAAAAGGAAGGAAATAAATTGCAGTCAAATAAATGAGTTCTATTAAAAGTAAAAGTATACTGACACTTATACACACACAAAGAGACAACCCACACAAGGTAAAGGGATTCACAAACCAAAGTCTAAGCTCTAAGCCTCATTGGAAAGCATAGGTCTCTCACATTGTATGATGTATGTCTCTGTCCCCTTTTGGCGGGGGGTGGGATTCATACACAGAGGAGGGGACTAACAACTTCTATCTTAATGAAAACTGAGACATGTTCAGGACCCAAAGTGTGTATATATCCTGGCCAGTCATCTGGAAGTGGGGCCATTCAGGGGAGAACAAATTCTCATGCTTCAAAGCCTTTGTCCTGAGTGCAACCAGAAGTTTGTCATCTCATTGTGTAACTGTGGGTCTTTATGTAAGGATGTTTATCTGCCTTCAGTCTCCTGATTCTTCCAGACCAGACCAGCTTGGTGGTTATACATGGGAGAAAAGACCATGTTAAATTGAATTAGGACTTCCTCATTGTTTCCATTTGGAAATTAAGAATGACAAAAGGAATGTGTTTGGGTGTCAAGATGGCAAAAGGGCAGGTTTGTGATGTTTTGTCTCCGGGATCAGTTTTACTGGGCTTGGAATCAATTCAAAGGCAAGCAGCTAGGTACTCTGGTGAGGAATTTTCCTGACCAAATCGTTTAAAGTGAGGAGGCTCAGCTGAAGTGTAGGTGGCACCTTCTGGTGGCAGCCCAAATGAAAGGAGGTCGAAGAAGGAAATTTATTTTGCCTGATCAACTTTACTCTTGCTAGCAGATTTATTTACTCTTTGGTAGTCAATGCTGGGTTTCTTTACTGGTGTTTGAACCACCCACTGTCTTCCAGCCTCCTACACAGGTCAAAGGCCAGCAGCTCTCTAGGAAACTTCCAGGTCTTCAGCAGAAGATTGGAACTGCTGAGACACCCAGCCTCATCTTCAGAGAGACTATATGTCTTTACATATTTATATAGTCATTCTCTCATTTCTATTTATATGCCCCACTAGAGAACCCTGACTAATACAGCCACAGGAAGCAAAAGTTAGAGACTTGTCTATATTCTTAACCTCTAAAGCCATGGGTTCCTTTAAGACAAGAGTTGTTAGTTTGGCTATAATTTATCTGTAACAGAGTATGTTAACTATTTAGGTTATTGCTCTGACAGAATATCTAACAAACCAATTTAAGGAATGGAAGGATTATTTTTAGGTGATAGTTCAATGGTAGAATCTATCATAGAGGGGAAATCATAGAGGCAGAAGGTTTAAGTGGCTAATCAAATTGCACCAACAATCTGAAAGAAGAGAAGAGGGGAATGTTGCTGTTCAGCTCCCTTTCTCCCTTTTATCCAGCCAGGGACCCAAGTTAAAGTGGATCTTCCCACCCCAGCTAACCTATTCTACAAAATTCTCCCAAAGAAATGTGATCCCATTGCAATTCTACATACACCAAGTACACAACCAAGACAGACCATTGCAACATCATCCTTATCAACCTGACATCAAGCACATCACATTTTTTTTCTTCCTTTAAAATTTTAATTAAAATGCAATTCCATCATTTTCTGCCCTGTTTCTTCTTTCCAATCCTTTCTATGATCCTCCCCTTACCACTTCCAAAATTCTTGGTCTCTTTTTCTTTGAATATTATTATAATATTGTATGTATTGTTACATTATATATACTGTTATATTGTAAGTGTGTGCCCTTCACATACACATGCATAACTATATAAATACAACCTGTTTAATCCACTTAGTGTTGCTTGTATGTATATGATCTTAAGACTACTACTCAGTATTGTATAATCAATTAGGTGCTCATCCCTAGGAAAAACTAATTCTCCTTTACTTAGCAACTGTTAGTTGTCTGTATCTGTTTGTCTAAGGGTAGGGCCACTTAGATTGCCTCCTTCCACATTAGTCTATTAGTGTTGTCATTGTTAAGCATGTCACTTTTAAACCATAACTTTCCATCTCTTTTTCCCATAGACTACTATGCAAAATGAACTCAGATTGCATGTAAATGTCTACATAATGTTTAATAGTTGTAAGCAGTATAAAAGTTCAAAGTCTGTATCTCAGCTGAAACTCAAGGTAACCTGTTAATTGTGAATGCTTGTAAAATAGTTGCAAAAAAACAGCTACATATTTTAATATAAAATGGAATGAAAAGTATTTATGTTCCAACATGGAAGAATTGGAGGCATACCAAGGAATGACTGGATCAAAGACAGAAAACCATGGATACAAACATCAAAACCCAGTACTCCCCACACAGCATCTTTGGGTCATGATGGAATTATCTGGGATCCTGAGAGTATGGGTAGCCCTTTCCCTCCAACTCTGCCACTTGAAGCTAGTTTTCCATTACATTTGGCCCTTGCCTTTTCAGATTGTCACAGTGGCCTTTCAGAACCTTGTGGGAATTCTATCTTGTTTAGTTCCTATTGCCGTGGTAAAAATGACAATCAAAAACAACCTGGTGAATAAGTGTTTATTTCAACTTACAGTCTACAATCCATTATAAAAGGAAGTTAGGGCAGGAGCCCATAGGGAGGAACTGAAGTAGAGGCCATAGAAGTACTGAGCTTATCTCTTATTTCAATGCCTTGCTCCTTCCGGTACTACCTTGCTCATGGCTGATACCACCCCTAGTGGCCTGGACCCTGTCATATCATTAATCAAAAAAAAAAAAAAAAAAAAAAAAAAATGCCCTACAGAGTTGCCTATAGGCAATATGATTGGGGCATCTGTTCAACTGAGGTTCCTTTTCCAAGATAAGTCTAGCTTGTGCCAAATGGATGAGACCAGCAACAAACTGCTAACCAAGGCATGTTGTGTGGAAGCTAATGCAGTAAAGGTAGTTTTGGTTTGCTCCCCTTTCTGTCTGATCTCTTGACATTTTCATATATGGGACTCTGTGTTTTTATTATTTAGGTCAATTAAAAATTCCATTTACAGTATTGCAACCCTAACATACTTTGAATGACCTCAGTGCACCATTTGTACCATGACATAAGACTCCATGACTCCCATCAATCCTGCATCTTTCATGAATGGAAAACTATTGGGGTTTAATAGGGATCAGGAGAAACAAATAGGCTGAATAAATGTGTATTCATGGAGAAATACCTTACAACATAGACAGATGAACACCAGCAGGTTCCTGATCCCCTAGGTAATGTCTGCCCCTGTCCCCACCCCCAATGGGCGTGGTCTGTGCCACAGGTGAGGACAAAGTGAATATCTCACTACAGAAAATCAATACCATAAGAACAACAATGCCCAGTTCTGCTGCCATCTGAGCATAGACCCTTCCCTTCTGGAACCATTGTACCAGCTTCTGGGTCCTGACCCCAGGGAAGTGCTTCCATAGACAGTTATTTTTGAGGAGCAGACAACCCCTTTGGCTGCCAGTCTCTCTCCTTTCAAATGGATTTGCAGTTCTACAAGCTGTAACCACTGATGAGTGGGTCTTGCCCTCAGAAAAACTTTTGGTTGCCTCAGTGCAAAGTGCTAAGTTTCTCTTTAATAACACCAATTTTGTTGGCAATTGCATCAGCTTTTGTACATGCTTTGTCCATAAGATTAAATTTATATGTCCTTTTTCTCATTAAACTGAACTGTGCTTTTACTGTTCCATAATTTGGCTTTCTCTCACAGTAGATCTTGATGGGAATAGTGATCATTATAGCCATGTTTCAACTCAAATACCATCCTGCCTTGAAATCAAAGTTCATAGTTGCTAATTCAAGTTAACTCATACAAGTTAGCACACAATACAATATAACTAGGCTCTTTACCAGATTGTAACCTGCATGATATCTAGCCTACTTCACAAAGGAGTACTTGGTTCCTTCTGAGAGCTCCCAAGTAAGTTCTCTATTGTTCACACTTGCTTTGCCTTATGGCCTTCCAAACTCCCAGCAGAATGGACAGTTAACCTCTGCTCACAGACTTCTAGGGCTTGTCTAGCCAAAAGATGTAAAATTCCACAGTCCTCTTACAAACCTGTTCCAAAAGCCATCAAATAACATGGTCAAATCAATGGCCCTATTTCTTGGTATCAATATTTTGTATTAGTTGCTTTCCTCTTTGCTATGACAAAAAGAAACTTGAGAAGATAAGTGTTTCATTTGCCTCAGTGCTCACAGGTGTAGTCCATCATGTTGAGAAGGTCCTCATGGGAAGTGTTGAGATGACTGCTCATATTGCATCTGCAGTTTGAAAACAGAAAGCTGCGAAGCCTGCTGTTCAGCTCCATGTCTGTATTTTATTCAGTCAAGTTGCCGCAGCACACAGAAAGCTACTGTTCACATTTAGGAATAGTCCTCCTACCTCACCTAGCCTAATCTAGAAAAATTCCCTCAGAGATTTGCTCAGAAATTGTTTTCATGTTGGTTCTAAACCCTGCCAAATTGATAATTCAGACCATAGAACACAGCAAGAGATAACTACAGCAATTGTATAAGCTCTATGTTCATTAGAACTTTTGATATAACCAGCATCTGTTCACTCAGCCTACTCATTTTATTGTGTAGTGTCTACCTTGGAGAACCTTGGCTTCATTTACTGGGGAATGCCTTAAGTTGGACACCAGGACTTATAAGAACATCTCCACCTCAGTCCATGGTTGCTTGACTCCAGGAACATCTAATGACGAAGTAGATGGTAGTGGATAGAAAGCTGAGGAAACAGATCACAGAACAAAAGCCTACTATGTTCTGAGTGACCATCTTTCTGCCTCCAAACTATCTACTGCAGCTGGAGACAGAGATGAAAAGCTGAGTCTGTAGAGAACACTTCATATTCAAACTGCACCAAGGTATGTCAGGAGCAGCAAATAAAGTTTCCTTAATGGGGGCTTCTTTGACCATTTATTGCCTGAGAAAAATCTCCTGGCATTTATCTTACTCCACACCCAAAATTATCAATTGGGTGGTCCTATCTTGTTTTCTTATTGATAATCTCCTAGTCCATGGTTCAAATGATTTTTTTTTTGGTTTGTTAAAGAATATAGTTCTATTTGATAAGACAAAACAAAAGAATACAAGAATACCCACACTCCCATATCATTTTAATTGCCTATTATGCCATGTTTTGTTCCTTGGAAATAGTTATCATCTATATAGATTGCTTTTTTAGCTGTAAAATTGAAATAATATTTTCCATCTAAGAACCTTGTCATTGTGGAACTCAAATAAAATAATGTGGATGGAAATTTATTGTAAACTTTAAAATGTTATGCACTGACAACCTGTTATTATTGCCATTATTATTAAGGAATTATTAAATTGTAGATAGTCCCAAATCATATATGCTATCTGTCTGATATTGGGCTGTTCATGCCCTCAGGACCTTTCCAGAAGCATTTTGGGTTTTCTAGCCCATTTATTCTCAGCAGTTTTTTCATCCCTAAAATAATGTTTTCCTTACTAAATAAAAGCTTATGCTCCTTCCAGTTCTTTAATAATGTGGCTGTGGTTTTTAAGAGTCTATGATGGCATAGTAGGATAATGAAGGGTATTTAAAAACAAATGTAACTCCATTCCTGAAGGTGGGAATTTACAATAGAGTTGTTATTAGAAGGACAATCTTTCATGCATAGTCAATATTTCATGCATAGATTCTCTGAGATCTGTATATAGCTTAAAGAAAACCTGTCTCCTTCTAGAGGTGTGTGCTACCTATGTCATCTGACTTTCAAGCCCCCATCACCAGCTTCTCTTTGCCTTAACAATATTGCCTGTATGAACTTCATCAATGTGCATCTGAATGGAATTTCCAGAACAAAGCCCTAGCAATGATGATGGGAGAAACTAAGGAGAAGAATAGGGTGAAGGGAGGCAGAGAGATGTACTGACAGACAGACAGACAGACAGACAGACAGACAGACACACACACACACACACACACACTCTTCAGTTCCTGTAGTCTACTGTTATCTTGACATGTCTAGTTCCTTGACTCACATATGTACTGCCTGATGTTTCTATATGACATAATCTTTTTAGTTGAGAAAATGCTTTCCCTCTTTATCCTTTTGCCCTAAGAGTGGAAACATTACATCTGTAATGAATCCTAAGACAATTTGCACTTCTCTTTGTGCTAAGCAGCCCACTGTAAATAGACTGAATGCTCACATTCATCCAATTACTATGTTGGAATTCTAACCCAATATGAGGATAGTAGAAGGTGGGCCTTTAGAAGATATAGAGTTGTGAAAGTAGAGTGTATAATGATATTAATGCCACTATAAAACACACTCTGCACAAAATCTCACTATTTCTTCTATGTGAGGACATAGCAAGCAGAAGGCTATCTATGAAGCAAACTGACCTCACAAGATATTTATTCAAACAATCTTGAATTTCAGACTCTGCCACATGCCAAATTGTGAGAAATGAATGTTAGCTGTTAAACCATGCAGAGCAAAGATGCCCTATCAAAGCTATTTGAAATGACTACAACTGTCTGCAGAGTGGCAATGATCTTGTGTTGCTAGCATTTACACCTTGGGTCTTGTGCTCCCCCTGAATGCAGGTTAGTTATTATATGGAATAGTAACTCTGCTTGGACCTTGCCCTTAGTTGCTCCATTTTGTTCAGCATATCAGCTTTCTCTCAGTTACTCCATTTTGGATATAAATTTTAAGGTGAAATGTCATGATTCCTTATTTGTATAAATAATAAACACCACATGTGCAGGACAATAAGGAACAACCAATAAGCAATCTGTGTGTGTTGACAAAAATGCTAGCATCTGTGAAATTATCAATGGATATGGTAAAAACATCGTATTCAAAACACAAAACAGAAGAGACCCCCAGAGGGCAGCACAACACACTTGTCACTCTGAGTTCAACATGGCACAAAGGCTTGTCACTTTATCAAAAAAAACATTGTGGCAACTGTCCAGGAATGGCCAATAAATTAACTCCCTGCTGTACCTGGATTCAGCTTTGGCAGGATCCTTCCTGCTAAAGAGATGCAGTCTCCTTCAGTGCCATGTGAACTCCTTGTGTACACAGATATACAATCAATTCCTTATCCCCATTGCTGCCCCTCCACACCCACACACACTGTGATGCTTTCCCTGTGGTTTGAATCATTGGGTGGCTTTTTATTCCTTTTTTGTTCCTACAGTTTCTTTATCCCTGTTACAGCTTTTCTGTAACCCATTGTTTCTATAGCAATTGTGTAAAGAGATAATGGTATATAACCTTAATACTTAGATACTGGTAATTAAAATGGAACAAATGAAGAATTTGCAGTGACACCAGGCTAATAGTGAAGTGAAGCCAACCGAGCTGATACATCTTTGGTGTCTGTTGATGTCATTATGGAAAGGTAGGACAAGTCAACCAGTATAACTGACATAGTTCACTCATGAGATTTGTTCACTTATAACAGAGGGAACACAGCAAGAAAGATACTGTCTAGTTTGAATGAAGGTTTTAAAAGCTCAGATTTGGGTCATTTTCCCTGGTACAAATTATCTGCTCTTGTCTAGAACAATCTTGTTGAGAAGTTTTCATGACATGGGTTCAAAACCTGTCACTTCTTGAATGGGTCTGGAAACCACTTTTCTATCTACAGTAGGTTCTTCAGAGTGACATCATAGTTCCTATGACAACTCACTGACAATTTTGTGAGAGACTTTGAAAATATAACTAATTGAGATTTCATCTTAATTTCTATCTCCAAGAAACCACAAGGTAGTGTTTTAAGATGTAATACAATTATCCTGTATGTGTTTGGAAACAATTATATTGTTGTCTTTTACACATTATAATAATTTGACTATATCAGGTAATCCCTGATAATATCATCAATAAGATATTCCCAGGAATAACAATAAGCTAATAATTTTTAAATGTTTATTTCCTCAACAATTAGAATACATCATACTTGAACATCAGAATTTTCCTGACTTGTGGAATACCTGAAAATCTTTGAATAAATTTAGACTTATTGTCTAGAGTGACAACAGAAAGATCTGTATTTGTGAAGATTTAAAAGAAATGTAGTTTATTAGCTTCAAGAGGAGACACAAAAGTTAGTTTCTTTTCCAAAAATCCCCAAAGCACTCCAGTACATCCAGAGTGACCCTCAAGGCTATGATACGGATAGGTGTGATGGTTGATACTTGACCAGATTTAAAATCATCCTGAACATCCTTCAGGAATACTTGTAATGGTTCATCTACATTAGAATATTTGAGGAGGGAAACCCACATTACTGAAGACCACCATCTCACAAGCTATGATCCTGAACTTCATAAAAAGGAGGACATGAGCTGAGCACCTGTATCTATCTTTCTCTGATCTCTAGCTGTGGCTGCAAAATCACCAATTGTGTCAAAATGATACTACCATGATGTTTCCACCATGGCCATCTATATCCATACCATGTGCCAAAGTGAGTTGATTCTTCCTTCAGTTTCATTCCTATCAGGCATTTTGTTACAGCAACAATGCAAGAAACTAACAGTGAGATTATAAAACATATTTACCTATGTGGTGGTTAATACTACTTGGCAACCTGACAGATTCAAGAACTTGGGAGGTGGATCTCTGGTCACTCCTATGGGAGGTTATCCTGATTACATTAATTGGTATTGAAAGACTTGACTGTGTCTTGACTGTGTGTAGATTGACAGGAGATCCTGATCTGTATAAAATGGGGAATGCAAGTGGAGTATTAAGACGCACTTATTTTTCTCTGTTTCCTGGCTGGAAGCAATGTGACCAGCTACTTCAAGCTTCCATTGGTTTCTCCACCACCACAGGCTAAGAACAAGAAATCCTCCCATAGTTTGCTTTTGTCAGGGTGGCTTATCATAGCATCAGGAAGAGTTACGGAAGCATAACTATACATAACTATGTCCTTTACCATTCCCAAAGCCAATGGAATTATCAACATGGCACTTTTTGTATGCTAGTGAGTTGACTTATCTCTAGCAGTTCTCATGTAGCTTCAGGGTTGATCATTGGACTATGTCATCAGGAAGAGTAAGACAGTGTGTGTGTGTGTGTGTGTGTGTGTGTGTGTGTGTGTCCACCATATGTATAGCTGATGCCTGCTAAAACCAGACAAGGGTGTTGGATCCCCTGGAATGAGAGATACATACAGCTGTAAGCTATAATGTGGGTGCTGTAAATAGAACCAAAGTCCTCTGCAATTGCAAGAAATGCTCTTAATCACTGATTCATCTCAGTGGGATAGGCTTTTAATAAACCCTTGACCTCCAAGGAGAGAAGAAGAAATGAAAATATGTTCATCACCAATAGCAAAGGACTAATTCAATCATGTATACACCACAACTGGACCTCCAATGAAAACACAAAGGAAACTACTGGGCTTGATGACATACACTTGTAAGTTCACTGCTCAGGAGTTACAAGCAAAGGATCAATACTTCAGGTTCATCTCCAACTACACATGCTCTCCCCTGTGTGTTTTTCCTTATATATCCCTTGTGATATCCTTTGTGATAAGTCAATAAGTATCAGGTTGTCTTCCTTTTAAATCGTATGATACTATTTTGTAGAATTCAAGGAAGTGGTTCTAAAAGCCAGATTTATAGCTGGTCAGTCAGTTATACAGTTACACAACTCTGGTCTTCATGATTGACACCAGAAGTAGAGGGTTTAAGATATTAATCTACAGAATGTGATGCAGTCTCCCACAGATGACCAGAAATGAATGAAATTAGAGACCAGTGAGCATAAGTCATTTGGTGTGGGGGGTAAGGCTACATATGTGGTCTCAGAAGTATGTTGTGAAAAGTTCATGGGAAAATAATTACTGAATTTGAAATGCTTTTATATAGTGTGTCTAGGGATGTGTCAGGAAGTAGAAACTGTGTTCCAGACTTGGGAGCCTAGAAAGGAAAGAGGAACCCAGCCACTCTTATGAGCCTTGCTGTTTGTGTCCATCTGACTACTAATCCCCAGTCTCTGCACACATGCTGAGGGTTATAGACAGACTTTGTGTCCTTGACAATCCATGGGAATAAAGCCAACTTTAAGGCATTTCTTAGGTTTAAAAGTGTGTAGCCCTTAATGTAATTAAAAGGGTGTGGCTAATGTAGAAAGTTAAATAGGATAAAATACATCCTGGATACCATTCACTTAGTGTAGCCTAAATATCTATAGAGAGACACCTAGAACTCTGGTTACCACATGACCACAGAGTGATCACATCCATTATACCAGCAGCTTCCTGGGAAGAGATTTTGATTATCCATTCAGTTGAGGATTGGCTCATTTTATAAAATAAATATATGATATTCCTATGATAAATAGACATATACATACATTCATGTGATTATATATATACATATATTTTTTGCAGGAACAGAAACTCCTCATTATTGAACATTTGTTCTCTTTTACAGGTATCTAATAGATGACAACATTAATAATATTCCAGTTGTCTCAGAGAATACGGAACCAGACTGAAGATGTTCAGAGAAGTTAACTGTCTAATGACTGAAGGTGAATTATCTCAGGTGGAATATCCAAACCCTTCCTTTACTTTTCCTTGTTTTTTTTTTTTTATTTTTTGACAGTACAGTTGCACCCTTAATGGATTCAGACTGCAGTACAGATTTCACAAAGACAGGTTAGCACTTTGGTGCATACTAGTCATATGTTTCACATTTCATGCTTTTCTGAATTCCATTATTAACCCATTCCATTACTTCCTGAAGACACATTTATTTAACCTAGAAATACTCTGAGGTTGTGGCTGACCTTCCATGACAGAGCAGCGGCATATATGAAACCTAGATTCAGTCCCAGGTACAGAAGTTAGGAAGGAAGGAAAACTAGAGTTATTTAGATTTAAAGATAGTATCCATAGTTTAGAAATCTTCAAAAGCTCTAAAAATCAAAATTTGGTAAATTGGGTGGAAATCCAACATGAAATCACATGGAGCTTTTCACAATCTTTATATTTTTTGGATTGGCAATCATACTCTTTGCACATATGTGGATATTTGCCAACATAGGTATCTGTGCACCTGAAGTCCAGGTAAAATCCAGATCTTGTGTTTTCAAGATCATGCTTGACAACTGGTTTTGAATCTTTGAAATGATTGTACTCTGCCTAGGTCCTTCCAATGTTGGTGCTAAGTTTTAATCCTCAAAGAATCACTTTTCCTTTCTCTCATTTCAAGTTTAGTCCAACTTATCACTGTAAAATCCATAGGTTGTCAATTACTGATGAGTGGAATAGCAAGGGCAACACACACACACACACACACACACACACACACACACACACACACACACACACACAACTTTCCTAGCAGTGCATTTGCTAACCTGAGACCTTCATATGTAAATAGCTTCATGTACATCCACTTCAATCAAAGAGATAAATTTCAGCTGCTTGAAAACTCTATGGTAACATCCTGTTTTCATTCAAACATATTCTAGTGTTTATCCAGGCATGGGAGGCAAAGGGCCAGTCTGGCCTTATGTAGCTTGAAGAAAGACCTAAGGCAGATGTCTTTTCTGAGTGAACTTTAGGAAAAAGCCCTTATTTATCATCTTATGCCTATGCACAATTTTATGCATGTGATTAAAGCCAGAGGTAGCACAGGAAAAGACATGCATATTGAGCAGATGTGCATAATTTGTCAATCAAAACAGATAATAATAACACCTTATGCTTTGTCTCTTAACAACCAATGCCTCCATGTCCTTGACCCTATAGAAGAAATCTCCAAACATTTATTGCTGCTTTTGGGCACTCTGGCTCAGATGGCCTGCATCTTCCTTGCAGTGTACCTGGTATTATCTCTTTCCAGCTTTTTGCCACTTTGATATCTGTGTGTGCTCTTTCAATTCTTTGAGTAAGACACCAAGGTCCATCTGGACATCAGGTTCCAGAAAGGGAGCTCCAGAAACAAAAGAAGACAGTCTTCACATGTAGCCAAGTTTCAAGGACATAGTAAGTTCCTTCTAGGACTAGGTTACAGCAGGGTTCTAAGCAAAGACAACTACAGAGGTATGAAGGTCTCACAGATGCTTGGATGGTTGAAACCAACTGATTCCTTGTGTGGTTTGTGATGAGACCCTGGTAGGTCTAGGGAAGTGATTTAAGGGCTTTTCACAGGTGAGAGATTTATCATTTAGGAAGACCAGAGCAAACATAAGATCAAATAAAAAGAAAGAAATGAGACAGAGGCAGAAGGTGTGGAAAATCTTTGGTAGGAGATAGTCTCAGAACAAAGGCAACAGAGTGGAGAATGAATAGTCAAGATGGCTTAGAGCAGGGAATCAAAGAAATTGGATATGCCAAAGGATAGGATGCTAAATTGACTGAGCTGACTCCAGATCATTGAGCAGAAGGTCATGCATGGGAAACAGGACAAATGTTGTCTGACTTGAAGGCGAAGTAGAAATAGTCTTGTTTTACTGTTGCATTTGGGTTTTTGCTTGGTTTGAGGCAGAGTGTTCCATTTAGCCAGGACTAGCCTGTGCATTATAATACTCCTTCTATAGCCTCCTGCATGTTGAGGCGGGTGACACCACAGCCAGCTGTGTAAAAATAGACCTGTTAGCCACTTGAGAGGAGAAATGTCTGAACCTACCCAAGTACCAGGAGCCACAGAGGGCACTGTACTTCTGTCAGCCACAGGGTCAGTTCATGTGAGCAGTGCATTATTGCAAAAGAGTGCCCTCCCAAATTTTCTTCTTCTTCCGAGAATCAAGAACAAAACTATCTTTGTGGCAGAACTTGTAATGGTTACAGTTAGTAAGGAAACAAGGCTATGTGGCAAAATTTCTGACACTTATGTGCAAAATGAATGTTAATTACAACCAAATGAAAAATGTGGGGTTCCAAAAGTTCCCCCCCTCAAGACTGAAGAGTAGTGGCAGAGTCTCTGATGAGGGATCTCTGCCCCATCTGTGACATTTCCTGAAAGAATGAGGTATCTGCCTTAGCCTGTTATACAGCAAGGTCTTGTCCAGGCCACTCAATTTGCCCAGGAATCACTTGGTATACAGAAAACACAGTTCCTGCACTTTCTGGTGTTTAGTGTTGACATAAATTGTAAGTACACAATATATCATCAGCCTGGGAATGCCAAGGATGTTAGAAAGAAAGAAACAAAACACTGCAATTATAAGTCTAATTGGCAGGGTAAACAGACACTGATCTCTGGAGGGTGTTTTGTCTCATCGCCTTAGGTAGCTAACTTGTAACAGGCACTAAGAAACAATTATTTGATTCAATAAATTATTCCCACTCCAACTTGCAGATGACTATGCATAAAAGTCTGTTTATTTTTAAGTTGGTCAGAAAATTCTACCTCATGTTCCTAATTAATAGCAGCTGTTAGAATTGCTCTGTCTGCTGGCTCTGAAATATCGAGAACATTGCCCATCACTCCCAAGTTTCAAAAAATAACAGCTACTGAATTACTACAGATGACCACACATTGAAACTGGCAAGCAAGATCTCAATGGTCAACCATATAGTCAACTTTGTCATACTTGCAGAGAAAGGTGGTCAAGTGTCTGGGTGCTAGGTAGTCCATATGTTTGATTCCTTGGCTACTTAATTCCCTTAATTATCCTGTGAAAGTTACCATGCTTTTTTTTTTTAAATGAATGCTAGGGTTTTACTTTTAAAAATAGAAAGGCTTCCCTTTTAAGGAGATTTGAAAACTGCTCAGAATATGGAAAGCACATGTGCAGGATAAATGTGGTATTTCTTTCCTCACACAGAGAATGTGTGAAGGCCAGCTATGAAACTTTCATTAATTTACCATCACCTTTCTCATTTACCAAAGGTATTCTCAAAGAGGAGGGCAGGACTGTTGCTCCTTCTCTGTAAAAGTAGAAATGGATCTTGATTTGGTCCCTTTCACCTAACATGAAACCTGGTTTTAACAAGGTCATATCTCACACCACATTGCCAAATTCAGATATAATAGGTACTGATTCTAAAAACTGCCTTTGATAGTTTTTATAGCTTTTATATACAGTAAATGAAAAAAGCATCTAAATGTAGCTAAGAGAGTAAATTAAGAACTTTAATAAGGAGTTGAATGAAGGTTAGAATTCTACCTTACTCTGTTGACATTGCCTATAGCAAAGAACACTGCATCCATACCTGTAGTTGTATGGCCACCAAGCCCAGTTTTGGGCCCAAACACTCATTGTGATTACAACTTCATTCTTAAAAGGGATGTGGAAATTATTCTTCACTCTCTTGTCTCTTCTTTGTCACTGTCAGTATAGGCATCTAAGGAATTTGCTTACTCTTTCTTCCCTTCACACTAGGCATCTATCTTTGACCAAATGAATACCACAGAAGTGGCCTTACTACATCTTCTGAATATGGGACATAAGAGAACGGACAGGAGCTTTCTTCTTAGGATGCTCATTCTAGGCTCACACTCAGAACTTCCTCTGCCTGGATGAGTCCAAGATGTGAGGTAACAGGATCAACACTACCAGACAGGAACAACAATCCTCCACATGGATGGTTGATTGGCCCATCCTGTCTTTTTGTGCAGCCAAAACCAACAACACAGAGAGCAAAAGAAAATCTCAGCTGAACCTCTCTTGACTAGGCACTTCGAAAGTAAAATGTTGTTTATGAACACTGGCTAAGTTTTAGAGTGGCTTATTACAGAAATAGATAATTGAAGCACTGATTATGCAATCCTGGAGAGTCCCTCTCTTATGTTCCTTTGGAACTAAATTTACTGAAAAAAAAATATGATTGCAGCTTTGGTTGAATTTTCTAAAATCTAATTCTAAATTTCCATAAAGCCATCACTTAATCATAGTCTTTATGCCAAGTTATCTGTCTGATTCAATTTTCACTGAGACCACTTGGACAAAGCTTCCATTGGCTTGTTTGTTTTGTTTTAAACCTAAAATGGATTTAGACATCTGCTATATTCAATGGATTTGCATGTTTTGAATAAGGACAAAGTAAGCAGAATTTCTAGCTTTGAGACCCTGAATTAGAGAATCTCAACCTGCCTCTTAAAATTACATTTTATTCATTGTTTTAGTGTGTGTGGAGGGGGATGAGTGGGTGTTATGTGTGCAAGCTGGATGATAACTGGTGAAAGTTGGCTCTGCCCTTCGACTATGTAGTTTTCTGGGTATTGAACATGGTTCATTTGGCTTGACATCAGAACCCTTTAACTTAGTGAGCCATCCTGCTGGATGGCTTTGTGTTTCTATCCTTAGCCCAGAAATAAATGTGCAGTTAGTATACACAGACAGGCCTTCATTTAACTTAATGAAGGGTTCTCTTCCAAAGGGAATGAGTTGTCCTGGTAGTTGGGAGTGTGTCTCCATTGTAGCTACCAAGAGTCACTTATGTTCAGCTGGCAGTGTTTCTTGGATTTTAGTTTGTTTGTTTAATTGCTCAGGTCCATTTTATAGTTTCCCATTTTGACTAAGCAATTCTTAAATGAAATGCTAAGTCTGTCTAAATAATTTACATGTTTATCTTAAAATAAAACAGGCTAAGTAAAGTGCTTTAAAATAAACAATAGCAGGAAAGAAGTGTTTGCTTGGCTTAAAAATACACTGGAGATTGTCTAATGATAGGAAATGACTCAAGAAAAAGTAAGTCAACTATTTGTGGCTTCCCCCTACATTCCTCCACATATTTGGAATGAATGTATAAAAATAATAGCAGTGAGCACTCCTTCGTTTTGTAACCAGTCTGTTAGAGCCTGATATCAGTGTTTTTCACATTGAGCCTATTTATTTCCACAACACTCTTGTTTGGTGGATGCTTTGGTTATTTTGGTTTTGCTGGTAAGAAAAAGTCAAAGCAAGGAAAGTTTAAATAACTCAAAGCAGCTGATTAAAGGTGGAGAGCTATTGCAAATAGGATTTAAACAGGATTTAACTGATGTATATCATCAGTTCAAGCAGCCAAAAGAGACAATAAATAGTACACATCATATCCAAAGAAAACAAGAACCCACCGATCACTTGATGGTACCATTTTCCTCCAAGATATGGTGCAGTCATATAGTTCAATGTCAAATGTTAATTCCATTCAAGGTAAGCAAAAGTGTTCATAGTCACTCCTCTTATACACTGATAAATTAGAGGTGAGAAAAGAGCTGAGAATTTCTATTACCATATCACACATTATGAATAACATGATTGTCAGTATTTCTTTAAATTATATACTTACAAATTACATGCATGCATTGTACACTATATATACACATATGTAAATGCATGGTGGCAATACAGAGTTATATATGATTTTATACCAACTGTGTCAGACATCTATATATTCACTGTATGCCCTATCTATGTAAAGGTAATAAGCAAATTTTTTTTGTTAACTTGATAGAAGATAGATATATAAATGCATGGTGATAATACAGTGTTATGTATGAGTGTATGCCAAATGTGTCAGACATCTATATATTCATTGTATGCACTACATATGTAAGGGTAATATGCATTGGGGATTTTTTTATTGTTGTTGTTTTCTGTTTGTTTTGACTTGACACAATGGAATTATTTGGGGAGAAGGAACTTTAACTGAATGATTGTCTCCTTTACATTGCCTATATGTGAGTCTGTGAAGCATATTTTTGATGTGGGAGGCCTCAGCCTAATATGGCTAGTGCTGCATCAGGAGAGATGGTTCTGGGTGTTATAAAAAAGCAGTCTGAGCAAGCATAGGAAGCAACCCAGCAAGCAGCACCCCTCCATAGCCTCTGCTTTGGTCCATGCTTCTACCTTCCTGCCTTGAGTTCCTGACCTGACTTCCCTCCATTATGGTCTGTAAGCTGTAAGAGGAAGTAGATCTTTCTTCCCAAAGTCATAGTGTTTATCACAACAATAGAAAGCAAACTTGGCCATGTACTACAACTAAAAGTAGCCTAAAAGTGCCATTGAAGAATTTTGTTTCAAATACCACTTTGTTCACTGCAACAGGTACAAAGCAAAGTTCTCCATTAAGTCCCTTCAGGCTTCTTTCAGGTGCAACCTAACGTGTTGCTTTTGTTTCCTGTTGCCTCCAATGCTTGGGATCTCCGAGGCCAGCAGCACTCACAATTAAATGTAGGGAAGCAAATACTCTGTAGAATAGCCTGGCCAGTGAGGGCTGGCAGAGAAGATAGTATTGTCCAAGACTGGTCATCCTTGGACAGGAGATCCAGAAACAAACATCCTATAATTTCTCAGAAGTTCACATTATGACAGGGACAGTCATACTCTGGGCAAAAATTCAGGGTTTGTTTCCATTCCATATCCTAGACTCCAGCCTCTTCTCAATGCAATCACATTCTCAAATTAGCTACTGGATAAATATTCACCTCAGGTTCTTTTTTGGAAGGCACTAAGCTACACCAGGCAATATTTAACTTACATTTTCTTTATCCAATTATTTGTCTTATTTGTAATTCCATATGTAATGTTATAGGTTTCATTACCCATCAAGGGTCATTGTTGGTTTATGGCGTTTGAAATGAAAGAACTGTCTATAGTAAAAGCAGGTTTTCATGCTGCAAAACACATATTGCAAGCCAGGAATGGTCTACTGATTTGTGTCAATAAAATAGTGCTTTATGTCTACATATCTGGAAAACAAATTGAAATTATTCCACGACATATCCCACTTTTAAGAGAAATCGTGTGGCATAATATACAAATCCTGGTGGGAATATGATGACTTTTAAAGGGTATGTGATTTTATTAGATGTCTAATGCATCTCTGAACTACAAATGGGGTGGTATTGACTAGCACCATATGTAAAGCAAAAAAAAAAAGAAAGAAAGAAACAAAGAAAGAAAGAAAGGAAGAAAGAAAGGAAGGAAGGAAGGAAGAAAGAAAGAAAGAAAGAAAGAAAGAAAGAAAGAAAGAAAGAAAGAAAGATGGGTGCTGCAGGGATGTGTGTGACCACACTGCTGGGTAGTAATGTCTTTTGTTCATTCAAGTCAAAACTTTGTGTGTTTCTCTGCCTAGCAAGGACATTTTGTGAGATGGGATGAGGGAACAGAGGGTTCAAATAGCATCATAATCCAGAGATGTACATTCTATGGTTTCTCAAAAGTTCACATTATGATGGGAACAGTCATTCTCTGGGTAAAAATTCATGGTGTTTGTTCCCATTCCATTTCCCAGACCCTGGCCTCTTCTTCTCAAATTAGCTACTGATAAAAATTCACCATCTAACAGTCTCTCATACTCAAGGGCAGTGGTTCTCAATTTTCCTAATGCCACAACCTTTAATATGGTTATATCATTGCTAATTCATAATTGTAATCTTGCTATTAGTATGAATCATAATGTAAGTATCTGATATGTAGGATATCTGATATACAATCCCCAAAGGGGTCTCTATCCACAGGTTGAGAGACACTGCTCTAGGGTAAGGTTACATTGAGCATGGCAGCATTGTTGTGGATAAATGTTTGCTATGAGGAAACATCCCAGCATTATGGGCTATTTATCTACAGACTTGACCTTGATGCACTAGAGGATGCCTATTCCACTCTCCCTCAAGTCATGACAATCAGAAGTATATACACACATTGGTAAAAAATGTTTTCTTTGGATCAAAATTCTCTGAGCTTTAAAACTGTTGCCTTCATGAAATGCAAATGCTGATGATATGGTGAGATAAACATACCCAAACCACAAGGTAGAGACTTAGAATTCAATTCTCTCAAAAAGTAATTTAAACTTTAGAGATCTCTTTTACTGTTGTTATTTTACATATTGATCCTAGTTCCCCCTCCCTCCTTCCCATACTCCCAAAACCCCCCTCCCATCCCATCCCCTCCCACTGCACAGGGAGGGTGATACCTTCCAGGAAGGATCATCAAAATTTGTCAAGTCATTTGGAGTAGGGTCTAGGCCCTCCCTCCTGCCTCTACACTAAGGGAGTATCCCTCCATGGGGATTGTGCTCCCAAAGTACTTTCCTGCACCAGGGATACATCTTGGTTCCACTGTCAGAGGTCCCTTAGACCCATGTTCAGGGGGTTTGAGTGGGTTCAATGCTTGTTTCCCAGCTATCAGTCTGGGGGGGCCTTTAGCTCCCCCTTGTTCAGGTCAGCTGTCTCTGTGGGTTTCTGTTAGCCTGATCTTGACCCCTTTTCTTATCACTCCTCCATCTCTGCAACTGGAATCCAGGAGTTTGGCTCAGTGTTTAGCTGTGGGTATCTGCTTCTGTTTCCATCAGCTACTAGATAAGGGCTCTATGATAGCCTATACGTTAGTTATCAATCTCATTATCAGGGAAGGGCATTTAAGGTAGCTTTTTCACTAATACTCAAATTGTTTGTTGGGATCATCCTTGTTGGTATCTGGACATTTCTCTAGGGTTAGTTTTCTCTTCAAACCTATAATAGCTCTCTCTGTTATGGTAAATCTATTATTTTATTTTTTCTTATTTTACATATTGATGCCAGTTATCTCTTCCTCTCTCTCTTCTTCCCTCCCTCCCTCTCTCCCTCCCATGCCCCCCAACCGGTATCTATTTTTTTTTTCTCTCTTCTATTTGTCCCGCTACTCAATCTTCCTGGTTTTATATGTTCTCCTTTCCTCCCCTTCTCTTTCTCCCAACTCCCTCTCCACTCACTGTCCCCCCACTCCAAATATGTTCAGGAGATCTTGTTCCTTTCCCCTTCTGTGAGGGACTTTGTATGATCTCTTAGGTTCTTCCTTGTATCCTAGTTTCTCTGGCATTTTGAATTATAGGCTGAGGATCCTTTGCTCTAGGTCTAAAATCCATATATGAGTGATTACATACCATGTTCCTCTTTTTGTGACTGGGTTAAGTCTCAGGGTGGTTTCTTCAAGTTCCATCCATTTTCCTGTGAATTTCAAGATTCCATTGCTTTCTCCCACTGAGTAGTATTCCATTGTGTAAATGTGCCACATCTGTTCAACTGTGTTCATAGCAGCTTTATTTGTAATAGCAAGAACCTGGAAACAACATAGATGCCCCTCAACTGAAGAATGTATAAAGAGGAGATTTCTATTTTAAATGGAATAAAGGAAATATATAGAAAAACATTTTCTTTTTTCCCTTTTAACGTACATTTTAAAATGGGTTCTTTGCAAATTTCACATCATGCACCTACCATTTCCCAGGCCTTCCATATCTGCTCTCCACCCTGTAACCTCCCCCAGGCACCAAAAGAAAATAAAATATAAAAATTAAAATTAAACAAAATCTTGCCAACCCATCTGGGCAGTGAATGACCTGCTGCTTTATCAGACCCACAGCCTCCTCTCATGTCTGTTACAACTATCACAGCTGTTGCTTCTCAGTTCTGATGTCCATGGGCCACTTTGCTCCTTGTCTTTCCTGCCTTTCCATCACTTATCTGTTTGTCGTGATCCTTATGCTCAAACAGCTTTACTTGCAAATGTTCATTGTAATGAACTGTTGGTCAGGTTCAAGGCCTCTGGTTTCTGCTACCCTATCCATACTGTACTATCACTGAAACTTCTCTCTGATATCCCATTGCTGCCCAACCACAGAGATCCAGAAGCTCTGGTTCCACTGGACTGGTCCCTTCATGTGCTCTAGCAGTTCATAGATGGGGTAGATACTTGTGTAAGCCAATTCAAGTCCCTGGATGTGGGACTTGATGATAGCTGAGTTGGCCAGCTCAGTCCACCACCAGAACCTGCTCCTTTGTTTACACCCACAACAAGGGGTAGGGCCAACTCAGCACAAGCCCCAAACCTCAACATGACTACAGATAGCAGCCAAGACCAAGCCTATTCAGATGACCCCTGTTGGCAACATGGGCCACATAAACAGAGACCCTGGCTTGTACCTCATCACCATAGCATCTCATCTCCAGTTCTGTCTCTTTCAACAGCACACAAAACACTCCACTGCTCTTTCACTCCTACCTTTTTACTATATACTTGCTCATCATAATGGTAAGTAGGCTCCTCTTTCCTTCATTCCTTCCTTCCTTCCTTCCTTCCTTCCTTCCTTTCTTGTCCCTTCCTCTCCCTCTCTATTTCTTTCATTGTTAAATGAATCAATGGTAAAGGGAACAAAGGGCCCATTGATAAAGAAGGAGGTAAAGAATTTTGTATATCAATGATACTGTGTGGACACTTCACTTTATATGGATATATGCTTTGGTGGATAAGATTGGCCCCATAGACTCATGTTTGAATGCTTGGTTCCCAGTTATTAGAACAGTTTGTAAAGGATTTGAAATGTGGCTGTATTGGAGGGTGTGTCTCATTGGGAGTGGCCTTTGAGATTTCAAAACCCTCCTACTGTGCTCTCTGCCTCCTTCTTGTAGTTCAAGACATAAGGTTGAGATGTTCCTGCCCTCAGCCTCTTCTCCAACCATCATGGGATAGAACATACGACAAATTAAACTCTGTTTTACAAGTTGCCTTGGTCATGCTGTTTTATCACAACAATGGAAAAGTAAGTAAGACATATGCCATATTCATCTCTAACACAGCATTTGGTTAATAGTGAGCATTTAATTCCAGATGTCTCAGTCATGACTAGAAGACCACTTTTCACATAAAACAGAAGAGATATCAGGGAGTGGGAAGTAAGGGAATAGAAGCTTCTGCTCATATGTATCCATGTTCAGACATGGAAATATGTGGTCAATTGTATAGTTCCCATAGTTTTTCATAGGAAGATCTGCTTTTTTATAGTATGCCTCAAACCTCAACTCAGAGAAGGGAGCCTGGCAGTTCACTGTCTCTAGCTGTGCACTGTGACATTATATTTTACTGTTTTCAGGGGAATTAAAACACTAGGACTATCTTTAGCCTTTATGTGTTTGTCCATTCTTTTGCCTCCCTCCTCTTGATACACTAAAAGCAAACTCAGTGAAAGTGCAGTCAGTCTGTTACATGTTGTTCATGACTTCAGTATACTTAGAATGAGAAATATATGCTGCACATGTGCTCTGGATGAATTCAAACGTGTAACTCAGAGAAGAAGAAAGTATTAATGACAAAAACTATTTGACAATTGTAACCGTGTTTAATTCTTGTTGATCATTAATATGAGTTAGAAGTATTGTCTTATATTATGAATTTATGTACATTATTTATCTTTCATATTCACTAATCCTTCACTCAAAAGCCAAGATAAAAGGAAAACAAATTATAGTTGTGTTGCCATTATAAGATAGGTAAAGCAAGCATTCCCATGGTTAGAGGTTGATGTACCAGTGTCTGCTGAGGTCCTCATCACCTGATAGATATTATCACATGCCACCCAAGCCACTAATGACATTGTGTAGAATCCTACCCTGTGTCCTCATCTAATCCTACCTGTCACCTAAGGCCTCACTTCTAAATCTCATTAACATATGATTTCTGGCAAATTTCTGAACACATATTTAACTCACAATGTCATTAATGTGCCAAAGAGGTGGTTTATGGCTTAATCTATACTGATTCAATTTCTGTTAATGGAGTCCATACCTGTGGTTATGTCTACTTGTTTAAAATTGACTCCAATTCCTATAGCCTCATTAACTTAAATATGAATGGATCTGTCTTATGAGTCAGTTTGGACAAGAGAGGTTCTTGTTATTTAAACAAATGCCAATCTAAATGTTGCTCTGAGGATATTTTGTAATTGTAGTAACTATCACATCTTCTGCTACTTTCAAGGACCATATTGACTTGGTGGAAAGTACACCTGTGTCAAACTTCTTTTTTTCTGAATAATTCCCTTGAGACCACTTAGTGGCAGGGTTGAATTTCCCATGTGCAAAACAGTAGAGGTTCATACAAATAGGTTTCAAACCTGAGCGTATGGCTATGATAAGTTTATGCTTTGGTTATTTCTTGCTACAATAGAACCTTGGTATTTGTCCTTGTATTCTCATATTTTTGCTGTGTGTGTGTGTGTGTGTGTGTGTGTGTGTGTGTGTGTGTGTGTGTGTGTGTGTGTGTATCCATGAAGCTAGGACCCAAGTAAGAGGGAGAACATGCTTTTTTTTTCTTTCTGAGATTGTGTGGTCTTGCTTAACATTATAAATTCTAAGTCCATCCATTTTCCTGACAATTTGTAATATCATTTTGCTTTGGATTACAAGAGCATCCCATGTTACTTATGCATCAGACTGACATTAAGCATTGCTGTGAGATGTTTGATCAGACTGTGACCCATGAGTTTGCTTTTGCATTAATTAAATAAAATCAACCTTGGGTCAGGAGACAGAAACAGAAACTAATTGACAGAAAGTATTCATAGAGAGTCAGAGGGATACCGAAAAACACAGAAGTAGTACCGAGGAACTTTGAGTGTGGCAGTCTTTCTTGGTTTGGTAGAGCTGACGATGGTCCTCTTTCTGAGACACTGGCAAAAGGGTAAGGTCAGCAAGTTGCTTATCAGTGTCTCTGAGCTAGCACGTTTTCACTCTAGCCTCTGACTCCTGAGTCTTTATTGGTAAATAGAACATTAGATATTTAATTAAAAACTACGTTCGATGACAGCAGCAGAAGGCAGATCTAGCTGGATGTAAAAGTCCCTGTCTATGAAGGCCAGTAACTGAGGAGCCGCAATCACTGGGTGAAACAGCAGTAGATTCAGGTGTAGCTACTGTGCTGGTGGGGAAACAACAAACTATCTATGGTGAACAACTAGGTTAGTACCATTTTCTTGCTGTAGTAAATAAAGCAGCAATAAATATCTCTACAGTTGGCACAGAGTTCCTTAGATACAGATCCAGAAAAAAAATTAGCTGGATTATATTACAATTCTGATTTTAATTCCAAATTTATTTCTAGAATGACTGTATTAATTTGTATTTCCACCAGAAATAAATAGAGGTTGTTCCTCTTTCTCCATATTCTCTCCAATACTTTTTGTTAGAGTTCTTGATGTCAGTCATTTTGACTGGGGTGAGGTGGTTAGTATCTCAAAGTTGTTTTAATTTGTATGGAAGATATGTAAAATAGTTATTAGTCATTTATAATTTTTAAAACTGCATATCAATTCATTAGCCCATTTATTGATTGGTGATTTTATTTTCTTGATATTTAATTTCTGATCTTAGAGGAAATGATACCAGCTTGTTTTAGGTAATCTTGGTAAAAGTTTGTTGTATATCACCTTCATTATTTTGAGGTATGTACCACCTATTCTAAACATTTCTATGACTATAATGAAGACATGTTCAATTTTGTCAAGAGCCTTTTTACTCTTAATTGAAATCATTATGTGATTTCTGTCATTAAGTTTATTTATATTATATTTTTGTTTGTTATATTTATTGAGTAAGGTATGTTGAAACAGCTTTGTCTTCCTGGGATGAAGTCCATCTGGCTCTAATATATAATTTTGTTAATGAGTTCCTGAACTGCATTGCCAATTATTTTGCTGAGAATTTTTGCATCCATGTCCATCAGATAAATTAGTCTGTAGTTTTCTTTATTCATTATTACATGGTTGGCTGTTTTGGGTATCAAAATACTGGTTTAATAGAACAAATATCATAGTAGTTCTTCACTCTGTGATATGTGGAACAAGGTAAGAAGAACTGGCATGAGATTCCCTGGAATTTTGATAGAATTCGGCACTCAGGCCAATCAGCTCTCCCTTGTCCCCACCACCAGGGTGAGCACTTGTCCATTGCCTTGGTGAGCTCACCCTTTGCAGAGATGAGCAACAGGGGAGGGCAGTTCTCCTGCTTCACATCCTCAGGGGTGGATCTCCCACGCCTACACCTTCAAGGCCAAATCCTCTGTGCTGCCCAGGCATGGTGTAGGGTCACTCTCCTGAGTGCTACAACAGATGAGGGGCAGTGCTGTGGAATAGTCCTACTGTACACTGTGTGTATTACTCTACGATTGCTTTAATAAAGAAACTGACTAACCAATAGCTGAATAGGATACGGTTAGGTGGGAAAACCAGCCTAAGGACACTGGGAAGAAGAAGGGCAGAGTCAGAGGAACACATGGAGAGCAAACAGGAGGCACACAATGAAAGAGACGTAAGGCCACATGGCAGAATGTAGATTAATATAAATGGCTGAATTTACATTGTACTAGTTAGCTACTAACAAGCCTGAGCTACAGGCCAAGCATTTATAATTTATATTAAGTCTCTCGGTCTGTTACATGGGAAGTGGCAGGAGGGAAAAAGTCCACACACAGAGCAGGACTAGATCACTGGTCTTACTACCGCAGGGCCAGCTCTCTCCCCAGCCTCAGGCATGCCTTACCCCTGCAGGGCCAGCTCCAGGGCTGGGAAGGGGGGACACCGCTCTCCCACCCATGTTACCACTCGACGGGTCAGTAATAGGGACAGATTTTCCATGCTCACAATATCAGGGCTGGCTCACCCCCACCTCTGCCAACGGGGTTGACTCTGTTGCGCTGCACAGACAAGATGCAGGGCCTGTTCTCCCAAGTGTCAGGGTTATAGCTGGTGCTGGGCAGTGGCAGCTCTCTCTCCCACCTGACTCAGGTGTTTAGGGATGGGAGGTGGGGAAGGCATCACTCTCCCACCCACGGCACTGCATGGCAGACGGATGACAGGGAAAGCTTTCCCATGCTCACAACATCAGAACGGGCTCCTTTACACCTCCACCAGTGAGTTTGGATCCAACTTGGTGCCCATGTGAGATGCAGGGCCTGCTTTCCCGAGTATGAGTATTGCAGCTGGGAACATGGCAGGGGCAACTCTCCTGCTCTTCTGACATCCAGGCCAGCTCCCCCACCTGCCTCAAGTGCCGATGGGGGACTTCTCTCCCCTCATCCAAAGCACTGTATGGCAAATGAGGGCAGGACTAGCTCTCCCTTGATCACATCACTGAGCCAGTTCACCTGTGCACTGGCTGCCTGCTGCACGGATGAGTCACAGAGTCCACTACCCCAAGTTTTGCAGCTGGTAAAGGGGTCAAATCTACCTGTAGCAGGGGGCAGTAAGAGCAAGGGGGAGGGAGTCTTTCCCCCATACCTTGGTTGAGGTAGGTGGTACCAGCTGTGCCTCTGCCACACTCTCGGTGCTGGCTCATCCATGCCCTTGTCCTCAAGATCAACCCTATTATGCTGCCCCAAAGGGGTAGACGGTCCATTCTCCTGAGAGCTGCAGCTGGTGAGGGTTTGGGTCAGGTCCCTCACCTGTTGGATGTAGTCAGGGGTGAGGGTGGGCATCTTTTCCTCACTTCATGGCAGGAGTGACCTGCTCTCTCCTTTTCCCACACAAGGGCCAGCTCACCCTTGCCCCTGCATACTGGGTCTGCTGTGCTACCCAGATGAAGTTGTAGGACCCTCTGTCCTGAGTTCTTCAACTGATGAGAGGCAATACCAGTTCTCCCTAGTGTTGCAGCCAGTAAGGGGGCGGGGCCAACTCTGTACAGCCCTTGGGTGGTATCAGGAGCCAGGGAAATCAGACAGACCAAGATTGCCAACCGGGCCATTAACCCAGACATGGCCCCTGGCTGCAGGCCAGGCTCAGATATCACCAGTGCTCTGGGTGGAATATGTCAGCCTCTCTTTACCACTTTCACCTCCTCAGATATGCTTCTGTCCCCAGGACATTCTATCTCTCTCTCTCCCATAGTGCACCATACATTGGCTCACCATAACAGTGCCCATCTGCCCGGCACTGTGTGTGGGCCCCGCTGTCAATCATGGTACTGGGAAGGATACTGAATCCAAGAATCATAGCCTTGCCTGGCTGCCTGGAGCCAAAGTGCCAGCAGGACTTGTCAGTGAACTTCTTCCCATTCTAAGTCTAAAGACCAGGGGCACAGCTGTGGGTCCTGGGGTCTGTCAAGCCTAGAATCAGCAGGCAGCTGAGTGTCAGTTTTACTAACCTTTTCAAACAATCAAAAATATGATTGGGTTTGTAACTAACTTTTACATTCAATTCCTTCCCTTATTCTTACTTCTTGACATCTACTATTTGGGGGAATGGCTGCTTTTTGTTTTTTGAGTTTTAAGACCCTTCATTAGGATATTTATTTGGTATATAGTAGACTGTTTAGTATGAGCACTAATAGCTTTGAACTTTCCTCTTTGTGTGCCTTTGTGTTCAAGAGGTTCTAATAGGTCGCATTTCCACTGTCATTGTTTTTCTAGGAGTTTTTTAATTTCTTCTATGATTTATTAGATGGCCCATTGTTCATTTGAAAATGTGCCATCCACTTACCTCTGAAGCCAGTGAGCTGGAGTCTTGGTTGCAGAGTGCTCTATGGTTTCACAAAAAACAGAGGCCTTGCTGCCTAGTAGTCTCTAATCACATTGGAGCTCGAGGCCTCAATTCCTCATGCTCTATTGATGCTGGAGCTGGGATACTGCCTTCCTGATTCTCTGTGGTTCCTCTGAAGTAAGAAGTCTGAGAACCCAATGCTCTCTGGTCATCCTCCATTAATTTCTGTTTTATTGAAAGTAGATTTTTTTCTACAATATATTCTGATTACTATTTCACTTCCTCAAAACCTCCCATATCCTCTCCACCTCCCCACCCACCCAAATCTATGACTTTTATTAACAAACAAACAGGCATCTTTAAAATGATGAAATGATAAAATTAAGTAAAATTAAAAACAGATGAACATGAATAGGACAAATGAAAGAAGATGAGAAAAGAAAACAGAAAAAAAACATACATATTCACACATACAGAAATTTCATAAAAGCACAAAACTGGAATATATTATACATAAGCAAAAGACCTATAATGCCCAGACAAAACATTATGAGACAAAAATCCTCCAAAAATTTCACCGAGTTTGTTGTGGGTTGTCATCTAAAATAAGTGTGGTTTGTGTACCTAGTGAGACTCCATTGGAAAGAATTAACTTTTCCTTGGTGAGTGGTTGCCTGCTGCAAATAGCCTCTGTGTTAGGAATGGAAGGAAGTTCTTATCTACTCTCCCCTTCAGCCCTGGGACTCTGTGTGGCTCAGACCCATGAAGGCCCTGTGCATGCTGCCATAGTCTCTGGGAGTTCGTGTTTGGTCAGTCCTCTTGTGTCTTCAAGTTCATGTTCTGCTGGTTCTTACAGGATTTCTACCTCCTTCTCAGAGTTCCCTGTGCCCAGAAGAGAGGCATTGGGCAAAAGTATTCCATTTAGGACTGAGGGTTCCAAAGTCTCTCACTCTATGAATATTGTCCAGTTGTGGGTCTCTATATTTGTTCCCATGGTGAACAAGACTCTGATTGGTAAGTTTAGCAGTCATTAGCAGTCATTTAATTGATACTTTCTGAGAGTGTTTAGTTTTCGCCAAGACCTACAGTCAATTACTCTCAGGTTCTAGGTCACCCAAGCAGTTTTGAGCATGGCTTCCATCTCATGGAGTGGGCCTTAAGTCCAATAAGACTTCACTTGGTTATTTTACAACTTATGTGCCACTATTATACAAGCATATCTTTTATAGGTAGATCAAAGAGTGTGTAGCTACAGGACAGGCTCCAAAGCAATACAGAGAAACCCTGTCTTGAAAAACAAAACAAAACAAAAAACAAAAAAGAAAGAGTGTGTAGCTGGATTGGTAGTTACTTTTCTCCTTTGAAAACAAAGCATCTTTCCAGTACTATGGACACTAGTCAGTACAGGTAAAGGTTCTAGACAGCCACCTTGAACAGATTTGGTGAGGCTCAGATTCATTGAGAGAACATACCTCAACAAAATAAGAAAGGCAGCAGTTTGACTCATTGAATATAGGAAAGTCAAGTTGGGACCTAACATCTGCCTTATTTTTTGAGACAACTTTTCTCACAGTACACAAATCTCACTAATTCTATTAAACTGGCTAGCCAGAAAACTCCAGGGATCTTCTTGGGTTGGGTTCCCAAGGCACATTATCTGGTATGGCTTTCTACTTGCATGCAAGGGGTCCAAACTCAGGTCCTCATGCTTGCAAACCAAGCAAATTACTGACTTAATCACTTCCTGGAGCACCTGTAAATATTTTTAAGAAAGGAAAACCTTCACAAGGCATGACTATGTCTTTTTAAGAGGGACCAATTATTGTAAGAATGTAAAAGTAAAAGAAAACATATCTGAGTCTTATAATAAAGTTAGAAAATTTTGAAATAAACTGTAATTAAAATATGCAAATGCTATAATGGGTGTCTTGTCATTACTCTTCTAAATGGAGAACACAAATTATAATGTCACCTCAGAGATGACATCTGGGAGTAATTGGGGACCAGTACTAACCTGCACAGCTTGGGAATGGCTTTCTCAAAAGGCACTTAGTGTCTGACTGTCCATTTTTTCAAGATGGATGATTGCAGGTGCTGTAATAAGGCCAAGGTATTTGGATGTAATAATGTCCCGTGACAACCAAAATGATCCATAAATTATAATTGAGCCATAGTTGAGCTCAGTCAGCATGTGACATAAGATCAAGCTTGCAGTCCAGAATGTAAGAGCCCGAGGTCCTGGAGAGGGTTCTGTGAGGGGTCCTGTTCCTCTTTTCTACTTCTTTTGTATTTTTTAATTGATGTCCTGGATCAGATTTGTACAAAATCACCACCATATAATGGGACTCCTGGTAGACATACATCTTTAGAATTTTAATAGGAAGGGTCAAAGGTGGCCTCCAACAATAATTATCAAGTCTCTCACTCATTTTTATATATCATAAACATGTCCTTATTTATTATCTATGTGTTGGAAGTTGCCACATAGAGGAGAACAGGCCATGCAGGATCCTCCCTTCTTCTGCCTTAAGTTTTTGCCCTTCCCCAAGAAATTAGCTAATACTCCACCCTAAGAGTGGAACTTCTTTGAGTCCATTATTTCAAAGGCTAATCTCATCCAAAACTAAACACATAGATATGAAACACAGTGTCTATCATGGAACAATCAAGAAGCAACATCAAATTAGCCATCACATTATGTTCTTGGGTCCACTAGTGGGAAGTAAGGATCCAAAACTGCCATTTTGTTATAGAGACTAGAATAATTTGTACTAGCTCTTTACAGTTGTGTAACAAATAATTTAAAATTCATTTTGTATTCATCGCAGGGGAAATCCATCAACACAAAATCTGAGTTCTGAACATCTATGCCCATAATACAAAGGCATCCACATTCGTAAAAGAAACACTACTAAAACTCAAAGCTCATAAAAAACCTCACACACTCATAGTGGGAGACTTCAATACACCACTCTCAACACTAGACAGGACCACCAATCAGAAACTGAACAACAAAACAAAAGAACTAACAGAAGTTATGTCTCAACTGGGATTAACAGACATCTATAGAACATTCCATCCAAACACAAAAGAATATAACTTCTTCTCTGCTCCACATGGAACCTTCTCTAAAATCGACCACATACTAGGTGGCATAACAAACATCAACAGATACAGGAGCATAGGAATAGTCCCCTGTACCTTATCAGACCACCATGCTTTAAAATTGGAATTCAACAACAACACAAGTAGCACAAAACCCGCAAAATCAGGGAAACTGAACAATGTGCAATTGTACCACACCTGGGTCAAAGAAGAAAGAAAGAAAGAAATTAAGGACTTTCTAATATTCAACATGAATGAGGACACAGCATACCCAAATTTATGGGACACCATGAAAACAGTGCTAAGAGGGAAGTTCATTGCACTAAGTACCCATATGAAGAAAACAGAGGATAGTCACATAAGAGAATTAACAGCACAACTGAAAGCCTTAGAACAGAGAGAAGCAAACTCACCCCATAGGAGTAGACACCAGGAAACAATCAACTTGAGGGCTGAAATCAACAAAATAGAAACCGGGAAAACAATACAAAAAAATCAATGCAACAAAGAGTTGTTTTTTTTTTTTTTTTTTTTTGAGAAAATCAACAAGATAGACAAACCTTTATCCAAACTAATGAAAAAGCAGAGAGAACATGCAAATTAACAAAATCAGAAACGAAAAGGGGAACATAACAACGGGCACAGAGGAAATCCAGACAATTTTCAGGCCATATTATGAAAACCAGTATCGACAAAAATTGAAACTTCAAAGGAAATGAACAAATTTCTGGATTTCTATCACTTACCAAAATTAAATCAAGAACAGACAAACAACTTAAATAGACCTATAACCCGCAATGAAATAGAAGCAGTCATCGAAAGCCTTCTAACCAAAAAAAAAAAAAAATGTCCAGGGCCAGATGGATTCGGTGCAGAATTCTACCAGACATTCAAGGAAGAACTAATACCAATACTCCTCAAACTGTTCCACAAAATAGAAACAGAAGGTTCATTGCCAAACTCTTTTTATGGGCCACAATAACCTTGGTACCCAAGCCTCATAAAGACACAACTAAGAAAGAAAACTACAGACCAATATCCCTAATGAACATCGTTGCAAAAATATTCAATAAAATACTAGCAAACTGAATTAAAGACTACATCACAGAAATCATCCACCATGACCAAGTAATCTTCATTCCTGCATTTCTGGGATGGTTTAACATAGGAAAATCTATCAATGTGATCCACCATATAAACAAACTGAAAAAAAAAAAGAATATGATTATCTCCTTAGATGCTGAAAAAGCCTTAGACAAAATTCAACAACCTTTCATGATAAAGGTCTTGGAGATGTCAGGGATAACAATAAGAGCAATATCTAGCAAACCAATTGCCAACATCAAACTGAATGGAGAGAATCTTAAGTCAATTCCTCTAAAATCAGGAACAAGACAAGGCTGTCCATATCTCTTCAATATCATACTTGAAGTTCTAGCTAAAGCAATAAGACAACAAAATGAGATCAAGGGGATCCAAGTTGGAAAGGAAGAAGTCAAATTGTCTCTATTTGCAGAAGATATGATAGTTTACATAAGTGACTGAATAAACTCTACCAGGGAATTCCTACAGCTGATAAACACTGTCAACAAACTAACAGGATACAAGATAAACTCAAAAAAATCAGTAGCCCTATGTTTTTCAGATGACAAAGAGACAGGGAAAGAAATCAGAGAAACATCACCCTTTACAATAGCCACAAGCAACATAAAGTATCTTGCTGTAATGCTTACCAAACAAGTAAAAGATCTATATAATAAGAACATTGTGGCTCTAAAGAAAGAAATTAAAGAAGATATCAGAAAATGGAAAGATACCCATGTTCTTGGATAGGTAGGATAAACATAGTAAAAATGGCAATTTTGCCAAAGCAATTTACAGATTCAATGTAATCCCCATTAAAATCCCACCCCAATTCTTCACTGATATTGAAAGGATAATAATCAACTTTATATGGAAAAACAAGACCCAGGATAGCCAAAACAACCCTATACAATAAAAGAACTTCAGGAGGCATCACCATTCCTGACTTTAAGCTCTACTACAGAGCTATAGTTCTGAACACAGCCTGGTATTGGCACAAAAATGACAGGTAGACCAATGGGATCGAATCGAAAGTCCTGGTATTAACCCACACACCTATGAACACCAGATTTTTGACAACACAGCTAAAATTATACAATGTGGTGAAGACAGCATCTTCAACAAATGGTGCTAGCACAATTGGATGAGGGTGTGTAGAAGACTGCAGATAGACCCATGTCTGTCGCCATGCACAAAACTCAAGTTCAAATGGATCAAAGACCTCAACATCAATCCAGCCACACTGAACCTCTTAGAAGAGAAAGTAGGAGGTACCTTTGAACAAAGTGGTATAGGACACTGCTTTCTGAACATAACTCCAGGGACACAGACATTGGAAGCAACAATTAATAAATGGAACCTCTTCAAACTTAGAAACTTCTGTAAGGCAAAGGACACAGTTGACAAGACCAAACAGCAGCCCGCAGACTGGGAAAAGTTTTTCACCAATACCTATATCTGACAAAGGGCTGATCTCCAAAATATACAAAGAACTCAAGAAACAAGTCAACAAAACACCAAATAACCCTATTAAAAAAATCGGGTTCAGAACTAAAGAAAGAATTCTCAATAGAGCAAATCAAAAAGGTTGAAAGACACTTAAGAAAGTGCTCCACATCCTTAGCTATTAGGGAAATGCAAATCAAAACAACTCTGAGATACCATCTTACTCCTGCCAGAATGGCTAAAATTAGAAACACCAATGATGACTCATGCTGGATAGGATGTGGAGAAAGGGGAACTCTCCTCCACTGCTGGTGGGAGTGCAAAGTCGCACAGCCATTTTGTAGATCAGTATGGAAGTTCCTCAGGAAAACGGGAATTAGTTTACCACAGGGCCTGGCAATCCCCCTCTTCGGCATATACCCAAATGATCGACATCCATGTAACAAGGACATCTGTTCAACTATGTTCATAGCAGCACTATTTGTCATAGCAAGAACCTGGAAGCAACCTACATGTCCCTCAATTGAAGAATGGTTAATGAAGATGTGGCACATCTACACAATGGAATACTACTCTCAGGAAAAAAAAATAATGGTATCTTGAAATTCGCAGGCAAGTGGTGGCACTTGAAGAAACCATCCTGAATGAGGTAACCCAGTCACAAAAAGAGGAACAGATTATGTACTCACTCATATGTGGATTCTAGACCTAGAGCAAAGGATCCCCAGCCTATAATTCACACCACCAGAGGAACTAGGATACAAGGTGTATTCTAAGAGATTCATATAAAGTCCCTCACAGAAGCGGGAAGGCAGAAGTCCCCCAGAGCTCAGGGGAAGTGGGGGAGGGCAGCAAATGGTGAGAGAAGTAGGCGAAAGCCAGGGGAAGAGAGGAAAACACGTGCAACCAGGAAGATTGATTCAGGGTAGGAATAGAAGACAGGAGAGAGAGAGAGCATAAAAAAGGGATCCAATATTGGTTTGAAGAGAAAATTGAAACCAAAGAAAGGTCTAGAGAACTACCTACAAGACTGCCGCCTACTAACAGTTTGAGCTTATGTGGAAAGGCTACCATAAATTCCCTTCCTGGATAGTGAGATCAACAACTAACTTATCCACGGAGCCCTCATTTAATACCTGTTAGAAACAGGAGCAAACACCTATAACTAAATACTGAGTCGAACTGGAACCCAGATGCAGATGGAGAGGACAAGACCAGGCTGCAGAAACACATAGAGACATCTTACCTGAACAAGGAGGAGCTAATAGGCCACCAGACTGATAGCTGGGAAGCCAGCATGGGACTGACTCAGGCCCCCCTGAATATGGGTCTCAGCCAGAAGTACTGAGCAGTCTAAGGGACCTCAGACATTGGAGCCAGGGCTGGTGCACTAAAGGACCTTGTGAACACATCCCCCATGGAGGGATAACTGCCTTTAACTAGAGACAGGAGAGAAGCCCTAGTCCCTACTTCACATGACCTGTCAGATCTACATGACCCCAACTGAATGGCATTTCCCTACATATGGAATTGGTGTGGGGGATGGGAGGGGAGGGTTATTAGAGTGCATGTGAGAGGGCAGAGAGTGTAAACGTGAGGGAGAAAGGGAGGGAGAGAGAGAGAGGGAACTGGGATCGATTTGTAAATTAATAAATTAAATAAAAAAGAAGAATTTAGCATGTTATTATTTGTAAATTGCCCAGGAGCATCTGGACTCAGGAATTCTGACTGAATGTCTTTCAAGATTGCAATTAAGGATGAAGTGAACCTTGATTAAGCTTTGATTTGAACTAGACAAGTGAACATCTCCCAGATGTCTCCCTCTCATGTCTGCAAATATATTGATGGATGTTGAAGAAAAATCTTAATTTCTCCTTGTGGGCCTGTTCACAGATTCCTTGTCCACATCATATGGTCACTGACTTCTTTTACAGTAGTAAGTAATTGATAAGACCAAAGTAGAAAAGATAATGTCATACCTTCTTATGAGGTTTGTCAATAGCACATCAGCACTTCTACAATAGTCTATGGCTCACATAAACTAATCTTACTTCTCCTTTAAAGGATATTTCACAAGGGTATGAGCATCAGTGAAGAGTCTGTATATCACAGTTTGAGTGTCTCTTTGTCTTCTATCACATACACATTCATGGATTTACATATTTTCTTTACTTAGAATGTTTAACCACATTTGCTTCCTTTTCAAGAACCATCCTGAGTAAACACCTCTACTACTATCTTCTTGGGAGCTTCTGAATTGTGTACCTATTTCTTTACACAGTCAGGCCATACACACTGGAATAGATCAGGTACTCAGCAATCCTGAGTAAGTAATAAATGCAATATTAAATGTTTTTTACCATATTTAAGGGCATTGGTGGCCTATAACTTCCAGCTGCCTTCTGTGACACCAAGATAACTGTCAAGAGTATAAAAAACTTAACTATCTCTTATAAATAGTTGAGATGATATAGGGAGTTTGCAGCAATTCTTGGTTTCACATTAATAGAATAATTTCTATTATTATTTCTATTATTATTCTAGAAATAATTTCTGTCCTGAAGGTATTTGAATTGTAAGTTACATTCTATTTGTAATATTTTATTGTTACATTTTCTAAGGTATGTCACAATCTCACCAGACTTGTCCTTATTATTAATGACATGATTATGTTCTATTTTTCTATCTGTAACTTAATAAGGACTAATTATAGTTTGTTTTTTTTTTATTCACGATAGATGAGAATTTGAACACAGCCTTGTTTACTATTTCCCCCTTTAATTTTAAGTGCAAATGCATGTTGCAAATCTTTATTCTCTTAAGGGAATGTGAAACAACTGGAGCACTGGGGAATTTCAAAGTGTTTACTAATTTTTAAAAGAGAGAAATAAAGAAAGAAAGAAAGGAAGGAAGGAAGGAAGGAAGGAAGGAAGGAAGGAAGGAAGGAAGAAAGAACATGGAGCTGGATAAGAAGGGAAGTGAGGAGGATCTGGGAAGAGTTGCGGGGATAGGATCAGAATATGTTGCAAAATAATTGGTAAGAAAGGACCAAAAAGGAAAGAAAGAAAGAAAGGGAGGGAGAAAGAAAGAAAAAAAGAAAACTGGCAAAAGAAAAATAAAATGAAGCTAGTTTGAGATTCTCCCTCAGCCCAGTTTTTCTAGTTATTATCAAGAAATCTTGACAGCAAATGTTTGACAGGTTATAGAGAAAGAGGAACCCATATTTGCTGATAATCGTGGATGCAAATTAATACTAATGGATATCAGTTTGGATATTCCTCAAAAAATTGAAGCTAGAACTACCACCTAGCTATTTTACTTCAGAGAACTACAATCATTGTCACAGAGATATTTTCACTGATATTTACTGCTGTTTTATTCACTATAGCAAGGAAACATTATAAACCCATTGAGTATAAAAAATAAATGGATAATGAAAATCAGGCATATGTATAAAATGGAATACTACTCAGTTCTTTTAAAAATGAAATCATAAGCTGTCACCTTCGGGGAACTTCCTGGAGCTGCTCTGAGCACACTAGACCTGACTATCCACATGGGACCACCTGGAATCCCCACCTGCCTGGTCTCAGACCTCCACCACTGGTCCTCTACCAGAGTTTGGGGCCCCTCCTAGGGATCCACCTATCCCCGTGGGGCCACTCTCAGTCCTTGACCCCCATCACCCAGGTCTCTACTTAAGAGACCTCAGCTGGAGAGTGCTAGGCCCCAGCTAGGTCCGCCTATCAGTGCAGAAACATCCTGAATCTCAGCCTAGTCTTTGACTCCCCTCACCAGGCCTCTGCTAGAGGCAAGTTTGGAACCAATTCAAGTAGAATCCCCCTCACACCCTTCCCTGGGAACTCCCTTGATTGGCCCAGATCTCACTCCCTCTGTGTCCTGTCCCCATCGAGAGTGCTCCTGGTGATCTGAGACACACCCACCCACCCCAACAAGAGCCTGTCCTCCCCTTACCCTGTGCCCTATCCCGCCCACTGTCCCACCCCTCTAGTTGAGCACTGGGACAGAGGGTGGAGCCAACAATCCTACCACCTTCAGGGAAAATCCTGGGGCTGTTCTGAGCACATTATACCTTCCTATCCACGTGGAACCATGCAGAATCCTCACCTGCTTGGTCTCTGACCCCCAACACTGGTGGAGTTCTAGGCACCTCCCAGAGATCCGCCTATCCCCTCCTGGCCATTCTCAGTCCCTGCTGGCTGGATCCTTGACCCCCATCACTGGGCCTCTGCCTAAGAGCCCTCAGCTGGAGAGTGACAGGCCCAAACTAGATCTACCTATTGGTGCAGAAACATCCTTAGTCCTAGACATTGGGATCTTTGACCACCATCACCGGTCTTCTGCTGGAGCCTGATCTTTGACCCCCATTACCAGCCCCCTGCATGAGGAAAGACCTCCTAGAGAACATGGACCACCCAGAGCTATAGACATTGAAACTCTGACCCAACTAAGCCCACCTGGGAAGTACCATAGAGAGAGAGAGAAAGACCCCACCTACAACAACTGGAAGAAGTGATGGAAAGACAGAAATACAAGAAAACACCTAACAATAGAAAGACAAGCACAACACGACCAGAATCTAGGGATTCTATACCAACTAGACATGAACAACCAAAGCAGATGAAGCAGAAGAGAATGACTTAAAAATTATCATCATAAAAATGATAGAGGCCCTCTAAGATAATGTAAGAAAATCACTTAAAGAAATGGAAGAAAGAACAAAAAAAATGGAAGAAATAAACAATTTTTTTAAAGAAAATACAGAAAGCCAAGAAAAAATAAACAGGTGAAAGAAACAGTTCAAGGCTTGAAAACTGAAATAGAGACAATAAAGAAAACACAAACTGAAGAAATACTGGAAATAGAAAAACTGGACAAACAATCAGGAACAAGCATAACCAACAGAATACACGAGATGGAAGAGAGAATCTGAGGTACTGAAGAGAAACTAGAGGAAATAGATTCATCGACCAACAAAATTGTAAATCCAACAAATCCTTAACACAAAACTTCCAGGAAATATGCTACATTGTGAAAAGGCCAAACATAATAATAAGTGGCATAGAGGAAGGTGAAGCCACCCAGCTCAAGGGTCAGAAAATAATTTCAAAAAAAATCATTGAGGAAACTTTCCAATCTGAAGAAGGAGATGCCCATGAAAGTACAAGAAGCATACCAAACACTAAATAGACTGGACCAAAGAAAAAAGAACCCTCGACTCATAATAATCAAAACACCAAATATTAAGAGCAGCAAAGGAAAAAGGACTGGTAACATATAAAGGCAGACCTATCAAAATTACACTTGAATTCTTAATGGAAACTCTCAAGGCCAGAAGGTCCTGGATGGATGTTCTAAAAGTATTAAGAGTTCACTGATGCCAGCCCAGGCTACTATACCTAGCAAAACTCTCAAACATTATAGATGGAGAAACAAGATATTTATTGACAAAGCCAGATTTTTCACAGTACATATCTATAAATCCAGCCCTACAGAAAGTTCTGGAAGGAAAACTCCAACCCAAGGAAGTTAAATATACTCACAAAGACATAGACAATAGATAATCCCACTTCACCAGAACCCAAGGGTAAAGCACGATAAATATAGTCACAATACCACTGTCAACAACAGATCAAAGATCAAAAAGAAACATGCAATAACAATTAATGGTCCTTACTCTCCCTCAACATTAATGGTCTTAACTTGCCTATAAAATGACACAGGCTAACACAATGGATCCGAAGACAGAATCCATCCTTCTGCTGCATACAACAAACACATCCAAGCTTCAAAGATAGATATTATCTCAGGGTAAATGGCTGGAAAAAGATCTTCCAATCAAATGGACCCAAGAAGCAAGCAGGTGTGGTTATCCTAATATGTAACAAATTAGACTTTAAACCAAAATTAATCAAAAGAGATGAAGATGATCATTTCATATCCATCACAGGAGAAATCCATCAGCACAAAGTCTCAATTGTGAACATCTATGCCCCCAAAACAAAGGCATCCACATTCCTAAAAGAAATGCTATTAAAACTCAAAGCTCACATAAAACCCCACACACTTATAGTGGGAGACTTCAACATGCCACTTTCACCACTAGACAGGACATCCAATCAGAAACTCAACAAAGAAACAAAAGAACTAACAGAAGTTATGTCTCAATCGGGCTTAACAGGCATCTATAGAACATTCCATCCAAACACAAAAGAATATATCTTCTTCTCTGCTCCACATGGAACCTTCTCTAAAATCTACCATATACTAGGTGACATAACAAACCTCAACAGATACAAAAAAATTGGAATAGTCCCCTGTATCAAATCAGAACATCATGCTTTAAAATTGGAATTCAACAAAAACACACATCACAGAAACTCCACAAACTTATGGAAACTGAACAATGGGCACAATACGTGGGTCAAAAGAGAAATAAAGAAATTAAGGACTTTCTAAAATTCAATGAGAATGAGGACACAAAATACCCGAACTTATGGGACACCTTGAAAGCAGTGTTACCAGGGAAGTTCATTGCACTAAGTGCCCATATGAAGAAAACAGAGGAATTAAGAGCACAACTGAAATCCTTAGAACAAAAAGAAGCAAACTCACCCCAGAGGAGTAGATGCCAGGAAATAATAAATTGAGGGCTGAAATCAATAAAACAGAAACCAGGACAACAATACAAAAAATCAATGCAACAAAGAGTTGTTTTTTCAAGAAAATCACCAAAATAGACAAACCTCTATCCAATGTAACTAAAAAGCAGAGAGAGAACATGCAAATTAACAAAATCATAAATGAAAGTGGGGACATGACAATGGACAAAGAGGAAATCCAGAAAATTTTCAGGTCATACTTTGAAAACCTTCAAAGGAATGGGACAAATTTCTGAATAACTATCAGTTACCAAAATTAAATCTAAAACAGGCAAACAACGTAAATAGAACTATAACCCCTAAGGAAATAGAAGCAGTCATTGAAAGTCCCCCCCCCCAACAAAAAAAGCCCAGGGCCAGATGACTTCAGTACAGAATTCTACCAGAAACTCAAAGAAGAGCTAATGCCAATACTCTTCAAATTGTTCCACACAATAGAAACAGAAGGCTCATTACCAAACTCTTTTTTATTTGGTCACAATCACCATGGTACCCAAGCCACACAAAAACACAACTAAGAAATAAAACTACAGACCAATATCCCTGATGACAATTAATGCAAAAATACTCAATAAAATGCTGGCAAACCGAATCCTAGAATATATCAGAAAATTCATCCAACTTATCCAAGTAGGCTTCATTCCTGGGTTGCAGGTATGGTTTAACATAAGAAAATCTATCAACGTGATCCATCATATAAACAAACTGAAAAAGAAAAGCCATATGATCATCCCCCTAGATGCTGAAAAATCCTTTGACAACATTCAACACCTTTTTGTGATAAAGGTCTTGGAGAGATCTGGAATAACAGGAACATACCTAAAAATAATAAGAGCAATATACAGTAAACCAACAGCCAACATCAAATTGAATGGAGAGAAGATTAAGGTGATTCCTCTAAAATCAGGAACAAGACAAGGCTGCCTTCTCTGTCCATATCTCTTCAATATTATACTTTAAGGTTTGGCTAAAGCAATAAGACAACAAAAGGAGATCCAGGGGATCCTAATTGGAAAGGAAGAAGTCAAAATTTCTCTATTTGCAGATGATATGATAGTTTACATAATCAACCCCCAAAAAACTCTACCAGAGAACTCCTACAGCTGATAAACACCTTCAGCAAACTAGCAGGATACAAGACAAACTCAAAAAAAATCAGTATCCCTACTTTATTCAGATGACAAGCTGAGAAAGAAATCAGAGAAACATCACCCTTTACAATAGCCACAAACAATATGAAGTATCTTAGGGTTACCCTTACCAAACAAGTCAAAGACCTACATAATAAGAACTTTGTGTCTTTAAAGAAAGAAATTAAAGAATATACCAGAAAATGGAAAGATCTCCCATGCTCTTGGATAGGTAGGATAAACATAGTAAAAAGGCTACATTACCAAAAGCAAGCAGCAGATTCAATGTGATCTCCATTAAAATCCCAGCACAATACTTCATTGACATGAAAGGATAATAACTTTATATGGAAAAACAAAAGACCCAGGATAGACAAAACAACCCTGTACAATAAAAAAAAAAAAAAAAAAAAAAACTCCAGGAGCGATCACCATTCCTGACTTTAAGCTCTACTACAGAGCTATAGTCCTGAAAACGGCCTGGTATTGGCACAAAAATAGACAGGTAGACCAATGGGATCGAATCGAAAATCCTAATATTAACCCACACACCTACTAACACCTGATTTTTGACAAAACAGCTAAAACTATACAATAGGTGGGAAGAAAGCATCATCAACAAATAGTACTGCACAATTTGATGCGGGTGTGTAGAAGACTACATATAGACCCATGTGTATCGCCATTCACAAAACTGAAGTACAAATGGATCAAAAACCTCAACATCAATACAGACACACTAAACCTCTTAAAAGATAAAGTAGGAGGTACCCTTGAACAAAGTGTTATAGGAGACACTTTCCTGAACATAACACCAGGAGCACAGACACTGAGATCTACAATTAATAAATGGAACCTCTTCAAATGTAGAAGCTTCTGTAAGGCAAAGGACACAGTTGACAAGACCAAATGGCAGCCCACAGACTGGGAAAAGATTTTCATCAATCCTACATCTGAGAAAGGGCTGTTCTCCAAAATATACAAAGAACTCAAGAAACTAGTCAACAAAACATCAAATAACCCTATTAAAAAATGGGGTACAGGACTGAAAAGAGAATTCTCAATAGAGAAAATCAAAAAAGGCTGAAAGGCACTTAAGAAAGTGCTCAACATCTTTAGCTTTCAGGGAAATGCAAATCAAAACAACTCTGAGATACCATATTCCTCCTGCTTGAATGGCTAAAATTCGAAACCCCATGACATCTTATGATGGAGAGGATGTGGAGAAAGGGGAACACTCCTCCATTGCTGATGAGAGTGCAAACTCATACAGGCATTTTGGGGATCAGTGTGGTGGTTCCTCAGGAAAATGAAAATCCATACCACAGGACCCAGCAATCCCCCTCTTAGGAATATACCCAAATCATCCACATCCCTGAAACAAAGACCTGTGCTTAACTATGTTCATAGCAGCATTATTTGTAATAGCAAGAACCTGGAAGCAACCTAGATGTCCCTCAACTGAAGAATGGATAAAGAAAATATGGCACTTCTACACCATGGAGCACAACTCTGCTGAAAAAAAAAAATGGAATCTTGAAATTTGCTAGCAAAAAATGTAACTTGAAGAAACCATCCTGAATGAGGTAACACAGTCACAAAAATAGGAACATGGTATGTTCTCTCTCATATATGGATTTTAGACCTAGACCAAAGGATCACCAGCCTACAATTCACACCACCAGAGGAATTAGGATACAAGGTGTATTCTAAGAGATTCATATAAAGTCCCTCACAGAAGGGGGAAGGGACAAGTTCTGCAGAACACATGGGGAGGGGATCAGTGATGGGAGATGGAACTAGGAGAAAGAGAAAGGGAGAAGAGGAAAGCACGTGGAACTAGGAAGATTGAGTCAGGGGAGGAATAGAAGACAGAAAAGAGAGAGAGAGAGAGAGAGAGAGAGAGAGAGAGAGAGAGAACATAAAAGAGGGAGCCATTATAGGATTGAAGAGAAAACTGAACCTAAAGAAATGTCCAGAGACCCACCAGAGTGATTTCAACTAACAATTTTAGCAACATTGGAAAGGCTACCATAAATGCCGTTCCCTGACAATGAGGTCAATGACTAACTTATCCACCATCATGGAGCCCTCATTTAGTACCTGTTGGAAACAGAAGCAAAAACCCACAACTAAACACTGAGCTGAACTAGAATCCAGATGCAGAGAGGGAGGACAAGATCACACTGCAGAAACACACAGAGACAGCCAACCTGAACAAGGAGGAGCTAACAGGCCCCCAGACTGATAGCTGGGAATCCAGCATGGGACTGACTGATACCCCCTGTACATTGGTCTCAGCTAGAAGGACTGAGAATTCTAAGGGACCTCAGATAGTGGAACCAGGATGTATCCCTGGTGCACAAAAGGACTTTGCGAACACATTCCCCATAGAGGGATACTTCCTTAACCTAGAGACAGGAGAGAAGTCCTAGTCCATATATCAAATGACTTGACAGATTAAGATGACCCCTCCTGGATAGCATCTCCCTACATATGGAGTGGGGAGAAGATGGAGGGTAGAGTGGTTTTGGTGCATGTGAGGGAGGTAGAGAGGAAAAGAAGGAGAGATGGAGGGAAGGAGGAAGGGAGGGAGGGAGAGGGAACTGGGATCAATATGTAAAATTAAAATATATATGTGAGGAATAAAAAAACTGAAATAGAATTTGAAAGAAATTGGGTACCTTTAAAATGTGTAATGGTAAGTGAGGTCATAATATATCAAAAAAAATTCTACATATTCTCCCTCATATGCAGATCCTATCCTAAATTATTTGTATGTATACCCATATATGTAACATATAGGTAACAAAATATATATATGGGTATAGTTTAGCATGTAGAAAGAAAAAGGAAAATATTATGATGAGGAAATATGAAATCCAGATGATGGACTGATGAAACTCCAGGTGAAAACATATATACAGCTAACTGTTCTATGCATTTTAACTCTGCCACTAATTTTCTCATTATTGTAGTAGATAAATGCATGTAAATATAGTAAAAATAAAAGCATAAAACCCAGTCTGAAACTTCACAGCTTCAGAATGGCTACTCTACTTGTCTAGAACTTCTTTAAAGGTGACTAGAGTTTGGGTTATAAAAACCTCACTGTGTAATATTTTCTTATTTGAAAGTTCCTTGTAATTTTTTCATTGAAAAGGAAAGTTTGCTGTAAAAGAGATATGACAGGTAATCAAGCACACTCATAAAGATAATAGGCAGATGGATGGATAGACAGACAGACAGATAGATGATAGATAGGTAATTGACTGTGGTTTGGCCCAGAACCTGAAGGAAAAGCATTATTCAGCTTTCTGGACTGAATGAAACCTGCACATTGTCCACATAGGTGCTATATTGGTGCCTGATTAGCACAAAGCAGAGTCCAAGGTGTGTTTGCCTTTGCCTCCTGGCTAAGGATAGTGATAGTGGGGGATTTATTAAACCCTCAGTATGTATAGTCCTAAGTATTGGCAAACACAGAAAGGGAAGGCACTGCTTCATCTACTGGAATACAGCTCATGTAATTGCCCAGTATTCTTGGATCTCAGATGGTGTAGTCCTCTTCAGATTTGAGGAGGCAGAAACATTTCTTACAGCAGCCTCATATAAAGAGTAATAACCAACAGCTTCTTTGAGAAATGTTAGTTACCAATAACAGAAGTGAGAATTCCTGCTCACAAACTCAGGCATGCAAAAAGAAAACCGAGAACAACAAAATCATGTGCCTTTATGCTCTATACATAGTAGCTTGATTGTACCCTATCCCTCACCACAGTCAAACTGCAAAATATGATCATCATAATCCTTGGGGCTAAACCATGCCTCCTGGCATTAGGTACTCATGAGGTATGAAGGCAGTAGTATATTGTTCTAAACACAACTGACTTACACTCAAAATGTCTACTATCACTGTTTTCCTAAACACTGAGTAACAGCAGCCAGCCATGGGGTACCTGCCTAGACATGATGTAGTCCTCATCTCTGGGCTTTGAACCTTCAGTAGGATGTCTCTGGACATTTGCCTTTTACTCCTACTATCTGCTATAATCCAGGTCCTTGAGGAAAGTAGCCCCATTGTCCTTTCTCTTTACTGAGTCACTCTACCTCTGCTACTATTTCTCATGTATCTTTTATATTCCTTACCAACTTCAGGCTCTCCATGAATTCTTAGGAGAGTACCATCATTGTTGCCTGTGACTTCTGCTTTTTATCCTGCCATTTATCTGAGCTAACAAAGCACAGAGGACACAGACTATATAAATTATCAAAGGAAACAAAACCAGATACAGTAAAACCAAGCCCAGAGATTAATTCCTTAAAGGTATTTTCTAGTTATATGAAGTCCTCAAAGCCCAACGCTTATAGATCATTGCTCTACAAAGATGCAGATGAGGAGAATCCAAATTTCCAATGATTCTAGATACAATCTTTATTAGTCCTAAAGGGTGAATTCCAACTTCTAGACGCTCAGCACAGACACAGTGTATAGCCTTCTGTTTTCAGTCCAAATGTACATCCTAAGACCAGAACTATCCTGGGGCACATAGAGGGTGCAAGAAGCTAAATTAGCCTAGTTTCTAACAGGCCATTAAGGAGCCCCTTGGTGAGAAAATCCACCCTTTAGTACCAGCTACATCCCTGTATTTATGAGTGACAGAGCCTTCCAACACATGGAAGATGCCCTGTGTTTCCAATTTTAGAAATATAGTTATTTGGCATCTACTCTTTTCCTAAATCTGATTGAAAGCTTCATTTTCTTTTTATATCAATGTGCTCTATTGCTCTTGGTGTGAAATGACAGATGTTGCTACTATTGCTGTCAGTGTGTGAGCATGTCTGCAAAGCTGGGAAATTTTCCTGGAGTAACATGTCCATGTATGTATGCACAAACATATACATACACACATCAACATATGCAACTTCACAGATGATACAGGATTAGATGATGAAAGACCTTACAAAGTGTTGTTTAAGTATCTAAAAATATTTTTCCCAGTTCTTCCTCTGTAAAATCAGTTGCTATTTTCCTGAACTGTTTTTCTTTGCCTTATGATTTTCATTTTTAAAAGAAAGCACTCTAAAAATATGATCTCTTATATTCATAACATAATTGTCTATTCTCAACTGTTCTAAACACATGTATTTTTAAGCCTCAGGATCAACCCCAGAGACAGGCCATGGTAGATGTGGGGAGATATCTATTACTGATTTCAAAAAAGTGAAATAATCCCACCAAGGTCCAACTTGGCAAGTCAATTACTTTACTGGAGTTTCTTTTTTTTTCTCTCTCTTTAAAGGCTTTATTATTTTTTATTTATTTATTTTTTATTTAATTTTATATAACAAAGTCCAATTAAATGAAAACAAACATTTATATACAACATTTGGGAATTTGGGCGTCGCTCTTTCCAAACTACTTCCTGCTGGTAAGGGGCGCTGTCTTGGGGGATTCGAAGAAGATTCAGATATCCTAGCTGCAGTCTGCAGGGCCGCCTTGTCCAGCACTTTGGAATGTAGGATCAGCCTGTACTCTGTTTCAGGCGGTCTTGTGTGATCAAACCACATTAGTCTGGAAGGAATCCACATCTTTTCATTTTCTGTGGAAACAAAAATAGAAATCCTTTCCCCCAGTAACTTGTTCTTCAACTTAAATTTTGGAGTCAAAGCGTTTTTTTTTTTTTTTTTTTTAATTTATTATTTTACATGTCGATCCCAGTTCCCTCTTCCTCCCTCCCTCCCTCCCTCCCCTCCAGCCCTCCCTCCCTCCTTCCCTCCCTTTTCCCTCTCTGCCCTCTTCCATGCACTCTAAACACCCTCCCCTCCCAACCCCCCACCACAATACCATATGTAGGGGAATGCCATCCAGTTGGGGTCATGTAGATCTGACAGGTCCTATAAAGTAGGGACTAGGGCCTCTCTCCTATCTCTAGAATAAGGCAGTTATCCCTCCATGGGGGATATGTTTGCAAAGTCCTTTTGTGCACCAGGGATACATCCTGGCTCCACTGTCTGAGGTCTCCTAGACTGCTCAGACCTTCTGGCTGAGACCCATATTCAGGGGGGTCCGAGTCAGTCCCCTGTTGGCTTCCCAGCTATCAGTCTAGTGGCCCTTAGCTCCTCCTTGTTCAGGTAAGCTGTCTCTATGTACATCTACCGCATGGTCTTGTCCTCTCCATCTGCTTCTGGGTTCTATCTAGTTCGACTCAGTGTTTATGCATGGGTGTTTGCTCCTGTTTTCAACAGGCATTAGTTGAGGACTCCATGGAGAAGTTAGTTGTTGATCTCACTCTCCGGGAAGGGCATTTATGATAGCCTTTCCACGGGAGCTGAGATTGTTAGTTGGGAGCAGTCTTGTAGTTCCCTTGACCTTTCTTTGTGTTCAACTTTATCTTCAAACCAATATTGGCTCCCTCTTTTATGTTCTCTCTCTCTCTGTCTCTGTCTCTGTCTCTCTCTCTTTCCTATTTTCCATTCCTAACCAGGCTCAATCCTCCTGGTCACACATGCCTTTCTCTCCTCCCCCTCATTTTCTCCTACTTCTCTCTCCATTCGCTGTCCTCCCCCACTTTACCTGAGCTCTGGGGGACTTGTCCCTTCCCAGTTCTGTGAGGGACTTTATATGAATCTCTTAGAATGCAACTTGTATCCTAGTTCCTCTGGTGATGTGAATTATAGGCTGGTGATCACTTGATCTAGTTCTAAAATCCATATATGAGTGAGTACATACTGTGTTTCTCTTTTTGTGACTGGGTTACCTCATTCAGGATGGTTTCTTCAAGTGCCATCCACTTGCCTGCGAATTTCAAGATACCATTATTTTTTTTTGCAGAGTAGTATTCCATTGTGTAGATGTGCCACATCTTCATTAACCATTCTTCAATTGAGGGGCATCTAGGTTGCTTCCAGGTTCTTGCTATTACAAATAGTGCTGCTATGAACATCGTTGAACAGATGTCTTTGTTGCATTGATGTGAATCCTTTGGGTATATGCCTAAGAGGGGGATTGCTGGGTCCTGTGGTAAACTAATTCCCATTTTCCTGAGGAACCGCCATACTGATCTCCAAAATGGCTGTATGAGTTTGCACTCCCACCAACAGTGGAGGAGTGTTCCACTTTCTCCACATCCTCTCCAACATAAGTCATCACTGGTGTTTCTAATTTTAGCCATTCTGGCAGAGGTAAGATGGTATCTCAAAGTTGTTTTGATTTGCATTTCCCTGATAGCTAAGGATGTGGAGCATTTTCTTAAGTGTCTTTCAGCCTTTTTGATTTCCTCCATTGAGAATTCCTTCTTCAGTTCTGTACCCCATTTTTTAATAGGGTTATTTGGTGTTTTGTTGACTAGTTTCTTGAGTTCTTTGTATATTTTGGAGATCAGCCCTTTGTCGGATATAGGATTAGTGAAAATCTTTTCCCAGTCAGTAGGCTGCCGTTTGGTCTTGTCAACTGTGTCTTTTGCCTTAGAGAAGCTTCTAAGTTTGAAGAGGTCCCATTTATTAATTGTTTCTTTCAGTGTCTGTGCCCCTGGAGTTATGTTCAAGAAGCGGTCTCCTATACCAATTTGTTCAAGGGTACCTCCTACTTTCTCTTCTAAGAGGTTCAATGTGGCTGGATTGATGTTGAGGTCTTTGATCCATTTGGACTTGAGTTTTGTGCATGGCGACAGACATGGGTCTATCTGCAGTCTTCTACACACCGTCATCCAATTGTGCCAGCACCATTTGTTGAAGATGCTGTCTTTACCCCATTGTATAATTTTAGCTGTTCATAGGTGCGTGGATTAATATCAGGATTTTCAATTCGATTCCATTGGTCTACCTGTCTATTTTTATGCCAATACCAGGCTGTTTTCAGAACTATAGCTCTGTAGTAGAGCTTAAAGTCAGGAATGGTGATGCTTCCTGAAGTTCTTTTATTGTATAGGGTTGTTTTGGCTATCCTGGGTCTTTTGTTTTTCCATATAAAGTTGATTATTATCATTTCAAGGTCGGTGAAGAATTGTGGTGGGATTTTAATGGGGATTGCATTGAATCTGTAGGTTGCTTTTGGTAAGATTGCCATTTTTACTATGTTTATCCTACCTAACAAAGAGCATGGGAGGTCTTTCCATTTTCTGGTATCTTCTTTAATTTCTTTCTTTAGAGTCACAAAGTTCTTATTATATAGATCTTTTACTTGTTTGGTAAGTGTTACACCAAGATACTGTATGTTGCTTGTGGCTATTGTAAAGGGTGATGTTTCTCTGATTTCTTTCTCTGCCTCTTTGTCGTCTGAAAAAAATAGGGCTACTGATTTTTTTGAGTTTATCTTGTATCCTGCTAGTTTGCTGAAGGTGTTTATCAGCTGTAGGAGTTCCCTGGTAGAGTTTATTGGGTCGCTTATGTAAACTATCATATCATCTGCATATAGAGACAGTTTGACTTCTTCCTTTCCAATTTGGATGCCCTTGATCTCCTTTTGTTGTCTTATAGCATTAGCTAGAACTTCTAGTACGATATTGAAGAGATATGGAGAGAGAGGACAGCCTTGTCTTGTTCCTGATTTTAGAGGAATTGGCTTAAGTTTCTCTCCATTCAGTTTGATGTTGGCAGTTGGTTTGCTGTATATTGCTCTTATTATGTTTAGGTATGTTCCTGTTATCCCTGACCTCTCTAATACCTTTATCATGAAAGGGTGTTGAATTTTATCGAAGGCTTTTTCCGCATCTAGGGAGATAATCATATGGTTTTTCTTTTTCAGTTTGTTTATATGGTGGATCACGTTGATAGATTTTCGTATGTTAAACCATCCCTGCAATCCAGGTATGAAGCCTACTTGATCATGGTGGATGATTTCTCTGATGTGTTTTGGAATTTGGTTTGCCATTATTTTATTGAGTATTTTTGCATCCATGTTCATCAGGGATATTGGTCTGTAGTTTTCTTTCTTAGTTGTGTCTTTGAGAGGTTTGGGTACCAAAGTTATTGTGGCCTCATAAAAAGAGTTTGGCAATAAACCGTCTGTTTCTATCTTGTGGAACAGTTTGAGGAGTAGTGGTATTAGTTCTTCCTTGAATGTCTGGTAGAATTCTGCACTGAATCCATCTGGCCCTGGACTTTTTTTCGTTGGAAGGCTTTCGATGACTGTTTCTATTTCATTTCGGGTTATAGGTCTATTTAAGTTGTTTGTCTGTTCTTGATTTAATTTTGGTAAGTGATAGTTATCCAGAAACTTGTCCATTTCCTTTGAATTTTCAATTTTTGTGGAATACAGATTTTCGAAGTATGACCTGAAAATTGTCTGGATTTCCTCTGTGTCCCTTGTTATGTTCCCCATTTTGTTTCTGATTTTGTTAATTTGCATGTTCTGTCTCTGCTTTTTCGTTAATTTGGATAAAGGTTTATCTATCTTGTTGATTTTCTCAAAAAACCAACTCTTTGTTGCATTGATTTTTTGTATTGTTTTCCTGGTTTCTATTTTGTTGATTTCAGCCCTCAAGTTGATTATTTCCTGGTGTCTGCTCCTGCGGGGTGAATTTGCTTCTCTCTGTTCTAAGGTTTTCAGTTGGGCTGTTAATTCATTTATGTGACTATCCTCTGTTTTCTTCATATGGGCACTTAGTGCAATGAACTTCCCTCGTAGCACTGCTTTCAAGGTGTCCCATAAGTTCAGGTTTGTTGTATCCTCATTCTCGTTGAATATTAGAAAGTCTTTAATTTCTTTCTTTATTTCTTCTTTGACCCAGGAGTGGTGCAATTGCACATTGTTAAGTTTCCATGAGTTTGCAGGTTTTCTGCTATTTGTGTTGTTGTTGAATTCCAATTTTAAAGCATGGTGGTCCGATAAGATACAGGGGACTATTCCTATTCTCTTGTATCTGTTGAGGTTTGTTATGTCTCCTAGTATGTGGTTGATTTTAGAGAAGGTTCCATGTGGAGCAGAGAAGAAGGTATATTCTTTTGTCTTTGGATGGAATGTTCTATAGATGTCTGTTAGCCCCAGTTGAGACATAACTTCTGTTAATTCTTTTGTTTCTTTGTTGAGTTTCTGATTTGTGGTCCTGTCTAGTGTTGAGAGTGGTGTATTGAAGTCTCCCACTATAAGTGTGTGAGGTTTTATATGAGCTTTGTGTTTTAGTAGTGTTTCTTTTATGAATGTGGGTGACTTTGTATTAGGGGCATAGATGTTCAGAATTGAGACTTTGTGTTGATGGATTTCTCCTGAGATGAATATGAAATGACCGTCTTCATCTCTTTTGACTAGTTTTGGTTTGAAGTCTAACTTGTTAGATATTAGGATAGCTACGCCTGCTTGCTTCTTATTTCCATTTGATTGGAAAATCTTTTCCCAACCCTTTACCCTGAGGTAATGTCTATCTTTGGAGCTAAGATGTGATTCTTGTATGCAGCAGAAGGATGGATTCTGTCTTCGTATTCATTCTGTTAGCCTGTGTCTTTTTATAGGTGAGTTAAGACCATTAATGTTGAGGGTGAGTAAGGTCCATTGATTGTTGATGCTTGTTTGGTTTAGGTTTGTTGTTGGCAGTGGTATTGTGAATATATTTGTTCTGCTTCACCCTAGGTTTCTGGAGTAGTTGGATTATCTGTTGCCTACATTTTTGTGGGCATAGTTACCTTCCTTTGGTTGGAGTTTTTCTTCCAATACTTTCTGTAGGGCTGGATTTGTAGATACATATTGGGAAAATCTGGTTTTGTCATTGAATATCTTGTTCTCTCCATCTATATTGACTGAGAGTTTTGCTGGATATAGTAGCCTAGGCTGGCATCCGTGTTCTCTTAATACTTTTAGAACATCTATCCAGGACCTTCTGGCCTTGAGGGTTTCCATGGAGAAGTCAGGTGTAATTTTGATAGGTCTGCCTTTATATGTTACCTGTCCTTTTTCCTTCGCTGCTCTTAATATTCTTTCTTTATTCTGTATGCTAGGTGTTTTGATTATTATATGTCGAGGGGTCTTTTTTCTTTGGTCCATCCTATTTGGGGTTCGGTATGCTTCTTGTACTTTCATGGGCATGTCCTTCTTCAGATTTGGAAAGTTTTCCTCGATGATTTTGTTGAATATGTTTTCAGCACCTTTGAGCTGGGCTTCCTCACCTTCCTCTATGCCTATTATTCTTAGGTTTGGCCTTTTCATGGTGTCCCACATTTCCTGGATGTTGTGTGTTAAGGATTTGTTGGATTTATGGTTTTCTTTGGTCGATGAATCTATTTCTTCTAGTTTATCTTCTGTGCCTGAGATTCTCTCTTCCATCTCTTGAATTCTATTGGTTATGCTTGTGTCCGTGGTTTCCGATTTTTTGCCCAGCTTTTCAGTTTCCAGCTTTTCTTCCATTTGTGTTGCCTTTATTTTCTCAATTTCGGTTTTCAAGTCTTGAACCGTTTCCTTCACCTGGTTAATTGTTTTTTCTTGGCTTTCTGTACTTTCCTTAAGGAATTTGTCCATTTCTTCCACTTTTTTGTTTGTTTTTTCCTCCATTTCTTTAAGGGTTTTTCTCATATCTTCTTTGAGGGCCTCTATCATTTTTATGATGGTGATTTTTAAGTCGTACCCTTCTGCTTCCTCTGCTTTGTTGTTGTGTTCCATTCTAGTTGGTGTAGATTCCCTAGATTCTGGTGGTGTCATGTTTGTCTTTCTGTTGTTAGGTGTTCTCTTGTATTGCCTTCTTCCCATAGTTTCTTCCAGTAGGTGTTGGTGGTGTCTCTTTCCTCTCTCTATGGTCCTTCCCCGATGGGCTTATGTGGATCAAAGATTCAATGTCTGTAGTTCTGTGTGGTCCAAGCTCTCTAGGAGGTTTCTCTGCAGACAGGGATCCAGGGATGGGGTCAAGTATGAGGATCCAGAAGAAGATGCCAGCAGGTACTCACAGTGGTCCTCTGGCCAATAGCTCTGGCCAATAGCTCTGGCCAATGACTGGCAGAAGAGGACGAGGGCTGAGCTTGAACTTGAGAAGGTTTTGCAGGGTAGTGGGATCTCACTGGAAACTGGCGCTCTCCAGCTGAGACCTCGTTCTTTGGCAGGGGCCCGGATTTGGGGGTCAAGGATCTTGCCCGCAGGAACTCTGAGTGGACCCGCAGAGATAGGCGGATCTCTGGATCTCTGGGAGGGGCCTGGGACTCCAGCAGAGGACTGGAGGCGGGGTCAGGGACCAAGCCGGTGGAAATTACAGGTGGTCCCACGTGGATAGTCAGGTCTCCTTTGTTCGGAGTTGCTCCTAGAGGTCTCCGAAGTAGGGTGGACTGTTGACTCCACCCTCTGTCCCAGTGCTCAACCAGAGCGGCAGGACCGTAGGTGGGGTAGGGCACAGGGTGGGGGGGGTAGGCTGGAGGTTGGGAGGTGGGGGTGTATCAGAGCTCCAAGGGTGCTCTCAAAGGGGACCAGAGACAGGAGCAGCAGGATCAGGGGCCAATCCAGGGAGTTCAGGCGGGGGGAGGGGGGAAAAGAGGTTGAAGGGGACAGGCAGCCCCAATTGGGCCCAGACTCACCTCTGGCCAATAGCCGGCAGAAGAGGACGAGGGCTGGGCTGGAACTTGAGAAGGTTTTGCAGGGTAGTGGGATCTCACTGGAAACTGTCGCTCTCCAGCTGAGACCTCATTCTTTGGCAGGGGCCCGGATTTGGGGGTCAAGGATCTTGCCCGCAGGAACTCCGAGTGGACCTGCAGAGATAGGCGGATCTCTGGGAGGGGCCCGGGACTCCAGCAGAGCTACTGGAGTTTCTTATAAAATATGGGTAGGAGTTACTCACAGGGGCATGAGTGACTGGAAAGCAATTGTATCACTGAAAAGCCCACAATGGCATGAATGACAACTGATAAAAACTGCATCCCTGAAACCCTCTACATTACTTAAAAGGAGTTAGGAAGATTTAACGTCTCCTGTCCTAATCAGTCCTTACAGCTTCCAGGAGTGTTTGTGGGGAGGTGGGTATGCTTATGAGTCTTGTATATTTCAGGAACTTCCTGAGATTTGCAAGTTGTGTCATTCATGAGCTTATTAAGTTTTCTTTATTCCTAAAACTTTGTGAGCCTTCCTCGAGTATGGAATGTCTTGATTCAGAGACAATAATGCACACAATACCAAAACCAGAAGTCATTATTATTATCAGAATTTCCAATCTTACAGGCACCATTATAACCCTAGTGCTACCTCTAGTCTAATATGCTAAACTCAAATTACTACATTCCTGATTTTTTGGTGGAATATTTTATATTGCTGTGAATAGACACCATGAGAAATACAAGTCATAAAAGAAAACACTTGAGTAGGGGCTCATAGATTCCAGAATGTACTAGATTCCATTTCTATCATGACAGAGAATATGGTAGTAGTAAAGCAAGCAGGCATATCTCTGGAGAAATAGCTAAGAGTTTACAAGTTTAGACAAAAATTACAAGTCAAAGGGAAAGGAGCAAAACTTACTGAGAAGGCCCTGAGCTTTTAAAACCTCAACACCCACTCCAAGTGACACATTTTCTCTAATAAGGCAACACCTCCTAATCCCAAACAGTTGCACCAACTGTGGGACAAGCATTTAAATATATGAGCCTATGGAGTTATTCATACCACAATACAAACCTGGTATCTCTCAGGGAATTGATTGACTCCTTTAAGCACCCACTGGTCAGCAGATTTCTTGGTATTTAAGTGAAGATTTCCAGTCCATAGGTGTAAACCACCCACCACCACATGATGGGAGATGCCATTCTGTAAATATGTTTCTCTTATTGGCTAAATAATAAGCACTGTTGGCAAATATGGAAGTGAGCTAGGTGGGACTAGGAGACAAGGAGCATTCTGAGAGACATAGGACAGAGTCGTGATATGATCTTGGGAGGAGAAGATGCATGAGTCTGGCATTCTCAGTAAGTTAAGGCCATGTAGAAATATATTATTAGTAATTATGGGTTAATATTTAAGACAGAGCTAGCCAATAAGAAGCTCTAGCCATTGGCTAATAGCTTTATAACAAGTAGTCTCTGTGTATTATTTTGGGACTAGGCTGTTGGGAAAGTGCTCATAACAACCACATCACTGTGAATTGGTGGATTTATGATCAAAGCTAGAAGGATCTACCTTATTCACCTTATAGGTAAGGAATCTTGGACCCTATACACGAAGGCACTGAGATGCCCAACATTGTCCAAGCATGATTCCTACTAAAGTAACAATAGTGATAGTGTATTACCTAATCTAGTTCTTGTCTTGCTGATGGGAGATGTCATTCTGTAAATATGTTTCATTTATTGGTTAATGGATAAAGCATTGTTGGCCAATAGGAAAGCAAGATAGGCAGGACTCGTAGACCAGGGGGATTTGAGGAAGTAGTAGTGAGGAGTCAAGATGTAGAGACCTGAGAGAAAGGTATTCATTTCTATACCATAATCCCCTTTTTACCTTTAAAAACAGATTGATTGTGATCATTAACCATTTATAAGCAACCCCATTGAAATGAAAACAAACATTTATAAACAATATTTGGGAATTTGGGTGTAGTTCTTTCCAAACTGCTTCCTGCTGGTAGGGGGTGCTATCGTGGGGATTCAAGAAGACGTGGATATCTGGGCTGTAGTCTGTAAGGCTTCCTTGTCCCAACTGTTTTGAATGTTGGATCATCTGTGATGCTGTTTCAGGGGGTCTGGCTTGATCAAACCGTGTTAGTCTAGAAGGAATCCACAGCTTTTCATTTTCTGTGGAAACAAAAATAGAAATCCTTTTCCCCAGTAACCCTTCCTTGGACTTAAATTTTGAAGTCAAAGCATTTTTAAAATATATAAATTGAATTGATCCAGCAGTATTTCTTTTAACAATTGTTATTTCCTCAACAGTTAAGCAATTTAAAGATAACAGAACAGTATATAGTATCCAGACTCTTTCTGTGCTTTCCATCTTTACGTGGCTTTTTTTTTTTTATTACTCTATTTCTTTTACTTCTTTTTTTTTTCACTTTTTGAGACAGGGTTTCTTTGTGTAACTTTTATCTGTCCTGCAATTAACTTTGTATACCATGTTTATTTTGAAATCACAGAGCTCTGTTTGCCTCTGTTTCCCGAGTACTAGAATTAAAGTTGTGTGCCACCACATCCAGCTACTCTGTCTTTTTATTTTTTTAAAAACCATTTTGTCCTGTTTCCTTTTCTCTTTCAAGCCTATATATATTTTAAAACACACTGTAAACCTTCAGACATGTTTCTTAATCTGAATCTGTCTTTACTGTAAATCTATTATCTTTTTCTGGATATTTGCCTTAACCTAGAGACAGGAGAGAAGCCCTAGTCCCTACTTCACATGACCTGTCAGATCTACATGCCAAGCCAGGGGCTTCAAGACAGGTTAGCTTCCAAATTATACTTTAAGCTCTTAGGTGGTATTCAGAATGCCTTCTGAGAGCCTTTCTTTGAAACAAGTCAGGGGTGGGGCTCACCAGTAAGAGTATTAGGGACAGTGTATTTCAATGGCAGGGTTTGGAGGAACCTCTCATGATGGTAGGTCTTGGAGGAATCTAATGCTGGCAAATTTCAAAGGCAAGTATTTGAAATCCCTTTCTTTAATGAGTCTTGAAGCAACAGGCACAATCTATCCTCTCCCATAATCCCATGAGTTGACCTTTGGCATCTTTCATCTTGCCAGTGTCCCAAGCAGAGCCAGAAGTTTGCTAAGAACTGGACCAGTGAAACTGGGTCTGTAATAGCTCACTGAATAATAAAAACGAATCAGAAAGACACTCGGACCTGCCAACACTGGACAAGGTTCTCAGTCAAGGCTGTTGCTTCACCCTCCCACCCTTCCTTCCCCCAAGTGTTGCAGAAGAAGCAAGAAAGATGAGGAAGGGAGGAGGATTGAGAAAAATCTTGCAGCATTCAGTTTTTGTTGTTCTTTCCTAGCCACACAGCAGCCAGGAAATTTTCATGAGTCATGGATGCTAGGAGTTTCCAATTTCTGGCTGCAGATGCAGTCTTTAATAGAAACCCTGCTAAAACTTTCAACAAAAGAGTCCTACTTCTCTGAGAGAGAGGAGCTCTGCCAGCATCATGTTACATGTAACATGCAAGGGGTAGTTAAAGCTCTATTAGCAATAGGGTACTGTCCTCTTCAGTCAGAATTCAGCACAAGTAGGGGGAACAGAGAGACAAGGAAGGGCTTCCTTCAAGGTGTCCATTTTCAGCTAGATCTAACCACTGCAGGAAGCAGAACGCTCAGGATTTTGCCTCAGCCGTAAGTCAGAAGTCATTGCTACCTCTTTTTGAGGCTCAGACTCACCTAATGCCTTTTTGCCATTAACTCCCTGTTGGAAAACCTCTGTAGCACTCTGTTTGCAACATGACTAGATATTTCTAAGGGTTCTTCTGCTAATGAGCTTTATACTCAGCCCTCCCATTGTGAAGATGAACAGACAGCTAGCAGGCTTGCACACTACACACATGTCTTTGAAATTCATGAAAGAAGGTGGTTTTATTTGATCATATCTAATCTGGAAGGAACTTGAGGAAGAAGATTATATAAAATTAACTTTTTTCTGGTTATTATAAATAGCAATATTTAATTAAATTTAAACCACTTTAATTTAAACCACAAATGAAATTCTGGAATACACCATGACTGTGTGATAGTTCAAATGGTACCCCATTCTGCCTTGTTTCATGGATGAGCATATTCCAGATGGAAAGTGTTGGGTCACCATCCTGTTGATACCTTCACAGGCTTCTAAAAGCCCTCTGAATCATGTTCAAATCCCTTGAAAAGAATTGACTCTGGGGATGAGCCCCCAAGACCCTGATTCTCTGCTCTGCTAGTTTTCACAGATGTTCTACACAAATACCAAACTACCAGCCAAGAAGGGAGCACTGAAGAGAGATATCAAAGTGTGGTTTTGTTGCTATCAGTTCATTAAATACATTGAACTGTAGACACGAAGCATGTTTTCCTAATTAAGAAGAGTTCTGTGGCTTTGGAGCAACTCAGTAGTACTACTAAAGAAAATCTAGATGTCAATGTATTTTATATGTTAATTTTAGTAAACCAAGGAAAAACCTGGGCTTATTCTGTTCAGTACTAGATACTGGCAATGATGCCCACTCCATGATCTTGGTCTGTGTAGGATGCTGAGACTGACTGGTGCTCACCAATCCAACTTATCCCATTGGCATAGAGCATACTACCTTCCCCTGACCCTACAAGGCTGCTTCTCACCAATGCAACCCAGGTCAGAAGGCTCTTTGTGTAGTCATCTTTATTCTCTCACCACATCTAACTGTAACCCTGAAAGACTGAAGGGGTATATATTTCTCAGTTGCTGCAAGTAACTGCCTGACTCTTAAATCAGAGTGGCTGATGAGAAAGAAGACATCTTTATCATCCTCAAAATTTGCAGTTTTGTTAGCACATGCCAAACTCATTCATTAAAATGATGTCCTCTCTTGCCCCAGCTGACCTGATGTTGGATTGTGGCTGCTGCAGCTGAGGCCACAGTGTATTGTTTGTATCCCTTTCTGCAGGATGGAGCATCTATTCTCCCATCTTCAGGACTGCTGCCTGCTAAGACCTCATAAGTGAGTCATTTGTTCAGAATCACCTTCAGTCATAGGGATTGTCCTTCTCTGAGGATATGCTCCTCACTAGGAGCGTCCTTAGCCTGTGCTTGACCTATCAGCTACAGAGCTCTCTGTGGGGTCTGCTGAAGGGAACATCCTGATCTCATTTTCCTTTCTGCTAATTGACCTTTGGTGCCATGGCGCCCTCACAAGAATAACTCTTTCATTGAGTGACTCTTCCAACAAGCTTCCTGCTGGGAAGCTTGAGTCATCAGATGCTCCCTGATGACATTCTTATCTTTGGGGATTGGCAGAAGCTAGTTGTCTGCTAAGTTAAGAACTTTCAAATGCTTTTTAATCAATTAGTCATGGAATGTTAGTTCTGATACACAGGTTGGTAAAGAATGGCTGTTGGAGGTGGGAATGAAACTAGTCCTAGGTTAGGTAATTAGCCTCTGGACTTACAACATTCCAATCCTTCTACAGCACCTCATTTCTAGTCAATCAGTCTGTGCAGACACAGCTTCTTTCCAGGATTTATTTCCCATCTGCTACTCTGTAGCCAGCTCACTAGAGTATAAAGTTCTCTAGATCCCATGGATTGAGCATGACAACCCTCCTCTTTAAGACTCACCACAACAAGAGGGATTTTAGGAAGCCTGGTACAATACAATAAATTTCATCAATATTACTGGAGTTTGTTCCTTCTGTATTGAGTGGTTTGAAAAGATAGGCTATATTTTGTTCTATTTCACACTTTTTTGTACTTTTGATTATGTGTTTTATTCATTTTTAGTGTTTTTATTCATATTTCTATAATATTTCCTGAGGCACTTCACCACAATTTGGATCATTTAGCAAAACTCTGTCTCATATTTGTAAAGGCAGTGCAAGTCTCTTTGATTAAAAAACACATTTAAGGTATCTGCATCCATTTTCATCAGCTTCTGGATGAATCCTTCCTGATGGCAATTGTACTAGGTAACAATCTATGAATATAGCAGAATATTATTAGGAATAATTTCATTGACTGTTTTTTCCTTGGTTTTATTTATTTATTTATTTATTTATTTATTTACTTTGCTAGTCATGTTTGGTTCTATCCTAAGTCTCTGGGATATCCAACTTCTGCGTTGTCATGGGTGGGCTTCCTCTCATAGTTGGCTACTCTCATAATTTCTGCTCCACCTTTGTCCAGCATATCTTGTAGGCAGGGCAAATTGTAGGTCAGATATTGTGTGGCTGGGTTAGGATCCCAATCCCTCCTTTGGAAGTCTTGCCTGGTTCAAGCTCTGATATTCCAGAGACTCACAGACAAACATTAGTCAGACCTCTGGAAATCCTTTGGAAGACAAGGAGGAAGGATTATGTGAGCCAGAGTGGCCAAGGACATCATAGGGAAACACGCAGAGTCAACTGACCTGGAACAGGGGCTGGCTTTCTCTGACTCTGTTGCCTGCTCTTCAGACCATTTCCTCCATCTGGTTTGCCTCATCCAACCTTAATAGGATAGAAGGAGCCTAGTCTTGCTACAACTTGATATCCCATGGAAGGCTGTCACTTTTCTGAAGATAAGGGCCAGGTAATGGACTGGGGTGGTGATAGGGAAGTGGCTGGGAGGAGAGGAGGGTGGTAGGGGAGTTTTAATTGATTCCTTAATAAAAAAAACATTGAAAGCATACACACAAACGAAGCCACATTTCCACTCAAAGCTCTCTACACCCAAGGCTTTGTGCAGCTGGAGGTGAACAGTCACTGGGGATTCTGCCCTGAGTAAGAAGTGGGAAGCACCTGGAGGACCCAGAGACTTAAAATGCAACAGAGGCTGCATCTCCCTGATCCTGGAGACTGTGCCTTTTCCCAGGCAGGTGTCATAGGTGTGGAAAAGTATCCAGAGGGTGGTACATGTTGAGGTTTCTGGGTTCTTGCATCCTACAAGAAGGAACTGCATCAGGGACACAGGAGTATTGACACAAATAGAAGAAGCTCATTGAAAAAAGGGAAGAACTTCCTCAGGTTGGAAGTGGGGTAGAGAGCTGGATAGATCCAAACCTGTGAGGTCCTGCTCTCTCTCAGCACCATGACCCTTTGTGGACCATTCACCCATTCATATAACATCTGCCTTCTCCCACATTCAGCAAGCTGGGGGCTTTTTTTTTTTTATCCTTTGAACATGCTATTTTACGTGACACCTCAGTGGGAACAAGTTTTCCATATTCCTCTGCAGACTGGCTTGTTTCATACATGAATATTGATGCCTCTTTCTAAGTGCCCTAACCTTATTCCCCACAGCACAGGTGGAGAAGGACTCTGATAATAGAACAAATGTGAACCAGCATGATTATATTCACGTTCAGTTAGCCTGGAAAGCCAGAAATTTTACTTATTTTGAAGATAATTTGTATGACATTTCTTGAACAAGGTAGTCCATGATTGAGAAGTCATCCTTAATACAATGGTATCTAATCATGACCAACTGTCTTTCTCTAAAGTGAAGTGGTATTTTTTCTTTGTTTAATTTTCTAAATCGTTTTGCTGGAATAGCCTTTGGAGATGAGTGACACTTTCTAAAAGGTTTTATAACCCTTTTCCATTCTCTTTTTTTTTCTAGAAAAACATTTTTTGTAACATAAAATAACTTTGTTTGTACTCAACTTATTCTGCTGAATTCAGAAAGAAGCAAATGTATGTATTTCTCTTGCAGGTAGTTGATTTACAGCTTGTCTTATAATTAAAGCTTGAAGCTCAGGGTTTTTGAAGGTATTGATGTGTAAAATTCCATATTTGAGAGAAAGGAACAAATAGATTTACAAAGTCTTAACAAATACTACTGTTCTGGTATCTGGTCCTTTTCCAACTAGTCATTGATACTGTGCAGATATCTGTCCCCAAACCCGAGCTAACAATGGCATTCATGTCCACAGGACAGAACTGCTCAGGATAAAGGGAATAAATTTGCCGGAGAATGGTAGAAGGCCTACTGTCTTTCATATCTGGTAGCTCAGCCCCGTAAGCTCTGATGAGATACTGTAGATTCATCTCACAAAGGCATGCCCATCCAGTGTGAACAAAGTGGGACTTCCCAAGACCCTGTGAGCAAATAAAGTAGGTCCTTTATATCTGGGCCATTTTGGTCTGCTCTGCCCTGCAAAGTCATTTACCATTATCAGCTACTCTGCTTTTTGCTCCAAGAGGCTGAACTATTAGGACTGCATGGGGGAACTCCTGCCCTGAAAGAAGATATTTGCATGGTTGCTGATTCCCACAGGTGGTAAGGAATGAGGGCTTGGGAAATGGTTTGAATGGCTTTACTGCCAGGTTGCAGGTTAGTTCTATACATTCCTCTATGAAAACTACAGTCTCTTCCTGGTCTTCTTTCCCGGTTCTAGCCACAGCTTTCCATCTCTTAGCATTTGTCAGGACTATTCTTGGAGTTTTACTGTGCCATGTTTACTCTCTCTAATCCTAATCATTCAAATTGATTATTTCTTCAGTAAACCCCCAACAATTACCCCTACTCTAGTGTGTCAGTGACAGGATGAAATGTCATATCATTCTTTATGTATCTTGGGGACTGTGTCTATAAAAGGTAGAGGGCACTGGAAAGACAGAATTGGCTTCATACCAAATCTCATTACATCATATAATAAATATACATTACTATGCTGATATTATATAATGACCAATCTTAATAATTTTACATTAAAATCATTGAATGTTGTTTTTCAATCATGTGTACCTATGTGTATCTGTGTGGTGACATGTGCACATGAGTACAAGTGTCCACAGAGGCCAGAAGAAGAACCTGGATTCCTGGATTTCAAGCTACAGATGGCTATGAGCCTCTTGACCTGGGTGCTTGGACTAGAACTTGAGTCCTGTAAGAGCAGTAACATTATAACAACTGAGCCATCTCTGCAGCACCTCAACTTCACTCTTACACAAGTGTTAAATACACCTACTTCTCATGGTTCTATATGTGCTCTTTAGCTCAATTTTAGACTTTCAAATTACAGATATATTTTTTTTGTTAGCAGTTAGTTATAAGTTTGGGCTATGTTCCAGGCTGCTATCCTTCACCAAAATTCAGCCACCTTGAACATTCAGCACACCTCTTTGTCTTCTTACCTCACTTACCCTTTCTAACAACCTCCATTCTGTCACATCCAGCTTTTCATTCTCAGGTCATTACCTCTCCTATTAATTCATCTCATCACCAAAAGCTGAGTATGCATTGAATTCTTTAAATATATGCAAGTGCTAGCGCCCTTAATAAAAAAGACTTTTAAATGAAGCTTTTCCTAGAATTACATTGTGCTCCTTGTACCTGAGCCCCTGTGTTTATACTTTGTGGGTCACCTTCTACTTCACATCGCATGTCCCTTTTGGTCTATGCTTATTCTTATCACCTGATTCAGAGTTTTGCAGAGTCAGAAATACATCTCTACCTCACCTTCCTTGATCATAACATGCCTATGAAGTAGACAGGATGAATTTAATGACTATGCAATCAAAAGACCTCACCATGAGGACCCCCCCCCCTTAACTGTCCCATGTCCTGAGCACTTCATCTGCTGGGGAAGAATTCTGTGACAGACTAAGGTCTTTGTCACATATTAGCTCCAAGTTTATTCTGACAAACAAAAGTAACTTTGCTTAAGGATGACATTAAATTCAGAGAAAGGGTCTCTTCAGAGAAGCTGACCAGGCAGAGCTACCTCAGTCACAAAGATGTTCAATGTCTTCACCTTCTCAGATTTGCTCCTACTGAGGTCCTTGAATAACTAGCCAGGACAGCTGTCACACTGAAAGTCTTCTTAACCTAAAGAAGAGCCTGGACACCCAGCTTGCACTGTGCTAGGTCAGATGCCCAAAATATGTCTGGCCAGTGAGACAGAAATACATGATATTTACCAGACCTACGTTCTTTTATCTTGGGGGCAGAATCTAATTTATTACAGAAAAAAATCATGACTAGTAGGAAAAAATGTATGTGATTATCTTAAAGATATATATAAATAAATTTTTAAGTTGTCATCCACAACCTCTACTTCCTATCCTCACCCCAATTACCATGGAATTGAATCTTGGAGTTGACATTTCCTTTTATCAGAAGAAATGAGATTAAATACCACTATAAGAATGAGATAATATATTAGCTTATAATTTTATCATCAACATTATTATTGTTATCATTATTATCTCTTTTCAGATATTTCTGGTCTTTTCTCTATTAGTAACAGGTATGAATTGAAACACAACTCATTTAGTTTATGTTAGAAATAAAGAAAAATGTGTAATTGACCCAGTTTCTCTTCTATGCTGGACTTAGGAGAGGTTACAGCCAACTATTTTTCAGCCTATTTTCAAGTGCAACACATACCTGTTTAACCCTCAGGATTCAATTCATGATCACATTATCTTTGGTTTTTTTCATTATCTTCATTTTGGTATATTTTCTGTTGTGTCTTAAGATTTTCAAATTATTCCAAGCAAAAGAGCACAACAAAAAAAATCAATAATCATTTAATTTGAGTTCTGTAGCCCACATCCTTGTAAGAAAATCATAACACTAAAGTCACCACATCAGCTTGAGAGTGGGAGAGCATGGGGAAGGTTGAAAAGAGAGTCCACTGGGAGGGGCTAGTTGGAGGAATGGGAAGGAGAAAGATATGCAATCCTATTTAAATATTAAAATATGACGCAGGATGCCCTGTATGCTGCAAATATGTGCTGCTTTTATTGGTTGATGAATAACGCTATTTTGGCCAGTGGCTAAGCATAGTAAATCCAGATGGGATATCCAGAGAGATAGAGAGTGGTGGAGTTAGAGAGAAACCATGCAACCAAGGAGGCAAGATACCAGGGCAAGATACGGGTAAGCCACGGCCATGTGGTGATACACAGATTAGTAGAAATGGGTTAATTTATAAGAGAGAAAGCTAGCCAATAAAATGTGTAAGCCATTGGCTAAACAATTATAAATATACAAATATATGTTGTCTTTTAAGCAGCTGCAGGAATCTGGTGGGCAGAGAGAAACTGATCCAGTGGGACCAGGTTAGATGGAGAAAATTCTCTTTCTACAAAAATATAATAAAACATTTTAAAAATAAAAATGTACAAAGTGAGCAGTATTTACCCTCAACTCTCCAGCCCAGAAGCACAAGAGATATATTTTGCATCTCCATATGCAAATAATAGTTGGAGAAGGGGAATATCCACCCACAGTTGCTTCACTACATCAAAGTCCACATCTGCTCTCCAAAATGTTAATATCTCTATTTTCCCCAAGCATGATGTTCTGGATCCAATATTTCTTGGAAGATTATAGGTGCACATATCGATGTGTATATTGAAGGATGCTTGAATAGTCTCAATGAATGTCAAAATTGGTTCTTTTTTATCCATTCATAATTTAAACAAGAAATCTGGCAGTCTGTCTTGATACTGCATTATTTGGAGCTTAGCTGTGCTATGCTATCCTCCTTAAGCAAAGGGAATAGCAACCTAAAGTCTCCTCGGCAAGAGGGTGCTGAGTGTATCAAAACAAACAAACAAACAAAAAATCCAGAAAGGATAATTGACATAATAATACTAGAAGTGTTAACACTAGGCAAATTTTCTTAGTCCCTGGGGCACTATAAGGAGACATGTTTCCTTTCTAACTGCAAGGAAAACATTTAGTTGTCTTTTAACAAGAAAGGAGCTTCTTGGATAGCCAAAAAGCTTCTGTACCACATATGGAGACAGAATCTGGGAGGATGCCTGAAAGTTAAATTTCCCATGGCACCATGCAGAGAGTAGAATCACTATACATAAACATGCACAAATATTTTATAATGTTTATGATTATGGCAGATTCATAATGTGTTAAATGTGTTAATAGTCATAAAAATTAATAAGTCTGGTTTAGCAAACTCAGCAAGTATCTGTGCCTCAAGTTCATAGAGCATTCAAATGAGGTGTAATACATTAGGGAGGTCCCTAGGTCATGACAAAATCACCTGCCTGCATCACTAGAACAGCCTAAAATTAGATCTGAAGAAATACTAAGCTTTGTGGAAATTTTTACAGCATCTTTGTGTTAAAATAATTAAGATTCACAAGGTTTCAAAATTAGTATTGGCAGTTCCCATGTACTCATCATCCAGTTTTCCCCATAATAATCCTATCATGACCAAAGTTCATGTCAAAACTAGAACCTTAGCATTGGTACAACACATTAGTATTAACATATAGTACTTCAGCATATTCATGAATGCAGTGTTACATTTCAGTACCTGTGTAATAATCACATCAGGTCACAGGCACATTTACCATCCTAGGCACAGAGGTTTATTTCTTTATGTTTAGAACACTCAAAACTGATTCTACTCGCAATTTTGAAATCTTTAACTAATTAATTAAATCATTCACATTTAACCTATTGTGATATGGAACCTTAAAAGTCATTACTTCTATCAAGCTGCACCTCTCTAACCAAGAGCCATTCCCTTCCCATACTTCCCTCAGCAACCATCCCCAGCTCTGATGACCACTGTACTTTTTCTAAGACATTCCAATAAAACAAGACGTTAGTGTACCAATGTCTTTAATTTGGTTCTGTCACTTTGAAAGCAGAAAACTAAATTTATCAGCATGATTTTTTATTTCTACTTACTCTAATATAAAAATATCAATGATACTTTATTTAATATTTATATAATTTTATGAATGTATTGGGTTATAATTAATATTGACTATTATAAAACAAAACACAGTTTCACTCAAATCTGCTAAATTATGGCTTGGGATTAAAAATTAACTGATCTTTTATTTTTATTTAGTTTTTTTGTGTGTGGTATCTGGCTGTTGGCATCACGCAGGATCTTTCAAAACCAGATAAGTGCTTGCAAAGGCTTTTTTAAAAAATAAATCTTCATTTCAAATGGATTTTTAAAGAACATGCCTTCAAACACAATAAAGAGGAAGGAAAACACAGCTTTTCTTTCTATGACCTACATGCCCAAACTCATTAGAGTTTCCTCTTTATTCATAATTTGAATAATTCTATTATCGTGTTTGAAATGTTGACGGGGTTTATTTATATCTTATTACAAGGGAACTATTCCAGGATTTTGTAGCATGGTACAAAGGTCTGCAAAGCCTCGTTTTTCTTCAGGTCCATCACTTTAATTAAAATAATGACTGTTTCTTACCAACTATGATGATTATAAAGGATTTTCAAACACATAACACCCATTTCTCCTATAATTTACTAGTTAGAAGAAAAATACAAAAAATACTTTTGCTATATGAAAATAGTGAAATAATTATTCTTCAAAGGGATGTCAAGGAAAAACAACTACCTCAAATTAAGAACAAGGTCTGTATGAGTTCATGCACAGGAGAGTAAATCTGAAAACCCAGCTACCTCCTACAGCAGAGCAAGATTGCAGTTTTTCATGGCATTGGGGCACAGAAAGTTATACTACCTTGAATTGTGGTATGATTTTACTTCTTTCATTTCAATTAATTATTGTTCAACATGTAGTTGTAAAAGATGGAGGATATCACAGAATTTTACAGTTGATGCTTGTGATTGTTGGTACATTCTAAGGGTCATCAGGGCATCTGTTTTGTTTTAAATTATCATATTGTCTTTACAGCAAATGTGTGGTTTGTCATGGATTCAGGGATAAAGAAGAAATTAGTAAAATGTCAGGATGGGAAGAAGAGACATGTCGAAATATGGAAAGTTGTCTGTTGTAATCCAATTGTTCAACATTAAATTCTATTTTTGTCTGAATTTTACAGGAAAATGAGGAATGAACAAAAGAGAATTGATGGATTGTCTTTCTACCATCCTTCACAATAAAGATGTGTCCTAAAAGTTTCCTCCTCAGGCTGAAAGAATTTTTGATAGATAATGCAGAAAGGATGTAAAATCCAAATTTTTTTATTGGAATTTATTTAAAATAACATTGATTATCTTCCTGCAAAATATGAGAATATTAAGATTCTCAAATTTTCTCCCACAGCATCCCTACCCTCTGATGACCATTCATTACATCACTACTTCCCACAGAAAATTAAGCCAAATCAAGAGGAAAATGGCTTAAATTCTTTCTGTCACTACTTCACCATAATTTCTAAATTTCTGAGTTATTATTATCACTATTGTGCCACATAGTGGTTATCAAGTGAGGAGATATGCATGGTGGGCTCCGTCCTTGAAGATGGCAGCTTTTCCCATGGGCATAGTTTCCTGCTTCTTGGTGTAACTGTGCACACTCACCCTCTGTTTATTTAATTTGAGTACAACCTTGTCTTTAAAGACAGCACATGACTAGGCTAATAGACAATGAAGCTGCAACCCCCTGATTATGTCCTGCAGAACTTGCAATGTTTGGTGAAGGAGGAGACTTCAGCACTGGCTTACTTGCTTGTCTGAGCACAATCATTGTTACCTATGCTCATTGTTGAAGCCCATATGTGGTATAATAGAGAGCTATTGATACTGCTTTTCAATGTTTAATATATGTATTATACATAATGTACATATATTATGTATTTATAATTATATATTATATATTTAATAATGAATTAAAATGTTGAATTATTTTCAATAAAAACACATGAGTTCCTTTTTGCTTCTGTTTTGTTTACATAGGGCCATTATGAGGAGTGTAGGAAGCCATGAGTGAGTAAAATCCTGAGTGAGTGAATTACTAAATAAATGACCATGCCATGTTGAGAGCTCGAAGGCCTCAGACTCATGGAAAATTCAAAAAGCTATCAGTCATCTGACCCAGGTTTAAAAGAAATGGACAAGCTTTCCATTGGCTATGAACTGGTTATGAACAATTAACCAGTGTGTGCAAAGACTATCAACTACAGCTTCCTCCTCTGTGATGCTTACTGCCTGAGACTTTTCCTACAGACACCTCTCATGGACAGCAGTCATCCTCTCCCCACTGCTGAACCTAATAGATACCCCAAAATTCTAGGTTATAGCAGGTTAGAAAACACACCTGATGTCAACTTTGCTGTAGATTTTCTGTACTTCTGTCCTTACTTCATTACCTTCTTGTCCTTAGTCAGGGTTCTAGGATCTAAGCCATTTGAAACACAGAAGACCATAATTAATCAACTTTTACCTAGGACTAATAATAATTTAGAGCCATAAAAGCCAAACAAGTGATGTTTCTAAATATATCTGACCATAAGAACATTCTGCAATGGAAGTATCCTCTATCTATGGTTCTTGCGCAATTAAATGCATGGCTAGTATGAACCAGAAATTGAATTTTCATTTTGCCTTATCTCAATTAATTTAGCATCCTGTAGCCCAAATGACTTATGATTGCTAGATACTGTTGAGACAGCTCAACTCTAGAAGAGACTATGCAAAATTACCTTTATGAAATTGACCATAGATTTCTTGATTAGCATATAAAACAGCACATAGCATAGAAGAAAACACTGATAACTTACATTATTACTATATCACTATTGATAAGATCGTTTATGTAAAGATATGATTAAATGAAGAGAAAAGAAAATAGAATGAGAAGAGATATGTGTATCACCTTTAAGATAAATGTTACTACATGCAGAAATATAGATAGACAGGCAGACAGATTTCTCATGTAACCTAGTAAGTATAGACTATACAAGATGGGCAAATATTTGAACGAGCTTTGGTTTATGAAGGTTATTCAGCTGGCAAATCAACACATGAAAAGGTACTGAGGTTCATTGGCTATCAAGAAAATGAAAACTAAAGATACCACATTCTAGGGTATCTAAAATTAAAAGAGAGGAATTGTTAAAAGTTGATAATTTTGCCAGAGGGCTTAAAACTGGAGCACTGATGGCGGAAGTGTAAATTGATTGAACACAAGCCTATGAGGAGGAAGGCCCTGGATTCAATCCCAAGTGTCCAAGAAGTGTAAGTTAGTACAAGAGCTTCTGTATACAGTCTGGAACTATCCACTACAGTGGTACCAACATTGCCTATGAAGTAGCATTTCCAGTAGTAGGTATATATGGACACAAACAATTACACATATATACAGAGAGACGCACAAGAATGTCCACGAAGTCACCATGTATAATGTCCAAGTCTAAAAGCACATTGAATGCCAATTCTAGAATAATGAATTAGTTAATTGTATATATTCATTCAGTGGAATTTTATTCACCAATATACATGTTGGAGTTGTATTTATTGTACAGAGGTTTTTGGCTATCCTGGGCTTTTGTTTTTCTATATAAAGTTGATTATTTTTCTTTCAAGGTCTGTGAAAAATTATGCTATGATTTTGATAGGGATTTGAACTTTCAGGGGCATCACCATCCCAAACTTCAAGCTCTACTATAGACATACAGTAATGTAAACATCTTGGTATTGGCACAAAAAGCAGGCAAATAGACCAATGCAATCTAATAGAAAGCCCTAATATTAATACACATACTTATGAATACCTGTTTTATTTATTTTTTTGACAAAGAAGCTAAAATCATACAATGGGAAAAAGAAAGCATCTTCAACAAATGGTGCTGGCATAGCTGGATGCTGACACGTAGAAGATTACAGACACATCCATATCAATCACCATACACAAAACTTAAGTCTAAATGGATCAAAGACCTCAATATCAATCCAGACACACTGAACCTCTTAGAAGAGAAAGTGGGAGGTACCCTTGAATGAATCGGTACAGGAGATTGCTTCTTCAACAAATCACCAGTAGCACAGACACTGAGAGCAACAATTAATAAATGGGTCTTCCTGAAACTGAAAAGTTTCTATAAGGCAAAAGACACAGTCAACAAAACAAAAAAGCACCCCACAGAATAGGAAAAGATCTTCACCAATCCCACATCTGACAGAGGACTGATTTCAAAAACATACAAAGAATTTAAGAAGTTAGTCACCAAAAGACCAAATAATCCAATTGAAAATGGGGTACAGAACTAAATAGAGAATTCCAAATAGAGAAATCTAAAATGGCTGAAAGATACTTAAGAAAGTGTTCAACATCCTTAACCATCAGGGAAATGCAAATCAAACTAATTCTGAGATACCATCTTACACCTATCAGAATAGCTAAAATCAAAAATACCAAAGACAATTATGCTGGAAAGGATGTGGAGAAAGGGGAACACTCCTCCATTGCTGGTGGGAGTGCAAACTTGTACAGCCACTTTGGAAATCAGTTTCTCAGGAAAATGGGAATCAGTATACATCAAGATTCAGCAATTCCACTCTTGGGCATATACCCTAATTATGCACATTCATACAGCAAGGACATCTGTTCAACTGTGTTCATAGCAGCAATATTTATAATGGCCAGAACCTGGAAGCAACCTAGATGCCCCTCAACTGACCAATGGATTAAAAAAATGTGGACATTTACAAAATGGAGTACTACTTGATGGGGGAAAAAACAATGAAATCTTGAAATTCACAGGCAAATGTGGAACTAGAAGAAACCATTCTGAGTGAAATAACCCAGTCACAGAAAGACAAACATGGTATGTACTCACTCGTATAGAGCAAGGGATTACAACCTACAATCCAGACCTCCTGAGAAGCTAGGAAGGACCCTAAGAGAGACAGACATGGTACCCTGGAGAAGGGAAAGGGCAAAAGCTCATGAATAAATTGGGAGCACAGAGCTGGTGAGAAGGAAGAGGAAGGGAAGAAGAAGAAAGAGGAGTGGAGGAGAGGAGGTAAAGGAGAACATGAGGGATCAAGAAAGTTGAGCCAGGGAAAGAATAGAGAAGAGCAAAAAAAGAGGTACCTTAATAGAGGGAGCCATTGTCATTTTAAAGAGAAATCTGGCACTAGAAAAATGTCCAGAGATCTGCAAGGATGACCCCAACTAAGAATCTGAGCAATAGTGGAAAGGCTACCTTAAATGCCCTTCCCCTATAATGAGATTGATGACCTTACATGCCATACTAGAGCCTTCATCCAGTAGCTGATGGAAGCAGAAGCATACACCCACAGCTAAACACTGAGCCGAACTGCTGGAATCCAGCTGTAGAGAGGGAGGAGTGATAAGCAAAGATTGGAGATAAGCCCTGTAATTTTTCTTACAATATTTTTTGAAATTGTTTAGAATGCTATGTTGAATTTGTGTGAAGAAACCTAAACAAAAGAGGAGCAAAAGCAACATCAAAACATCCCAAATGATCTACAAGATTTGGCTTCTGCCTTCTGTACAAGCTTTTCAGCACAACACCACAGGTGAAAGAGAATGAAATGAAGTTGATGACTATTTCCACAAAAGCTTGAAGACATTTGCCTATAAATGCTTTAAAATATAAAAAAAATACTTTTGGCATTTTAAATCCAATGGAAACTTGGAGAGTCATTTCCTTTGAGACACCATTACAATTAGAACAATTTAGAAAATAATTACTTGACAAGTAAACTCTGCCAACGCTCATAAAGTCAGGATGACTTATGAAGAGTTTGAAAGGACAAAGAAATGCAACAATAGTTTAAGAACTGTGGCCTCCAAAAAATTAATTATATGTCCTTAGAATCCTAAGGAGAAACAACAAGTACATGGGGCAGTACAATTTATATACGATAAAGCTGGCTTCTCCACAGAACATCTATGTGAAGATGCAACACCATTTAATGTATCATTTCATAGCAATTCAGTCATAATTTTGGAAAAATAGGAATATTTACTCCTTTTACAACATGCAAAAGTAATCCCTAGGCCTCTGCACACAGGGACATGTTCCAGGAATGGCCAGGCCTGTTGTCTGCTCCTAAACCCCATGGATGCAATGGTCCTGATGCCTGCCCCCCTCAAGCAGTGGGTGCTCTGGTCCTGCTGTCTGCCTCACACACCCTTTTGGTTCACTGATTTTGTTGCCTGACTTCTAAACCCTATGGATCCCTGGTTCTGTTGCCTCCTTCCCAAACCCTTCCCAAACCCTGTTACCTGCTTTCTAAACCTTATGGACACCTTGGTCCTGTTACCTCAGTCCCATATCTCATGGATGCTCTGGGCCTGTTGTCTGCCCCTAACCCTCCACACACAGCTCTGAAGCTCCTTGTTTTACTTCAGTCCTAAGCAATGATTCACCTCCACCCAAATCACTGGTACATACACCCTTGCCTGACCCTCAACATATTCCTTATGGTTCTTTCCTAATTTTCTTCTTCAAGCCTGAATGCACGTTTTATTATTCCTCTAGAACATGTGGGCAACTTTTGTGTGGCAAATACAGTATTCTACTTTAATTATTCAGTCTCCTAAATGGGTAAATGGTAGGTTCTTCTGTCTTTTTCAACACCAGTACTTAAATGTATTTGGCCACCAAGTTAATATTTAAAAAGGCTTTACTGAATAAATAGCATATCAACATATAGGATAACATCTACACATAATAATTCTAAGCATAGTTTACAAAATATTTGTGAGGATTAAGTTGATAAAAGGTTACCAAAGCATTTGTGTAATTCATTTACTGCTATAAAAGAAATAAGACTTTATAGACTCAGAAATACAGCCATTAATATACATTTTCATGTAAGGGTAATTAAAACACTTTTCACTGTTATGGTTTTTCCAATATGCATGCCTCTACTATAACTAAAGAGGATAATGGGATGTACTTCCCTCTGTGGTCAGGTCCAGCTGAAGCACCCTGCAGTAAACTGGCACCCTACAGTAAAGGCACCTTGCAGTACAAGGCACCCAGAAGAACACAGGCACCCTGAAGTACACGGGCACCCTGGAGTATATGGGTACCCTGAAGTACATAGGCACTCTACAGTACATGAGCATGCTGATATACACAGCAGCACCCTGTAGTGCATGGGCAGCCTGCATTACATGAGCACCTTGCAGAACATGAGCACCCTGCAGTACACAGGCATCCTGCAGTACATGGGCGTCCTGCTGTACATGAGCACCCTGCAGTACATAGGCATCCTGCAGTACATGGACACCCTGTAGAACACGGTCACCCTGCAGTACATGAACACCCTGCAGTACATGAGCATCCTGCAGTACATAGGCACCCTGCAGAACACAGGCATCCTGCAGAACACAGGCATCCTGCCGTATATGGACACTCTGCTGTTCGTGAGCACTCTGCAGTACATGGACAAAGAAGGGAGAGAATAGTTTCCCCAGCAATTCTAAATTCATTCATAATGTGATAGATAACACTTAATTTGTAGATATCTGAGTGAAAATGGAAATCTTAAGTCATTGGAAAGAAGCTAAAAGTAAAGCTGAACATAGAGTCCTAAATAGAGATTTTATTTTTGCCTCACAATAGTGTAAAGTTATGTACCAGTACAAACTACTCTTTGATCATTGAATTTGTGTGTGTGTATTTCAATTTCTGTCTCTTCCCCTGTCCTCTCTCTTTCTCTCAGTGTGTGTCTCTGTCTGTCTGTCAGTCTGCCCGTGTGTGTGTGTGTGTGTGTTTGTGTGTGTGTGTGTATGTGTGTGTGTGTGTGTGTGTGTATGCCTGTCTGGGTCTGTCTGTTTCTCTGTCCTTCCTTACCTTCCTCCCTGCACCATATTCTTGATTTTCAGTCTTTCTATGTAGGTAAAATGGTCTCAAACTCATGGGAATCTTCCTTAACCAACATTCCGTGAGCAGGCTTGTGCTAACACATCTGGCAATTGTATTTTCATGGTAACATTAATTGATTTGTACAGGTATTCAAAAAATTATATATCACATGAGATATTCTATAATTTTAAATAGATGTTGAATGAGCTGATGTGGTCCAACAGTTGGACAATATGCCTGCCATTTGCCATGATAAACTTGAATATTTGGTATGTTAACTGTATTTTTTATTTAAAATGTTTATTTTTAAAAATTCATGTTAGTGATATGTAATTCTACCCTTCCCTTGGTGCTCTCCAACTCTTCATATGATCTCTCCACTCTTTCTCAAATTAATACCTTCTTTAATTATTATTGGTATATGCACATAAACACAAGCTATTGAGTTCATGTAGTTCGTGTATTTGGTTATGAGTATGTGTATGTATGTACAAACTACTGAGTTCATTTAGTGTTCCCATATTGTATACATGTTTATCATTGATCACTGATATTGGATGACCTATCAGGGGTCTTACCCTGAAGAACACTGATTCTTTCTCTCATGGCTGACACTAATTGACTGTAGCTCCTCTCCTGAGTCTGGGACTTTCTGAGATTTCCCCATCTTCACTGGCATGCCAACTGGAGATATAATATTACCACTATCACAAGCATTGGTGGCACTGTCTGTCTTTGTGTTTATTGGGATGTTACTATATCTGAGGGAAGGCCTTGTGCTGCCAAAAGACAAACATGGGCACCTGCAGCCTGAAAGCCTACAGGGCAGTAAGTAGATTCCAAGCTATCCATCTGTCTAATATTGAATTCCTGTTTGCCCATGCCAGGATACACATAGACAGCTGTTAATTTCCAGTTTAAGAAGGGGAAGGCAGCCATGGCTATCTATGCTTTTCCAGACACACTGAGGAAAGGACAAGGCCTACAAGACTGTTCAGATGAAGCTGTTCCTCTTCCCAGGGGCAAAGGGAAATGTGGATTCTCTTGGGATAAGGAAGGTAAGAGTATCAAGCTAGAGTGAGGTTGTCACTAGATCCAAATGGATTGATCCCAAAACCCACAGAAAGAATTAAGTAGGGGATGCATAATATCAGGTTCTTGAGGGAAGAGAATAAGTCTCACTTGGCCATTCAATCGAGGAAACTTCAGAGAGAGAGGGGGATTTCTGCTAGAGAATCATTTCAGGGGTCTTGTGGACATTGTTTGAGAAAAACAGTCAGCCTTTCCTTACTGTAGAGCTTTCAGAAACACAAAGCACAAATTCACTGTGCCTTAGAAAGTTACCCTCAGCCTCTCTGACCTGCTTTCCCCATGGTATCTTGACAAGGGAATAAACAAGAGGCAAATGCGGGAAGTCATCAAAACTTCTCCCTGAAGCAAGTCCTGAGCAGCAAGTCCCAAATGGAAGATGCAAGAAGGAATCACACTAAATTAATTCTGTCTTCTCAAAGCTCATGAAGAACTAGATGTCATGACTTCTGGGTTAAGAGTGTTTGCTTCTTCAAGCCAATGCTGAGCTATTTCCTGATAACAAGGAGAAAGATTAGCAAAAGCAAATGTTACCATTGGGATATAGTTAAAAGAAGTGTTGGTTTTGAGTACAATCCATGCATTAAGGTTGTTCAGTATGTTAGCTACCTGAGGACAATTTTTCTTGGCACCTGTGGTAGTTTGAAAGTAATTGGCCCCCGTATTCTCATAGAGAATGAAGTTATTAGGTGTGGCTTTGTTGGAGTGGATATAACCTTGTTGGGGGAAATTGTCACTGTGGGGGTAGACTTTGAGGTTTCTTATGCTCAGGATACCACCAAGTGTCTCAATTGACTTCCTATTCCCTGAAAGATGTAGGACTCCAGCACCAGGTCTGCCTACAAGCTCCCAGGCTCCCCAACATAATGATAAATGACTGAACATCTGAAACTATAATCAAGACACACCAATTAAACCTTTTCCTTTATAAGAGTCCAGTGGTCATGGTGTCTCTTCACAGCAATAGAAACCCTAGCTAAGATAGCACCCCAGAAAGTCTAAATGAAGTTACTCGGGTAAGGGTAACTTGTTCCGTTTTAACTTTGTTTCCACTGTGAACCAAACTTTACTGAACCTTTTATAACACCACAATTTTTCATTTTCCTTTGGATAAGAACACTCAGATCACTACACATAAATTAAGGAAGGAAACTTGCAAGCACAGTCTTGCCCCCTCGTTTTACAAATAGGGAAATTGATGACACAGGGTTTAAAACAGTTCCCTCAACACCACTGCTAACTATTAATAGCAAAGCAACTCCTGAGACTAAGCATTTTGTGGTCAGATTAGCTCCAACTTTTGCAGCCCTGCTGGAATGGCACCCCAAGTCTGCAATGAATCTGAGTATAGCTAAGAAGTAGAATTCCTTAGTCATTGCCTGGTAGTTTAAAATACAACTGTATTTAGTGACATGCATTCAGAAGAGTAGATGTATGCTGCAGGGAGCCTTGTTTACTCATGCAGTATCTTCCATTCTCATGAAGTTCAGAACTCTGTAGCTAAGGCTATAGAGAACATTTTAATTGAATTAACAAATACCCATGTCTAATTGAAATTAACATGAAAATATAAACTTATGTTTTAAAGTGGGTTTCTGGGATGAAACTAAATAGGCTTTCAAAAGCAAAAGAAAGGCTCATCTGTATTCATGTATGTCCTCCAGTAACCTGGCAACATGGTTAAACGGTTTCTTTGGATAAAGAATTCTGGGAAGACGAAACTTTATTAACCTGGTGGTGATGTCACCTCTTCTCAGTATCTTTTAAAGAGATGGTACAATACTCTGTATATAACACTTTGACTGGAAATGTGTTGGGTGTAGTGACTGCCTCACCCTGGCAAGGTAATAATATACCCAGAGGAACTGCAAGTGAAGAAGGTAAAAGGCTGAAAGGGAGAAAGTGAATTTACTCTGCTTTCAAGATTCATAAGCTGCAGTATCACGCTTAATTCTTTGTAACTTACATTGTAACAGAGTTGGCAGCCTGCCTGACAGACAGATGAGGGAGGACCCCCCTCACTGCATTCTGAGTGCTAACTGCAACAGCCTAAGAGTGTTTACAGCAACAAGTGGAAAATACTCATTCAGCAGGTAATATCCAGTGTCTATCACATAGCTGTGAAGAGACACCATAACCAAATAACTTGCAAAAGAAAGGAGTTTGGAGCTTACTTTTACAGAGGATGAGTCCTGCAATGCTCCCTGCCCTCTGTAAAAGTAAGCCCCCAAACCCCTTTCTTCTATAAGTTATTTGGATATGACGTCTCTTCACAGCAACAAGAAAGTAACAAAAGCAATTAACAACAGCAAAGTAACAAATTTGGTACAAAGTACTGAAGGGTCCAGCCCTCTGCTTTGGCAACCATGACAGGCTACAGAAAAGACACAGGGAGACATAGACCCCTGTCTCAGCAACATATGCTGAGCCTCTGATCTTGCCCTAATCACTTGGAAGCAACCTCCAGATACCCTCCATATGAAAAGGAATGAATCAGACGTTAGCTAGCAGGCTCTGTATGGGCTTTACTGATAACAGTGGAAATCAGGGCTTAGCAACTGCCCTGGGAGGGCATCTAGGTATAGCATCCTTTCTGCAGCTATAGCTGACCAATCAACTCAGGACAGGTTCCCCCAGCCCAGACATGCACCAATTCTGAGACTGTTGCTAGGCAACTAGCAGATGCCTAGACACTCCCTTGCTCTACCCCATATATGTCCTGCCCCACTACTGCTCTGGATCCCTCCTACTCCACCCACTGTGTTAGAAAGATGGAGGACCCAAGTTAACTCACAAATTAAAAAGATTCTTTGCTTTTGCATCAGATCTGGCCTCTTGGTGGTTTTGGGGGTCAGAGTCTGGGCAAATACAAAGTTGGTACCAGGCCATTGTTGTGATAAGCCTGACCATGCTGGTTTTTGGAGAAATGTGGAAGTCTTTGGGCTTTGTGCTAGAAAAGTGGTTGAATGCTATAAGGGAGTCTTAACAAGCCATCAGGTAAAGTGGGGGAGGACAGCTAATGGAGAGAGAAGTAGGAGAAAATGAGGGGGAGGAGAGGAAGGCATGTGCGACCAGGAGGATTGAGCCTGGTTAGGAATGAAAAATAGGAAAGAGAGAGAGATAGAGAGACAGAGACAGAGACAGAGAGAGAACATAAAAGAGGGAGCCAATATTGGTTTGAAGATAAAGTTGAACACAAAGAAAGGTCGAGGGAACTACAAGACTGCTCCCAACTAACAATCTCAGCTCCCGTGGAAACGCTATCATAAATGCCCTTCCCAGAGAGTGAGATCAACAATTAACTTCTCCATGGAGTCCTCAACTAATGCCTGTTGAAAACAGGAGCAAACACCCATACATAAACACTGAGTCGAACTAGAACCCAGAAGCCGATAGAGAGGACAAGACCATGCGGTAGAAGTACATAGAGACATCTTACCTGAACAAGGAGGAGCTAAAGGCCACTAGACTGATAGCTGGGAAGCCAACAGGGGACTGACTCGGACCCCTGAATATGGGTCTCAGCCAGAAGGTCTGAGCAGTCTAAGAGACCTCAGACAGTGGAGCCAGGATGTATCCCTGGTGCACAAAAGGACTTTGCAAACATATGCCCCATGGAGGGATAACTGCCTTATTCTAGAGATAGGAGAGAAGCCCTAGTCCCTACTTCACAGGACTTGTCAGATCTACATGACCCCAACTGGATGGCATTCCCCTACATATGGTAATGTGGTGGGGGGTTGGGAGGGGAGGGTGTTTAGAGTGCATGTAAGAGGGCAGAGAGGGCAAAAGGGAGGGAAGGAGGGAGGGAGGGCTTGGGGGGAGGGAGGGAGGGAGGGAGAGGGAACTGGGATCGACATGTAAAATAATAAATTAAAAAAAAAAAAAAAAAAAACGCTTTGACTCCAAAATTTAAGTTGAAGAACAAGTTACTGGGGAAAAGGATTTCTATTTTTGTTTCCACAGAAAATGAAAAGATGTGGATTCCTTCCAGACTAATGTGGTTTGATCACGCCAGACAGCCTGAAACAGAGTACAAGCTGATCCTGCATTCCAAACAGCTGGACAAAACAGCCCTACAGACTACAGCTAGGATATCTGAATCTTCTTCGAATCCCCCAAGACAGCGCCCCTTACCAGCAAGAAGTAGTTTGGAAAGAACGACACCCAAATTCCCAAATATTATGTATAAATGTTTGTTTTCATTTAATTGGACCTTGTTGTATAAAATTAAATAAAAGAAAAAAAAAACAAGCCATCCTGTAAGAACTTAGAAGATATTAGTGCTGAGAACAATGTAAGCCATGGAGGCCTAGCTCAAGAGGTTTCAGTGGAGAACATAAGCAACTGGGCAAAAAAAAAAAAAAAAAATCAATTAATTAATTAATTAATTAAAAAGGAATTCATACTTTGGATATATGAGCACAGATTGTGGTTGTTTTTTGCCCTGGCCCTAAGAATCTGCCTGCTGCTAAATTGAAGAGTTTTTGGTGAATTTCATTGGCAGAGGAGGGTATTTCAATACAGTCTAACACGTGGTTATTGGTGATACCTACTATGCAGCCCTAAAATGGAAAAGATCAAGTGAGATAAGAAATACAAAATGTGCAGTTTCAGAGCAAAAGAAAAACCAAAGAAATTTAATGATAGAGCCAAGGTTTGTGCTAAAAGAGATAAGGAAAAATGGAATACAGGAAGTGGTGCCCTTGGAGCAAGATATCACTTAGCTGACCCTACAATATTTGAAAAGAAATAGTCTAAGGAATTACCTGTTCCTAAAGAGCAAGACCAAATCAAAGTTTATACAAGTGTCATTCAAGGAGGGGGCCATATTCAATCCCAAGCTGACAGTGCAACTTGGAAGCATTGACTAGGACATTCTGGCTTTCCAGTCATGAAGGATACAAAAGTAAAGGGGTCACAGCATCTTCCATAGTTAGAAAAACTTCTTGAGGGCATGCATATGGCTGTGGAATCTCTGTGGACAGGGCATTGTATGAAGCTGTGAAAGTAAAGTCTAATCTGTGTTTGAGAGGTCAGAACAATGAGATATATGCCAAGGACAATTACAGATAGGAAACAGAACCCCCAAGAAAGATAGATATGTGCTGCAAAGCACAACTGGAAAACTGAGTTTGGAAGACCCATCTAAGCACTTTGACACCAGAAATAGAGTTATGGGGCTTGCTGCTTGTCCTGCCAAGTTTCTACCTTGCTTTAGTCCAGTGTTTCCTTACTATACTGTTTCTGTCTTTTGAAATGGTAATATATATTCTATGTCATTGTACATTGGGAGTGTGAATTTTGTCTTGTATTGTATGGGGGGGTTATAATTAAGAGATTGGCCTTGAGTCACAGAAGAGTCTTCAGACTTTTAAACACTGCTGAGGCTGAAAGTCTATGGGGACTTTTGAAGTTGGATTAAATGTATTTTGCATTATAATATGACCACCAGAATATGAAAAACAGAGTAAAATGTAGTGGTTTGAATGAGAACGGCCTTCATAGCTTCAAATATTTGAATTCTTGATGCCTGTTTGGAAAGGATTAGGAGGTGTAGCCTTTTTGGAGGAGTTGTATCACTAGAGGTGGGTTTTGAGGTTTCAAACAACCATGTAATTCCAGTTTGTTCTCTCTGCCTCCTGCTTGTAAATCACACTTAAGCTCTCAGCTCTGCTTAAACACTATGCCCACCTGCTTGCTGCCAGGCTACCCACCATGATTATCATCAACTCACCCTCAAAAACTCTAAGCACCAATAAGCCCCTTTTCTGTAAGTTGCCTTGCAATGGTGTATTTTTATAGCAATAGGAAAGTAACTAAGAAAAAGGCCATGGAATCATGTGTTTAATTTATGAAATTCCAGTAATGATAAATGCAGAAACTAAGCATGTTCTATTTGAAAGTACACAGACCTGGGTAAATGATGGTGAAACAATGTGAGTAATGGCTATAGAGAAGGTAATCTGGACTCAATTTATTTTTAAAGAGAAATACATAGCCTCTATGTCTTAGTTAGGGTTTCTATGGTGAAGAGACACCATACCATGACAACCCTTACAAAGGAAAACTTTTAATTGGGTGGCTTACAGTTTCAGAAATTTAGTTCATTGTTTTCATGGTGGAACATGGCAGTGTGCACTCAGCCATGGTGCTGGAGAAAGAGCTGAGAGTTCTACATCTTGATCTCCAGGTAACAGGAAGTGAGCTATCTCACTGGCCATGGCTTGAGCATATATAAGACCTCAAAGTTTACCTCCAGAATGATATCCTTCCTTCAAATAGACCACGCTAAGTCCAACAAGGCCACACTCATAATAGGGACACTTCTTATGGACAAGAATTTAAACACAAGAGTCTATGGGAGCCACCACAGCCTGCGATCAAAAATAAAAGCAGTTTCTATAGCTTCTACTACCTAAGTGTTTAACAATTTCTCAATAAAGAATGGAAGACAATCACGAGCTCAATTATACACAGCTTTCATTCATTATTTGCTACAGCTTGGGTCTAGAATAGTCCTCCAAAACTCATGTAATGTTATTTTTGTTCCTAATGCGGCAGTATTCAGAGGTGAGTAGATCAATTCAAAAATCACAGATCCCACCACAAAAGGAGTAAGAAACAGCTTACTCCAAATGAGTGATCATGGCCAGGAACATGGATTTAGGTTACCTCATGTTTTTATGTAGTAACAGTTTCATGAAATAGTAACAGAACAAGCAAAGCTTTGAATTAAGGCATTTTTAAAACACAGTAATATAGGCAGACAGGTTATGGCAAAGCCCCTGCCACAGGTCTCAGATGCTATTGGATGACATTAAGTCTTTAGCTTAATGGAAGCTAGGGTTCTGTTTATATACTCCAATATATATATATATATGTGTGTGTGTGTGTGTGTGTGTGTGTGTGTGTGTGTGTGTGTGTGTATCTTTACCTGATAGTCACAATCATGTTAGGTCAAACACAGTCAGGCCATAAGTGATTATTAAGGTTGCTAAAGATAGCCTAAGATAATTGGGCTCATGACTCTCAACATCTCAGCTCTCCACAATGATTGACATTCTCATTAATCAGTCAGCACAGTAGAATCTTTAAGACAATTGCAGCTTTTTCCCCCTAGGAACTTAAATTCTGGATATATGCTACTAGGAGGTGGTGGAAACTGGGAAATGGGGCTTAGTTGAAGGGCACAGATTATTGTGACACTGTGGGTGCTCGAGAGGTACATTTTGTCCTCAGTTCCCTTTTGCTATCTTTACTTCCCACAGCCATAAACAGTCTACTCATCACATGTCCCCTGCAATGACGTTCTTGCTGCTAAGATGTCCAAAACAACAGGCCTAAGTGACCATGCAGGAAAAGCTCTGAAATCACAAAACAAAACTTTAATCCTTTATTTCTCAGGTATTTTATCACAGCAACAGAAAAACAAATAACCTTGTTCTGTATATTCACAACACTCAGTTTTCCGTATAATCTGTGTTCTTCTTGTCAGGAAACTTCTGCCTATTTGGCCAGCATAGTACAAAGTTCAGGTAATAATACATCAAGTAGTGACTGCACTGACACCTCTATATCCTGGTGTGTGTGTGTGTGTGTGTGTGTGTGTGTGTGTGTGTGTGTGTTTGTGCGCCCTATGGTTCTAATTCAATGAAACTTACTTTTCTGTAGTTTATAGTGCATACGCTAATAAAACGTAACACAAAACAATATGTAGATGACATTTACATGCGTGTCCACCCTACTGGATGATATCAGCAAGAACTAAGTGTACAATGAAAAGCAAAACTGAAAGCCAAGCCTTGCTTTCTTCTAAGGTTGAGAACCTGAAAGAAGAGCTTTCATCTTCCAAGGAGCCTATGGTGAGACAATGAGGAAAATGGTGAATCCAAGGCTCAAATAAATAAAAAAGAAAAAAACTGTTTATAGAAAAGTACAATAAGCTGTATAAAATTTAAGAGATACAGTAGGGTGGAGCTTGGAAATTGACCCTTCAGTTTGCCTCATAAAGAACTGTTTGGGGATTTAGGTTGTTTGTTTCTGACTTTATGCTTTTATTAATAAAGTTTTTATTTCTTTGTACATCAGATTTGGAATGGTGTTATTACTAAATCAAAACATAATAACAAAAGCAATCAGTACTTCCCATTGATATTTATAATAAGCTTAGTATCTCTTCAATTATGATATATTTTATATTTTACTTCTTCAGAATGTCATATATATTACTGTATTTACATCATTTCTTCTCCTTTACTCCCTCCAACTTCCCAAAGACCATCTCAAATTTATAACATCTTATTCTTTAATATTATTGTTACATATATAAATTTGTGAATACAACCTGCTGAGTTATTTGGTGCTGTTCATATGTGCATGTGTTTAGTTCTGGGAATGTCTGGTGCCAATATCATATAAAACAACTTTTCAGCCTCAACAAAAGTTAAAGATTTATTGTGAAGGAAAGGCAGTAGGAGGAATTCAGATAATGAATAAGAGGCTTGTTGTGAAATTTTCTATGGAAAGGGCTGGGTACATCATCTCACTGACAGGAAATAACCTTTCTTTAGCACTTGTATGGACTGCTTCCATCTTGGATCTAAACTAGGCCAAACCAATATGACCTGGTATTATTATGATGATAATGACACAATTAGGCTCCAAGAATATTAACAGAGCCATACCTCAATTTTCATTTCAGAGTTTATGGTCACAGAAACCTCTTAAAATAGTTATTGCTGCTGTTGATATATATATATATATATATATATATATATATATATATATATATGTACATTTATCTGTATATGATTATGTGCACATATATTCAAATGATGTCAGAGACCAGAAGAAAATGTCAGATCCAGTAAAACTGGAGTTAGAGGTGGCTATGAGCAGCTAGAAATGGGTGCTGGAACTCTGAAGGAGCAAGTGCTCCTCACAACTTCAAATAGTTTTACTAAAAGGACAGAGCTGTGTGATACCATCCTATGGCTTGGAGACTCAGGTATTAAGTTGTCATAGTTAGGTTTTCTGTTGTTGTGGAGAGATACCATGACTATGGTAACTCTTACAAAGGAAAGCATTTAACTGAGGTGAAAGATCACAGTTTCAGGGGTTCAGTCCATTATCATCATGGTGGGACACACAGGCAGACATGGTGCTGAAGAGATAGATGAGAGTCCTACATCTTGCAACAGAAAGTGGATTGAGTGGTATCTTGAGCATATATAAGACCTCAAAGCCTACTTCCATGCTAACAGACTACCGCCAACAGACCAAGCCTATTTCATAAGACCACACCTGTTAATAGTGCCACTACCTTTGGGATTATGAGGGTTAATTACATTCAAACTACTGTATAAATTAAGATGGTACAAAAAGACCAAACAGCCCTGATAAAAAAAAAAGGTGCTTAAAAGTAACATTGTATGAACTGAACAGATTGTGTTTATGTACTTAAGAGTGGTGTGTGTGTGTGTGTGTGCGCGCGCGCGTGTGTGCATAAGCACGTGCATGTGTGTGACACAATTAAAGAAAAAGAAGCCATGAATTTGAAAGAGAGAAAGGGGATGGTACATGGGAAGTTTGGAGGGAGAAGAGGTGACTTTTGCCAGGTGTTGGTGGTGGCAACTTTAACCCCAGCAGAGGCAGGCACATCTCTGTGAGTTTGAGGCCAATCTGGTCTATAAAGCTATACAGAGAAATCCTGTATCAAAAAACAAAACAAAACAAAAGAAAAGAGGTGATTTTTTTTAACAGAATCATAAGAGCTTTAAACCACTTTACTTATATTTCCTGACCTACAAAGTGCCTTTCCTGGTACATGTGCATCAGTATAGAACGTAGGGTCTCCAGAAACTGGTGTTCCTCACATAATATTAGGAAGAGTCCAATTACTTCTCTTATAAACTGGAGCATCTTATACAAATGCTGGCAAGTAAAACTAAAAATTGCTTATTCCAGAAGACAAATAGGTCAGTAAAAATCAGGATTATTGATGTTTCAAGTTGTCTTAATCTAACTCTCCTTTCTACTGTTCCATCAAAAGTGATGGAAATCAGATGCCTAACAGTCAGTGGTGGAGAATTTGAGAGTCCCTGTAAAAAGTCTCATTTCAAAAGCGTTGCCACAAATTGCACTGTGAGACCCTAGGCTTGGAATCTCAGTTTACAGCACTGGTCCAAGATCTGAGTCAGAGCTCATGTGACACCACCAAGATTTGTCCTCGGTCATTTTTGAGATCAGTGATAATAATTTAATATCACAGGGGCCTTGCGTGTCAATGCCAGTAGCAACAAATGAGCCAAACAAATAACTAAAAGGAAAAATGTAGCAATGGAATAGAGATGCTGGAAGAGTTTCACATATTCTTGGTGCTACAATTAAAGAACTCTAGAGTTAACTGAATTTTGTGGTAAAATCTGTGAGGTAGGGAATGCTGAGGATGCTAAGTAAAATTTCTGCAAATGGGCATGAGAGACTCTACCTGACCTGTTAAAAAAAGAAATTAAATAAGGCTCTTAACAAAAGAAAGAACAGAGCGAGCTGGACAGTGGTGTCCCATGCCTTTAACCCCAGTACTGAGGATGCAGAGGCAGGCAGATCTCTGAGTTCAAGGACAGCATGATCTACAGAGGATTTCTAAGACTGCCAGGGCCACCCAAAGAAACCTTGTATGGAAAACCAAAAACCAACCAAACAAAAAACCCCCAAACCAACAGTGCAGCAGGAGGCTGCCCCTGCTTCCATGAATCTGACTGCAGTTGCACTTATTGTGTTCCCTACATATTACAAGAAGGAGACCCCATCCTACTACCCCCATGGACAGTACTCATAGAAAGGGGACTATGTGCTTGCTAGTTTTGCTTCTACTTGACACTAACTGGAGTTATTTTGGAAAGAAAAGCCTCAATTGGGAAAATGTTCCCACTATATTGGCCTGTGATCATTTTACTGAGTCATGATCAATGCAGGAGGTACAGTTCACTGTGGGTGGTGCCTCACCTGGGCTGGTGACCTTGGGTGCTATAAGAAAGAAGGATGAGCAAGCCAAAAGGAGCAAACCAGTAAACAAAACTCTTTCATGGAGTCTGCATCAGCTCCTATCTTCAGGATCCTCCTTTGGCTTCCCTCAATGGACTGTGACCCAGGATACTTAACTATAATAAACCCTTTCCTCACTAAAATACTTTTTGGCCATCTTAGTGTTTTAGAACAGCAATGTAAATGCTAAACTAAGGCTAAATATGAACAAAGATTGCTCTATCACAACTATGGTAACAACTACTTCCATATAAACAGGAAGGATAAAAGATCCTGGTGGTATACCATAGACACAAGCCCAGAAGACTCACTAGCTCAAAGCAGGTAAGGGAGTTTCTAACCATCACCTGGCCATTGAACTAATGCAGCAGAAACTTCTGTGGCCATGTCCAACAAATATATAAATTCTTTTTATCTCAAATAATAGTTACCTTTATTTATTCTTAATTAGTTCTTATAATTAGCATATGAAGTGATAGATTTCATCATGGAATATTCATTTATATCATATTCTGAATAGATTTTGACTGACAATTTGCAGATAGATAAAAGGAAAATTCACCACCATCACAACAAAGCATACCCCTGGACGAAGACATAGCTTCACAGAATAACAGATTGTACTTTTGGAGTAGACTATTAAAAAAATTATAATGTGTTCAAAGAAATAGAAATATACAAAAAAAGTTAATAAAAAGTGTTTCTGAGAAAATATCCAGACTGTTTAAATAAACTATTGCTAGCATATTCACAATATTAAAATAAACAATATCTGGACAATGGAAATCAAGAGAAGTAAAAGAGTCCAAGATAAGGCACAAGAAACAGACCTATTCAGTCACACACTCAGGAGACCCCAAAAAAATACTAAACTGAAAACTATAATATATATGCAGAGGACCTACATGTAGACCCATGTAGGCCCTGTGCATTCTGCTTCCATCTCTGAGTTCATACAAGCTTTGCTCAGTTTATTTAGAGAACCTTGTTCTTCTGGTGTTCTCCATTCCTATGCTTCTTACAGTCTCTGTCTCTTCTTCTAAGGGTTTCCCTGAGCTCTGAAGGGGGAGATTTGATGGAGATATTCTATTTACTATTTATAGCAGAGTGTTCCAAAAGGTCTTTTTGATTTTTGGTCTTCCGAGCAGTGCTGAGTGGTTCCACCTGGAGGAGTGGACCTTAAGTCAAATCAGATGTTGGTTGGTTACTCCCAGAAGCTTTGTGCCACTGTTGACAGTATGGACAGATTTTAGACCAAAGATTTTGTGTTCAGGTTGGCATTGACATTTCTCTTTTGGTAGCACACAGAGCACCTTCCCATATGAAAGACACTAGAATGTAGGGTAAACATTTTATGTAGGTACTAGCTGAACCTCTCCATGTTCATTGAATTATGTGAGTATTGTCTTCAGCAATGTAGCCTTGCTGTCAGTTTGTTGAGAGCAACCTATTGTCATGCCGACAGCGTGGGTTATTTGGGGATTTCTATGCAGCTTCTTTAGCCAATAGCTCAATAGATTGTAACCTAGTACTGGTACTATAAGCATTGTTTGGTGAAAAGAGATGGCCAGTTTGAAGTCCATCTCCCTCAATGTTTGGAGACTTTGTTAGGATTTCCTTCATATGTTTTAGGAAGTTTTCACTGCACTGGGTTTCCATACTGCCCCTTAAATTCCCCTCCCTCAGTTCTAGCCATTTCTCCCCAAATTCCCTCCATCAACCTGAGCTCCCTCTCCCCTCCCTACTGTATCCTTCTACTCCCATCCTTCCACCCTGTCCTGACCCTAATCCACCCACAAAATCTATTTCCTATTCACAGGGAGATCCATGTGCTCTCCTCATCTTTTCCTCTATACCTAACCTCTCTGGGACAACAGATTGTAGCTTGCTTATCATTAATTTAACAGATAATATCCTTATATAAGTGAAAATATACCTTATTTATCTTTGTGGATTTGGGTTACTTCACTCAAGATGGTATTTTCTAGTTCTATTTATTTGCCCAAAAATCTTTTGATATCATATTTTTAACAGCTGAGTAATGTTCCATTGTGTATAATGTACCACATTGTCTTTATCCATTCAATCTTCTGCAGAGGAAGATCTAGATTGTTTCCAGTTTCTGACTATTAAGAATAAAGAAGCAATGAACATGGTTAAGCAAGTATAGATGTGATGGGTTTACGTTTTATCTTTTTATATTTTATTTGGCTATGTTTCAGTGTATATCTTAGAATCCTATTATTTTCTAATGAATGACAGGAAAGGAGTAGATCCAATGAGAGAGGAGATGAGGAAGAACTGGGAAGAATAGACAGAAGAGACACTGTAATTGAGATATATTGTATGAGAAAAGTACTTAATCAACTTTAGGAGTTTACTGGTGGGATCTTTAGGGTCTTTTATGTATTGAATTATATCACCTGCAATCAGGTATGTCTTGCATTATTTCCTATTTGTGTCCCAGTTGTGTCTCTTGTCAAATTATTCTAAGACTCCAAGCACTGCACTGAAAGGGGACATCTTTCTCTTCTTGATTTTAGTAGTACTCACTCATATATGGATTTCAGTCATAAAGCAAAGGATCACTAGCCTACAATCCACACTGCCAGAGAAGCTAGGAAACAAGGAGGATCCTAAGAGAGACATACATGGTTCCTCAAAGAAGGGGAAAGGGACAAGATCTGAGCAAATTGATTTTAATAGAAATGCATAGTTTTCTTGCATTTAGCATGATGTTTGCTATATATTGCCTTTATTATTGAAACATGTTCCCTTAATCACTAGCCATTTTAGTACTTCTGTCATAAAAAAAATGGGGTTGTGTCAAAAAGCTTTTACTATGTCTACTAAAATGATCATGTGGTTTTTTGCTCTTAAATCCATATGTGATTAATTTCATCTATTGATTTACATATGCTAAAATGCCTCAATCTCTACAGTGAAGACAAATTGATGATGATGAATTTGTATTATTGAATTTGGGTTGCAAGAATATTTGCAGCTATATTCATCATGAAAATGATTGGTCTATAATATATTTGTTGCGTCCCTTTCTGGTTTTGGCATTGCCTTTGTAAGGAGTTTGAAAGATGTATTTCCTTCTCTGTTTTATGTAATAATTAGAGATGTGTTGGCATTAGTTATCCTTTAAAGATCTGGTTATTCAATGAATCCTTCTAGACCTTGGCCTTTTTTCAACTGGGAGATATTTTATTACTACTTCTATTTCATTATTATAAATCTGTTTACATTATAATAACTATAATGAACTTTTATAGGTCATATCCACCTAGAAATTTTTCCATATGTTTTTTGTTTCTATTTAGTTATCTGTTGAACTTGCCCATGGGAAATGAATGGCTGAGTCTTGTTGGGGCTGCCAGGACCCAGGCTATATATGACCCTACAAACTCTGATATCATGAAAGATAGCAGCAGGAGCAGAAGACTGATTATCATCACTCATAATTCAACAGAAACTGCAGCAGAATGATTAGGCATGTTACTAGCAGCTGGGGCAACTTCAGAATTACCAAGAGAAGCTGACATTCTGGGATATTAGCAAAGTCATAAGGACAGCAGATGCCCTCCTTGCTCTCACAAGTGCAGGCCAGTGCAGCCAAAATCATCAGGATGCTTTGTGCTCTCATATGTGCCTTGCTCCTTTGCAAATGGTAGTTAGGTCTCTGCCAATGATTTCTGGACAAAGAGGAAGCAGGGAGCTATATTCAACCTTAGATCTTGCTAAGTCTGAAAGGGCTTATATCAAAAGGCATGTGCAAGCTCCCAAAGCCTCTATGTGATTCAACCTACAGTTCCCAATCTCAAGGGGTTTGGAGCTCAGTTGTGACCAGGTGTGGGATTCAGAGGTTTTAGAGGTCCATTAGAATCATTGCGTTAAATGGGAAGGATACTATTTCTCCCATGAGATTTTCTGCACCTGTGAACTGTGAACTGAACTATCAAGACGTAAGATCTGGTCCTAGACATAAGTTGACAGAATGGGCCTTTCCCTGCTTGGTCTGACCTAATCTCTTGTGATGGGGGAATGGCAGATGTTTAGGGAGCCAGTGCCCAGAAGACACTTTCCACCAAATACAAGCAGCTGAATGTTTTAAAAGGAGGATGAAACTTTAGTCTGAGTTTGCCTGGAGTCTGTTTTTAATTTATCAGAATCCTGTGTAGGGTGAACACTAGCAAAGGTAATCATCCCAAAGTTTTATAAGGAAAGCATAAGACATAACAAAGAAGGTGAAAGGAGGAAGAAGAAGGAGAAGGAGGAGGGGGGGTGGCTCAGAAATTTATAAAAACTTGTGCTAAGAATTTTAGTATAGATAATTTTAAGTTGGTAAACATCTATAAATGTTACATTTATAGAAGGTAGAAGGTATGTACCCCAGAGGATAATAAAGCTGTTTAGAAACCAGTGTCCTTTAGCATCAATGTTCTTTTTTTTAAGTTTTTATACGTTAATGTAGTATTTACTCTTGAAAGAAAATTTAAAATCTTTGAAGTTTATCAGCTGAGGAAACAATACCATCAATCATGAATAGAAGTATGACCTCATGCACAAATCCATCACACTTATCCTTAATTCTATTTAACAAGAACCCTAAAGTGACCACTCAAAGACTTCAACTCAAATAAATACTCAAAAGATAACTTAATTGTAAAAGCCTAACAGAATTAACACATGCAATTACTTTATAATTGAACTTTTTATCATTGTTGCATCCTTTATAACCTCCCATAACTGAACAACTTTTGTAGTTTTCCTAGTTTCTGTAAAACTTCCATAAGATAAAAGAACATCCCAGAAATCAGAAAACATGAATATGTCATCAATATTCTATCATGTGTTTCAATTCTGAATCATTTTCTGTGATGCAATGGATTGCATTTATATGATGTAATATCGTCAGTGCTAAATAGGCAGAGACAGGTGGATCTCTAACCCTGACAGGCAGCAAGCTTAGCCTGCTTAGTTATCTCTAAGCCAATGAGAGAAATCGTCTCAAAATACAAGGGAGACAGTCCTTAAAATTGACAGCAAAGTTTACCTCTAGCCTTCATAGTCATGTGTACACATATGCCTACATACTTGAATGTACATGTGCAATGACTTGAATGTGCATGTGCACAAACCCATACAAAAAAAAATGTAAAAAACCTTAAGCAGTATAAATTTTTAAAAACTAGAAAATACTCTTACTTTGTCAATAGACAGAATTTTGAAAGTAAGAAGATAAATGTGAGCCAACACATACATGGAACACAATAACAGCTCGTTTATTTTCACAAGCCATAAAAGCTAAAGAGAATGAAACAATACACTTGATGGGGTATACAAGAGGAAGCCAGTGGTATTTACTACAATTAAGAATAAGCAATAAAAACCATGCCAATAAAAAGGAAAAGTATTTGACAAGTTTCATCACACTTCCAACATAAAATTTCTAGCAATTCTGTAATAGACAAGGACATTCTAAGCCACGGGATGTACATTGAAAGCCCACATATATGACACTTAGTGAAACATAATTGAAACCTCACTTCATAAGTTTTAGTTATGTCAGATAGTGGCACACACCCTTATTCCCAGCACTTGGGATGCAGAGGCAGGTGGATCTCTGGAAGTTTGAGGCCAGTATGGTCTACAGAGTGAGTTGTAGTGTAGGCAAGGCTAGATTCAGAAACCTTGTCTCCAAAAGCAAAAACAAAACAAACAAATAAAAATTAAAAAAAATAAATACATGTTCATCACTGACAAGAATAAAATATTATGATTAACAACTTCTCACTGGAGGAGCTAGCTGAATTTATGGAAGAAAAGATATAAATTCACCTGTATAGGAAAGGAGAAAGTAAAATGATTTCTAACAACAAATGACATGATCTGGTACATAGAAGCTATTAGTCCATTTTCTGTTACTAGAGCAAATCACCTGAAGCTGAGTACTATATAGCAAAATATTATCTCAGACTTCTAAAGATTCTAGAACTTGTTAGCAGCCTCAGCATAGGTCTGATGAGAGACTGGCAGCATCAGATGGTGGACAACATTGTGCGGGAGAACACACATTAGGAAGGGTCACATGACAGGAAGCACACAGAGAATCACCAGAGATGGGCCAAGCTCATTATTTCTATTCTCTTGTTTCATCTGACAGTTCTTTCTGAGGGCAGAATCCTAGATGATCTGTCAATTTCATCACACGCTCTTCCTGGAGGCGTCAAATACCTCCCAATACTTCTCTAAGGAAGACCAGCCTTCAACACATAGGAGACACATTCAAACCAAAGCACAGAAGATATCAAATAACACACACACACAAATGGACACACACATGAACATGCAAGAATATGTATAATTTACTTATCTAAATATATCAAAATGAGAAACATAAGAAAAACTAACAAATAAATAAAAAAATGCAAATTGTTTTGTATGTATTCACAAGCAACAAACAAGTTAAAAATGAAATAAATAAACTCCATTTTAATAGTATAAAATTAATTAGAAACAGCAAGTTTAGCAAACTAAAAATTATGAAGCATTTTTGATAATCAATGAAAGACCTAAAACTAGAAAGACAATAATTTAAAGTTTAATATCATTAAAATAGTAATATTCACCAGGCAGTGGTGGTGCACACCTTTAATCCCAGCAATTTTGAGGCAGAGGCAGAGGATCTCAGTGAGTTCAAGACCAGCCTAGTTTACAGAGTGAGTTTCAGGATAGCTAGGGCTGTTACACTGAGAAATCGTATATCATCCTATATCAAAAAGAAAAGAAAAATATATCAATGCTCTCCAAATTTACCTGCAGATTTAACAAACCACATTAAAAAATACATATTTCTTTCTTATTTTGTACTTGTAGACAGACCATACTCCTTGGCCTTTCTTTTTGTAAGGGTTCTTAAGACTGATTTGATTTCATCTTATAGGAATGCTGAGATCTTCCTTTTCTTCTGTATCACTTTAAGCTATTTCTTGTTTTGGTAGTTCCTCAAAAAGTCTAACCTATGTTTAGGGTTCACAATCCCATGACAACATTTATAAGCAGGAAAACTGAAAGCATTTATGCATTTACACACACGTGCGTGCGCACGTGCACACACGCACACACACATACACACACACACACACACACACCCCTGTATTTGAGTGTTACGTGACATTTTATATGAAGACATTAACAAAAGTTTATTCACTCCAGATAGGACATTGCAGAGACCAAACATTTTCCCTCTCTCCAGGAGAGAAATAGCTGAGTAGATACTTCTCCAGCTATCATATTCCTTTAGCCTCCTCCTCTATACTGTCTCCTAAGCCCATAAGAGGCCAATATAGATACCTAACTAGTATCTCCCATTTAGAGTTTGTTATTGGGCCACTATGCCACAGTAAGAGTCATTAATTTGGAGGAGCCTGAATAGTATCATTGTCAACTCAATTAACTTTGAAATCACCATTAAAATTACTCTCTGGGCATGGAGAGGTTCTTCTATATAAGGTTGGTTGAGGTGGGAAGATGTGTCTTAAATGTGAGCAGTTCTGTTTCGTGGCCTGTGCTCCAAGAGCAAATACAAGGGGAAATGTGAGTTCACCATGAGCCCCCATTATCCTCTGTCCCATACCTGTGGGCAAGCCACCTTCTATTTGCCACCAGACTTCTGTTACCACAATAAACTGGACCCTCTGGAACTATAAGAGGAAGTAAACCTCCTTCTTTGGCTGCTTTTGTTAGGAGTTGCATCACATGTCTTAGCCAACACATTAAAAAAAGCCTTGGATATGACACCAAAATATGCTGGTATCACATTAAAGAACAAGACATGTTTCCTCTTGGCTTAAATTGACCAAGATTGAGCCCAAATTTGAAATCTCCACAACTCTCTGTGTTCTATCTGTCTGTATTTATGGTTAGTGGTCTGTCTGTTGTGTTTGTCTGATCTGTCTGTCCCTGTTGTCTGTGTCATTTGTTTGTGTCTGCTCTAGGTCTATGCCTGTGTGTGCCTGAATCTGTGCCTGTTTCTAGTAAAAAGCTCTGCTGTGTGTCTACTGAAGTATACAGAAAACATGGTATAGTAAAGGAATGAGGGACCTTACAAAAGTCTTACCAGCGTTTTTCAGGGAAGAAGTCACTTTACTAATCCCCAGAGCATTCAACACTGCAAATCAAAACTGCAAGCAGGGGTTGACAATACTGCTGCCAAAATCCATTAGGCATTTATTTTGTTTAAGGGTGCTTTCAGCCTGTTGACTGTTTTAAGTAAATGAATATCATAATACATATGTACACACATGCATTATGTGGGGCAGGGTCATGAAAAGGACATAGCAAAGTTAAAGCTGTGCATTTAGGTCAGGTGTAAAACTGGTTGCATGGAAACCAAGGAACAGTAGGGTTGGTTACATTGGCCTCTTAAAGGTAGATTAAACTTAAACAGACTGAGTACACCATAAGACAAGCCTTAAATGTTTCCTTTCATAAGACAAGCCTTAAATGTTTCCTTTCCTTTTTTTTTTTTTTTTTTTTTTTTTTTTTTTGGTTTTCCAGACAGGATTTCCAGACAGTGTATCTTGTCTTGTGTCTTTGGAGCTTGTCCTGGAACTAGCTCTTGTAGACCAAGGTTGTCTGGAACTCACTCACAGAGATCCACTTACCTCTGCCTCCCAAGTGCTAGGATTAAAGGCATGTACCACCATGGCCTGGCTACCTTAAATGTTTTCAAAGCATATGATTAACTTGACTGTGAGGTCCAGGAAGTCTTCTGTCTCTTTGAAGTCGAGATAGTTTCAGAAATATGTAACACTGCAATAAAACACCAAGACATGTTACAGACAGTTATGAATCACTGTAGCAAGTACTCCCCACAGCAAAACTGAAGTTTCCCTTTATTAATGAGACTAATAGCATCAATGAATTTAAATAAACAGAAGGTAATTTGACAGTCATATCACATCTGTTTATCAAAATAATAGTGGTCCCCACTGTTACTTATCACCTATCGCTTCTCCAGACACAGGTTTTTATATTGGTTTCTATTTCTAGGGAGTGGTGTGGGGTCATAACCATGCAGTGAGCCTCATGTCCAGTCAGAAACCAGTTAATTGTACACATAACAGCTATGCCATTGTTGATATGCTAATTACACCTTGCTTAGCATCTTGGTGGTTCAGCATGCAGTGAGCACATCTCTGCAGTACTTTTGGTTACAGTGCTCTCCCAGCAGCCTCCCTGACACCTTCTAGAACTATGAAAAAGGAGCCACTAGCTCAGTTCCTACTCTTTGTCTCAATTTTTCCAATAGCAATATTGTGTGATGTTTTCATCAATGGGAGTCTGTATCTTTTTCTGGCATATAAACAGCAGTAGCAATGAATAACCATTAAGGTTCCTGAGGCTCAAGGGTCTTCCTTATCAACAATTTATATGGACACAATTCACAATTGGCACAGGGATTTTCACCACTGAACCTTATGGCTTCTAAGCATGTCTTCTCCCACTCTCTCATGGTTTCTTTCCTGAACTTCCCTATTTTTCTATTATTGCTGGCTTTTTAATAAAATATGCTTTTAAAAATCTGTAAGACACTTGAGGGTTAATATAACATAAACTCACTTTTCAGGTGGTTGAGAGATCTTAAAAGAACCACTGTCTTCTAATCCAAGAAAATACCAGTTGGTCTTGGATAGTAATACTGAAATGCTAAGAAATATAGCATATAACAATGTTGTTACTGTGCTAATTGCTTTATCAAAAGAGCACGGTTGGATACAGCAACATGTTTAGAGAACATTGTCCTATCTCGTCCTCTCTAATGCAGTTATTTTCCATGAACCACTTAGTCTCTTCATGCTAGGGTACTAGCACTAAACTATAGGACTGCTGTGCAGCTTCCAGCCTAGTAAGATTGCTATGGCTGGCTTGCAGCCTGTCACTGACCAAAAGGGAATCAGGCTTGTGTTCTAGACTCCCAACCTACAAGATGACATTTTCCAAGGTGCCAGGCCAGTATTATTGCCCTGGAGTTTCCACTAGTCATTCCTGATTGCTAAAAATTCAGCAGGTTGTGTGAATTACCTTCACCCCAGTATACTTTAGTCCAAGAAAGAAGGACAAATTTGATCTTCTTGGGTGCAATATTTTAAAAGTTGTGTCTTCTGTGAACTGGTGGTCAAGCTTCCCAGCCTTCTAGAAGCTTACTAGAACATCACTTAGCTTTTTGTTGGTTTTTTTTCCCTAAACAACTACAAAATTTAAAAAAAAAAAAAACACTCTAGGCACATCATTTGCCATTAAGTAACCTAGCCCTTTGTCTGCTTTGGCCTTCTCTCAGTTTTTCTTAATTACTTTGAATGTCCCAACCCAATGGATATGCTGGTCAATGCCTTCTTTTGCCTCATCTATTAGTTACATTCCTTGTTGCTGTAACAAAACACTGACGAAGACAACTCAAGAAAGAGTTGATTTGGGGCTGTAGTTTAAAGGCACAATTCACCACAGTGAGGAAGGCATTGTGTCAAGAAGGTGGGGAAGCTAGTCACATGCCTCCATAGTAAGAAACAGAGGAATGAATAGTTTTTGTTCAATCTCATGTTCTACCTTCTGTTTGGTCCAGATTCCCAGTCCATGAAGTGGTTGCTGTCCACATTTAAGATGGATTTTCCTACTTCAATTACTCCAATGTAGAAAGTCCATCAGACAAAGCCAGAGCAAATTCTTTCAGCACCATTCTCAGTTTAAAGTCTCCTTTTAAGGGGATTTGAAATTTTGTAATATGGAGCCTTTGATTGTTGGGGGTCTTATCTTTTAAGCACCTTTCCTATTGTCTCAGAGCAACACACAAGGGGTCATGCCAAGCATACTAAATATCTCTAACTATTGCCTGAGCTTTTGAAGCACCTACCTTCTCTGAAACTTTGCTTTTCCTTTCCTATCAAACCAGACATTTTCCATGTGTTGGTGACCTAATTTTTGTGCTGTATCACTGTAGACCTAGGTTAGAGGGGTGAGCAGTAAGTGTGACACAACATAGATATGGCTCTGACTTGAGGTTTTCTCTTCCAAAGAAGCGAGTCCATTACTTCTAAATTTAGCCTCAGAATATGAGCAGAGTGCAGTCTTTGCCAGGTAATATAAGTGGCCTGTAGCCCAGTTCTTTGCAAAGCCCTTCTTACTATATGAAAGCTCATGAGATGCATCTATTTTATGTTTATCTAGTGTGTTTTGGTATTCTGAGCTTCTACAAGAATGGTCAGTTTGGTCCTGCTCTCGGAATTGAAGTGACAAGCTAATACCATCTTATCCTCACTCCATTTTGTGTTTACTTAGACCATTCTTAGCCTTCTAAATCCACAACAGTCATGTATTCCTTGGCAACACATTTGAGACTGCCATAGCCTTGGCTATGATCCAGATGTATTAGACAAAATTATTAATGTTTATAGAAACTTAAACTAAGAAGGTATAAGTAAAAAAAACAATTGTCATGTCTTGAATGGAATGACAACTTCTTATGTCCTATTCCCTTGGTAGTATTTGTTCCTCCTCCATTGCCTTGCAGTCTGATATTCACAAGTCCCCACCTAGTGATAACTGTGTTCCAGGTGAGCCAGTCCAGAAAGGACTGATTTCCTTCAGATGGCTTCAGGTCACACAGCCTTTGCTTCAAGGGTGAACAAGGAGTTGCTTTGATGAGCCTCTCTACTTCTCCAGAACAGAAATTGACCCTTTATGCCTCCTGTATGAATTAAAACCAAAGAATCTTCTGGGCTCCAGGGGTCTGTTGAGCTCGGCACTGTGTCCAGTTGTGGTTTTCTGTGATCATCTCCATTTGCCATGAAGAAAGGCTTCTTTGCTGGTAAATGGTTGCTACACTCACCTGAGACAACAATGACAAGATTTAGAGTGTAGTACTATTCCCACTTACAAACATGACAGTAGTAGAGAATAACCAATCTGACACTAGTAGGTTCTTTTCTCCATGACCTCACTAACCTGGCTAGGTATAACTGGAGTTCTCTTTCCTGCCAGGTCCCACAGTTGCTTTTGAGCCCCAAATAAGCAAACAAAGTAAATTAACTATAAAACTGTTGGCAGATGGCTAGGGTTTCTTATTGGTTAGCTCTCTTAATTATTAACCTATAACTACTAAATATATGCATTTCTACATGGCCTTATCTTACCAGAGAAAACCTGTCACATCTTCCCAAACTCTACATAGTGTCTCTTCACAGGCCTCTCTTCCTCTCTCAAGCATTTTCCTCATCATCTAGCCCATCCTGCATCTATTGGCTAAACAGTGTTTTATTCACCAATAAGAGAAACACATAAGCAAAGGAGTCAAGACCAAACAACAGAAACCCACAGAGACAGCTGACATGAACAAGGGGGAGGGAGCTCATGGACTCCCAGAGTGGAGCTCAGAAACCAGCATTGGACCAACTCAGAACCCCTGAACATGGGTCTCAGTTAGAAGGCCTGGGCAATCTATGGGACTTCTTACAGTAGAACTAGGATGTATTCCTTGTGCACGAAAGGACTTTGGTAGCACATTGCCCATGGAGGGATACTCCTTTAACCTAGATACAGGAGTAAGGGCCTAGACCCTACTCCAAATGACTTGACAGATTTTGATGATCCCTCTTGGAAGGCTTCACCCTCCCAGTGGAGTAGGTGGGGAATGGGATGGGAGTGGGATCAGGGGGTATAGAAGGATGGGAGGGAGAGGGAACTGGGATCGAAATGTAAATTAAGAAAATAATAATATTTTTTTAAAAAAGAGAAACATAAATACAGAAGGACATCCCCCATCAGCTAGGTACCAGTACTTGCTATGATTTATCTCCTGGAGTGGGCCTTAAGTACAATCAGGCAGCTGCTGGTTGCTAAAGGCAATAAGTGCCACTTATTATACCTTTATGAATATATTGTCATGCTGGTAACTATTGCGGTTTAATAAGGATCAAGATAAACAAATAGGCTAAATAGATGTTTATTCAGGGAGAAATAACTTATAACCTAGACAGATGAACACTAGCAGGTTCCACCTGATTATCTCCTCTCTGCATCCCACCAGCAAGAGATCGTTCCCCAGCTCCTCCTAGTTCCACAAGTCACTTCCACCCCTGGTGGGCGTGGTCAGGAGACAAAGTGAATATCCCACTACAGGTAACTGTCACAGAGAAGTTTACAGCTGGGAAGGAATGTTTAATTGCTGCCCTCCCTTGGCAGCTTCCATAGTGGTTTTGAAACCATGGAACCTACACCACAGGTCAGAACAAGCTTGAATCACCCGAGTCCTATTTTCTAAGTGTAGCATGTCTTCAGCACTAAGGGCTTAACTTTTGACCCTGTTAGGCAACCAAGGGCTCCATTGTTAATGTATATTATCTTGGAGGTCACTTGGACTACCCTGACTTTCAAATTCCCATATGGAGGGGAATTTCTTGTGCCAATACTGGGGTTTTTGTTAGTGGTTCTTGTGGAGAGTACAGTAGTTAGCCTGATTTGCTAAACTCCCTTACACACACTGCTGGTGTTCATCTGTCTAGTTTAGACCTTTATCAGAAGGATTGTCTACTGCCAGAAGCTATTTGGCGGTACACTTCCGGACACTATTTCGTGTTACACTTCTGGGTAGAACCAGGATCAGAGGGATCCTCTGCGGCTGGACACTATTTGGTGGTACACCTCCAGGCGTAACTACCATAAGCTGAGATCTACAACTAAAAGCATCAAAGTTCCAGGACAGAAGAATTACACCTAAGGTAATTGTAACATCCTTTGCAATTTAAGCTGATATAGTATCTGAGATCAATTGTTCCATACCTATGGAAGATAATTTTACAATGCAGGACTTTAGGAATTCTTTTACTTCATATATAGAAGGAATTTTAGAAGAAAAATATTATAACTGGACCAATATGTACATTTATTTTGTAATAGCAATGGGTTTCATCATTAACATGATATTCTTAAAGAAATGTTTTGAGATTAGAGCAAACAATAAGGAGACTTAGTACAAACCAAGGAGACTTAGTAACAAGGATTCAAAACATAAAATGCTTAGGAAAAAAGGTTCAGAATATTAAAGATGGCATTGGAGAGCTGACAGGTAGAATATAAAACATGGATCATAAAAAGTGACCAAGTAAAAAACAAAATTTGTTCCATGTCTGATGCCTCAATAACCAAAACAAAAACAATGCAATGTATTAACATGCTAGCCAAAACAGCTCATTTCTGGTCGGAGGAAGCTACTAAGTTTAAAAAACTAAAACATCAGATAGAAAGACTAGATGATAGAATCTCTTCCATGTCTGATGATAATGGCAAGTTCGTAGAAAGAACATTGTTTCTGGAAGGCAGTTTACATGCCATTCAGATAATATCTAACGATGAAAATATTAAAAACATGGAATCATTTGTAGTTGAAAAAAGTAAGAAACTGACTGATGCAATGAAGTCTCTAGAAAGTTATTTGATTCAAGAAGTTCAGACACCACTCAAAGAAACAATGGTAAATAGAGCTTTCCCTGTATCTCTTAATAAAAAAAAAAAAAAAAAAAGCAACAAAAAAACACCCAAAAGGTGTCATTGCATATCAGTGGGAACCAATACCTATCAAAGATTTAAAAAGCATAAAGGAAGCAGTAGACTCCTATGACATGCACTCACCATATGTGAAGCAATTAATAGAATCATGGGCAATGAATAACAAGGTAACCCCTAAGGATTGGAATCAATTAATATCAGCTGTCCTTAAAAACTCCTCTCAATTAGAATGGAGGGCTTAATGGAGCAACTATCTATGCAATAGGATGTTGATTCCTTTGAGCATATGCCAAGAAGGGAATGGTACAGCTTGGTGATGTGGTGGGTTAATTTTTAATAGACTAAGATTTCCACACTGACTTCCAGAGTGACTGTGCCACTTTACAGTTCTACCCACAGTGAAGGAGGATTCCTTTGTCTATGCAACCTCACCGATCATATCCATTCTGACTAGAATGAGATGAAATCTCGGAGTTGTTTTAATTTATATTTCTCTATTTCTTAAGGATAATTAATGTCATTTGAAATTTTTCTTAGTCATTTTATTCCTTCTATTGAGAGCTCTCTATTTGGATTCATGACCTATGTTTTAATAAAATTTGTTTATGTATTTTACATCCTGACCACAGTTTCTTCTCCCATTCCCTCCTGCAATTTTCCCTTTGCCCCTTTCCATCCACTGCTTCTCCATTTCTGCTCTTAGTCCTAACTAAGACCTCCCTGTGTATTAAGATTGAGCAAGGTGACCCAGTATGAGGAATAAGTTCCCAAAAGCCGGTCACAGTCTTAGGGACAGTCCCTGCTCCCACTGTTAGGAGTACTGCAAATAAAGAAGCTATGCAACCATCACATTTATGTTGAGTGCCTAGCTCAGCCCCATACAGGCTCTCTTGTTGTCAGTTCAGACTCTGTGAGCTCTTATGAGCTCAGGTTAATTGAGAGGCTGTTGGATTTCTTATGATGTCCTTGACTTCTCTGTCTCTTACAATCCTTCCTCCCTCTCTTCAGCAAGATTCTCTGAGCTTGGCCTAATGTTTGGGTGGGTTTCTGTATCTGTTTCCATCAGTTGCTGGATGAGTCTCTCTATGCACAACTGGGGTAGGCACCAATCTGAATAGAGCAGAATAGCATTAGGTATCCTTATGTTGACTTTTTTTCTCCAATCATGTTTGGTTCTATCCTAGGTCTCTGGGTCACCCAGTCTCTGGGTCCTGGTACTCCAGGCAGTGTCGGGGTGTACTCACTCTTGTGGCATAGGTCTCAGGCTGAACTAGATTGGCCACCCTTACCACAGCACATAGCATAGGCAGGCAAGACTGAAGGTTGAAGTTTTATGTGGTTGGGTTGGTTTCTCAGTCTTGCCTGATCACAGAAGATGGCCAGTTCAGTCTATGGATCTGCTATTATTGGGAATTTTAGTTGGGGTCATCATTGTATATTCCTGGGGGTTTCCTTTGCACCAGATTTCTACCTGACCCAGAACTGCTCACTGCATTCCAGATAATCTTTCAGTATTCTCCCCCTCCATCCACCCCTCCCAAACCAATTCCTCATGTTTCCATCCACATCTGCCACACCCAGTTTCCATGAGATCTCTTCTATTTCTCCTTCCCAGGAAGATCCAAGCAACGCTCTCTTGAACGCTCCTTGTTACATATCCTCTCTGAGTCTATGAATTGTAGCATAGATATCCTTTACAGCTAATATCCACTTATAAGTGAGTACATACCATGTTTGTCTTTATGCATGAACCATTTTCTAAATTCTATCATTTTTTTCTTTGACTTTTTTTTTACTTCATTGTATATTCTGGATATTAACCCTCTGTCAAATGTATAGCTGACAAAGATTCTCTCCCATTTTGTGGATACCTTCTTCATTCATTTGATTGATTTTTAGCTGTATGTTTTCATGAGATCTGCATTGTCAATCATTGACCTTAATTCACTCAGCTAGTCTGTGTCTTTTGATGGGAGAGTTGAAGTTATTAATATTCAGAGTTATTATTTAAAGGATCATATAGATTGTAGTCATTTTGATGTATTTTTAAAAACTGGCTTGTGTTGTTAGTTGTGGTTTGCTTTTTCCATAACTTAATTACTTTATTTATTTTCTTTCTAGAGTCATGTTCTGCTGTTGTTTCCTCTATTCAGTTTAGAGCACTGCTTCTGGTTTTCTGTTTAGCATCTTTTTATTGTTATATATGAATTTTTAAGGGTGTTTAGATCATGGAGAGTTTTCTTCCTTCACCTATGACAGATAATTTTCTGGGCACAATAATCTGTACTGCCATTATGGTCTTTTAAAACACAGAACACAGTGCTCCAGAATCTTTGGGTTTTCAGAATTTCTATTTGAGAAATCTTGAGTTACTATGATAGGTTTTCTCTATATGTGACTTATGGTTTTTTTTTCTCCTGTGCCTTTTAATATTTTTCTTAGTGCTTTATATGTATTGTTTTGAGCATGATGCACCATGGACATTTTTATTTTGAGTCTTCTCTAGTTGTGAGCTTCTTGCATCTGTAAGAGTATGTCTTCAATTGGACAAGATTTTTTTTCTATGACTGTATTAAGGATATAATCCATGACATTGCTTTTGAATTATTCTCCTTCTTCTACACCTATAATTCAAGGACTTGGCCTTTTTATGGTTTTCCTCTTTTTGTATGTTCCTGTCCTGTACTTAATTTTTTTCTATTTATTTGCTCATTTTTTCTAGATCCTCTAGGTTAAGTCCTTATATTCTAATTCCTGTTTGATTCATTCTACTCATTCTATTCTATTCATTCTACTCATAGACCCTGAGTTTTCTAAATGGTAAATCTATGTTTTCAATTCCATCTTTGCTTCAGCTGAGTTTTCAGTGTTCCTATCTCAATATGGAACTCAGTTTTTTAATCCTAAAGTATCCTCATTATTTCATTCAAATGTTTTAAATAGTTTCTTGGACATCATTCAAGTATTTATTTTTATACTCATGGAGTTCATTGTGGTATTTGTTCATGTCTTCTTTAAATTTCTTGAATTAGCCAAGCAGTGGTGGCACTAGCCATTAATCACATCACTCTGGGGGCACAGACAGACAGAACATTCTGTGAGTTGGCAAACAACTTACTCAACAAAGTGAGTTTCAGGACACAAAGAAACCCTGTCTTGTTAAAAAGAAACAAGGAACCCCATCACCGGGACACTGACAGAGTAGACCTGACTATCCATATGGGACCACCCTGTCTGATTTTTGAACCCCATATCAAGGACCCTGCAGAAGGAGAGACATCCCAGAGAGCTTGGACCACACAGAGCTACATACATCAAACTCCTGACCCACCTAAGCCCACCGGGGGAGTAGTGTAGAGAGATAGAGATTCCACCTGCACCCACAGGAAGAAGCGATGGGAAGACATCAATACAAGAAACACCTAACAATAGAAAGACAAGCATGACACCACCAGAATCTAGAGACTCTACACCAACTAGACGTGAACACACCAAAGTAGATGAAGCAGAAGAGAACGACTTAAAAAATACCTTCATAAAAATGATAGAGGCCTTCAAAGTCGATATGAGAAAATCCCTTAATGAAATGGCAGAAAAAAATTGGAAGAAATAGAGGGAAAGACCAAGCAAAAAATGCAATAAATAAACAAAACTCTCAGAGAAAGTAAGGAAAGCCAAGATGAAACAATCAAACAGATGAAGGAAACAACTCAAAAAGTTCAAGACTTGACAACTGAAATAGAGACATTAAAGAAAACACAAACTGAGGGAATGATGGAAAAGAAAAACTGGGAAAATGTTTAGGAACTACAGATGCAAGCATAACCAACAGTATACAAGAGATGTAAGAGGGAATCTAAGGCTCGGAAGATAAACTACAGAAAATAAATTCATAGACCAAAGAAAATATTAAATCCAAAAAATTCTCAATAAAAAATATCCAGAAAATGTGAGACACTGTGAAAAGGCCAAACCTAAGAATAATAGGCATAAAAGAACATGAAGGAGCCCAGCTCAAAGGTACAGAAAATATATTCAGTAAAATCTTTACAGAAAACTTTCCCAATCTGAAGAAGGACATGCCCATGAAAGTACAGGAAGCATACTGAACACCAAATAGACTGGACCAAAGAAAAAAGACCCCTTGACACATAATAATCAAAACACCTAACATACAGAATAAAGAAAGAATATTAAGAGCAGCGAAGGAAAAATGACAGGTAACATATAAAGGCGTAGCTATCAAAATTACACCTGATTTCTCTGTGGAAACTCACCAAGCCAGAAGGTCCTGGATAGATGTTCTACAAGTATTAAGAATCCATGGATGCCAGCCCAGGCTACTATACCCAGCAAAATTCTCAATCGCTATAGACAGGGAAAACAAGATGTTTAATGACAGAGCCAGAATTTCACAATACGTATCAACAAATCCAGTCCTACAGAAAGTTCTGTAAGGGAAACTCCAACCAAAGGATGTTAACTACTCCCACAAAGACATAGGCAAAAGATAATCCCACTTCACCAGAACCCAAGGATAAAGCAGGGCAAATATATTAACAATACCACTGCCAACAAGAAGTCAAAAACAAAAAAGAACAATCAATAGTCCTTATTTTCCCTAAACATTAATGGTCTTAACTCACCTATAAAAAAGGAGGCATTACCATTCCCGACTTCAAGGTATATAATAGAGATATATTCCTGAAAACAGCTGGGTACACAAAAATAGACAAGTAGACAAATGGAATTGAATAAAAAATCCTGATATTAACCCACACACCTATGAATACATGATTTTTGACAAAACAGCTAAAAGTATATAATGGAAGGAGGAAAGCAACTTCAACAAATGGTGCTGACACAACTGGATCATAGTGTGTAGAATACTGCAGATAGACCCTTGTCTGTCGCCATGCACAAAACTCAAGTCCAAATGGATCAAAGGCCTCAACACAAATTCAGCCACATTGAACCTCTTAGAAGAAAAAGTGGGAGGTAATCTTGAACAAATTGGTAAAGGATACTGCTTCTTGAACATAACACCAGTAGCACAGACATGCAGATCAACAATCAATAAATGGGACCTCCTCAAACTGAGAAGCTTCTGTAAGGCAAAGGACACAGTGAACAAGACCAAACAGCAGCCTACAGACTGGAAAAATATCTTCAACAACACCACATCTGACAGAGGGCTATTCTCAAAAATATACAAAGAAATCAAGAAACTAGTCAACAAAGCACCAAATAACCTATTAATAAATGGGGTACAGAAGTGAGGAGAGAATTCTCAATAGAGGAAATAAAAAAAAGGCTGAAAGACACTTAAGAAAGTGCTCATCATCCTTAGCTATCAGGGAAATGCAAATCAAAACAACTTTGAGATACCATCTTACTCCTACCAGAATGGCTAATATTAGAAACACCAATGACAATGGAGAAAGGGGAACACTCCTCCACTGCTGGTGGGAGTGCAAACTTGTACAGCCATTTTGGAGATCAGTATGGAAATCTCTTAGGAAAATGGGAATCAGTCTACCATAGGACCTAGCAACCCCACACTTACTTAGGCATATACCCAAATGATCCACATACATGCAACAAAGACATGTGTTCAACAATGACCTCAACTGAAGAATGGATAAAGAAGTTGTGGTACATTTATTCAGTAGAATACTATTCTGATTGAGGTAATCCAGTCACTAAAAGAGGAACATGGTATGTACTCACTCATATATGGATTTTTGACATTGAGCAAAGGATCAACAGCCTATAATTCACACTGCCAGAGAAACCAGGATACAAGGAGGAATCTAAGAGATTCATACAAGATTCCTCACAGAAGGGTAAAGGAACAAGATCTCCTGAGCATATTGGGAGTTAATGGGGTAGTGAGTGGAGAGGGAGCTAGGAGAAAAGGAAGGGAAGGAGAAGAAAGAATGTTTGACTGGGAATATTGAGTCAGGGGAGGAATGGATGAGAGAGAGAGAGAGAGAGAGAGAGAGAGAGAGCAGAAAATAGGAAGCCATTATAGGAGGACATGACCAGGCTACAGAAACCCACAGAGACAGCTGACCTGAAAAAGGAGGAGCTAATGGTCCCCTGACTGATAGCTGGGAATCCTGCATTGGATGGAATAAGACCACCTGAACATGGGTATCAGCTAGAAGGTTCATGCAATCTAAGGGACTTCTGACAATGGAACCTGGATGTATCCTTGATGCACAAATGGTCTTTGGGAGCACATTCCCCATGGAGAAATACTCCATTAACCTAGAGGCAGTAGGGTGGTCTTAGTCCGTACTCCAAATGACTTGACAGATTTTGCTGACCAGTCCTGGAAGGTATCACTCTCCTTGTGGAGTGGGGGTTGTGGGGGTGGGATGGGAGGGTTGTTAGGGGTCATGGAAGGGTAGAAGAGAAAGTGGGAGGGAGAGGGATCTGGGCTCAATATGTAAACTAAGAATATATATATATATATAATTTTTTGAAAAGAAAATACCCTTTACATGTCTCCAAAATAGTAACCTGGTATCCATTATGTATATTATCTGTTTTACTTAATAAAATATTTTGTAGAGTAATCCTTCATTTAATAAAAACAAGAAATATAAACCAAAACAAAAAAAATTATTGAATTATTTGATAAAGTTAGTGATGGTTCTTTTCAATTCTGTGTCCTGGGGTTCATCTAGGTACTGATATTGTCCAATGGATGCTTCACTGCCATACAGGTCAGCCATTGTTTCATGTCTCAGCATCTATGTTAAAGAACAAATGTAATTAGTTCTCCCCAATTCATTTTGATTCTACTGTTTCCATTTCAAGTGCTGGTAGAGTAGTTTTTCCTCCTGGTCTTGTCCCATCACTGCACCAGCCCAAAATAATACACAGAGATGCTGTATTAGATATAATTCTATTGGCCTATTAGTAGCATTTCTTATTAGGTAGCTCTGTCTTAAATATGAACCCATTGCTGTTAATCTAAGTATTTCCACATGGTCTTATCTTACTGGAGAGAGGCCCAGTGTACTACCCTATAGGTGCTCCATCTTCATACTCCTCCCTACTACTTCCTCTCTCCTGCTAGTCTCCTATCCCACTTATCTGGTTTTCCTATTGGCCAACCATGCTTTATTCATTAACCAATGAGAGAAATGTATTTACAGAATGACATCTCCCATCATCTCCTCTTTTCTGTCTAAAATAAAAAGAAGGGTTTTAACCTTAACATAGTAAAATATATAACAAAACAGTTATCAAATAAGAATCACAGTTAACAATATTTAGTCCATTAACATTTAAAGAAAATATTTCATCATCTGTCCTATCTTTGTGAATTTAAAATCCTATATGTAACTTACCTTTAATCCTAAATAAGGAAAACTATAACCATAACTATGTGTCTTCAACTCCTTCAAAGACCACAGAAAGATAGTATATAAACTCTAGAAATGACAAAGACAACTCACTCCCTGGTCAGTCACCCAATGTTCTTCTGTAATGTTCCATCTTTAGCCTATAGGCCATCGTGTGTCTGGCAGACACCTAAGCAAAACAGGAAACTTTAAACTGTCTACCTGTATTGGCAGTTTGTCAGTCATTTTCTCTGTGTCCTGTAGAATGTCTGGCAGACTCTTTCATGTAGCAGGAATCCTGTAGCATTGTCCATCTTGTTTTAGCAGTCACTGTTTATTCATCATAAAGTCAAACAATCTAGACAAGAGCAGTATCTTGTCCAAGTCTTGCCATGTTGAAAGCAACCTCCATAACGAGTTTCTTTGATGTTCATCTTCCTTTCTGATGCAGGTGGTATTGCCAGGAGCAGTTATGTTTCACTGTCAAGAAAAACCATAAACAATTTTAAATGCCATATTCTTATAGGTCTTTGAAAGGTTTGAAGAATGCCTATTCGTCTCAAATATATCTCTGTATATCTAGAAATCTTAACTAACTTACTATAAGTTTTGACTACTGTAGGTAACTATAATCTGTACTAAATTGTACATTACATTTCTAAATGAACTATATAAACACAATACCTAAACAAGAAGAGAAATATACATGTCACAAAATTGACCTTAAATTTTATCAATAAATGAAAATCCATTCCAAAACAAAGTATTCATTTCTATACCATAATTCCCTTTTTGCCTTTAAAAAGAGATTGGTTGTGATCACTAACCATTTATAACCAAGTCTATTTAAATGAAAACAAACATTTATAGACAATATTTGAGAACTTGGGTGTTGTTCTTTCCAAACTGCTTCCTGCTGGTAAGGGGAACTGTCATGAGGATCCTAAAAAGACACAGAAATCCTGGCTGTAGTGGTCTGCAAGGCTGCCTTGTCCCATGGACATTGCTTCAAAGGGTCTTGCTTGATCAAACCATGTTAGTCTGGAAGGAATCTACAGCTTTTTATTTTCTGTGCAAACAGAAATCTTTTTCCCCAGTAACCTGTCCTTAGATTTAAATTTTAAAGTCAAAGCATTTTTAAAATATATAAATTGAATTAATCCAGCAGTATTTCTTTTAAGAGCTGTTAAAGATAACAGAACAGCATATAATATCCTGAAATTTTTGTGCTTTCCATCTTTATGTAGCTTTTTATTACTCTATTTCTTCTACTTCCATTTATTCATTTTTTGAGACAGGGTTTCTCTGTGTAAGTTTTATCTGTCCTGGAATTAATTCTATATACCAGGTTTACTTTGATGTCACAGAGATCTGCTTGCCTCTGTCTCCAGAGTGCAGCAATTAAAGGTGTGTGCCACCATACTCAGCTACTCTCTTTCTTTTTAGTATTCTTTTTTGAACCATTGTATCCTGTTTCTTTTTTTTTATTATTATTATTTCAAGCCTATGTATATTTTAAGACATACTGTAAACCTTTAGGGGTTTTTCTTAATCTGAATCTGTCTTTACTGTATATCTTTAATCTTTTTCTGGCCACAAGTCTTTTATCTGGTAAACAAGATTGGTCAAATGAAAGCCATAGCTGTATTAGCCGCTGTCTCTCCAAGATGGCAGCAGGTACCTTTTCCGCCAGAACTGAGACCTGTGCTCACTGTCTTGGTCTATGCTACAATCCAGCAGCATGTTGCTGGCTTGGAGATGTGGCCACTGCCATTGCCAGCTCTCCTATACACCATTCAATTGTTAGCAGAGGTCTTTAAAAGCCTTGCAGTTTTTTGCCTCTTACGCTAATTCAGGAAACCTTCCTTAAAGGAGCCACACAAGTCTCTGCTTGTCTCTAGTAAAACAGAGTCCAACCAAGAAAAATACTGTTACAAAGAAGAAGCCTTGCTTGTCTCTGTTCTTTTATTTCTAAAACCCTTTTTTAAGCTTTTGTCAAGTTTTAAGTGAAAGTTCTTCGGTCCATGTTGGATGCCATTTTATTATGAGTAGGTTTTATCCACTGGTCTGGTCCCACTGCTGCACCACCTCCAAATAACACACTGAGATGCTGTATTACATAAAGCTGTTAGCCAGTTACTTGTTTCTTACTGGCTAGCTCTGTCTTAAATATTAACCTATTTCTAATAATCTAAGTATTTCCACATGGTTTCATCTTACCGGAGAGAGGGCCCAGAACTCTGTTCTCTGAAGTGTCTACATGTTGACTCCTCCTTACTTCTTCCTCTCTATTCCTAGTCTTTTATTTCCACCTATCTTGCTTTCCTATTGGCCAACAGTGCTTTACTTTTTAGCCAATAAGAGAAACATATTTACAGAATGACATCTCCCATCAATGTGCCAATGATGTTATATGATATTTTCTGATGAAATAAGACAATGCACTGATAGTAGAACAAAGAAAGAATCCACACAAATCCAGTTTAATGACACAGTGAGCTTGCTGGAGTTATATTTATGAATATTATTGAGAGGTTATATATACTTGAGCAGGAATGACTAAAGGCAGCTACATCTCTGAAAAGCTCAATACAGCCTGAGTGAGAGATCATAAAATTTACCTGCCTGAGTTTCATTGTATAGCTCACAGGCTGTTTAGTTGCTAGCTAATCTTAATCTGAGTTTTTGCTCTCCCAGAAGTTGCTTATAACCTTGGTGAGGGTCTTTGTGAATATTGTAAGTTTTAGGAGTTTCCTGAGCCTTGTAGTTTTTAATCACTACATGTTGTGAGTCTCCCTCTAGGAGCAAATAGCAATGCAAAAGTGAAGATTCTTGTAAGTGACAGTTAGAATGGAAAAAGTGTCCATACTTCTATTAAGTTATATACGGATATACAAATATGATTTAACTATATAGTAGATTCACCCATGAAAAGAGAATAAAATACTAAGGCATGCAATGGTGTGGCCAATGCTGGAAAGTATTTTACTACATTTTACTAGTCAAATCTCAAAGGGGTGTATATAATTTCATTTATATGGAATATGCAGAGTAAAAGTAGTTCATAGAGATTGAAAAGAGGTTAGCATTGTCCTAGGGTTGGGATTTGTAATGGAAAACAAAATATATGTTCAAGGTGATGAAATTATTTTGGCATTCAATGTTGGCAATGCTTCCAGTTTTATGCATATAGTAAAACAATTGATTTATGTTTGATGATATGTGAATTCTATATTATATGAACAATACAGAGATAAGGTAGATAGGGCAGAGAGGGGATACCTACAGAGACAACTTCCATATGGGTTGAAAGACAATAGACTCAAGGGCAAATAATTCCCTTAAAGTCGTCACAGGTAAGTAACGACTTTGAGAGGTGGGACTCCATTTCTGAATTATTTTATTTTCCATAAAGAATAAAGTCTAAAATAGCATCCAGGAGTAACAATGAGGAGGATCAGAGAGAGAAAGGGTAAATAGCACCCTTAGGAAAATGAGTGTAATTTCACAAGAACCTACTTAAAGTTTCTGGCCATAAATTTAAAGTGAAATGAACATGTTAATCTTATGTTTTTTTCTTAGACACACCTGACCAATCGAGCCCAGTGCAGAGTAAGTGGATATTTAACCAGGTTGGTAGATGCAGAGCAAATGGAGTAGAATCTCAAGGTTATGTAAAAAGACAGTTATTATGATGAATAGAGGAATCTTAGTGAGGTAACTATAGTAGCAAGGATGTGAGGAGGTTAATGGGCAGAAAATGTGGTAATATTAATGGGTTGTAACTGGAAGTTTGAAAAATCACTGGTATGGGAGTAGTGGGGAGGGGGAGTGAGCTGCAAAAGTAGGAAGTGTGGATATCCTGAGATTTCATGATGACACTGTAAGGGTGCAGTTATCACTACTGGCAATGTCCAAAGCTTGTCTCAGAAAATGAATAGCTAATCTGAGTCACTGCAAAATCTAGTTTATTATAGCACTGTTAAGTGCTTCTGCTTAAAATCAATGTGTGTCTGAAGTGGAAAGGGGCTCACAGGTGTTAGTCTTTCTCTAGTATGAGAAAGAAATGTCTACTAGAGAGTGCACTAAGTGGATGAAGGTCCACTTATTGGGGTTTGGAGAACAATAATAGTAAAAGAAGTGAAGATGCCCATGGAATCCAAATCAGACCAGCCCTCACTTGTATGATGAAAAAGTAACAGTTGAATAAGGGCCCAAGAATCATAGACAAACCATGTCACTACTAATCTTTCTGGGAATCAGGACCTAATTCTATGGTCCTTGCTGCCACCAGGCACTATGTGGTACCAAGAATTGGAAGGCAACTCAGGTCAGTATATGTTGCACTGGAACACCTGTTGGTCATTTCTTTAGCCAACTACTTTATTTAATAATGAATTTTCAGTGTCAATATATTGGTGTCACTGAAGTGGTTTGATCTCTAATATTGAGTTGATAAAATGGGAGAATGATAACAATATTGAGCTTAAGAAGGAATTGTAAGTCTGATGGGATCTGAACTTACATAGCTAGTTCAACTATAAAGGTATCAGCTACTCCCTCAAGAGATACAAAGGAAGCCAAGAGATTTATTTACTTCTGTAGTGTCAAAATTTAATGGATTAAAACTAAAAAAAAAAAGTGAGAAGTAATAGTAAACAAAAACACATTTTGAAAAATTCTTATGACTGGTCATCCCACAATCACCAGTAGGTTTCCCTAGGCTTGTACTAACCTGGCCATGTGACCCTACGCATTAATTTTTGCTTTACCAGTCTGGGCCTGAGCCCTAGTTTTCTTAACTGAATAACTGTTATCAGGTTCAGGAGACAGCACACTGTTGGCTAATTATTCAAAAGTTTAAAGATACTCTTTTTTTTAATTTTACTTATAGATCCCAGTTCCTTCTCTTTACCTCCCTCCCTCCCTTCCTTCCTCCCTCTCTCCCACCTCCCATCATGCCCCCTGACCACCCTCCCATCCATTCCTCTTATGGTTTAAAAAATGGGTAGAAAAAGAAGAGTGCTTCATTATTTTAGATTTTCAATGAGGCATTTTATTGCTTTCCTTGCAAATTGAAAGTTCTGCTTCCTAAGTGAAGTGTAATTATAATTCCCCAAGCAAAACATTGATTTGTTAGACCTTTATTTCTTTAGCCATCTGTCATCTTCTACAGTGGCTAGTTTGGGGCAAGAAGGTTTCAGAAGGCAATGGGAGTGCCTTTGTACTATAAGTGATTTCTTGTCAGGAGATTTACAGTAAACATTGAAAAGACACTGGTGAGCTCAGACCCCATGAGGCAGGGAATACAGCAGATAGTCATCCAAATTCTTGCCTTTGATCTTTGGATAATTAGAAGAAAAACTTCTATTATCATATATTCCTTGTAAAAGTTGCTGTTTTTAATGGTCCCTGGCATCTCCAGAGAGATTTTATGCTGATAAATCGAACACATTCCACACTGACACTCCATTTGGCATTGCTCTGGATTTACATTGCCAATGTTTTAATAGAGGTTTTTATTGTTGCTTTTGCAAACTAAAAATGAGGTGGGGAATGGAACTTTCTGCTCAGCAAAATGAAGTAGTATCTAATCAAGTGGGATGCACTCTGACAATTAACCAAAGCAATGCTCATTTTCCATGGTCTGCTCAATAAGACAAGCAAGCCTTCGCTGGAAATTGGCTTCACTGTTTTCCAGTCATTCTTGGAAAGGGTTGGCTTCTCAATGTGCATTTGTGTTCAGTTAATAATGTATTGATCCCCTAAATGAAACCATGTTCCCTAGTCCCTTGCCAAAGAGAGAGGAGATAATGCCTGCATTAGCAAATGGGGCCTTGCCAATATCTCCTATCCAATGCTTGGTCTTTGAAAATGATCTTTTAAAGAACTTAAATTTTCACATATATCTCATTTGTTGTCAAGACCAGTGTTTTGCCAAGCCCTCGACTTAGTAATCACTTTATAGGGAAATTGATCTAAGACCACCATGCAAGATAAATAAACAAGCATCATATGATACAATTTAAGATGGCTTTAGATAGTCTTTCTCTCTTTCTCTACTTACCTTCCATCCACTTATTCTTACCCACTTTCTCCAATTATTCTATGTGGATATTTCAGGGCTTCCTTGGCTAAAGAATTTTACTAGATCTAAAACCAAAATAAGTCTCCTGAGAAGATACACTGTTTTTCAGAATCCTAACACAGAAATCCCAGCCTTTGGTGAATGAAGAAATAGAAGGGAAAATGTCAATGGATGAAGAAGAGTAAGGGCTCTTAACTATTGGGGAATCTTTTCCCATGAGGCCCCTCTGCAAGCATGGCTGAGCTGCACCCAAGTATGCCATGAATGATGATAGATCAAAAGGAGCTGTGTGGGTCTTTTCAAGGCAAAAAAAGAACTTGATACCATTCCAACAGCATCTACACTTACTCTTGGAGTGAATGAAATTGTTGAACAATATCTGCAGTTGAGTTTCAGCCATGCAGATATTATTAATAAATCCTCCAATCCAGAATTATGATAATTCTAAAATGATGAAACACATTTCTTTTGCACCTATACTTATGGAATAAGACCCATTCCTATGCACTAACTTTACAAAAGGCTTTGTAATTTGCAAAATTATTTGTCTTATTTACTCCTTAAGGTAAGGTTACTAGGGATCTTCTCCCCAGCTTCCCACAGACCTGTGCTCTTTGTTCTGAACACTCATTCCTTTTTAAAATAAACTGCCATGATTCAAGCCATCAAATGCTATGATCACTGTCCTTAGGTTCCTGCTTCTTTATGCCTCAAATGAAAAATATAGGGTTCTGATTCTTTACCATGGAGGTAATTTACAAGAAATCGGTTTGTGGAAGCTTCAAATAGGCATTTATTATAATGTCTTACAACCGGGGAATATGTCTTCTTAGCCTGATATTCTCATCTTTAATTTCACTTCCTAGGATGAGAATAGCCTCAGATAGACTATTAAGTGCTATTACTTTCACTCCACTCTCTTTCTGTTACTGCCCCCTTGGCTTTACTTTCAACATTGTCCAACATAAGAGCATTTGGCAGTTCACCCATTCCATGTTTTCCTTTTTTCTTTCTCTTTTAATGAACAGCAACCTTGAGGGAATCTCCTGTCCCCCTTCCTTTTATCTACACAATGACAAGTGAACACAGCTCTACAAGATCTCACAGTTCAAGACCTAAGCTCCAAGTATGCCTCCAAAGCCTTTTCTAAGATGCCATGCCTTTAGTGCCCATACCAACATTTTTGTACATTTTTTTAAAAAATCATTATTTTAAGATACAATTATACTTAAAGTTCCCCTGTCTTGGTAAAACTCTCAACTACTCTTTCCCAAATAGAACTGTCAAGTTCTCCTAGCCACAGGAAATCTTCCTAAGTAGTAATCTGTACACTGTTCCTTCTTCCCATTCTCTTTGAAATCCATTCTGTTCCCACTGCCCATCAGGAATGAAATGTTACCCACTGCCCTTATATCCAATCTTCATAGGTCCATAACAATGTCACTGGAACCCATGTCACCAAAAGCATCATTCAGTTGATCTTTCCAGAATCAGCCTACAAATGGCTGGTTCTTCAAACCCTGCTCCTGCCACAGTCTCTTGGGTTTCCTCTCAGCTCAATGGCTTCGGTATTCTTCACAGCACCTTTCTTCAGCCTGTTTTGGCCCGATTGCTCTTCTAGATAAGTTGACTGAGGTAATGCCTTTAATTCTCAAATCTTTCATTAATTGTTATCATGTATTTGAATCCCACAATGATAGCTTAGATTTGTTGAACTGTAAAAGTTGTTCCTGTTGAATTCTGTGTCAAAATGTCTATCTCATGTTCAAGCCAGCAACCTGCAAATCATCCTGTATCCTCTGCCCCCTCTCATTTCCTATAGATATGGAATCCACAGAGGGGCCTCTGTATTCTACTTCTAAAATTTTGATTCTACTCTTACATATCTATTTTCACTGCCATCTTTCTTCTGGACTTTGTGACCATATTAACAGCTCTCACCTCCCTGTATCTGCTTCAGTCCTGTCTCATGCTCTTTCAAAGCAACAACTGTACTCTTATCACATACATAAAATAGTCTGATCCATATCTCATAAATCCTCCCAAAAAATTCCTCTTACTGAAATAAATAAAAGATTCTTTCATGTCCCACAAGCTGGGAGTGGTCAAACACTGGCTCTGATCCCATTCTATAACCCTCTCACATGTTTTCAAGTCTCTTCCAGTTGTACTAAACTTTGAAATTCTCATATAAAGTACATCTTTTCCTCATCATGCCTTCTGCGTATCCACTTTCTTCTGCTACAAACTTTTTCCTTCCAGATTTATCTTTGGCTCTCACTTTTCAAAATTCTCAGAAAAAATCTCATGCCACCCTCCACATGTGGTTTAAATCTTAAATAATCTCCAAGGGCCTATGTCTTTAGGGCTTTGTTTCCAACCTTTGATGGTGGTGGAAGATGGTGAAACCTTTAGGAATTTGGGTTCAGTAGAAAGAACTTAGGTCATTGGTCCCTACTCCTTAACACACCACTTCCTCCTCATTTTGTTTTCCAGTCTTCAAAGAAGTGAGCAACCTCTTTGACCATATGCCTGTGCCATGATTTACCAGGAAACCCCAGATAAAAGTGACTGGGCCAAATAACTGATAACTAAAAGTCCCTGAAAGAAGTCTTTCCTCTAAGTAAGTTGATTTTCTCAAGTATTTTGTAACACTAATGAATATGTGACTAGAACATCATCTATTGTATCCACAGCCTTGCCATATTTACTTCTTTCTTTAAACTTATCAAGGACTATGGTTTCTTCAGTTATTTGTTCAATAACAATATGTTGTCCATTTTCATGGTAATGTGCATATTTCATGGAAATAGTTAACATAGAAGGGCTGCTTGTTCTTGTATCTCCAGTCCTGAATATCACAAAGGACACCTTTAAATGTTTTGGCTAAAACCTATCTTTCTAAAAGATCCAGGCCCCACCCCTACACTCAGCAGGGAAGGTGTCTTTAGTTGCTTTCTATTGCTGTGAGAAAGACCATGACCTAAAACAATTTAGGAGAAAGGGATTTTTTGGTGTACACATCCTGGTCTCAGTTAATTACTGAGAAGAGCCAAAGTTCATACAGGGCAGCCTAGATGTAGGAACTAAAGCAGAGACCATGAAGAAAACTTGCTTACTGGCTTGTTGGTCTATCTTTTAGACTTTTGAAGTTACCAATTCCCACAACCAAATGACCTAGTTACTTAAAAACAAATCTGCTTCAGATAATAAATATTCTAGTATAGATAATGATAAATAATACATATTGTGGTTGTTATTTTAGAGATCATAATTGATAAAAGGTGTGTGCGTAATATTCATAAAGACACTTCCAGGGCCTATGAATTGGCTCAGCAAGTAAAAGGACTTACAAGAAGAGCCCTAGTTTAATCCCAGGGCTCACCTTCAAATTGTCCTCCCTTCCCATAAATAAATAGTAAATACATAAATGTAAAAGTGCGTGGCCTGGAGAGATAGTTTGGTGGATATACAAGTACACATTGTTCTTTAGACCTGTACTCTTGTCCCAGGAACCATGTCAGGAAACTCACAATTGCCTGTAGCAGCAGCTTCAGGGGTATCTAGTGTCTCTGACCTCTGGATTACATGGGCACCTACATTCACATGCAGATAGCCACATACACATTACACATAATTAAATATAATAAATAAAGGTACTAGTTAGGGTTGCTATTGCCATGCTGAAACACCATGGCCAAAAGCAAGTTAAGGAGGAAAGTGTTCATTTTGACACTTCCACATCACTGTTTATCATCAAAGAAAATCAGAGTGAGATGGAGGCAAGAGCTGGTACAGAGGCCATGGAGGATTACTACTTTCTTGCTTGCTCATTGTTTGCCCAGCCTGCTTTCTTATAGAACTCCAGAACACCCCTCAGGAGTGATACCACCCACAGGAAGTTGGGTCCTCCCATATCAATCACTAATCAATATATTGCCCTAAGATTTGCCTATAGGCCAATTTTATGAAGACATTTTCTAAATTGAGGTTCCCTCCTCTCACATCACTGTAGGTTGTGTCAAGTTGACATAAAAACTAGCCAGATCACAACACACACACACACACCTAAACAACAACAACAACAAAACACAGCCATGAGACTGAAATGATATCAAGGTGTATGGTTATAAACCACACTGAATAGACATGTTCTTCTGCAGAAAGAATCATTAGTGTAAATGGATACTGGTTGGATTTGTCGGTGCAATAATGAGTGCCCTCATGTAGGAATATTGAATTTAAACTAGTTTTTGTTGAATACTCTCCATACTAAACATTCTATGCCCAAAGACTCAAGGAAATAACAGTGAACAAAGGGTCCTTTAATCTGACATAAAGTGGTTGATTAGTCCCATGTCATTCCTGTTGTGCCAGTGGGCATACCTGGTTAGATTAGTTACTATTGTAGTTCACAGGCTTCATGGCTTGCTAAGATTGACAGTCACTTTCCTCCTCTGATGACATGCATAGAACCTTCAAGGATCATGAGAGCTAGCAAACATGATTGAGTCTTCTAGGTATATACAAGGTTAATCAATATTCTATGATTCAAGGACATTGAATATTTGTCAAAGGATCTTATGTTCAAATTATAAAGAGTAAGTAAAAGAAATGGCAAACATCTATAATATTTGGGAGGGTATGGGAACCACTAGATAACCACTCCAATAGAAAAAGCTATTGCTGGCACTGGGCTACTGATTTGTTGATATGGTCTCTAGTAGGGGTGCTGCAGCCTCTTATATGGTAATTACATTTACGTGCTTTTTATATGTATATGTTTATATTTTAGGAGACTTATGTAGTAAATAATTTTTTAGTCATTATTTGAAATTTGTATACAATGTACTTTGATCATATTAATCCCCACCCCTAACTCTTTCCAGATCCACCACCCCTTCCTTATCCATCCTCTCTATTGTTTAATGTCCTCTCTATTGTTTAATGCATCAAGTCTTATTTGTGCTGCCCATTTATTACTGGATATGTGATCTTACACTGGATGATCAACTTAACAGGGCTTACACTCCAAAACAAAACAGACCTTTGTCTCAGCAGCTATCAATTACCAATAAGTCTTCACCTCATGCTGGAACTTCTTGCTATAATTTTGTCTGGCTTAAGCCTGCACGGGTCTTGGATATACTGCCATAACTACTTTGAGTTTGTGTGTTCACCTTCCCTGCTACCAGAAAACAATGCTTCTTTGTATGCCATATCTGGCTCCTATTCTTTCTTCTCCCTCTTCAGCAATGATCCCTCAGCACTGGAGCAGGAAGATATGATACAAATATTTCATTAAAGAATGCAATATTTTGCATTCTTTTATTTTCAGGAACTTGAGTAGTTGTGCATCTCTGTGTAAATTGATATCTATTACAAATTGATGGGAGTTGAGAGATTTATTAACCTAGAGGTATAATTATAAGTCATCAGAGTTGTTTTACCACTATGTCCACTTATCAAAATAATAATTGTATGTTATTCCATAGATACTATTACCTGTATAGCCATAGATTCATGACACAAGTACAGGTTTTATCTTGTAGAGTAGTAGGACGTAAATTCAATCAGAATGTAATTGTTTACTCCTACAATGTTCCTGACTTTCTTAAACCAATGGGCTCATGTTGCCAGCCTTGTTGTTGTTATATCTTATAGGGTTCACACATGGGTGAGACTGATGCTTATTTTTCTCCTCTGGTAGTGTGCACAGGAATGTCCAGCACTATAAGAGAAATCAAGTTCTGATGGAACTTCTTGGTGAGTACGAGCTTGATATCTCCAGGCTCTGACACAAATAGAAAATATCTTCATAATTAATGTCTTACCATCAAGTTCTGGAAGGTAACCAACAGAATTTACATTACTCTGATGTAGTATAATGCTTTACCTAACAATAAATCCAAACAATATAACCCAATGTCGTTAATAGCATTTGATTTTTTATTAATCTTTGGTGTGACGAAAAGCAATTATCACCTGTTACCCCTTTATGAAAACACACACACACACACACACACACACACACACACACCCTACAGTAGTAGGTTTCCATTTAAATTTTTGTACAGTTTTTAGTGTTGTCTCTCTCCATATTTCCTCTATCCTATGTCCCTGTCCCCAACCTAAATTTAACTTTTCCTTTTCCATTATTACCCTTAAACTATATTATAACATAGCATCCTATAACTACTCCTCCCTCCCCTGTGTCAACTTACTAACTTCATGACCTCTGTAGGCTTTCAAAATAACTCTGAACATTAGTGACCACAAGTCCATACAAAAAAAAAAAAAAAGACACAGAGTCACAGATTGGATTAGAAAACAGAATCCATTTTTTTTATGCCTCTAAGAATCAGTGATATGTATCACCTCAAGGGAGAGCAGTATTAGAAAATGTATTCCAAGAAAAGGTAATTAGGAATAGGCATACATAGCTGTCCTAATATTTAAGAAAATAAACTTCAAAGAAAATTTAGTCAAAAAAGATATGGAATAACACTTTATTCTCATTAAAGAAAAACTTCCACCAACAGAATATTACATTCCTAAACATACAGACATCAAATATAGGGATATCCAATCTCATGAAATAAATACTAATAAATCTAAAATCCATTGTTTGAGTACAGTACAACAAGATCATAGGTGGTTTTAACACCCCACTGTCATCAACAGACATGATGTCCACAAAAAAATTGAAAAGAGATTATCTGGAATAGAATGGCATCATAAATTAAGGACCTAATACAACTTCTCAGCATTCATGGAATGTTCTCTAAAATTGAACACATATTGGGAGACAAAGCCACTCTCAACAAATGCAGGAAAATTAAAATAGCATCCTTCAATCAGTATGACAACAATTGAATAATGCTGGACAGTGACAGTAATAGAAACTACAGAAACTACACAAACTCATGCAAGCTGAAAAACATACAACTGAGTGATAATTGAGTCAAAGAAGAAATTAAGAGAGAAAGATGTTAAATATTACAATTGGATGAAAATGAAAACAACTTAGTAAAATCTAAGGGACACAATAAAGATAGTCCTGAGAAGAAAGTTTATAGCAGTAACCAACTACATCAAAACCCTTGAGTGATCACAAATTAATAACTGAATGATGCAATCAAAAGTTTAGGAAAACAAGAATAAACAACACTCAAAACAGTGAACTATAAGAAATCATCAAAATTAGGGCTGAAAATAATGTAGTGTGTGTGTATATATATTTGTGTAACAAATATTAAAGAAAAAAAAGACCATGAGTTTCAAAATGAGTAATAAGATGAGAAATTGGAAGAGCTGAAGGAAAGGGGAAAAGTTATTTAATTATATTATAATTAGAAGTATTTTAGAAAAAGTTATACTTATCCTGGGTAGTGGTGGTGTACACCTTTAATCCCAGCACTTGGGCGACAGAGGCAGGTGGCTCTCTGAACTCAAGGCCAGCCTGATTTACAGAGTGAGTTCCAGGATGGCTCCAAAAGCAACACAGAGAAACCCTGCCTCAAAAAAACAAAAACCAAAAGCCAAACAAATAAATAAATACCTACACTTTTCCAAAAATGGAAAATCTAAAAGAAATGTAAGAATTTTTAGATATGCATGAACCCTCAAGGACAAATCAAGATGGAATAAATAACTTACATAGACCTATAACATCTGATGTGATAGAAGCATCAACTAGATATCTCTAAATTAGAAAAAGCCCAGGGCCAAATTAATTCAATGCAGAATTCTATCAGTTCTTCAGCACTAACAATCCTCAACGTCTATAAAATAGAAAATGAATGACTATTTTTTAAAAAACTTTTTTATGAAACCAGTCTTACACTGACACCCACACTAGACAAAGATTCAATAAAACTATAGCTCAATATATTTTCCATAAGATAATTGCAAACCATCATAGAGCCCTTATCCTAATGGAAACAGAACACAGCTATACACTGAGCTGAACTCCAAGAATCTAGTCACAGAGAGGGAGAAGTGATGAGCAAAGGCTGGATAAACCCACAGAAACAGCTGGCCTGAACAATGGGGAGCTCATGAACCCCAGACCAATAGCTGGGAAACCAGCATAAAACTGTCCCAGACCCCTTGAATGTGTGGCTCAGTTAGGAGTCCTGGGAAGTGTAAAGTACCTCTGACAATGGGACCATGAGGTATCCCTAGTACAGAAATGAACTACAGGAGCCCATTTCCCATGGAGGGATACTCCCTTAGCCTAGAGATACTGGGGAATGCCAAGGCTCTACCTCAAATGACTTGACAAACTTTGATGATCCATCATGGAAGGCCTCATCTCCCTGGAGAGTGCATGGGGGGTTGGATAAGGGGTCTGTGAGGGAAATAGGAGGATGGGAGGAAGAGGGAACCAGGATTCATATGTAAAATAAGAAAAAATATTAAATCTAAAATGAAAAAACCCTCAGAGACAGATATTGGGATTCAAGCTTCAAGGTGAAGAACAGAGAAGCAAATCAACCAAGCTGCTAGCTCTTACCTCTACCTCAGGCTGAAAGGGCTGATCCTGTCTCCATGAGCTCTCACCAAGCCTCAGACTGCTGCCTCTCCTCAGTGTGGCTGGAGAATCAGTGCCTGAAGCTGACCACTGATGATCCTGCTCCAAGTCTTTTATACATCTCTAGTACTGGGATTAAAGGTGTGAGCTCTGTTCTTCTAGACTTATTCACACTCATATAGCCCTGGGTAACCTTGAACTCAAAGAGATCCATCTGTCTTATCTCCTGAGTCCTGGGATTAAAGGTGTGTGCCACTACTGCCTGACCTCTATGGCTAGCCTATATGGCTACTTTGCTATTTTGATCTCTAGTGGCTTTAATAAATCATAAACAATCTGTCACCCAAAAAAGGTTTCATTTTACCTAAGTCAGAATAGCTAGGATCTAAAAAAGAAATAAAGACAAATTCTGGAGAGGGTGTGTGAAAAGAATAGCATTTATTCTCTGGTAGTGGGAGTGCAACCTGGTGTGGTAATTGCAGAAATCAGTGTTGAGGTTCCTCAAAAAGCTAGGGATGTATGTAACACATGTTCCAGATAAACCTCTCTTAGACATGTGCAAAAAGAACTTAATATTTTACTATAGAAATGCCTGCTCATCCATGTTCAATGATAAATAAATTATAAAACTATTGTATAATATTTTTATACAATGGAACATTATGCATTATTTAGTAGTTAAAAAAAGGAATTATGAAATTCTAAGGTAAATGAGTGGGTCTGGAAACAATCACTGTGGGTGAGGTAACCCAGACCCTGAAAGACAAATATTACATGTTTTCTCTCATTTGTAGGTGTGTTTTTCATTTGGAGTAGAACATTTTCATATGCTTTTTTCCAGAAAGCCTTTTATGTTAGTTATCTCTCTCAATATACCGTCTTCTACACTGTCCCCTCCATCTCCAACCCAATATAACCTTCCTTATTCCATCACTCCCTTTGGATTTAAGTCCCTCTCCACAATATGGATCAATACCTGACACTGTTATTGGGGCAAAGATCCTGTGGCTAGACATGCCCTAGTCCCTCTGAGAGAACCTACTCATATCACTCTGTTAAATGGACATAGTATTAAACTGACTCCTAATGATTTATTGGACTTATTGTGATACACATGGATCAATATGTCTTTCAACCATGATCAAAGAAGTTCTTGTTTGTAATATATGTTGATGAGAACAGAGCCCCACAACCATCAGCAAGCAGAGATTAAGAGATTGAAGACTGCTCAGTCCTAAATGGGACCCTATGTGTAAGCTTCAGGAAGAGGGGATAAATAGAGTATAAGATCGATAAGTTGTCAGTGACTATAAGGAAACAGTCTTCCAGACAATACATGGTACCTACATATATGAACTCTCAGCAGTTGTGATTGAAAGACTTAAACTAACAAAAAAAAAAAAAAATGAAATGGAGCCCAAGTAATTGGAATGTAGGGCAGTCTGACCCAGAAAGCTGACCAAGGCCACTGTGACTTAGTTCCGGCAATTTGCTAACTACCAGCAACCTCTCCCTTACAAGGCCCTAAGATAGCTGGATACCAAGAATTTCCAGATGGTCACCCTCCCCCAGGGAACTCAAGGGGAAACAAACTGCCCCTCCTGTCTATGTGTCAGCAGGGTCCTAGAGAAACAAAGAGATAGCTCCAACTCCCATTTGTTTAGGCAAGATTGATTATCACACCCTGAGGCCTTCTGACCTAAATAGTGAGACCATCTAAAAATATAAGGAGCATGCTAGAGCCAATGACTCTGGTCATGTACTCAATGGTCAGAGGGTCACGGAGAATGATGCCTGCATGCTGAGCAGGCCTGTTTGCGCAAACGTTTCCCGTCCATTAAGGCCTCTTGCATGTTGCATCAACTGGAATGGACATTGAGTTCTTGGGGGAACTGACTAAAATGGGGAGACTCCTCATTCTGAGGGTTTTACAGTGACAAGTACCAAACACATATGGTATGCACACATACATGCTGGTAAAACATCCATAAGCATAAAATAAATATTTTTTAAAGGTTCTAAACGGTACTTAATGACTTGAAAGAAGAGGAAACAAAGTTGAGTGAGTATGAATTTGGCAAGTTTGGGAGAGGTGGTGAGCATGATCAAAATACAATTACAGAATTCTCCAATGATAAATACTTTCAAGGGCACATGATACAGTAACCCAGTGTTCTTATAATCTCATGGCAAACATTTCAACATCACCATAAATTGACATAAATCTTGATGTAGAGCATCAAGAAAACATCAGTCAGAAAAAGAGAATGTTCTAGAATATAAAGGCGAAAGCTACCTTTTTATGTGGAAGAATTAAAAGAACATATGAAGTTGTTTTCAAGGCAGTGAAAATTTGAAAAGCAAAAAGGGGGAGAGGGGGCAGAGGTTATTTCAAGAGCAATGGCAAAAACAAGGAGCAGGGGCAGGGATGGTGTGCTGTAGGTGGGGAGAAAGCCATAGTAATTGCAAATTATTTATTCGTTGAAGGCTGCCCACATGCTGGTTAAGCTGGAATGTAAAGCATTTGTAAGATAGTGGGAGAAGAGATAAACATGAGGAAGGCCCAGGTAAAGCAGTGGTTATAGAGAATGAAACTAGAAAACCCTTCCCAATGCTTCATTTGTGGAGCAAACAGCCCAGCTGTGGGACGGGTCACCCTGCTCCATAGCCCCAAACTGAGATCTGCTACAGTTGTTATTCCACACACTGTTAAATGTCCAATGTCATCATCAAAATGTGAGCTGATACATGGAAGCTAAGTCACATGACTGCTGATTTGTCCTTCCTGCTGCTCTTGAGTTCTGGGTTTCACACTGGATCTCACATCTCTTCCCATCCCCATACCCTCCAGCCATCTCTCCTCTTCTTCTCCAGAGTGGGGCTGCTACAATTTTCTTTGCTCATTCCTGAATCATTAATTTCCCTTTACTGGCAAATTAGTTCACAGTAGTATTATTCTTGCAAATGTGAATTAGGCTACTGTCATAATCCTATATTCCTACTCATGTAAAAGTACTGAAACACTATCTTCATTCAGTGAATCTGTCCTTTCATAACTACATCCATGCAATAAAAATAACAACACTTATCAAACTAAAGAATGCATTCTGTTCAGTGAAATTAAGCTATCAGACTCTCCCCTGAGATCCTCAGAATCTGGCTTAGTGTGTGAATGTTTAGGAATTTAGATAAGACAACCCTAGTGAGATTGTATTTGCCTGCCATTGATCCACAAACAAATCAGAGTTGGCAGATTCTGCTGCCTCTCCTCAGTGTGGCTGGAGAATGAATGCCTCCTTTCTTTAGTCCAATGGAGATGAATGCCCCCTACTGACACCTTGCTCCTGTCTTATATACCTCCATAATGCCGGGATTAAAGAGATCATCTTTGTGTGAACTGTTTCTCTTTAGACTAGATCAATCTTGTGTAGATCTGAGAGGCTTTGGCCCCACAGAGATCCTGAATCCTACAATTGGTGTAAGGTGTGTAGCACCACTTCCTAGCTTCTGGTTGCTGGGATTAAAAGTGTGTGCATGGCATCTATAGTTTGTGGCTAACTTTGCTTTCAGAATCCTCTGGCAAGCTTTAATAAAACATAAGTAATAACTCCATACACTTACATAGTTTGTGATAGGTGCTCTGTATTTTATAGTCAATATCTTAAGCAGCATGGAGTGTTTTGGGGCATACATCCACAAAGTTTAACAGCAAAGTCCCAAAGAGGTATCCTGCTCTCTTCCTCAGCAACATTGTTCACAACATGGAATGTGGAAGCTGCCCAACTGCCCACCATGGTTGAATGGGTGTGCAGTAGGCAGCACATGATATCATCATCCTTTAAAAAAAAAAAAAAAAAAAAAAAAGGACAGCTGACATATGGTCCCACCTGGCTGGACCTTGAAGACATTATCCTAACTAAAATAAGTCCCCCACCAGAAAGGACAAATACTGCTGTATAATCTCAACAATACAGGGTATGTAGATCAGATAGACTAAGAAAGTGGCTGCCAAGGCCTGAGAGAAGAGAGAACTGGAAACTATGCTTAATAGATATAGTTTAGTTTTACAAGTTGGGAAGAGTAATGAAGTGAATTCTAGGGGCAACAACTCACTATTATAAATGTATTTAATACCACTAAACTGCATCTTTAAAAAATGCTCAATGTGGCAAATTTTATGTGATGTCAGTTTACTCAGGAAGTTAAAATTCCCTAGTCTGGCTTCCATTCCTTGACTGAATGTTGGCATCACACACACACACCTGTTCTAGCACACATTGACCCCTCCATTTTGGATACAACTTTGAAATGAGTTACCTTGTTGAGTGATATTTACTTGTTATTTTCCTCCATTCCACCCCCCCCCCACTCACAAAAAGAAGTAAGATATCAGGACTATATTATTTCTGTTTGTCCTTATATGGCCAGTTCCTGGTAATAAAACATCCCTAGTAGAAGATTTCAATAAATATGTATTGAGAATACATATGAAAATGAGACTGAGTTTTTTTTCCTAATTTCCATATTTTTTCTTGAAAAATCAGCTGAGTCCCTTTTAGCTCTATCAGTTTTAATGAAGTCTCAAGGTAATGGACAAGGCTACCCTCTTAAATCTCTTTAAGCCTCTCAAGCATTCCACTACCTCCCTTTCATCTTCCAGTCTCCTGTAGCCCATTTTCCTATGGTTTTCTCCTAGAAGTTTCCTTCTTTCTATCCCTACTAACCCCCAGCAGGTTCCTATATCAGAAACTGATGTCCATCCAGTCCTGCCCCCCCACACACATACATGACCCCCCTCTGGCTAACTTACCCTCCTGATCTTCAGTGGCTGAGTTTAATGTCTCCACTGATACTAATTATATGTCTCCTCAAAGACAAAATACCTACAATTTGTTTTGGTTTAAGCTTCCTTTTATAACTGATTACTTTAAATAGGTGTTAAATTTAGGACTGTGTTGTCAGTTACAGGGAACAGTGACATGTAGGCATAACTCTCTCCTTATGAAGCAAATCTCACATTCCAAAAGAAAATGGAAACACACAGCTATCTGGTTCTCTTGCTAAGGGTGTGGGCTCCAAGGAAGGGAAAATTCTCTCTCTCTCTCTCTCATTCCCTCCTCCTGCTTTCCCTCCTCCTGCTTTCCCTCCTCCTGCTTTCTCCCCACCCCCCACCAAGCTCCCTCTCTCTTTGTACATGTTTGTGTGCATAAGTGTGTATGTGTACACATGTGGGTGTGTGCGCGCATGAGTGTGAGTGTGTGTGTGTGTGTGTGTGTGTGTGTCCAAGCGCTGCAGTTGTGGCCATAATCTAAATGACACATTGGTTTTAGGAGTCCGGCTTGGGAATCACCTTCAGACAAGGTCACAGCCCAAGCTTCTTTGCTTCTTTAAGGGAGAGATCACTGCTGTGACGACTGGGGGCCTCTAGCAGACACAGTAGGTGAGAGATAGGGAACACCACCAGTCCTCCTGACCAGACCACCAGCCCTCAGATCACTTTGGCCACAGACTTTCTAAACCAGAGGCTCAGGCAGCTGCTGGGTCCCAGCTCTGCAAGGCGGCTGTCTGGCATCCTCGCCTGCACCCTGGGCTCCTACCACTCACCTCAAAGGCAGGAAAATCTAGCCTGAAAAGTCACCACTTCGTTTGCATAACCGTTATACTCGGTACTCATTGCTTCTTTAAATGACAGCTGACATTTTAAGTAGAGAATTTTGTTAATCAAACCAAACTTGTATGAGGAAGAAAAGCAGGTCAAGAGTTAAGCAATCAAGTCACAGTTCTTAACCTAAGGAGGATACCGTGAGCCAGGCGCCCCCTGGTGGACAGGGTGCAGGTCCTTTCCCTCCCTGGCCTCATCTGAGCAGAGATGAAATTAGCTGCAGGAGTTCAACTAAACAGAATTGCTGCTTGAATGCTCACTTGACAGTATCCTTTCCTTTCTCACTCTTTTTTATCCTTCCCCTATCTCTCTTTGTTCTTTAGGGGAGAGGCCCTGGTAGGAATTGAACTCAGAGTCCCAAACACATTCTAAGCAAGCATTCTAGCACTTGTTTCTAAACCTTTATATAACAAGCTAGTATAATCCTGGCCCAACAATTTGTCCTGGTTCTTTGAATATGTCTATTGTCTCACTATAGTGGAGAGTGACAGGGATTATGTGCTTTTCTAGGGTTGATTTTGAAAGTCAGAAGTGCCTTTGAGGGGAGAGAGAAGCAGGAGAGGCAAAAGAGGAACTAGAGAAAGATAATCCTCTTTTCATAGACAAACCACACCCTGGAGTCCTTGACTCAAGCACGCACAGTGGCTCATTGGCAACCCAGGCAGCAGCTTCAGGTTGCACAGGAGTTTGTGGGGTTTACATCACTATTCTTTGCTGCAAATACCCCTATTCAAAACATCAGCCATGTGTTCCATCCTTTGAAGTTTGAACAAGCATCTTCCACTCCAGGTTATGCTTGTCAGTCTCCTGCAGCTTTTCTGTCTTTCAGAAAAGAAGCTCAAGTAAGCTTGTAGAAAAAAAAACTCAAAAAATTGATGGAAATCTGGATCTGCACACACAGGTGCACACTGGTAGCCACCAGTGTGAATGCACCACTGGTATACCTCTAGTTAAGAGCCTCATTCCACTAGTGGTATATCATGGTTCTTGAGTTTCCAACACTTTAACAATTGGGTAAATTCTGTTTTTTCAAGCTTTTGTTCATACAGACAAATATACACACCCATGTACTAGCATTTAGAGCTGGGGTAGTCTTTGACTTTCATTAGAATGATGGGCAAACTTTGTTGAAAAATTAGCATGTGTCAAGAAACCTGTTAAGTTCTGTTATTATTATGCCTTATTATTCCAAGACCATGACAGCAGTAGCAGCTGGGCTGTGGAGTCAAAATGCCTGAGTTCCAACACCCTGGATTCCTTAGGAATGCAACTGCATCTTCCAACCTTAGTTTCCTTTTCCATGAAACAAGAATAAATGCACATAATAATAACAACAGAATTTAACACAGTGATTTAACATATTAATGTGATATGCAGTATACTTAGCAACTTCCTTAACACATGATAACTGTTAATGAAGTTTGGCCATCATTCTAATGAAACTCAAAGAAACTATGGTATGTCTCATCTCTAAATACCAGGCTGTGTCTCTTAATAATGTCTTATTTTTGGGGGGGGATAATATGGAGACTTGTTTATATCTTTTGAAAAAAAAAGAGATGTGATCTCTTTGGGAAATTGTTAGCATGGCTCTACATTATGTAGTTTTAAAGTAAATGGAGATTTGAATTATTATACAACTGTTTTCATTTCCTAGGTAAAATGATACAGATGAACTATGAAAGCTTGGCAGTCCATATCATCTAGATGCTGTGACTGCACACTAGTACCTTTTCATTCTAGGCTGATTTTATCAAAATAGCCAAACTCCTTTTTTAGCTTTCTTTTTTCTTCTTCTTCTTCCTCTTCTTTCTCATCCTCACCCTCATCCTCCTCTGGTTAATCTGTCTTCATCTTTCCCCATTTCATCAGATTGTCAAAGGTCTATAAAAGAGAAGGTTAAGAGTCTGTCTCCATGAGACCCATCCTTTCATCAGTATTGCTTGGGTGGATGGTCCCAAAGCCAGGGTTGTCTGTCTGAAATGCAGTTCGTCCCTGTCTTTCTTCTGCTTAACTCAGCATGGAGGTGCACTTTACACTCTATTTCTCTCATGTTTCAAAACCTTCTAGAAGACAAGAACATGGACACACATCTGAGAGAATATGACAAAATAATGTCTCATGAAGAAAGTAGAGAAGACACAAAGGGAATGAAATGTAGTATATTTTATGAGTGAGTCTGAGCTTTAAACTCTCCAGATTCCCTGGAAATGTCATTGTGCATCCTTGATGCCTCTTCCTGTCCTGGAGTCAGCTGAGCAGACATGGACTGTAAAATAAAATATGCAAAGTCTTTTCATATCCTGGGTACAGGACTCCAAAAGTCTAAAAGGACATGAACACAATGACACAGCCTGAAATAGTGTACAGCAGTGGTTTATCCATAGAGAAGGGCAAAGGATTGACTCCTAGATGGATTCTGAGAACTCCACCTGGACTGCATGTGAAAGAGTAAAGCAGGGTCCATGTTCTCTGGTGTTAGAGATTCTAACAGCCCAGTTTTGGAGACTGGAAACCTCCAGAGAAGTCTGGCGTGGCATTACATGTCCTTTTCTTTCCAAGACCTGGTACCAAGTTAGGCATGATATTACATGTCCTCTTCTCTCCAATTCCCTGTGCCCCAGTCTGGCTTCTAAAACCATTTTCCAACTTTCCCTTCTCACTGCACCTTCACTGAGCCTGAGACAGGTGGCCACACATTGACTGGTGCAATAATTGTTCAAACAGAGCAAATATTATAGGTCTGGACTTCAACAGCACTGCAAGGATAATCAACAAAAGATCCCTGGAGCAATCCAGTGTCTAGACAGGGGATTCATAGATTTGGGGAGAATTTTAAGGAGTTTCTAACCCAATAGAGATGAATGATGGTGGCTTTAGTGCCTCTTAATTCTCCCTTCCCAGATGAAGCTGCTCTGGCCTCATTCTTGGAAGAGTCTTTGGAATCTACATCTGGACATGAGGTGTTCACAGAAGAGATTTTCCTTCTGTCATAGACCTACAGCCACAGATCCTGTCCCTTAAAGAGAGTTCTCTGAAGCCACTGCAAATTCAAAGCTGTCACAAGATGATACTGGATTTCTGAAGATACAGATGTCCAAGAATTCTAAAGGAGCCTAAATAATTCACTAAGCCCCCTGAGGTGCATGGAACATCTGACCCAGCAGTGTTCCTTTCCCATCTCAGCCACAGAAGCTTAGGGAAGAGTTTGGGTAATACACTGACTCAGAATCATTAGGAGACAAGGGATACTCACTCTCTTCAGATAAGGTTTTGATCTTAACAGAGGGCAGAAACTACCTGCTTTATTTTATCTTTAAACCATCTGGAGACCGGCTTCACAGTCACTGCTGAAAATAAGCAAGGAGTTCTGTATTTTTTTTCCAAAGGAACTCACATCCTGGAACAAAGGACTAACATCACAATTCTGCTGTTCAGCAACAGAGAATTTACAGAGTGTTGTTTGAGGTCCAGGGGTTAATTAAACACTAAGAGTTCTCTGCAAGTAGCAGTGATTTATTTTCTGTGGTGTGTTAATCTATTCCAACTTGTAGTAAATTGCATATGTTGCAGAAACACACAGGAGCCCAAGAGAAGCGAAAGCAGAGTCAGGCTAGGCTGACTGCCACTATCGCCTTTCTTTCCATCCTCTTGGTCCCTACCCAAATAACATTGTAGCTGTGGAACACTGTGGCCTACTGGGAAAATGGAGTAACGGTGGAAAAAGAGTTGACTGTGAACCTGAAGAAAAAGTAAGCCCTGGGGAGAACAGAGCTGGTGTTCAGCCTGGCAGCCACCTTCCCCACTGACTTGGAAATGTTAAAAAAGAAACATACTTTCCAGCTGTTTTCAAAAGATGATTACAAAGCACACATGTGCCAGTGCCCACACCCACACACCTAAAATGCCAACTTTGCACATCTGTGCACATGTTTGCTTTTCCCTTTCTTCCTTCAAGCTGAAGCTGAAATAAGATGCTGAAGGAACAGTCACCAGAACACATGTGTGGGAGAAAAAATTCCACACTAGTATGGGCTGAGCAGAACTGTAGGAGCTGCTTGGGTGTTGATGGCATACTATATCCCATCCAACTCAATGCTTTTAAACCAAGAAAGAGAGACGATTTCTTATCATTTCTGAGCTTTAGCTTCCTCACCTTTAAAATAGAGTTGGTGGTTATCTGTGTAATTTGTAAAGATTGAGAGAAGTAACAGGCTGGTGGTAGATCTTTCCTGCCCCTGGTTCTTCAGAAGTTAGGAAGGCAGCAAATTCTTCCTTTGCCTTCCAGGCAGGAACTTCTTTGCTGTATTCCTTCCATTTTATCTGCCAGTATAAAAGCAAGGATCATATTGTTCTCTGCAGTCACTGTTTGATGGATGGCTAGAACACCAATCTTTTTCTGCTCTCCTCCTTAGTAAAATTGATGCTTTTTATCCAGGGTCCAACACTATGTTTGAGTTTCATTTCCGAATGCTGCAATAAAATCCCCCAACAAAAGCAACTTAAAGGGGAAGGGGCTTATGTTGGCCTACAGTTCCAAGGGAGACACAGTCTGTTGTGGTGAGAAAGACCTAGTGACAGAGGTCTGATTGCATCACACTGCATCAGCAGTCCCAAATCAAAAAAGCACAGGAAGTGGAGCCAGGCTCTACAACTCAAAGCCCACCCCCAGTGACTTTCTTCCTTCAAAGAGCCTCCACCTCCTAAAATTCTCATAGCCTCAAAAATAGCACCAGAAGCTGGGCATCATGTGTTCAAACACAGGAGGCTGTGAGGGCTACTTCATGTTCTAGTCACATCAGTAGTATCAGGAAAGTTTAGGATCCCTCCTCATTTGCAGAAAATAAGGTAAAATCAACTAAATCCACTGACACTTGGAAGAGTATATTAAGTTTACAAAAGATACACAAAAGCCTATAGAATTAAGGTCAACAAAGGCAACCACATGGAAGTATCCATTTGAAATGGACTTTGGAAGTCATGTAAAACATAAATGTATGAGAAGTGATGGAAAAGCTGCCCAGCAAGGAGATAAATGAAGAAGAAAATGTCAGAGGTGGAAACTGCATCATATCCATTCTGTGAGATCAAGATCTGATTTTCATCTAATCCAAATAGAGGTTAATCCCTGTGTTTAGTGATGGCTGGGTGTAGATTATGTGAGTGAACTGGGGGCAGGTGGGGATAGGAAGAGGCGGGATTAGGCCAGGTAGGGATGGAGGGAGAGACTATTGGAACAAGTGAATATTTAAGGAGTATACTATAAACCAAGCATAGCATAAACTCCATGGAATCTATGAAATTGACTCTAGGGAAGTCTTCTAGTAATGGGGGATACAGAGCCCAAATTGGCTGTCTTCTATAATCAGGCAGGGACTCAATCACCAACCTAGCCACAAAACTTTTGACCTACAATCTATCTTTCCTGCAAGATATGCTGGAGTAATGGTAGTGCAGAACTTGTGGAATTGGTCAATCAATGACTGGTCTAACTTGAGAACGTGAAGCCCACACAGCCATGAAACACAGCACACACCTGAGGCTGCTGTCTGGATGTCTAGGAACCAGAGGTAGGATAGACCAGAGACCCAGGATAGAACCAAACATGATTTGCAAAAAAATTAATGAAATTATTCCCAATGCTATTTCTGCTATATTCATAGATCACTTCCTAGCACAATTGTCATCATAAGGGTATCATTCAGTAATTGATGGGGACAGATGCAGAGACCCACAGCCAAACACAAGGCAGAGCCAGGGGAACCCAGCAGAAGATGGGGAGGAAGGATTGTAGGAGCCAGAGGGGTAAAGGACACTGTGAGAACATGACCCACAGAATCAACTAAGCAGGGTTCACAGGGGCTCACAGAGACTGAAGTGACAAAAACAGATCCTGATTGGGTCTGACCTAGGTCCTTTACCATATGGATGTGTAGCTTGGTGTTCTTGTGCTACTCACAATAGTAGAAGTGGGAGGTGTCTCTCTTTTGCCAGCACTTGGGACCCTTTTTCCTTCTACTTGTTTGCCTTTACTACCAGTCTTGATATGAGGGTTTGTGCCTAGTCTTCTTGTAACTTGTTAGGCCTTGTTCAGTGGATATCCCTGGGAAGCCTGCTATTTTTATTTTCAAGGGAAACAGAGGAGGATTGGATATGGGTGATGGGGAAGATGATGGGGAAGAAACTGCAATGGGAAAAGAATATATGAGAAATGAATGAAAGAAAGAAAAAATAGCTGGGCTAAAAAGAGATGGCTAAGTTTTGTTCCTTTGTATGTCTCATTCTCTGTAGCTCAGGAAAGGTCCTTGTAGGAAAATTGAAGACCATTGATGAGAGGTTGGAAAGGCAGCCTTGTGGCCTATAACTGTGAGAACTTGCTGGATTTTCTATGAAGATCATTGTATCCTGGTTAATAAGTCATTATTATCTGATAATCAATTGTGTGTGTGTGTGTGTGTGTGTGTGTGTGTGTGTATGTATGTGTGTATGTGGGGGAGAGTATGTACACAGTATATATGATAATGAATTTACATATACTACATATGCATATTATATATATACATATATATAATTTACATACACTACATATGCATATTATATATATACATATATATGTATATATATATATATATATATATATATATATATACATACTTGGCTGCTACTTCAGATGTGATTTTATAATCAGAAAAAGTAAATCAAATTCTCAATATAAAGAAGAGCTAAAATTCATAAACTCTAACTTTTTCTCACTTTTCCTTAATTTTCTAGACTTAAATGATATATTATTGTTACAGGGAATCAAGTTAAGAATAAATAAAGCATTGAAAATAAAACTAAAGTTATGCTTTGTTTTCTTCAATGCTTAGCATGGTAATATCTGGGTACATGTGGAAATAGAAATCACTCTAGCTAAATAAGAGTTTACCTATAGCATGAAGGTCATATACTGAGATCTCTTTGGTTGGATTTTTGAAGCAGAGCCACTGAATCTTTACAGTTCTAATTTAGCAACTCCCAAAGATCCCTGCCACCTCCAGAGTAACAAATCAAGAAGGGACATTGTCAGGTTTTTGGCCTCTGTTGTTATTTCTTTACCCTCACTATTACCCCTACCCAGAGTTGGGTCATCTCTGTCTCCTTGGTGATGGAAGAGAGGTACATGAGCTGAAACTTAGTTACCTGGCATCCTTGCACATTTCTGGCAACACACCTGCACATTGCTTCATTTTGCAGAGAGTTATTCATTGCTCATGCAAAAAGAATATCAGTGAGTTAGAGACAAACAAGATAAAAATAAATCATGCCACACATCTTTATAGGTTTTGATGAAGAATTGAGCATTATTCTAAATGAAGAATGAAGCCACTAAAAGTATCCAGCATGGCAGAGGCATGCTCTGCTTAAGTAGGTCACAGTTTCTATTTGGTACAAGACTACCTGGAGTGGCACAGAGTAGAAAGAGCAGACCAGCCTGGTCACAATGATCTAAAGAAGACCTACTGGTGTCACATATACACATGCATAATACTTTGCACTGAATTAGTTACTTTCTATGTCAGTGTGACAAAACACCTCACTAAAACAATTTAAGGGGGAAAGATTTATCTTTGTTTATAGTCTCAGAGAAATTTCAGTACATCATAGTAGGGAAGATGAAGGAATTATTCCATTTGTAATATGTGGGGTATGAAGTAGAAGCTTGTTTACAAGGCACAGCCAAGGATGCAGAAAATACAACTTGGATGAAGGTATAACCTACAAATTCTTAATCCCAATAACTAGCTTCTACCATCAACACCCTACCTCCCAAATCCTTAGCAGCCTTCAAAAAAATTCTACAATCTTGGGATCAAGAATATCAAATGTGAGGTTATGGGGGAACTCATAACATATGTGTGCAAAAGCTAGATGCTATGCAAAAAGGAAACAATAAAAAGAAAAAGCCTACCCCAGGCCCAGTGTCTCCTACTCTCTGCATGCTTCCTATGGAACATAATGTAAAATTCTCAGCTACTACTCCAGCATCATGCCTGACTACTTCTCACCATGATAATGAACTAAGTCTCTGAAACTGTAAGCAAGCCCCCAATTAAATAGTTTGTTTTATGGGAAGAGTTGCCTTGGTCATGATGCCTCTTCATAGCAATAGAACAACAACTAAAATAGCAATTACAGCCTGCTTAAGAAAATAAGGTATCTGTGGTCTTACCAATTTGTAAACACTATGAACTATAATACTATTTGTCTGGACATGATGTTTCCACTGGTACCCAACCATTATGGGGGTAACCAACCATTACCACATTAAATTTGATGCTTGTTCCATGGAAGGGAATGTATGCCTGATATCGAATCCCCTAAAAAATGGCTAAATGGCTAAGGAGGTTATAGACTCTAGATGTGTCCTCACTACTACTTTTTAACTAAATTGACATTGCACTATTACAATCTAAATATTGATATCTATATCCATGTTAAAAAATCTATTCTCCTTAATCAAAGAATCTTCTCTTTGCAATGAACTTTGGTTTATACATAAAGACATGGCTCTTCAAGATGTTTGGAATAAATGGCAGTCTATTGCTTAGCCCTAAAGAAGACATGCATGCCTCTTCTTCTGAGAGTCAGAGTACATTATTGGAAGAACACAAGATCAGGAAGACAGAGCAATGTGAAGTGTTATGTTTATCACATGACATGACCATTACAAACATAACCTCCAAACAACTATGGTTACCTGCATTAGGCCTGCTCCAAACAACTATGGTTACCTGCATTAGGCCTGCTCAAAACTGGGCCTGTCAACAGGGAATTGTGGATGTGAGAGGGGCTCTTAGGGTCCCAATCTTCCCTGATGAATTATTTACAATTGATATATCTGGGGAAGGGACAGTCATTATCTTCGGATTTGCCTACAGTGAACCCATCAGGCTGCAGCAGATATTTCTTTCCAAAATCAAAGGCTCATAAAAACCAAAAGCAAAAAATGCATCAATGTAAGAAAGGAATCTGAAGGGAGGAGATGGGATCACAGGGGTGGGGGGGGGAATAAAACAAGGTGGGAGTTGAACAATGAAATATATACATGTAGTTAATTATCAAAAAAATGGAATCAATAAACTATACATATGTGTGAATAGACACAAACATATACATTTGTAATTATATAAAGAAGTTTCTGCTTACTTTCATCAAATGACTTCTGACCTTTGCACTTTGCCCTCATAAATTTTTTTCTGTAAAAGTTACTTTTTTTTCCTCAACTATTCTAAAAGTTACTTTTGATAGGCACATTTTATTGAATGGATGTACCTCAGTTTATTTAAATTATTTCATATTATAGCCATCTTCTACATTTTGTTAAAGGTAATAATTTCAAAAATATCTATCATGAGATAGTTGAGCAGGGCTTTAATTATTTCTCTAAGGTTTTGTTGTTGTTGTTGTTTTTTTTTGTTTGTTTGTTTATTTGTGTGTTAATCAGAACTGGTACAAAGTTGTATGCCCTTTTGTGCATTGTGATGTAGAATGTGAATCTGTCTCTACAACACTTATCAACTAACAGCTAAATGAGAGTTTTTAACCACACTGCTGTTACAGAGTATATTTCTCAAGGTGCTAACAGAGTTATTATAGGTATTTTAGTTAGAATTTATTTGATAACCTGCAATACTAACATAGCTGGCTCTCTATATGTGTGAGCTCAACATCAATGGAGTCAACTAATAGTGGATAAGAAATAATTTAGAAAAGTTTGTACTAAACATGTATTTATTTTTTTCTTTTCCTTATTGTTTAAATGGTAAAGCAACTTAATGTTTTATTAAGTATTATGAGTAGTCATTATTCAAAATATGTAGACACAAAAAGCACACAAAAAATATGAAGTTTTGTTTTTCTTGGGTATAGTGCCTGTCATGGGGTGTGGTTAATCTACCAGGTGAGACTCCATTGTAGAAAAGTGAATTTTTGTTTTGCCAGATTCAATTTTTTTTTTTTTTTGGTGAGGAGGTATTGGTGTTTATGTGTTTTGACTTCTTGTATTTTATGAAAGAGAGAGGTAAGTGTATGGGTAAGGGAGGATCTGGGAGGGGGTGGAAGAAAACATAATCAAAATCTAGTTTATTAAAAATTCTTAATTAAAAATTAAAATAGAATATGAAGAAGCCTTGCATGTGATCATTAGCAAAGCTAAGTCAAATGGCTCTGCATGTGTGTGGATTCTACATTGGTAGGATTAACTATCAGTTGATCAACTAAAGTGCTACATCAATTTGTGTAAGGTTGTTGGACATCTGAGGATCTTGACATCCACAAGGAGTCATCAAGTCTACTTTACAAGAGCACAGAATTAAGGATCATGATAGTTTCTTATATTCTAAACTTCCCAAGAGTACAAATTCTGAGTCATTTCTTGGGGCTGTCTATGATCTCACCTGCTGATCTGTAAGCATGAGGCAACACTTTAAGGGGTGTAAATAAAAGTGAGAGCTCTGAAAGTTGCTTCATCCTACCATCTGCTTATAAAGTTTAGTGTGTCACAGATGTTTCTGAAACACTGGTCAATATCATGTTGTTCTCACTTTAAAGTTCATTAGCAATGAGAGTTTGTGGCTCTCTAGAGAAAGGAGACACACACTAGTAGCAAGCTGTTGGGATGAGCAAGTTGTGTTTTCAAGAGTCATGCTACAGAACACAATCCTTCAAAGTGTTACTAAGAACTGGGTCAGGTGGCCCTGGAGCCAAGCACAGGAACTCTCTGTGTGTTAATAAATACTGCTTGCTACCTGAAGGAAGAAAGACATCATGTCCACCTTTGTTATTTTGTTTTGTTTTTTGTTTTGTTTTAGGCATCAAGAATGCAAGAATTTACAAGAGGCTATGGGTTAATGGGAGCAAAAGTTAAGAACCTGTTGATAAAAATCTAAGATTTCCATCTCCAAAATTTAGTCTTCAGCTTTCATTAATTCCATGAGTAAATGTAGTTTTTACTTTTATACCGCACAGCTTACATGGAAGCACAAATGGGCCGGGTAGTCCGTCCTTCTCATTTAACAAATATGAATAGTAAGATCCCCTGTCTCAACTATTTTTTTCCTATTAGAGTCTATGTTCCCCCTGAAATTGAAGGGTCTGAAGTTTTGTAATTTTATTCCTTCATGCAGTAAGGAGCCATGGGTCATAGGTCCCTGCTCAAGCAGTGAGTTAAATGTGATGCTAGATTTCTGGTGTTTATACTTTATGCTCGTACACTGATTCACTCTCTCCCCAAGGGCAAAATTTAAGCACTATTACACATCAAGCTACATTATGGGAATCTTACTGTGCTGGAATTATGTGAACTATTCAGTCCCCGGGGAGATGATATAAAGTCTTGGAAGGATGGAGAAGAATAAGAAAGGAGTACCCATTAATGGGGTTCCTTCTGTGCATCCTCTATTTACATACCACACATTCTACTGAGGTTAGTTCTCATAACAGTCCTTTGGTTGCTTTTCTTGTATCTTTTTTCTAAAATTAAGTCTGTACCTTGTAGCACAGAGTGTCCTGGGATTCACTATGTAGCTCAGTCTGTCTTCAGATTCATGGTAATCCTCCTGCCTCAGACCCTTGAGTACTGAAATTACAGGCATGAATCACCACACTGGTTCCTTGATGGAGAAACTGTGGCTCCAATAAATTCAAAAGCAGCTCTAAGGAGCCATAGTCAGCATAAGAGTTACTTCATGAGATTTCAAAGTCTGTAATGTTTTAGCATCTGTTATTATTCTGGATTTCATAGTGATGGGGAAAATCACTCTTTACTCAAGGAAGAAAAGAGATGGGGTCGGAGAAAAAAATTCACCTAAAACCATCTTCCAGTCAAAAAGTATTTATTCTAATTCTTCTATAGGCAGGAGGAGGCATGAAGGCCCAGAGTCTCAGGCTAATTCCCTAAAAGCAGTGTCTGAGATATGGATATGTCTAAGAGAGTGGAGAAGTAGATTAGGGCAGGAAAGCTAATCATAGATGTGGAATATGGGTCCCTGGCTTGCAGATAACACCAGATTACACACGTGTGTGGAGTCATTTTGAATGCTTAGGAGTCATGTGAGCCTCTGCAGGAGGTACCATGGAGAGCAAAGATAGGTCATTTTCACTGAGTCACATTTAAATTTCTGGCCCAAAAAATTATGGGCAAAGTCACAAGTTTTATTTTCCCTCAGTTTGACAGTCATGACCTCCCTGACCATACATTTAAATCCAGGTGTTCTCTCTGTCCTTTCCTGAAATTCTGCTTCTAGGGAAAGATATTTGGCAAGGCCTAGGATACCTTGTACTCAGGGATGGTTCTGTCAAGTCAGTGCTTGGATCTGGGATGTTGTCCCACAAATTTCCTGTCCCTAGGAGCTGTTTATGTCCTGATGGGAACAAAAAGATAAAGGTCTCTTGGGGGAAAAAACTTTTTAAGAGCAATCACATCTGGTTCCCCCAATCTACAACTTCCTCAGGTCCTCTCCTTCTGAAGTTGGATTAGGGAACTTCTTACATTCCAATCCTGGTTTTCAATATGTTCCTCTGGAGCTTTAACACATAAAAAGCTTTTACTAATACTTGAAAGAATGCAGTACTGCAATAGAGTTCTAATTTATCACATGAGGAGACTGTGGGCTCAAGAAATTTAATTTAGCTGCTCAAAGTACAAAACCAGAGTCTAAGCCAAGGCTTCTAACTCTTGGTCCAATGCCTTCCCTCTGTCCTTGAAGGAACGCAGGCCCTGGAGAAGAATTTTCCTTTTTTAGATGCAGAAAATGATGTCAAAGATCAAAGAAAAACAAGGACATGTAAGCACCCTCAGGTACAATGAAGAGGCCAGTGCCTAGGACAGGCAGACTGCACCTCTTAGAGATGTGTGATCTCTGACTATGGGTCTAAACCATTGACTGGGTAAAGCAGGGATCTTACAGTTTATCAAAAAAGAAATGTACTTGCCCTTTAGTCTTAGGGTTTTTGCTGCTGTGATAAAACACCACGACCAAAAGCAACTTTAGGAATAAAAGGCTTATTACAGCTCACAGTTCCACAAAAGTCTATCACTGAGGGAATTCAGGATGATACTTCAAGAAAGAAGGGAACCTGGAGGCAGGAAGTGATGCAGAGGCCTGGAGGAGGGCTGCTTACTGATTTGATTAGCCTGCTATCTTATACATCTTTAGAACCTCCTAAACCATGGGTTGAACACTCCCACATGAATCATTAATTTTAAAAATGTCCTACAAGCTTCCCTATGGCCTTAATCTTATTAATTCATTTTTCTCTATTGTGGTTCCCTTTGCTCAGATGACTCTAGCTTTTGTCAAATTGACATAAAACTAGCTCTCTGCATACCCTCTTACTAGTTTCATCTCAGTAATGAGAGAGCATCTATTTTCTAAGAAAGTTGTTAATATGGGCATGTATCTGCCCTATTTAGTACAAGTTTTCAATAGTGAAATAAAAGCCTTGTGGTACATCTAAGAAACTACAGAATAAAACAACTGACAGTTTTTAAAAACATTAAAAACTATAGCGGCTACTGAAGTATTCACTTTCATTATTAAGCTGACTTCAGCTTTCATTTGGTTATAGTTTCTAGGACACAGACGCGTATGTCTGTGTTTAAATGGTTCGTCAGGAAGGTATGTGACTAACTTAAGACATGGACCTTATTCTCCTCAGTGTTTATCCATGGTCTTACTTTTGTAGATTTTAGTTATGTTATTTTTCTAGTCTCTAAACTTATACACTTTCATTTTGCTGGTTAAATAGGGTTTTGTAAATTACTGTTTCCCTCCTCTTCATAACAGCATTGTCCTTAGCTGTACTGAAGATCTCTCCCTTCTTGATTCAACTCACAGCTCAAAACAGAGAAATAAAGCAAGTTTTTCTCTCTTTCATTCATTTCTTCCACAAATGTTTATGAAGAAGAAAATCCTATACACTAGGAATGGTGCTGGGTTCAGGGCACTAAGAAAGTATCTAGGATGGTCTCTCCTCAGTCTCAAGTGTCCTGTGTATCAAATGTACAATCAAACCAACAGGGTTGTCAGTAAGGCCTTTCACTCATCCTAGTCACATACCCTCGAAGGAAAATGGTCTCACAGAACACAGACAGTAGCAAATGAAAATTTTCAGTGTCCTTTAACAGCATAGAAGGCATGGGATATGGGCTGGGTAACCATAGAAGTATGCTCTGGCTTTTTGTTCAACTTGACATGAGTTATAGACATCTGAGAAAAGGAAACTCAGTTGAAAAAATGTTTCTATCATACTGACTATAGACAAGTCTGTAGGGCATTTTCTTGATTGATGATTGGTAAGAGAGGAGGATGGGAAAATGGACCTGGGAAACATAAGGCCACTGGCTGGGCAAGCCATGCAAAGTAAGCCGGTAGGCTCCTCCACAGTTCCACTTCAGCTCCTCCCTGTAGGCTAGAGCCTTAGCAGCTCTTCATGATGCTCTGGACCGTGTACCAAAATGAACCTTTGCTCCTGGGTTGCTTTTGCTTGGGGGTTTATCATGCAGTAGAAAGAAAGCTAGAACAAGACCTGAGCTTTAGCTCTGGGTTTGAAAAATCAGTTTTATGAAAGTAAGAAACTAAGCCCCTGGGAGCTTTGGTATCTTGGGTTAGTTCAATGCATCCAGATACACCCAAGCACACCCAAATGCTTAGGTGTGCCTTTAAGAAAAGTAAGCACAGCCACTTGTATTAATCTGACCAAAAGTGAATTTTAATTCTCCACTTCTCTTCCTGTGTCTCTATCTGTCCTGAACAATGGGTTTTGCACAACACAGAAAGCATCAGATGGAGAAGGAATGAGGAACACTTGAGAAATATTCAAAAGAGTTCTACAAGGGATTAAGTTACTGCCTCCAGCTGACCCCACCTGATAAATGCAAATATATGCCATCAAGTCATACCCACATGTTTTCAACACCCATAGCTGATGCATATGGTACAATATTAATTGACTGTTTTCAGAAAATGATTATAATAGCCACACATATGCATACAATATTATATCTGCATACACACAAACTTTCATAAACACTGTAAATGGCATTCTTAATTGGTCTAGATAATAAATAGCTGGAGTCAGATATAGAGGAAAATGCTGAGAAATAAGAGAGAAGGGACATGCCACAGTACACCTTACCTCCTCAGTGTCACAGCAGACAAGAGAGCAATTCCCGGTTTCTCCCTGTCTATACTCTGTTTCTTCCCAGCTACCTCACTTCCTGTCTGTCTGTATAGACCTCCAGACCTCTATGGTTAGCTCCATTCTCTGATCCCCCAGACAAGCTAGCTTTATTAGTTCAAGCAGGACATCACAACATATCCCCCATTTTTGTCTAAAATTTTTAAAATATTATAACTAATAAAATAAAAACTATATACAATAAGTACAATAACTATATATAATATATGCATACTTACAAGTACATTAACAATATCTAGTCCATAAGTATATAAGAAATTCAGAGAAAGTACTCTATTATCTGTTCTTTCTTGATGAGTTCAAAGTCATGTACCTAAGTTACATTCTATTTTAATTTGCATTATCAAATTATCTTTTAACCTCTATTAAACCTATTACAGTTAATATATCTATAGTGAGTTTCTGGTAAACAGGGAAAACTATAACTATACTATTTAGTCTTCAACTCCCTCAGAGACTCATGAAGGAAATAAATATTAACTGAGTAAACAAGAAGTGTGAGCAAGCAACTTCCAAAAAACTATGAGAAATTACAGGAACGGCTGGCTGCCTGGACATTCACCCAAGATTGTTCTGCATTATTGGGGCATCCATCTTTGGCTTATAGGCCCTGAATATCTGACAGACATTTCTGTGAACCAGGATACTCTGAAGGACTGGACCACTATGTCTTGGCAAGGTTTTCACTTTTTTGGTGTCCCGTTTGCCCAGTTTGGGCAGCATACAGTCAGCAGCTGAGGCAAGAGTATTTTCTTGCCCAGTGGCTTTCCTTTACCACAAAGAACTCACAACTCATAAGGAGTTTCTTCAATGCCCATCATCTTCTCTGATATAGATTGATGCTGCCAAGAGCAGACATGTCTCATTGTCATAAAAAAGAACCTATGTTATTAAAACATGTTAAATGCCATATTCTGTAGATCTCCAAAGTGTTTGAAGATGACCTATATCTCTATTAGTTTGACCTTGTAACATACCTAATTTGACTACAAGTTGACTAATTACTAAACTACAGTTACTAATTGTCTTATATAGTTGATAATAATAACTTTCAAAGACTAGCAATTTGTATTACATAGTAAAATGAACTGTATAGAGACAATACCTAGAATATTAGAAATGTAGCAAAATGAATGTCAAATTTGTATCAATATACATTTGTATGCAACATACAGAAGTATAGTCCAATGTAAAATGTTTAAAACTAGGGTCACCTTTTAAGAGTAGATTCAATAATATTCCTTTTCATCTCAACATCTCTTTACCCTCGCTTTATTCTTTTCAGATTAGATTCAGTAATCTACTCTTTTATCTTATCATAAACACACATAAATAATGCATACATACATGCATTGCTCTGAGTCAGGGGCAAGGAAGATTACAAAATTTAATATTAAAATCAAGTGGTAGCTTAGGTTGTAAAACCTGAGTACATGAGAACTCCAAGGTAAGTGAAGTTGGTTGATAGGCTCTTCTCTTAAAAGCATAAAAACAGGCTGTGTGCACAGCAGGTTGTAAGTCTTAAGTGACCTCCAGGTATGTTATTATTTTGGTTGTGATATCAAGCAATAACCCAGTCTCTTAGAATGTAAGAGATATCTTCATAAAGTATATCCTCATTTTGTGTCTGAGATGCATCTGAAAATGTGGAGAGGTGGATGAGTCAATCTCTAAGTTTTCCTCCGGTTCTTAAATTGTACAGTAAAACATGAGGTAACACTTCAGTTTCTATCAAGAGAGAGAGGATGAAATTAGGAAGCAAAATTGCAGGGAGTGATGAGATGTAGTTCCTCTTAGTGAGAGTTTAATGGATGGTGGAATTGTTCTTAAAGACTAAGTCAGCCTGGTTTAGGTTGGCAGTCTTGGGAAACAAGAAAATAAAGAAAGAGAATAGTTAGATAAATGGACTTTTCTTTCTGTAATGTCTGTCCATACCTACAACTTGAGAGTACCCAGAAATAAACATCTCCTCCTTTGTTAAGCAGAGTCATAAAATAATGAAATAAAATCATGACAGAATAGATTTTCATACTGTTCAGAGTAATAAATTTACAAATAACCTCTACTTCCATGACTACTGCTTTAAGAAATCAAACATGTTTGCTTTTTGTACAGCTCACCTGCATGCTGTGAAGTGAGTCATATGTCAACATAAGGAGAATACTGAGTGACAAAGTAATTGAATAGAAAGAAAACATTTTTTTTTTTAGCAAAGTGGTAACAGCTGCAATAAGGTGTGGGATAAATTGTGCAGGATCACTCTGCTCAGGAGACCCAAGTGAGGAAGAAACCACACAGCAAGGGTAACATAAGCCTCCACTGTGTTCAAGTCCAAGAACTGGAGAAAAGTCCAGGCCACAGAAGAGAAGACTGGAGAAGCTGGCTGGGACTCAGCAAAGCCAAGTCCCTTTGCAGGCACGCAGGGATTTTGCTTATGGGGACACCACACAACGAGAAGCAGTGAGTCAGAGCAGGGACACATTGTAAGATTTCCAAAGTCACTGTTTTTTCCAGGAAGTGTGTACCTGAACTCTGCCCATTGGTTTCACAGGAGAATCAAGAATTGGATCCAAAGAAGCAGAAAGCATAAATAATAAAGGTATCTGTCCAAAAATGAAGCCTCAAGTGTAGACAGCTGTGAAATAAAGCAGAGGTCTGCATGGCTCTGGCTGTAAGTGAATATATTCTCCAATGTGCAAAACTCAGCTTAGAGTATGGCAGTGTAATGTTACACCTTAATGGGATTGAGTTGGAGTTTAAACAAACATCAAGGTGGTTAGACTTTTAAAGTACAGTCAAAAATGCAAACCAATGACTCCCCAGATTATAACAGCTCAGACACCTTACCCATAAGCTGTATTTCATATCTGCTATGTTAACTTCTAGACTTTTCTGTTTGTGAAATGGCCAGCATTGAATTGGGATGAAATTTCACTAGACCTTAACAGAGACAAATGATGCACCCTGAGAGTTCTGGGTGAACTGAAACAAATGCAAAAAGAAAAACAAAAACCTTTACAGGAAGATGGGGCTTTCTTCCTTCCTCAGCTCAGTGGGAGCATTTTAAAGAAGCGTGCATTGAAGCACACAGAAAGATACTGTGAGTGAGAGGACTGGCATTGGTTCAGAACCCTTAAGACCAAGTTCTCAGCACAAAGGAGATTTATTTGCCCCAGAGGGACAATGGGCAAGGAATTAGAGACAAAGATAGGGGATAGAGGATGATGGAGAAGGGGAAAGGAACAAGGGAGAGGGGGTGGGGATTTGTCACAGAAAGCCAAAAATCTGCTTCTGGATAGAGAGGAGACAGATGTGGGAGGCTCAGTGGCCCATAGTAAAAATGACAGTTTATAAAGGTAAAAGGATGAGGTGTTCAATTTTAATTGCAAGTATTAATTGGATTAGCCAAAAGGGGTTTTTGGTTGCTGTGCTTCAATACTTTCAAAGTTGGACCTTGGTAGTCAGCCTCAGTAGGAGGAATAGGACAAATAAGGGAATGTACCATGGTGGCTAGCTTTAGGAATGCAATCTAACAGTATTTAACAAGGCAGAGGGAATGAGGGAGAAGGGCAAGGCCTTCCAGAGCCATGTGTTGCCATGCTTTGGATGGCTAGAATCCTTCTAGTAAGACCATGGATGGGTGACTTAGCCAAGTTTCCATCCTGTCTACAAGCTCCATGTGGCTGGGAGAAGATGTATGTATTGAAGACATTTGGAAATATGGCCAAATAGAGCAGCTAGCAGCAGAAATGATAGCTTGGAAGCCCATTACAATACTATTTATGCGTGCTGGATTTACTGTTTTGCAGGGTTTTCTGTGAAAACTTACTTTCTCCCTACAAGGGAAGTTTAGAGCTGTAGTGAGATAGTCCTTCTGTAGCACTGACCACGCCCATTGGGGGGTGGAGCGATGGGCGGAGGTGACCTGAGGAAGGAGGTCGGAGGGGGCCAGGAAGGCGCCCTCTCTTTCTGGCGTGACTCGGACAGGAGAGGATCGGGTTGAATTTCCTGGTGTTCATCTGTCTAGGTTGTAAGTTATTTCTCCCTGAATAAACATCTATTCGGCCTATTTGTTTATCCTGATCCTTATTTACCGCAATATCGAGCAATGTCTCATTTGGTGCACACTACATCAGCTAGAAAGTGGCTCTATACCTGGGTTTTATGAGCCCACAGGAGGGCACATTCTACTCTGTTTCCTTCTTTCCTAATACAGTGGGATCTGCAGCACATGAGGAATGCGTATCATTCCAGGGGTTATACTAACATAGCTAGAGGGACTCACTATGTACCGACTCATAATCATAATTGGAGAAGTCCTGATCTATACATGCAGGACTTTTTGAGGCAAGCAGAGCATAAGAAAGAATGATGTGTTCCACTCAGAGCACACTGTGTAGGGAGGAAAGGGAAAGGAAGTCAGTATGCTTATTAATCACTGACTATGTCAGACACTGGGCCAGTTAGTTCACATTTTGATCCTACCCTGAGGAGTAAGTTTTATAGTTTCCATTTTATAGATCCCATTTTATACCAGAGGAAGCCAAAGATCAGAGTGGAGAGACATTTCCTTTCGAAGGTATGGAGCCAAGATTTAAAACAAGTGGAACTGATGTCAAAACCCCTGATTCCCTCCACATCATGCTGCTTCATCCATCATGTGTGTATTTGCATGTTACATATCACAAATGTCTTCTCGCTTCTAACATCACCTCATCTGAAGTACAGGGCCAGTGGCTGGTTGTGGGCCTTTCCCCTGAAGCCAGAATTCTAGTGTGTCTGTGAAGAAGTACCATAAAGTGTCATTAGCAGCCCATCTCTCTGGCACACTCCTTGCCACACTCCTTATGTAAACAGCAAATGCCCAGTACAATTCAGAGTTTCTCAGAGATTGTACTTCAGGGAGAAGGGCATCCCCTTCTCTTCAATGGTGAGCACTTGGTAGGTCAACAACAAAATACTGACTTCTGGCTAGTTGGAGACTGTTTTCTTCTGAGAAGCTTTAGGGGAAATAATTACACTGAGATTCAGGACTCAGCACAGAAACACTGGCTTAGTAAATCCCCTTGAATTGCTAGAACCCCACTGTTATGCACTTATGGAATGTTTCCCCACCCCATCCTGTGATCTTTTTACCCACTGTGTATTATATTGATCAGTAAAGCAAAATGGGAAAATGAGTCAGCAAACCACATGGATGAAATAAACAATTGTTTTTCTAAAAGCCCTCAACCAGTTAATACTAGTTTATGTTACTATCTAAAAGCATCAAAGGCCTAGCACCTGAGAAAGTCTGTCCTATTCACAGCCAAATGAAGATATGATAAGACTTTCTCACATAGTAACTTGTGACTTCAGGTGTTTTCTACTTTGTGGCCCCTGATTGTTAATCTCTCTGCACCATGTCCACTTGGTTCAGAGGGAGGAATGAAGGTAGAGTATGAGGAAGACACACTGGAAACTAACCACCTTAGGAGCTGCAATGCCAATTTTGTTTCACGTGCCCAATCTACCTGCAAAGGAAACCTGTAGGGGTGAATTGACACCATTTATTTCTCTTATCCTTGATACAGGAAACATGAACAATCCCTGATCAATGGGTTCATCAAGATTTTGCATTCAGGTGAAGCTGGGATGGCTAGTAATGTCCATTCCTTTCATTCCTCTTATTCTGAAAAACTATGAGATAAAATGACAATCTGCCTTTATCTTATCTAATGCACAGGAAAAGACAAAAAAGAATCACAAGTTTCATCAAAATTTAAAGGTATGGCACCACCATATATCATAACTAAGGTGACTCTGGGCAGAACCTGGGAACATTCTACTGTAGGCAGGAAAGTAGCCTCTAACATGTCCTGATTTTGCTCTCTGTGGGAAGCCCATTGTCCATCAACCTGAGGGTCCCACAGGGACAAGCCTCCACATCCATTGTCTTCCTTTCAGGTTCTAAAATGTGTTTAGGGACCATCCTTTTGAGACTATACAATTTGAAGACTGCCCATCTAATAGAAGTGTGGAAGACCACTATCAATCTAAGACTCCCACAAACAGAAGCTTTTGATTATACAGTGAGCCTTCTGTATCTGGGAGTTCTACCTTGGTAGATTCAATCAGATTGTGTATTATAGGTTAGCTGTTGGTGAGTGTGTACTAACTGGTACTGCCATTATTCCCCAAACAACTGCTTACACAGAAGTTACCTTGTGTTAGATGTTGTAAGAAATCTAGATATGATGTAACCATACAGAGAGGTGTGTGCAAATACCACCCTGTTTTCTGCAAGAGGCATGAGCATGGCTGGAATTGGATATTGCACACAATGAGGTGGTTGAAGACTCTCAAGCAACATAGTACCCTCAGAATCTTAGTAAACATTTCTCATTTCAGAATTGTTGTCACTAATTGATGTCAGGGGGCATCTTAGCCAGTTATACCTGGGGAGTAAGGACATAGACCCTGTTTTAGTTAGGGTTTCTATTGCCATGACAAAGCATGGTGACCAAAAAGCAAGATAAGGAGGGAAGAGTTTATTTTGCTCACACTTCAGCATTGCTATTCATCACTGAAAGAAGTCAGGACAGGAACTAAAGCAGGGCAGGATCCCAGAAACAGGAGCTGTTGCAGAGGATATTGAGGGGAGCTGCTTACTGTCTTATTCCCCGTGGCTTGCTCAGCCTGCTTTCATATAGAATCCAGGATCATCAGCCCAAGGATGGCACCACCCACCCTGGGTTGAGCCCTCCCCCATTGTTCACTAATTAAGAAAATACCTTACAGCTGGATCTCATGGAGGCATTTCCTCAATTGAGGCTCCTTCCTCTCTGATGAATCTAGCTTGTGTCAAGTTGACACACAAAACCAGCCAGTACAGACACCCTATGTCTCTCCTTCAAGATTAGTTTATAGATCCTTTTTATGTTAAAACATAGTTAGCATCATAGAGTCAGGGATAATAAAAGCAGATGCAAGCAAAACTCTGGGAATATTAAAAGTGTCCACAAGTTTTCACCTTGATTTGTGGCTTTTAACATTGATGGAAGCCTCCAGGATTCTGCACTGAACTGCTGCCCATACATGACAATACTGTCTCCCTAGAATAGTTTCTACTTGAGTGTGTGGCCCAAATGCTTCTTCAGCAAATGGATCCAGTTCTCCAGTTCTCACACTCCCTTGTTCAGAACTGAACTCTACCTACCCAACAAGTATCATTTTATGAGGTTTACATAAAAAAAAAAAAACGCCTACATAGTATTCCCAGGATTTGGTATGTTAGGAGGTGTTATCTCATTTCTTGGTTCTTTGACAAAAAGCAGCTTGCCCTAGTTTCACTTGCTAGGGATTTGTTGGAACTGAGTCCTAACCCATCACCACAGGACAAGTGGCTATAATATGATGTATCCTTTAAAATAGGAAGGTTCGTATTCTCTTGTTCCTGCTTCCTTGGCTATGTTTGAAGAAGAGGTGATTACCCAGTATACTCAGGTTTGCTGCTTTCCCCAAATAAGTAACTGTGCATCTTTGCTTACTTCCACTCTCTAAAAACACATACTCTTGAATCTTTTAAAAGATCATTTGTACTGGATAATTTTTGTTTCCTTTTGATTCTATGCTTACTCTATCATAACCTCCCCTTAATGTATCCTAGAGCCACATGAAAAAGACTCACCAGCTCCCCAATATAACATGAGACTTATTCATTATAAAAGATGAGCTTATGGCTTAGGCTTGTTTCTAACTAGCTATTATAACTTAAATTAGCTCATTTCTTTTCATGTGTGCTCTTTTACTTGGCTCAGTTATCTTTACTGTGTACTGCCCGTGCTGCATCCTCTGAGTCTCCAGGCATCTCTGACTCTACACTTCTTCTTCCCAGTATCCTTAATCTGGTCCTCAAACTATTTGCCAGTCTGCTTCTTTATTAAACCAATCATGACAACATATGTTTGCACAATGTAACGGTATTTCCTTCAACTCATCAGGGATGTTTTTGCAAAATGCAGGCTCCTGTTCTAGATTTACTGGATCAGAATCTTTGGGGTATAAGTTCATAAACTTCATACATAAACAATGTCATAAATAATTGGTAACATGCTAAAGTTTGGGTTCCTTTGAGTAGGGTCCACAAGCCAGCAGCAAAAGCATCAGCCAGAAACATATTAGAAAAGTAAATTCTTAGGTCCTGACTAGATAGATCTACTGAACAACAAAGTTTAGGGACAGGATCCAGGATTCAGCTTCACCCAGGCTTCAGGTAATGCTGATATATTAAAGTGTGATAAGTGGAGCCCTGAATCATGACAACCTAAAAGGTTCATTTACCCCCACATCACTTGAATGGCTGGCTGGCTCGGCCATCAACAAACAGTAAATAATAAATATCTCTTACATAAGGGATGTACCAGCTCTTTTCCTCACTACAGCACTGAAGTGTACTTTGAAGGCAGGATAGATGATGTCTGGCTTGTTTATTTTGTGGAGAGTGTTTCTGGCTATTTTGGGGCTCATGCAGATCCTAGTGAATTTGGATATGTAGATAGTTTGGGGATTGGGATTGAAATTTCAGAATGTTCAATCTTGCACTCCGTGAGCATAAACTATTTTCCTATTACAAGTTTCCTCTCCAGTTTTCTTCAGCGATCTTTTCTAGTTTTCCATTTGCCTATGAATTTCAAGATCCCATTGTTTTTTTTCCCCCCACTGAGTAGCACTCCACTGTGTAAATGTACCACATTTTCTCCATCCATTCTTCACTTGAGGGGAATTTCGGTTGCCTCCATGTTCTAGATATTACAAATAATGCTGCCATGAACATAGTTGATCAGATGTCCGTGTTGTATGAATGTACATATTTTGGGTATATGCTTAAGAATGGAATTACTGGATCTTGAGGTAGACTGATCTTCATTTTCCTGAGGAACCACCATATTGATTTCCAAAGTGGCTGTACGAGTTTGCACTCCCACGAGCAGTGGAGGAGTACCTCTTTCTCTACATCCTTTCCAGTATAAACTGTAATTGGAGTTTTTGATTTTAGCCATTCTGACAGGAGTAAGAGGGTATCTCAGAGTTGTTTTGATTTGCATTTCCCTGAGTGCTTTCTTAAAGTGCAATAGTGGAGAGGCTACCTTAAATGGCCCTCCCAGATAATATTGATAACTAACTCATATGCTATCCTAGAGCCTTCACTTAGTAGCTGATGGAAGCAGAAGCAGACATCTACAGCTAAATGCTGAGCTGAACTCCTAGAATCCAGTTACAGAAAGGGAGAAGTGATGAACAAAGAGGTCAAGACCAGGCTAGAAAAACCCATAGAAACAGTTGACCTGAACAAGGGGAAGCTCATGGACTCTAGTCTGATTGCTGGGAAACCAGCTTAGGACTGACCCAGACTACCTGAGTGTGGTTGTTAGTTAGGAGGACTGGACAGTCTATGGGGCCTCTGGTAATGGATCAGTATTTATCCCTAGTATACTAATGAACTTTGGAAGCCCATTCCACATAGAGGGATACTCACTCAGCCTAGATACATGGGGGAGAGCCTAGGCCCTGCTCCAAATAATATGACAAACTTTGAGGACTCCCCAGTGGAAGGCCTCATCTTCCCTGGGGAGCAAAAAGGGGATAGTATAGGGATTGATGCAGGAAAGGAGAGGAGGGTGCAGGAACTGGGACTGACATGTAAAACAATCTTGTTTCAAATTTAAATACAAATTATTAAAAAGGAATCACAGGCTTCAAACACATGTTAGAATATGGTTCAGCTATAGATGAGAATGAAATCCTGTCATTTGTGACAATGCAGATGAATACAGGGAAGGCATTATGTTAAGTGAATGGGGAAGAAAAATGCAGAGAAAACAATAAATTCATACCAAATTATAGTTAGACAAGAAAGATAGATTTTACTGTTCAGTACAGTGGGATAACTACAGGTAACTGCATTATTTTGCATATTTCAGAATAAACTATCAAAATATACATAATTATGAAGAGATTAGATTTGTAATTGTTATCAGAGGCTGGAGTAAATAGCTCCACAGTAGCCATCTGCACGCTAAAGAGTGGGGGGGGATGGTAGGTGCTCATTCCAAGCAGCTGTAAGCATCAGAAGACAAAGACCAATAGTGCAACCCCAGTTAAAGACCCAAACCCCACCCTTCCTGAAGTGTCACTAGAACAGCCTGTGTTCAAAGGAGGAAGAATCTGAAGTCTAATGGCTCAGACCTGTGCTCCCCTACTCCTCTGCTCAGCCTTGGCCTATGAGATGGTGCTGCCTACAGACACTCACTTCACCGACCCACAGTCCAATCCTCTGGTGACACACCCAGACCTGTGCTTTAATATTAGTCAGGTGCCCCTCAGCCCAGTCACACTGACAATCAAAATTAAACATTACAACCAAAGAGACAAATTTTGGGGACGATGGATCTTCTAAACATTCTGACTTGATCATGATACAATGTGTGCATGGCACAAAGCATCACACTGTACTTCATTAATGTGTCAATTAAAAATAAAAATTTATAAGTGGATGAGTATTTAAATTGAGTAAAAAAACATTTCCATAATAAGAAAATCATAAAGTCTTAGATTCTCTCTCTCTCTCTCTCTCTCTCTATATATATATATATATATATATTTATATATATATATATATATATTCTTCTCTTCTATATTTGATAGGAGGTTAATTAGAAGTTAATGGACTTGTTCATATCATTAGCCTTAAGTATTAATACACTATCATCTCTGTAACTTAGATCATAACACTCAGGTTTCTCCTTTAAAATTTGATAAACTGCAAGGAAAGTGAAAGCTGATAGGAAATGCATTTTAGGAGCCAATTGTAATTTGAAGAGCCTGAGGTCTTATAACTTGGACAAAAACCCACATATCACAGTATGATACATAATTTAGAGATAGATTGTATCTTCACACAGGGTTAGGTATTGATAGAGATGAAAGAAATAAATTGAAAGTATAACCTCACTCCAGAAAGTAATCTTTTACAATTTCAATGTATTTCCTCATGGTGAAATACATATACATGTATAAATATTCATTTATATGTTGTGTATGTGATTAGACAGAAAGATGAATTAAATGTTTTTGAAATATTAGCTGTTATTTTTTTTTTAAGAAAAATACCTACCTATCTGAAAGTGAGAACATCTTCTGAATTCAATGGATAATTATTTTGTTTCTAATGAGAAGAATACATTTTAAATTCCTCATTGGTTATGTGTTTCTTCTGCTAATTAATTATGAATATTTTTACATATTTTAGATGATATTCTTTATATATTTGAATTGGCATTTTGAGATATTTTCTAAAGATTATAGTATATTTCCACTATTAACCCTATGCTTGTAGTCAGTAAACAAAAATGTTTGGTTTGCCTTGTTCTAGGCTGAACTTCTGTTTCTTTAGCCAAGTCTCATTCCATGAAATGCCCTTTCTTCCCTTCTCTCCTTACCCAATTAGTTGAAGTCTGCCTCAATTCATTGCACTAACCACTCCATATAATTTTCTTCTTTACCTATGCGAGCACCAGAAATGTCCTGTTTGTCTGTGACACACGAAAACTTCCAACACAGGCATATAAGAGAATTAGTATAGCACATCTGAAGACCAAGCTTGTAAACATTATTGAAATTCTAGATTCTGAGACCCCCCATGGCTTCATTTATCAGTGTAACTATAACAGTTATATAAATAATTCTCAAAATGGGTCCAAAGATCATTTGTAAGGTGGCTAAATTAAGAGAGAATAATGCACCCCCACCCTGTGTCCTACTGGGCCAGCTGCTCCACTGCTCTGTTTGAGCATTGGGCCAGAGTATGGGACCAACAATGAGTCTACCACCAGGGAGCTTCCTGGATCTGCTCTGAGCATATTGGACCCACCACGCTGGACAATCCTGAGTCCCTGTCTGCCTGATCTTGACACCCATTGCTGGTCCTCTACTGGAGGAGAGACCTTCTAGAGAGCTTGGACCTTCCAGAGTTACAGACATCGAACTACAGACTCACCTATGCTGACCGGGAGAGTAGGGCAGAGAGAGAGACAGAGATTCCACATGCACCCACTGGAAGAGGCAATGGAAAAAAAGGCAATACAAGAAAAACACCCAACAATAGAAAGACAAGCATAACACAACCAGAATCTACGAACTCTACGTACAACTAGAGCTGAACACACAAAAGCAGATGAAGAAGAAGAGAACAACTTAAAAAATAATTTAATAAAAATGATAGAGGCCCACAAAAATGAGAGGAGAAAATCCCTTAAAGACATGAAATGGAAAAAAAAAAAAAAAACACAAACAAAAAATTGGAAAAAATGAACAAATATGTTAAAGAAAATAGGGAAAGCCCAGAAAAAAACAGATGAAGGAAACAATTCAAACAGTTCAAGCCTTGAAAATTGAAATAGAGTCAATAAAGACAACACAAACTGAGGGAATGCTGGAAACAGAAAAACTGGGCAAATGATAAGGAACTACAGATGCAAGCATAACTAACAGAATACAAGAGATCAAAGAGAGAATCTCAGGCGCTGAAGATAAACTAGAGGAAATAGAGTCATCGACCAAGGCAAATCTTAAGTCCAATAAATTTTTAACACAAAACATCCAGGAAATGTGGGACACCATGAAAAGGCCTAACGTAACAAAAATAGGTGCAGAAAACATATTCAACAAAATCACTGAAGAAAACTTTCCCAATCTGAAGAACGGCATGCCCATGAAAGTACAAGAAGCATACCGAACACCAAATAGGCTGAACCAAAGAAAAAAGACCCCTGGCCACATAATAATCAAAATACCTAACATACAGAATAAAGAGAGAATATTAAGAGCAGCGAAGGGAAAAGGCCAGACACATATAAAGGCAGACTTATAAAAATTACATGTGACTTCCCTATGGAAACTCTCAAGGCCAGACGGTCCTGGATAGATGTTCTACAATTACTAAGAGTTCACAGATGCCAGCCCAGGCTTGCGATACCAGCAAAACTCTCAATCACTATAGATGAAGAAAACAATATATTCAATGACAAAGCCAGACTTACACAAAACATATCTACAAATCCAGCCGTACAGAAATTTCTGGAAGGAAAACTCAAACCAAAGGAAGTTAACTACACTCACAAAGACACAGGCAAGAGATAATCCCACTTCACCAGAACCCAAGGGTAAAGCAGGGCAAATATATTGACAATACCACTACCAACAACAAAACTCAAACAAGCATTAACAATCAATGGTCCTTATTTTCCCTCAACATTAATGGTCTTAACTCACCTATAAAAAGACACAGGCTAACAGAATGGATATGAAGACAGAATCCATCCTTTTGCTGCACACAAGAAAAATATATAAGCTTCAAAGACAGATATTACCTCAGGGTAAAGGGTTGGGAGAAAAATCTTCCAATCAAATGGACCCAAGAAGCAAGCCAATGTAGCTATCCTAATATCTAACAAGTTAGATTACAAACCAAAATCAATCAAAAGAGATGAAGAAGGTCATTTCATACTCATTACAGGAGAAATCCATCAGTAGAAAGTCTCAATTCTGAAGATCTATGACCCAAATGCAAAGACACCCACAATCATAAAAGAAATGGTACTAAAACTCAAAGCTCACATAAAACCTCACACGCTCATAATGGGAGACTTCAACACCCCATTCTCACCACTAGACAGGACCACCAGACAGAAACTTAACAATGAAACAAAAGAACTAACAGAAATTATGTCCTAGTTGGCTTTAACATACATCTATAGAACATTCTATCCAAACACAAAAGAATATATCTTCTTCTCAGCTCCACAAGGAACATTCTCTAAAATAGACCACACACTAGGCAACATAACAAACTTCAACAGATACAAAAACAATTAGAACAATTCCCTGAATCTTATCAGACCACCATTATTTAAAGTTGGAATTCAACAACAACACAAATTTCAGAAACCCTACAAACTCATGGAAACTGAACAATGTGCAATTACACCATTCCTGGGACAAGGACGAAATAAAGAAATTAAGACTTCCTAGAATTCAATAAGAATGAATCCACAACATACCCGAACTTATGGGACACATTGATAGCAGTGCTCTGAGGGAAATTCATTGCACTAAGTGCCCATACAAAGAAAATGAAGGAGACCCACATTAGAGAACAGCACAAATGAAAGACCTAGAACAAAAAGAATCAAACTCAACCAGGAGGACTAGATGCCAGGTATATTCAATTTGATGGCTGAAATCAATAAAGTAGAAACAAGGAAAACAATACAAAAAAAAAATCAAGTAACTAAGAGTTGGTTTTTCGAACAAATCAACAAGATAGACAAACCTTTATCCGAACTAACCAAAAAGCAGAAACAGAACATGCAATCAACAAAATTAGAAATGAAATGGGGGACATGACAACAGACACTGAGGAAATCCAGACAATTTTCAGGTATTTTGAAAACCTGTAAGCTACAAAATTTGAAAATTCAAATGAAAGGGACAATTTTCTGGATAACTGTTGGTTACCAAAATTAAATCAAGAACAGATGTATAACTTAAATAGACCTATAACCCCTAATGAAATAGAAGCAGTCTTCAAAAGCCTCCCCACCAAAAAAAGGCCAGAGCCAGATGGTTTCAATGCAGAATTCTACCACAAATTCAAAGAAGAGCTAATACCAATACTCCTCAAATTGTTCTACACAATAGAAGCAGAAGATTCATCACCAAACTCTTTTTATGAGGCCCCAATTACCTTGGTACCCAAGACTCACAAAGATACAACTAAGAAAGAGAACTACAGGCCAATATCCCTCATGAACATTGATGCTAAAATACTCAATAAAATACTGGCAAATAGAATCCAAGAACACATCAGAGAAATCATCCACCATGACCAAGTACGCTTCATCCCTGGGTTGCAGGGATGATCCAACATATGAAAAAAAAATCTATCAATGTGATCCACAATATAAACAAACTAAAAAAGAAAAACCACATTATCATTACACTAAATGCTGAAAAATCCTTTGACAAAATTCAAACCCTTTTATGATAAAGGTCTTGGAGAGATTTAGGATGACAGTAATATACGTAAACATAATAAAAGCAATATACAGTAAACCAAGAACCAACATCAAACTGAATGGACAGAAGCTTAAGGCAAATCCTCTAAATCAGGAAAAAGACAAAACTGCCCTCTCTCTCCATATCTCTTCAGTATTATACTTGAAATTCTAGCTAAAACTATTAGACAAAAGGAGATCAAGGGGATAGAAATTGTAAAGGAAAAAAGACAAACTGTCACTATTTGTAGATGATATGATAGTTTACATAAGTGACCTGAAAAAACTCTACCAGGGAACTCCTACAGCTGATAAACACCTTCAGCAAACTAGCAGGATACCAGATAAACTCAGAAAAAGAATCAGTAGCCCTAATATATACAGATTACAAAGGTGCTAGAAAAATAATCAGAGAAACATCAACTTTTACAATAGCCACAAACAACATAAAGTACCTTGGAGTAATGTTTACTAAACAAGTGAAAGAGCTATAAGTCAAGAACTTTGTGTCTTTAAAGAAAGAAATCAAAGAAGATATCAGAAAATGGAAAGATCTCCCATGCTCTTGGATAGGTAGGATTAACACAGTAAAAATGGCAATCTTGCCAACGCAATCTACAGACAAATGCAATCGCCATCAATACATCTGTACAATTCTTCACTGACTTTGAAAGGAATATAGTTAGCTTTATATGGAAAAACAAAAGACCCAGGATAGCCAAAGAACCCTTTACAATAAAGCAACTTCAGGAGACAACAACATCCCTGACTTCAAGCTCTACCATAGAGCTATTGTCCTGAAACCAGCTTGGTATTGGCACAAAAATAAACAGGTAGACCAGTGGAATTGAATAGAAAATCCTGATATTAACCCACACACCTATGAACACCTGATTTTTGACAAAACAGCTAAAATTATACAATGGGAGGAGGAAAGCATCTTCAACAGATGGTGCTGCACAACTAAATTAGTGTGTGAAGAAGACTGCAGATAGATCCATGCCTATCGCGATGCACAAAATTCAAGTCCAAATGTATCAAAGACCTCAACATAAATCCAGCCACATTGAAACTCTTAGAAGGGAAAGTGGAGGTACCCTTGAACAAATTGGTACAGGAGACTGCTTCCTGAACATAACACCAGTAACATAGACACTGAGATCAACAATTAATAAATGGGACTTCCTGAAACTGAGAAGCTTCTGTAAAGCAAAGAACACAGTCAACAATACAAAATGGCAACCCACAGACTGGCAAATGATACTCACTAAACCCACATCTGACAGAGGGCTGATTTCCAAAATATACAAAGAACTCAAGAAACTAGTCACCAAAGCACCAAATAACCCTATTTAAAAAATGTGATAGAGAACTGAATAGAGAATTCTCAATGGAGGAAATCAAAAAGGCTGAAAGACACTTAAGAATGAGCTCAAGATCCTTATCTATCCAGAAAATGCAAATCAAAACAACTCTGAGATACCATCTTACTCCTGCCAGAATGGCTAAAATTAGAAACACCAATGACAACTTATGCTAGAGAGGATGTGGAGAAATGGGAACACCCCTCCACTGCTGGTGAGAATGCAAACTTGTACAGCCATTTTGGAGATCAGTATGGTGGTTCCTCAGGGAAATGGGAATCAGTGTACCAAAGAACCCAACAATTCTGCTCTTAGGCGTATACCCAAATGATCCACATTCATAAAACAAGGACAATCACCTATGTTCATAGCACCATTATTTGTAATAGCAAGAAACTGGAACCAACCTAAAGAAGATGTGGTACATTTACACAATGGAATACTACTCTGCGGGGGGGCGGGGGGGGGAAACAGAATCTTGAAATCCACAAGCAAATGGATGGAAATTGAATAAACCATCCTGAGTGAGGTAACCCAGTCACAAAAAGAAGAACATGGTATGCACTCACTCATATATGGATTTTAGACATAGAGCAAAGGATCACCAGCCTATAATTCTCACCGCCTGAGAAAGTAGGATACAAGGAGGAACCTAAGGGATTCATACAAGGTCCCTCACAGGAGAGGAAAGGAAGATCTCCTGAGCATATTGGGAGTGCGGGGAGCAGTGAGTAAAGAGGGAGCTAGAAGAAAGAGAAGGGGAGGAGAGCATGTGGGACTAGGTAAATGGAGTCATAGGAGGAATAGACAAGAGGAGAAAAACAGATAGAGACAGAGAGACAGAGGCAGAAACAGAGATGCCATAAAAGAGGGAGCCATTATAGGTTTGAAGAGGAAAAAATGTTCAGAGACCTACAAGAATGACCCCAACTAACAATGAGCAACAGTGGAAAGGCTACCTTAAATGCCCTTCCCTGATAATGAGATTGATGACTAACTTATCCACCATCATAGAGCCCTCATCTAGTAGCTGATGGAAACAGAAGCAGACACCACAGCTAAACACTGAGCCGAACTGGAATCCAGATGCAGAGAGGGAGGAGTGATAAGAAAATGACAACTAGACCAGGCTAAAGAAACCCACAGAAACAGCTGACCTGAACAAGAGGGAGCTCATGGACCCCCAGATTGATAGCTGGGAAACCAGCATTGGGCCGACTCAGACCCCTGAACATGGGTCTCATATAGAAGGCCTCAGCAGTATAAGGGACTTCTGACACTGGAACTAGGATGTATGCCTGGCACAAGACAGGGATTTCTCAGAACATTCCCTATGTAGGGATACTCTCCTAACCTAGAGGCAGGAGGGGGGACCTAGTCCCTACTCCAAATGACTTAACAGATTTTGTTAATCCCTCCTGGAAGTCATCACCCTACATGTGGAGTGGTGGGGTATAGGATGGTAGGGTTGTCAAGGAGCATGGGATAGATGGAGAGAGGGAGGGAGAGGGAACTGGGGTTGATATGTAAAATAACAAAAATAATAATTTTAAAAAGAGAGAATGAAACACAAACATGTAGATTTTCACCTTACCTATAGAAGATTGTCTTAAAATGAATTGTTAAAGGTTACTGAAATAGATGTGATTATAATAGTTTGACTATTTGCCATTCCTCACTGGCTCATATGTTTGAACACCTAGTCCCAAGCTGGTAGTATTATTTAGGGAGGTTGGTTAGCCTTTAGATGGTGGGACATACCTGGAGAAAGTGGGTCACTGAGGTTATAAAGCAACCTTGCTTCCAGCTAAGGTTACATATTCTCTCACATTCACACACATACACACTCACACACACACACACACACACACACACACACACACACAATGAGTTTCAGCTGCTGTGTATTCCCCACCTTGATACACAGAATCTCCTAGAACACTGTAAGACTATGGAAACCTTATTTGGAAGATAGTTTCTGGCCTCTCAGTCAAACCATCCTGTTGCAAAACTGTATTATGTATCAGGGCTCATGTTTGAGTGTCAGTTCTTTTCTATTATGCAATGCATTTAGAGAAAACAACACCTCTGTGAAAGTCTTGTAAGTTTCAGAGTTTATAAAAGAATCACAAGTATTTTAGTTATCTGAATATGAAACCATTAGATAGACTTTCAGCTTGTGTCTGACTGTGGCAAATGTTGGGTTACTAGGTACTGTGATAGTATGATCATTTAGATCTCTACCATGTGGCTAACAGGCAAATAGCATAAGCTAAAATGGATGTAATAGACAAAAACATGGTCCATGGTCTCGGTGGGGTGGAACAGATAATTCAGGGATTTATTAGACTATTTTTTAAAGCACATGCTTTAAAACTACTAAATTGGCCACTAGTAACTAAAACCACACACACACACACACACACACACACACACACACACACACACACACACACACCGGAACCCCACAAACAAGAAAAAATACTGCTAATACAAAAGTGTGAGAAGGTGAAGATTAAATATTTTCTCTTGATAATGTTATCTATTTGCTTTTTAATTCATAGGTAAAACATATATAACATAAACTATTCCTTCTCTAGTGTTCATTATAGATGAAATAACAAAATCTTCACTGATCTTTAAGTACTCACATGATATACTCAACTCCCTTGGTCATCACTTTTGACTGTTCTAAGTACATATCAAACCCAGTTCCCTCTCCTTCCTCCCCTCCCGTACTCCCCCACTCCACAGTGAGAGGGATGCATCCAGGATGGATCATCAAAATCTGTCAAGTCATTTGGAGTAGGTCCTAGGCCCTCCCTCCTGCCTCTAAGCCCAGGCAGTATTCCTCCATAGGGAATGTGCTCCCAAAGTCGTTTCAGGCACCAGACATACATCCTGGTTCCACTGTCATAGGTCATTTAGACTGCCCTAGCCTTCTAACTGAAACCCAAATTCAGGGGGTCTGAATTGGTCCAATGCTGGATTCCCAGCTATCAGTCTGGGGATCCATGAGCTTGTTGAAAAAAAAAAACTGAACAGAAAGTCCAAGCTGTATATTCACTTTCAGAGACCAGTAATTGAGAAACATTCCTCACTGTCACAGTGTTGTAATTCACTATTCATACAACAAAGATATCTGTTCAACTATGTTCATAGCAGCATTATTTGTAATAGTTAGAACCTGGAAACAACCTAGATGCCCCTCAACTGAAAAATGGATAAAGAAAATGTAGTACACAATGGAGTACTATTCAACTGAAAAAAAATTGAATCTTGAAATTCTTAGGCAAATGGATGGAACTAGAAGAAACCATCCTGAGTGAGGTAAGCTAGTCACAAAAAAGACAAACATGGTATGTACTCACTCATGTATGGATATTAGACATAGAGCAAAGGATCACCAGCCTACAATTCACACTACCAGAGAAACTAGGAAATAAGGAGGATCCGAAGAGAGACATTCAAGGTCCTCAACAGAAGGGAAAAGAGACAAGATCTCCTGATCATATTGGGATGGGGGGAGGTGCAGTGAGTGAAGAGGGAGTTAAGAGAAAGAGAAGGGGAGAAGAGGGAGAGGAGAACATGAGAGAACAGGAAGATTGAGTTGGGGAAGGAATAGAGGAGAGCAAAATTGAGATACCATAATAGAAGGAGCCATTATAGGTTTAAAGAGAAATCTGGCACTAAGGAAATGTCCCAAGATCTACAAGGATGACCCCAACTAACAACCTAAGCAATAGTGGAGAGGCTACCTTAAATGCCCTTCCCAATGATGAGATTGATGACTACCATACATGCTATCCTAGAGTGTATTAACTTTTCATTTCAAATGCAATGTGTCTTGATGCTTCCACATTAGTAAAGTTCTGCCAGTCACCTTTGAACCGTATCCTGTCTTGGTGGTTTCATGGTATTATCAATACCTTTCCTGCTTGTAAAACAGCAGGTGTTTGTTCAGAAAACTTAATGTGGTATGCAGGAAAAAATATAGGACATAATATCCATATTCCCAAGCCAAGAAATATTTGTTTATCAATATTACAAAATATTTGTACTGATTCTACTAAGAGCATATTATAAAGAGTTACATGATAACATGTGTGGAAGAATATTTTAGTGCTTATTAATCCTTTATGGGGAAAGCTTAAATTTAGTTTAAATATCACTTTAGTGTTTGCTGCATAGAGAACTACAACAAAGTGATCAATTAAATAATCCTTCAACCTATTGTGTCTTGCTTTGTTGATGCCTCATGGAAGCCCTTACCTGTGAGGAAGAGTGGGCTGGGGTAAGCTGGGGGGTGGACTTGGGGCAGGCAAGGGGCCCAGAAGGAGGGGTGGGAGGGGATACTGTCATTGGAATGTAAAATAAAATTTAAAAGAATAAATAAAATTATAAAAAATTTTATTGTCTACAAAAATGTAGGCTATCAAGTTAGATTACGTGAAATGTAGCACAGGATTTGTAGCGCTTCTTTTACAAAACTGGAAAACTGTTGACATATGCAAGCACACACACTCACAGAGAATGGGGAATGTGTACTCTGCAAGGGTGGTAACTATATGCAATAGTTTTGAATTTCTGGGTTCAAGGCGGGGACTGGATTTGATTGTGCCTTCATCTTGCTGAAAACAGTTGACACTGTGTTTAGCTATGTAATCACATGGCTAAATCTGTCATAGTTTGTTTAATTTAGTATATAGCTTAATTCCCACAACATTTGAATCCACAACCTCTGCCAAACTGCTTGTGAAAATCAGGGTACTGCTCATAGAATTATAGGAGGATGTTTGACAACTTGGAGAAAAATGGAGAGTTCTTCAACATAACTCTGAACCTTCTTGGCCTACTGACACTATCTAATCCCTCTTCTCTCTACTTCCACATCATAATTAAAGTTGGGATTCAACATGAGCCTGGAGGTCACAACAAAATCAAATGCAAGCAAATGAAAACATACTCAGGGAGAATTTATTCCTTGCATCTGAATGCTGAATTAGGATACATAAGGAGCACATATTTGTCAAAACTCAATGACTGCAATTGAGTTCTGTGCATTGAATTATATGTAACTTTGAGGAACCAGTGAATAGATATTTAATACTCTTCACTGATATGCTAAATTATTTAAAAGAAAGTATGCCAGGTTGTCAATACACTTTGAAATGCATTTTAAAAAATAGATTAAAGAGAGAAAAAGCTTGGGAAGTAAATGTATAATAAAACACAATAAATCTTAATAGTAAATCTAAGTAATCAGTGTACACGCATTAGCTATAAAATTATTTCATTGTTCCTTTACAGGGAAGTGTTCCATAATGAACTTGTAAAATTTTAATGACTGCTAATTTTATAGATATAAGTAAGAAGTATTTATGTTTTTCTTGGGATGCTTATATAAAGAAGAAGGAAATCAATTTCATACACCATGTTGAAGGTGATTTTAATCTACACAATTGAGATGCTCAAATTCCAGGAAAGTAAAATGGTGGATCAGAGCACTGGCAAAAGTAGAGCTGGAATACACAGCACAGTATTCATACAAAAAGAAGACATAAAGAAAAGACAAATAGGACAAGGGGAGAATTTCTCTCTGAGAATCTGGGCCATTGCTGATATCCAACTGACTTTTAGCTGTGACAAGCCATCCCCTATGTCAGCAGGGGCAGTGGTCTCCAGCAAAGTCTTCCCACAGATCAGTAGAAGCTGCCAGCATAGGATAGACCCAAGAGAAAGAAACAGAAGTGTGGCTGGGGAACCCAAGCTGAGACCCAGATATAATCACCAGAGAAACAGCCTCACTCACACTGTCTGGACAGTACAGGGAGCAACATGAAGCACACTGTGGAATGCAGCAGCACCCTGCTAGTGCACAGAGGCAATGGGGTGGTGGCTCCCCATATCCCCTCAGAGCCTAGGACACAAAATCCTGCACTAGAATGCAATCCCCTAAACACCAGGGACTGGTAGGTGGCTGGAAGGACATAGACCAAGCAATGCTGACAAGAAAGTAACTTTAGACACATAAATTCCTCTGATTCAGAAGGATATGTTGATTTTAACTACTTTGAACTACTGACACTATCAGCTACCCCAAAAAACCTAAACAGAAGCCCATCCAAAGAGACGGAGAAGCCATGTCAAAATAATGGGACAGAAAATACTTACTGAGATCACAATACCTTTGATTTCATGTGATTGTTTATTGTTTTTAAATTTTGTGCTTTACTTTTTTATTTGAAAATAATTTTCCATACAAAAATTCTGATTATGATTTCTCCTCCTCCAGCTCATCCCAGACTCTCCCCACTTTCCCATTCAACCAAATCCATACCCTTTCTTTCACTCTCTCATTAGAGAATATGCAGAAATGTAAATTAATAATGATACAAAACAAACAAATAGATATAAACAGCACAAGAAACACAGACGCTAAAACCCACACAATCCCACCCACAGAAAATTCATAAAAATAAACAGCTCCAATTTTCTAACTGGAACAAGGAGAAGTTGTGTTGGTCTTTAATAAAGTTGGTCTTACAGAAAGACTTCTGTCACAGCCAGGAATTAAAGCAACAAGTATAATCATGCTTGTGGTATGCAATTAATAATCCATGAAACAAAGACATCTGTTCAACTATGTTCATAGCAGCACTATTTGTAATAGCAAGAACATGGAAACAACCTAGATGCCCCTCAATTGAAGAATGGATAATGAAGATGTGGCACATCTACACAATGGAATACTACTCTGCAGAAAATAAATAATGGTATCTTCAAATTCGCAGGCAAGTGGATGGCACTTGAAGAAACCATCCTGAATGAGGTAACCAGTGACAAAAAGAGGAACATAGTATGTACTCACTCATCACTCATATATGGATTTTAGACCTAGACCAAAGGATCACCAGCCTACAATTCACACCACCAGAGGAACTAGGACACAAGGTGTATTCTAAGAGATTCATATAAAGTCCCTCACAGAACCCAGAAGGGACAAGTCCCCAAGAGCACAGGGGAAGTGGGAGGGGGTCAGTGAATGGAGAGAGAAGTAGGAGAAAACGAGGGGGAGGAAAGGAAAACATGTGCAACTAGGAAAATGAGCCTGGTTAGAAATAGAAGACAGGAGAGAGAGAGAGAGAGAGAGAGAGAGAGAGAGAGAACATAAAAGAGGGAGCCAATATTGGTTTGAAGATAAAATTGAACACAAAGAAAGGTCTAGAGAACTACAAGACTGCCGCCAACTAACAATTTGAGCATCCGTGGAAAGGCTCCCGGATAGTGAGATCAACAACTAACTTCTCCATGGAGCCCTCATTTAATACCTGTTGGAAACAGGAGCAAACACCCATACATAAACACTGAGTTGAACTAGAACCCAGATGCAGATGGAGAGGACAAGACCAGGCTGCAGAAACACATAGAGACAGCTTACCTGAACAAGGAGGAGCTAACAGGCCACCAGACTGATAGCTGGGAAGCCAGCATGGGACTGACTCAGGCCCCCCTGAATATTCCAGAAGGACTGAGCAGTCTAAGGGTTCTCAGATAGTTGAGCCAGGATCTATCCCTGGTGCACAAAAGGACCTTGCAAACACATCCCCCATGGAGGGATAACTGCCTTAACCTAGAGACAGGAGAGAAGCCCTAGTCTTTACTTCACACGACCTGTCACATCTACATGAGCCCAACTTGATGGCATTCCCCTACATATGGAATTGGGATGGAGGGATGGGAAGGGAGGGTGGTTATTGTGCATGTGAGAGGGCAGAGAGGGTAAAAGGGAGGGAGGGAGGAAAGGAGAGAGGGATGGAGAGGGAACTTGGATCAACATGTAAAATAATAAATTAAATAAAAAAAAAAAACTTTGACTCCAAAATTTAAGTTCAAGGACAAGTTACTGGGGAAAAGGATTTCTATTTTTGTTTCCACAGAAAATGAAAAGCTGTGGATTCCTTCCAGACTAAAGTGGTTTGATCATGCCAGACCACCTGAAACAGAGTACCAGGTGATCCTACATTCATAGCAGCTGAACAAAGAAGCCTTGCAGACTACAGCCAGGATTTCTGCGTCTTAGAATCCCCCATCACAGCGCCCCTTACCAGCAGGAAGTAGTTTGGAAAGAATGATGCACAAATTCCCAAATATTGTCTATAAATGTTTGTTTTCATTTAAACGGACTTGGTTATAAAAATAAAAAAGAAAAAGAAAATAAAAAGAAAAAAATTTCTATCTCAAAAAAAAAATAAAAAAATAAACTGCCAAAAGACTTAATTGCTGACTGGGACAGAGGGTGGAGCCAACAGCCCACCCTACTTCGGAGACTTCTTGGACCAACTCTGAACAAAGGAGACCTGCCTATCCATGAGGGACCACCTGTAATTTCCACCTGCTTGGTCTCTGACCCCACCTCCAGTCCTCTGCTAGAGCTCTGGTCCCCTTCCAGAGATCCACCTATCTCTGCGGGTCCACTCTGAGTTCCTGCCAACAAGATCCTTGACCCTCAAAGCAGGGCCTCTGCTAAAGAAAGAAGCCTCAGCTGGAGAGTGCCAATTTCCAGTGAGATCAGACTATCCTGCAGAAACTGCCCAAGTTTCAGCTCAGCCTTTGTCCTCTTATGCCAGCCATTGGCTAGAGACATTGGCTAGAGGCATCTTCTACTGGATCCTCAGCCCTGACCCCATCCCTGGGTCCCTGTCTGCGGTGAGGCCTCCTGTAGAGCTTGGACCACCCAGAGCTACAGATATCGAATCTCTGACCCACATAAGCCCATGGGGAAGTACCATAGAGAGACAGGGAGACCCCACCAACACCTACTGGAAGAAGCTATGGGAAGAAGGCAACACAAGGAAACACCTAACAACAGTAAGACAAACATGACACCACCAGAATCTAGGGAATCTACACCAACTAGAATGGAACACAACAACAAAGCAGAGGAAGCAGAAGGGAACGACTTAAAAATAACCATCATAAAAACGATAGAGGCCCTCAAAGAAGATGTGAGAAAATCCCTTAAAGAAATGAAGGAAAAAACAAACAAAAAAAAGTGGAAGAAATGAAGAAATTCCTTAAAGAAAGTACAGAAAGTACAGAAATCTAGAAAAAAACAATTAAGCAGGTGAAGGAACGGTTCAAGAGTTGAAAACTGAAAGAGAGAAAACAAAGACAACACAAACCGAAGAAATGCTGGAAATTGAAAAACTGGGCAAAAAATCGGGAACTACAGATGCAAGCATAACCAACAGAATTCAAGAGAAAGGAAGAGAGACTCTCAGGCGCAGAAGATAAACTAGAAGAAATAGATTCTTCGTCCAAAGAAAATCATAAATCCAACAAATCCTTAACACAAACCAGGAAATGTGGGACTCCATGAAAAGGCCAAACCTAAGAATAATAGGCATAGAGGAAAGGTGAGGAAGCCCAACTCAAAGGTGCTGAAAACATATTCAACAAAATCATCGAGGAAAACTTTCCAAATCTGAAGAAAGACATGCCCATGAAAGTACAAGAAGCATACCGAACCCCAAATAGGCTGGACCAAAGAAAAAAAAACCCTCGACATATAATAATCAAAACACCTAGCATATAGAATAAAGAAAGACTATTAAGAGCAGCGAAGGAAAAAGGACAGGTAACATATACAGGCAGACCTATCAAAATTATACCTGACTTCTCCATGGAAACCTCAAGGCCAGAAGGTCCTGGATAGATGTTTTAAAAGTATTAAGAGAACACGGATGCCAGCCTAGGCTACTATATCCAGCAAAACTCTCAATCACTATAGATGGAGAAAACAAGATATTTAATGACAAAACCAGATTTTCCCAATACGTATCTACAAATCCAGCCCTCCAGAAAGTATTGGAAGGAAAACTCCAACCCAAGGAAGGTAACTACGCCCACAAAAATGTAGCCAAGGGTAAAGCAGAACTAATATATTCACAATACCACTGCCAACAACAAACCTAAGTCAAACAAGCATCAACAATCAATGGTCCTTACTCAGCCTCAACATTAATGGTCTTAACTCACCTATAAAAAGACAGAGGCTAACAGAATGGATACAAAGACAGAATCCATCCTTGTGCTGCATACAAGAAATACATCTAAGTTTCAAAGATAGACATTACCTCAGGTAAAGGGTTGGGAAAAGATTTTCCTATCAGATGGAACCAAGAAGCAAGCAGGCATGGCTATCCTAATATCTAACAAGTTCGACTTCAAACCAAAATAAATCAAAAGAGATAAAGATGGTCATTTTGTATTCATCCCAGGAGAAATACATCAAAACAAAGTCTCAGTTCTGAACAACTATGCCCCTAATACAAAGGCACTCACATTTGTAAAAGAAATGCTACTAAAACTCAAAGCTCATATAAAACCTCACACACTTATAGTGGGAGACTTCAACACACCACTCTTAACACTAGCCAGGACGACAAACCAGAAACTCAACAAAGAAACAAAAGAACTCACAGAAGTTGTCTCAACTGGGGTTAACAGACATCTATAGAACATTCCATCCAAACACAAAAGAATATATCTTCTTCTCTGCTCCACATGGAACCTTCTCTAAAATCGACTACATACTAGGTGGCATAACAAACCTCAACAGATACAGGAGAGTAGGAATAGTCCCCTGTATCCTATCAGACCACCATGCTTTAAAATTGGAATTCAACAACAACACAAATAGCAGAAAACCTGCAAACTCATGGAAACTGAACAATGTGCAATTGCACCATATCTGGGTCAAAGAAGAAATAAAGAAAGAAATTAAGGACTTTCTAATATTCAACAAGAATGAGGACACAACATACCCGACCTTATGGGACACCTTGAAAGCAGTGCTACGAGGGAAATTCATTGCACTAAGTGCCCATATGAATAAAACAGAGGATAGTCACATAAGAGAATTAACAACACAACTGAAAGCCTTAGAACAGAGAGAAGTGAACTCACCCCGAGGGGTAGACATCAGGAAATAATCAACTTGAGGGCTGAAATCAACAAAATAGAAACCAGGAAAACAATACAAAAAATCAATACAACGAAGAGTTGGTTTTTTGTGAAAATCAACAAGATAAACAAATCTTTATCCAAATTAACAAAAAAGCAGAGAGAGAACATGCAAATTAACAAAATCAGAAAGGAAAAGGGGAACATAACAAGGGACACAGAGGAAATACAGACAATTTTCAGGTCATACTTTGAAAATCTGTATTCAACAAAAATTGAAAATTCAAAGGAAATGGACAAATTTCTGGATAACTATCACTTACCAAAATTCATCTAGAACAGACAAACAACTTAAATAGACCTATAACCTGCAATGAAATAGAAGCAGTCATCGAAAGCCTTCCAACCAAAAAAGAAAAGTTCAGGGCCAGATGTATTCAGTGCAGAATTCTACCAGACATTCAAGTAAGAACTAATACCATTACTCCTCAAACTGTTCCACAAAATAGAAACAGAAGGTTCATTGCCAAACTCTTTTTATGATGCCACAATAACCTTGGTACCCAACCCTCACAAAGACACAACTAAGAAAGAAAACTACAGACCAATATCCCTGATGAACATCGATGCAAAAATACTCAATAAAATACTGGCAAGCCGAATTCAAGAATACATCAAAGCAATCATCCACTGCTTAAGAAAGTGTTCCACATCCTTAGCTATCAGGGACATGCAAATCAAAACAACTTTGAGATACCATCTTACTCCTGCTAGAATGGCAAAAATTAGAAACACCAATGATGACTCATATTGGAGAGGATGTGGAGAAATGGGAACACTCTCCCAATGCTTGTGGGAGTGCAAACTCATACAGCCATTTTGGAGATCAGTATGGAGGTTCCTCAGGAAAATGGGAATTAGTTTACCACAGGACCCGGCAATCCCCCTCTTAGGCATATACCCAAATGATCCACATACATGCAAAAAAGACATTTGTTCAACTATGTTCATAGCAGCACTATTTGTAATAGCAAGAACATGGAAACAACCTAGATGCCTCTCAATTGAAGAATGGATAATGAAGATGTGGCACATCTACACAATGGAATACTACTCTGCAGAAAAAAATAATGGTGTCTTCATATTCATAGGCAAGAAGACAGGAGAGAGAGAGAGAGAGAGAAAGAGAGAGAGAGAGAGACAGAAAGAGAGAGAGAGAGAGAGAGAACATAAAAGAAGGAGCCAATATTGGTTTGAAGATAAAATTGAACACAAAGAAAGGTCTAGGAACTACAAGATAGCTCCCAACTCACAATTTGAACTTCTGTGGAAAGGCTACCATAAATGCCCTTCCTGGATAGTGAGATGGAGCCCTCATCTAATGCCTGTTGGAAACAAGAGCAAACACCCATACATAAACACTGAGTTGAACTAGAACCCAGATGCAGATGGAGAGGAAAAGACCAGGCTGCAGAAACACATAGAGACAGCTTACCTGAACAAGGAGGAGCTAACAGGCCACCAGACTGATAGCTGGGAAGCCAGCATGGGACTGACTCAGGCCCCCATGAATATGGGTCTCAGCCAGAAGGACTGAGCAGTCTAAGGAACCTCAGACAGTGGAGCCAGGATGTATCCCTGATGCACAAAAGGACCTTGCATACACATCCCCCATGGAGGGATAACTGCCTTAACCTAGAGACAGGAGAGAAGCCCTAGTCCCTACTTCACATGACCTGTCAGATGTACATGAGCCCAACTTGATGGCATTTCCCTACATATGGAATTGGTATGGGGGATGGGAGGGGAGGGTGGTTAGGTTGCATGTGAGGGGGCAGAGAGGGTAAGAGGGAGGGATGGAGGTTGTGAGGAAAGGAGGGAGGGAGGGACAGGGAACTGGGATCAACATGTAAAATAATAAATTAAATAAAAAATGTTTTGACTCCAAAATTTAAGTTCAAGGACAAGTTACTGGGAAAAGGATTTCTATTTTTGTTTCTACAGAAAATGAAAAGCTGTGGATTCCTTCCAGACTAATGTGGTTTGATCTAGCCAGACTGCCTGAAATAGAGTACCAGGTGATCCTACATTCATAGCAGCTGAACAAAGAAGCCTTGCAGACTACAGCCAGGATTTCTGCATCTTCTTAGAATCCCCCATGAGAGTGCCCCTTACTAGCAGTAAGTACTTTTGAAAGAATGACGCCCAAATTCCCAAATATTGTCTATAAGTGTTTGTTTTCATTTAAATGGACTTGGTTATATAAAATAAGTAAATAAAAAACCCCTAATAAAAAAAAAGGAATAAAACAGGACAGAAAAAAAAAAGACTTAATTGCTTCTCACTAAATAGAAGTAATGGGGGCCAGTATGCTTTTATCTGACAGGGACAACAGTATATTTTGCTTCAGTTTACATCTCCTTTACAGATGTGTATACATTTTTTCATAATGGATTTTACCATTCCAACATCTTTTAAATGAGTAATTATACTGATCTCTTATGGAAATAAGAGTAACATTGGAGATAATGCTTCTATCAGAATAATCAGCAATAAGTCTGTTCAATGAGCAAATTGGGATTCTTCATGCCATTAAGTAAAGCATCATGAAAGGGTTGGAGAGTTAACTACAATAATTGATCATAATTACCAAGAAAATATATAGGTGATTTTGCCTATTATGGATGTAGCATAATATAGGTAAAACTCTGATATCCTCACATTACTCTTTCTTACAGAGAAACCATTGCACTATTATGGATACAGAAAGGACGACTGGGTGCTTATATCTCTATGGAAATTAGGCTTGGGTATTTCCCTGGGTAAAGAGAACTAATCAGCTGATGTAAGAGTTGGAAGCCAAGAGAAAATCAACCATGAAAGAATGAGATTTTGCAAATTCACTCAGCCAAGTTCTCAAGATCATTCATCTAAAACTACAGCTTACCTAAAATAATTCCCTTACAATCTTAAATATATATTTGCATATCCTAGTCTGAATTTGATTTGTTTCCTCCCAACCTGAGTTCAGTGCTTGTGTAGTATCACGAGGCTGTGAGGATAGAGATGTGCACATAGCCTGGAGAGTACTAACATGTAAATGAGATTTGCCCTGGGGTGGCGGGGACTTCTCCTTTGACATCCATGTTCTGTGCATTGTTGTCTTAAGAAGCTAGACATGTGAAAGCATAGTTTCACTGTGGAAAGCAGCTCATAAATGCTTTGACTGGTTCAGTAAAAGACAGTAAGCCTCTTTAAGTGACAGAAGCTCACATCACTTTGCAAGGGAGTGGAGGAAGTAACTGGGTAGGTAGAGCTCTTCAATGCCTAGAGTCCATGAGGCCTTGCTGGCACAGCAAGCACTAGAAGAAAAAACATTTCACTTCTTGATACACAGCAAAGTAATGAAACCAGTAATGAAACCCTCCATGTCTCCTCCTTACCCAGAAAGAAGATTATTTTGGACAGCACACCCCATGGAAAGAAACCGAAATGTATGAGAATGAATCACAGTAGTGGTGATGTTAAAAGTTCAGCTGTCAATGTCTGGGATGATAGCATGGACTGACAGTATCCTGAGACCTTTCTTACAATGTCATCTTAGCCCATTTCCTGCCACTTAGCTTCTGTTCCTTCCTGTATATCTTCTAATATGACTCCAGATTTTGACAACTTCATATCATTGCAGCACATTCATTTCCAAAATTTATCCATCATTGGTGTCCCAAACTTAAAACAATAAATCATCACTTTAAAAGAGATGCATCTAATATTTTTTTCTCAAAAGGATTATTCCACAAATATGGAAATATGTAAGGAAGTGGGAGATTGACTTTTCTAATTCATTTAACAGAATAATGTCTCATCTTTATCCAGATATGTATAAGTTCAAGGTATGAGAAACAGAATTAGTAATTTTAATTTGCATTTACTTACTTGTGGATTATTTTCATGAATTTATTAACCCAATGTATTTGTTTTTCTATAGCATATTTATTGAATAATTGCTTCAGATTGAGCAGCTATCTATATATTCAAAAATCCAAGATGCTCCAAATTCCACCTTGAGTTTATGGGATTTGCCACAGCCAGAATACAGGAGCACTAAATACATTGCATAGAATCCATTCCTGCTGTATTGTATAGCATATAAGAAAAATATATAAATTCCATGTTCAGACTTGAGTTCCATCCCCAAGTATCTCACATACATGCAAATATTACAAAATCTGGAATACAAAATATTTCTGGACCTTAGTATTTCACGTAAGGTAAACTCAGTTCAATGGCCTTAGGTTAGAGTTTCTTAGCAACCTGTGTTGCAGTCAGGCATACACACATAATTAGTTACAGCTTATGAAATGTGAGCAGGCATGACATACGTTACCTTCAAGCATGACACTTCTGCCTGGTTGACAGGTTCCCAAAGGTAGCACTGTGAGTTTTGAAGCAACAAGAATAAAGCCTGGTTGCTGTTTCCCAGGTGCAAATTACAAGCACTTATTTTAAACCCCATGGGAGTAAAACATAGATTTCTTCTATCATTTCTCACTGAGCAGTTTTGTGTTGTGCAATTCACTTATTTCCACAGTTGGGTTTATTATCCTTGCTAGGAAATCTTTTCAGTAGAGGGTAAAGCTAAAAGATTATAAACATATGGCTAACAACTCCATTAAGGGGATTTATTTCTTCCATTGGTATATCTGCATAAGTACGAGGCTGGATTTAGGCAGATTTTATTTTCACCTTCATTTTACCTATACTGGAGATCTATATTACACAATACAGGAATATATGAATGGAGGACACAGATTGAGAGATCACTAACCTCAGTAATCAGCAGAGCATTCACCTCAGACATCACCTCATGTCCACTCTGGGTTTACACTCATGAAGGCAGACATTCTGAGAACAAACAATCACCGGACTCAGGGCAGGTCTCAGAGTCAACATTGCTCACCATGTTTCTTCTTGGAAATGTCTCTGAATGCAAGTCACACATGTTGTTCTAGCACAGTGGTTCTCAACCTTCTTAATGTGGCCACCCTTAAAACAGTTCCTCATGTTGTGGTGACATCCCCCCCCACAACCATAACTGTTTTCATTGCTACTTTGAAAATGTAATTTTGCTACTGTCATGAATCAGAATGTAAATATTCTTGGAGATAGAGGTTTACCAAAGGGTGATGACTCCCAGGTTAAAAACCACTGTTCTAGCAGAAAATAATCCAGTCTTCTTTAACACACTAAAAATTTGGAGGTATTTTTTCTCTGCCTCCCACAGGAAGGCACATTCCCTGAACCCTGTATGCTCATGAGAGGGGAGTTTCACTTTCCCAGCAACTAGGTTGATATTTTTAAGGACAGCAGAAACAGAACAAAAGCACATTGAGACCAAGACATGTTTTGAGCCCTTACTAGGAGATGGGACCTACAAGAGTCTTGCTTCAGGAGCTTTAAGACTGGGTAAGCCAGAATGTCCCATAGAGATTTTGGGATTCAAGCTCCACCTACAAGTCATTTGAGCCCAAGGAAGAAAACATACTCCCTCTATGTTGCCCTTGCTTCAATTTTAATAAGACACTGATCAAAAGCAATGTGTACTCTTGTGGGGAACAGTTATCCCCTTCTGTCAGGTGTGTCCCAGGGGTTGAATTCAGTTCATCAGTTCTAGTGGTAGTTGACTATGCACACTGAGCCACCTCACCAGCCCAAACTTAGTTTTTTCTGTGGTCCCTTCCCCAAGACTTAGCTTCCTTGGTGCAGTGAGTTATCCATATCCCATCTCTGCATGTTTAGAGCTTAGCTCATTAATGTAGAGGCAATAAAGATTCAAGTATTTAGAGTAAATGTTCAAATAATTTCTAGTAAATGTTCAAAGGCATGATTAGTTATATCAGATATTTCCATGTGGGGACAGAACGCATTTAAGACAGTGACCAATGACACAGAACTCAGAAATTTTGAATATAGACTATACCTCATTATTTCTCCTGGGGATCAGATAATGTTATCCAATATAAATGTACAGAACAAACCATCTGACAATAGAACTGTGAGAGGTTCAAAGCTGGGAATTGGAACTGTTCATAAGAGTGGGCAAATTTAATCATCTTGAAAGCTCTTTAGGTGACTCTAGGTAAATGAAAACATTGGCTGTCATATTGTCTGAGGCTTTTTAGACCTTTACAAATTGGAACAACCACATGAACTTAAGATCTAAATGTGAATAAGCCCCTCAGCAAAAAAATTGTGTGAGACAATGCCTAGAACTGTCCTAACATAGAAAAGGAAGACTGGACAGAGTGATGTTTCACTTCTGGGAGTTGTAAAAACTCAGGGATAGAGAAAATTTGAGACCCTTCCTTCTTGGAGTCATTCATTCTGAATAATGGGTTCTCAAGCCCCTAAGACTCACTTTCTCTGACACATTCACCCACTAAGATCTCCAGCAAACAGCCTGGACATCATCACCACAGCCCTCACTTAGTGAGTATCAGAGAAGACATGGGACTTATCAAGACAAACAGACTGGGACACATAAGCTCTAGTGATGCTCAACTGGATCACTTCCCTGGGGTTGAGAACTACTGCCTTAGAAATTGATGCTACATCTGAGACCCAAGGTTCTGTGTTTCTGTCTGAGCCACTTTCACACCTCTGTCAGGCCTCCTCCTTGTATTTCCATTTGTTTCCCCAAAATCAGAGTTTGAAGTCCTTAAGATTGAAACCCATAAATGATAAGTGCATAACTTAGTTCTCATTAATATTAACTAAATTGATGTAGGAAGGAAAGAGAAAAGGTCCTTTGAGAAAGAGACGGTATCACTTATCCTCAGAGAAATGATATAGGATGAAATAAAAAAGCCAGTTGTTTCTGCCTCTTCATTGTGGTCTCAGCTGTCAGTCATGTGGGTGTGAGCCATGGGATTCCTAATTGAGTCAACAGTGACATCCTGAGTACAAACCTAGATTTGAAATATTTTCTTTTGAAAGGACCTGTCAAGAGCAGTCAATCCATGTGCTATAAGGGGCACAAGTGTAAATTAACTTAGACACTGGTCACAGAAAGTAAATGTGTGGAAAGCCAGATATAGCAATGCCAGGGCCTATGAGGAACAGGATCTGTGCCTGGTTTAGATACTGCAAATTTAATTGATTATTTTCTGTCCTGCTGGTTAAATGCATAAGTGGGTCATTTTCTGCCCTGTGCTGGTGATCTGTGACCTCTGAAACTTACACTCTGACCAGGTGACCAGAGCTTCCAAGATCCTCTTGGGCTTCCCACTCTTATCAGGAGCAAAATTTTACTGAAAACAACATTTGAACTATATTGTATCATATTCTACACACAAGCAAATGAAAAAATGTATGCATCTATTGGAAAGAATGACACTCTCAGAGGAGGTCTCCAACCCCATGGCCTCAGTCTAAGCTACCCTTCTTTATGTCTTACCAGCCAAAAGACTGGAACCCTACTGCCCTCATATCTCTATGACCAATTAGCTAATCACATCAGACTGTAATGCTGAGTTTCAACCAATGGGATGAGATGCTCTCACGACCTACATCAGAAAGAGAAGCCATGCATCCTTTTGGCCAAAGTGTTCCTTAGCCCTGTTTGGGTTCTGGTGCACCTTTGTGCGCAGAGAGATGGCCTTGTCAAAATGTTTTCACATTGGTCTTGTGTTTCTTTGTGTACCACTGAGACTGTTCATTTCTAGCAATACACATTATAATTGCACTCTTCTGGTAAAGTGTGTCCCTAGTGTGACATTTTTGCCTCAGACTCCTAAATAGCTGTGTATACAGTGCTATACGTCCAGCCTGACTCACTGTGCCTTTGGTTTCCTTTCTATAATTGTTCATAAGAATTGCATAGAAAGTTGATTCTAATAATTCTGTCAATCCAGTTAACATCTTCAAAAGAGTTTTTCTCCCCTTTGAGTGTTACTTAAAATAACATTGCATCTTACTATGGGAGTGTTTTCAGCTTTGATTGAAATGAAATACTGCATTTCAACTCCTCATTCCTCCATACCTGTTTCTATAGTCTACCTCACCATTCTAATATTCTGCCTGATTTTCTGACTCTGTTCATTCCTTTTACATCACCCACTCAAATTCCTCCTGTTGAAATCCTGCATGAGCTTTCTTCAAAAATGTAACTTATTCCATGAAGTCTTCCCATGTCACCCATTTCCTGTGATCTGCAACTTCTATGATTCTACATTGCTTGACAACAATGATAATGCCCCTCCATAGGCTGACATGGTTGAATTTTTGGTCCATAGTTAGTAGAAATACTTGGTAAGGATTGGGAGTTATGACCTTGTTGGAGGAAGTGTGTCATTCACTGGGGATGGGCTTTAAGGTTTAAAAATTGCATTCTAGTCTACCCCTGTGAAGAGATATAGTTTAGGATCTAATAAAGCCACTGGAGATCAAAATGCAAAGCTAGCCACAGCTATAGGAGCTGGGTGGTGGTGGTGCACACCTTTAATCCCAGTACTCAGGAGACAGAGACAGATGGATCTCTTTGAGTTCAAGGCTACCCAGAGCTACATGAGAGTGAATCAGCTTAAAAGAGAAAGAGAGTTCACACCTTTAATGCCAGCACAAGAGAGTTATATAAAACAGGAGGCAATCAGTCTTGGGCAGCTAGTCTCCAGCCACATTGAGGGCAGGAAGAGATTTGGTTTCCAGTCACAGGCAAGGCAGGATCTCCATTTTGGCCTTGGTAGAACTACTGGCTGGCTGCTTTACTTTTCTGAACTTCTGCTTGAACCCCAATATCTGTCTCTGGGGTTTTATTATTCATGCTATACATCCCTCCCTTTCTCTGCCTGCAACTTGCTGATGAGATGTAAATTCTCATTTACTTCTCTAGCACCATGCCTGCTTACTGCGCCCATGTTCCCAGATATTATAGTCATGGACTCACCCTCTGAAACTGTTAGCAAACCCCCAGTTAAATGCTTTCTTCTGTAAGCTGCCTTAGTCATGCTGTCTCTTCACAGAAAAAAAGAAAACAAAACTAACAACAATAATAAAAACCACTAAGACAAATACCTATTGCCCAGGAAGCAGTAGCCTCTCAAAATCCCCTCATAGTCTGAACACAAACAATAGGCATGAAGCATGTTTTGTTTGGTGCTGTTGCTGTTGAAGCCGGTCTCCCAGTAGCCCTTGGAGTAGGAAATAATCCTCATCCTGCTGAAATGCTGAACCAAAATTTTTAGAGAATAGCTGGCTTTTATCTTTTCATGCAGCTGATAGGTTGTAAACATGATCTTCTGACTGAGATTCCATTTTATTGTCTAGAACAAGCTCCCTCCACAGTGTACCCTTCCCACATGCATGTCAAATATACCACACGAGATTAAAATAAATAGGAAATGGAAAAAAAGCATCCCAAGCTAAATTTCCTTGAAAATTAAATTCATAAATGTATGACAAAACCAATCTAAAGTATTTCACATTATACTTTTTCATTACCAAGCTGATATTTTGTGTTAAATCCCATTTGTTTAAGAAAAATTACAATTATGGCTCATTGTATGAAACAGACTACAGAAGCTGAGCTCAGAAATGTCATGATTATTTTCCTTGTTCCTTCTGTTATTTTCTTGAATAATAAATAACGCAGAACAGCTAAAGATTCAACCATGACAACCAGTTCATATGCGAAGTATTAAAATACAAGAAGGAAAACTGAATTTGAGGGGTGAAAGTAGTGATAAAAATAACATAGGAATTTTTTTTAATAAAGAGCAGCAAGACTTTTTTCTTCCCAAATATAAAGAGGAAAAGCAGCTCAGGCACAGTTAAAAGTGCTCAACCTGAGTCCTAGTGTAGGTACTCCTTGACTTTGTGAATTTGGAAAACTTATTTAAACTTGTTTAACAAGAATAGCTTCATTTACCAAAGCAAAATAAATAAAAACTACATTGTAGCTTTGTTTTAAGACCAAAGGATAATGGTGTGTAAATTCAAGAGTATTGCCAACATAGCAAATAATACATCAGTTGGCCCTCTCCAAGAAGAGGACTGTGATCAAATTTGACTGACATTTAAAATAAACAATAAAAAGACCTTCAACTGCCATACAAAGGTTATATAAAAAAGGATAAAGAGTAAAGCTGTGGGCTTCCATATTTGATATTATGGTGGCCTGTGCCTGAATTGTATGCATTTACTTGAAATGATTTGAAAAGATGTAATCCATATACCTGGAATGACACTTACTGTGAAAGGATGTAGAAAAGCAAGGATTGAAAATTATCTCATCTATGGACCGAACAGCTGCATATATGGTAGCATCATTTCTGTGTCAGGGACATCTGAATGGAAATTGTAACAAGGGAACAGTAAATCACTGAACTACACCCCTCCATTGATGGAAAGAAAAGTTTATTAGGGGTAAAACTTCCAAAGCCATTTCCTTGTGGAGAGAGAAAAGCAAAATGGAGGAAAAGTGGGCAGATATTATGTGTCAGTAGTCTCAGGTCTTTGAGCTGATATAGGCTGTTTGGATTGATTGGGGACTGGTTGGCTTTGCTGGAGATACTTGACCTTTGGTCAGAATAAAGGAGGCTTCCTGGTATCCCACTGAAACCCATCTTTAGGCCTCTGTTTATCCAATGGCAATCCTTCTATTTACTTGGCCAAAGTCAACAACACTGCCATTTCTAGAGGTGGGGCAGCTTTGGCCCTAACATTAATGAGGAAGTGGTCACTTTAGGTAGTGTGAGAAGAATGAAAACTACGATTTGGTTGGTGCTTCCTGTCACTGGAGATCGGGCCCTGGATACAAGTGTGTTGTAGAAAAGATGCGAGTTCTTACATCCTGACTGGATGCAAGCCCAGTGCATAATCAAAGCTACAATAAATCCTACTTCACACTCACACAAAATTAACAGAACAGTTTTCAAAACACAAGTTTTCAGTTTTCTTAAATTTTGAGGGTTTCTTTATGTCCAAATACAAAATGCTGAGCCAAGTAAAGGATCTTTGTCTTTCCTTCTCCTGTCACAGGGGTAACAAGCAACACCCAGGAGATCCTCTTGTCAGCTGATCCCTTCCCAGAAAACTTGACTCCCCCTCTTGTCTCAATCTCTCAGTCTCCCTCCCAGTTTCTCCCTGCTGTAGTAATAGCCCTGGTCCAGAACTTGGGTCCTGATAATGGTCTGACTCTTTTGCCATGGATGACGTGACTCAGGGTGTGAAGTTTCATCACAATCTTTGTTGGCCAAAAACACCTCCCAGATTCTGCTCACCCTTTTGGAATCACATTCTCTACAAAACCCTACATTATTCTGTTTGACAAACTCTTTCCAGATTGATTTAGGAACATAGGTTCACTTTTTACCTTGTTAACTTACAGAAGGAAACCATAATCATGATTGCAACTCCTCTTATGCCTTTGCTGATAGTTTCATCATTACAACCTGAAACTGTGGATCCTACACTTCACCTATCAGGAATTGTTCAAAAGGGCTGAACAAGGATAAATAGTCTCAGACCTACTGTGAAAGAAGATGCTGCTGCCAACTCTTTTTTTTTTTAAACATGTCGATCCCAGTTCCCTGTCCCTCCCTCCCTCTTACCTTCTCTCCCCCGCCCCTCACATGCACCCTGACCACACTACCGTCCCATTCCCTACCCCAATTCTACATGTAGGGCAATACCATCCAGGTGGGGTCATGTAAATCTGTCAAGTCATTTGAAGTAGGGACTAGGACTTCTCTCCTGTCTCTAGGTTAAGGCAGAGCAACCTCCACAGAAGCAGATATCCTTTAGTCTGAAGAGTGAAGGAATGTTGATTGTGCACCAAGGCACAGGAGCTTGAGATTGTATAGGAAAGAAAAGGGAGGATTTTGGGGGTGCAGGATTCCAGTTGCAGATCTGTCTTCCATGACCCCCCAATAGTCTCAAAGTGGTAAACATTAATGGAGGTTGATATATTGAGCTTCCAGAAAACTAACACTTGCAGGAGCTGTTATTGGGGTACCAGCCTTCTTGTCTGAATTTCTCAGTTCATCTGATACTACATTTATTCTAGGACATCAACTTGACTACATCTGTAGTTTACTAAACCATGAGAAACTGGAGACACACATGAGTGACTGTTCTCGATCGGATCGTTGGAGATTGGAAGACCTACTTTAAATCTGGACCATGCCTCTTGTTGGCAGCCTATTTAAAGACCACAGAAGAAGGAAGGATGATCTGGGCATGGAGGCACATGCCTTTAATCCCAGCACTTCAGAGGCAGAGGCAGGCAGATCTCTGGGAGTTCATGGACAGCCTGGTCTACAAAGCTCCAAAGCTACAAAGACAAAGTCTGTCTTGAAAATACAAAAGAAAAAATAAATAAAAGAAAAAAGGTTTTGCTTTTTTGCCTGCTTATCCCATTCAGACCCTTCACTGGCACTGAAGACCAGCTTAGATATCCAGTCTCATGGACTAAACGACTGTTGGTTGGATTCTTCACCTTTATGTCAGGAGACAGCCATTGTTGGACTAGCTGAAAAACAGTCTATAAACCACTCTAATAAAATCTTCTTTATATGTGTAAATATTCACTCTATCAGTTCTATTCCTCTAGATTACCATAATAATCCTAAAGTTTGGAGATTTTTAGACTTTCAGATGCAATCAATGTGTTTTTTTAAAGATGTCATTGTTGCTTTTCTTTTCTTTTTTATTAATTTTTTCATTTATCTATTTTCCTTATTTTACATATCAATCCCAGTTCACTCTTCCTTCCTCCCTCCCATGCCCCCTGACCACCCTCCCATCATATCCACACTCACTCCACATGTAGGGTGATGCCTTACAGGAGGGGTCATCTAAATCTGTCAAGTCATTTAGAGTAGGGATTAGGGACTAGGTCCTCCCTCCTGCCTCTAGGATAAGGGATAAGGGAGTATCCCTCCATGGAGAATGTGCACTCAAAGTCCTTTTGTGCACCAGGATTGCATCCTGGTTCCACTGTCAGAGATCCCAAAGACTACCCAGGGCTTCTAACTGAGACCCATGTTTAGGCGGTCTGAGTCAGTCCCATGCTGGATTCCCAGCTATTAGTCTGGAGGCCCATTAGCTCCTCCTTGTTCAAGACAACTGTCTCTGGGTGTCTGTGGCCTGATATTGTCCTCCCTCTCTGCATCTGAATTACAGTTCAGCTCAGAGTTTAGTTGTGGGTGTCTGCTTCTGTTTCCATCAGGTACCAGATGAGAGGTGGGGGATAAGTTAGTCACTGATCTCATTATCAGGGAAGGGCATTCATGTTAGCCTTGTCACTGTTGCTCAAATGGTTAGTTGGGGTCAGTCTTGTAGGTCTCTGGACATTTCTCTAGAGTCAGTTGTATCTTCAAACCTAAAATGGCTCCCTCTTTTATGGTCTCTCTCTCTCTCTCTCTCTCTCTCTCTCTCTCTCTCTCTCTCTTCCTTTCTCTTTCTCTCTTCTTCTCCCCTAAATTAATCTTCCTAGTCCCACATACTTTCCTCTCCTCCCCTCCTTTTTCTCCTAGCTACCTTCCCACTCAATGTCCACCACCCCACTCCCAATATGCTCAAGAGATCTTGTCCCTTCCTCCTTCTGTGAGGGATTTGTATGAATCTCTTATATGAGTGAGTACATACCATGTTCCTCTTTTTGTGACTGGATTACCTAATTAAGGATGGTTTCTTCAAGTTCCATCCACTTGCCTGCAAATTTCAAGATTCCATTGTTTGTTTATTTTTTTCTCCCACAAAGTAGTATTCCACTGTGTAAATGTGCCACATCTTCTTTATCAATTCTTCAGTTAAGGGGTATCTAGGTTGCTTCCAGATTCTTGCTATTACAAATAATGCTGCCACAAACATAGTTGAGCACATGTCTTTGTTGTATGGATGTGGATCATTTGGGTATATGCCTAAAAGGGGGATTGCAAGGTCCTCTGAATCCCATTTAATGAGGAACTGCCATACTGATCTCCAAAATGGCTGTACAAGTTTGCACTCCCACCAGCAGTGGATTGATTGTTTTCATTTCTCAACATCCTTTCCAGCATAAGTTGTCATTGGTGTTTCTAATTTTAGCCATTCTGGCAGGAGTAAGATGGTATCTCAGAGTTGTTTGGATGGCTGGATATAGAGCACTTTCTTTAGTGCCTCTCAGCCTTTTTGGTTTCCTCTATTGAGAATTCTCTATTCAATTCTGTACCCCATTTGATGTTTTGTTGACTAGTTTCTTGAGTTCTTGTATATTTTGGGGATCAGCCCTCTGTCAGATGTAGGATTGTTGAAGATCTTTTCCCAGTCTGTGGGCTGCTGTTTGATCTTTTCAACTGTGTCCTTTGCCTTACTTAAGCTTCTCGGTTTGAGGAGGACCCATTTGTTAATTGTCTATTTCAGTGTGTGTGCTACTGGACTTATGTTCAGGAAGCGGTCTTCTGTAACAATTTGTTCAAGGGTACCTCCCACGTTCTCTTCTAAGAGGTTCAGTGAGGCTAGATTTATGTTGAGGTCTTTGATCCATTTGTACTTGAGTTTTGTGCATGGTGATAGATATGGGTCTATCTGCAGTCTTCTACAGACCATCATCCGGTTATGCCAGCACCATTTGTTGATATAGTTTCCTCCTCACATTGTATACTTTTAGCTGTTTTGTCAAAAATCAGGTGTTCATAGGTGTGTGAATTAATGTCAGGATATTCAATCCAATTCCATTGGTATGCCTGTCTACTATGTGCCAATACCAGGTTGTTTTCAGGACTATGGCTCCATAGCACAACTTGAAGTTGGGGATGGTGATGCCTCCTGAAGTTCCTTTATAGTACAGGGTTGTTTTGGCTATCCTGGGTCTTTTGTTTTTCCATATAAAGTTGATTATTATCCTTTCAAGGTTAGTGAAGAATTGTGCTGGAATTTTAATGGGGATTGCATTGAATCTGTAGATTGCTTTTGCAATCTACAGATTATGTTAATCCTACCTATCTAAGAGCATGGGAGATCTTTTCATTTTCTGGTATCTTCTTTAATTTCTTTCTTTAAAGACACAAAGTTCTTAACATAGAGGTCTTTACTTTGTTTGATAACCATTACCACAAGATACTTTATGTTGTTGTTGTTTGTAGCTATTGTAAAGGGTGATGTTTCTCTGATTTCTTTCTGAATCCCTTTGTCATTTGTATATATTTGGGCCACTGATTTTTTTTTTAGTTTATCTTGTACCCTACAAGTTTGCTGAGGGTGTTTATCAGCTGTAGGGGTTCCATGGTAGAGTTTTTTAGGTCCCTTATGTAAACTGTCATATCATCTGCAAATAGAGACAGTTTGACTTCTTCCTTTCCAATTTGGATCCACTTGATCTCCTTTTGTTGTCTTATAGCTTTAGCTAGAACTTCAAGTACAATATGGAAGAGATATGGAGAGGGAGAACAGCCTTGACTTGTTCCTGACTTTGGAGGAATGCCTTAAGGTTCTCTCCATTCAGTTTGATGTTGGCTGTTGGTTTACTGTATATTGCTTTTATTATGTTTAGGTATGTTCCAGTTACCCCTGATCTTTCCAAGACCATTACCATGAAAGGGTGTTGAATTTTATCAAAGGCTTTTTCAGTATCTAGGGAGATGATCATATGGTTTTTCTTTTTCTGTTTGTTAATATGGTGGATCACATTGATAGATTTTCCTATGTTGAACCATCCCTGCAACCCAGGGATGAAGCCTACTTGGTCATGGTGGATGATTTCTCTTATGTAACCTTGGATTTGATTTGCCAGCATTTTATTGAGTATTTTTGCATCAATGTTCATGAGGAATATTGGTTCTCTTTCTTACTTGTGCCATTGTGGCTTGGGTACCAAGGTTTTATGGCCTAGAAAAAAAAGAGTTTGGTAATGAACCTTCTGCTTCTATTTTGAGGCGTACTGCTATTAGTCCTGCCTTGAGTTTCTGGTAGAATTGTTCAGTGAAGCCATCCTTCCCTGGGCTTTTTTTTGGTTAGGAGGCTTTTGATGACTCCTTCTATTTCATTAATAGTTATATGTCTATTTAAGTTGCTTATGTTTTTGATTTAATTTTGATAAGTGATAGTTATCCAGAAATTTGTCTATTATCTTTGAATTTTCAAATTTTGTGGAGTACAGGTTTTCAAAGTATGACCTGAATATTGTCTTGATTTCCTCATTGCCCTTTGTTATATACCCCTTTTTGTTTCTGATTTTGTTAATTTGCATGTTCTCTTTCTGCTTTTTCATTAGTTTGGGTAAAGGTTTGTCTGTCTTGTTGATTTTCTCGAAGAACAAACTCTTTGTTGCATTGATTTTTTTCTATTGTTTTCCTGGTGTTTACTTTATTGATTTCAGTCCTCAAATTGAGTGTTTCCTGGCATCTACTCCTCTGGGGTGTGTTTGCTGCATTTCGTTCCAAGGCTTTCAGTTGTGCTGTTAATTCTCTAATATGAGTATCCTCCATTTTCTTCATATGGGTACTTAGTACAAATGAACTTTCCTCATAGCACTGCTTTCAAGGTGTCCCATAATTTCAGGTACGTTGTGTCCTCATTCTCATGGAATTCTAGGAAGTCTTTCATTTCTTTCCTTATTTCTTCTTTGATCCAGGTATGATGCAATTGCACATTATTCAGTTTCCTTGAGTTTGTAGGATTTCTGCAATTTTTGTTTTGTTTGAATCCCAACTTTAAAGCATGGTGGTCTGATAAAATACAGGGGACTATTCCAATTTCTTTTGTATCTGTTGAGGTTTTATGTCACCTACTATGTGGTCAATTTTAGAGAAGGTTCCATGTGGAGCAGAGTAGGAGGTATATTCTTTTATTTTGGGGATTGAATGTTCTATAGATGTCTGTTAAACCCAATTGAGACATAACTTCTGTTAGTTCTTGTATTTTTTTTGTTAAATTTCTGACTGGTTTTCCTGTCTAGTGGTAAGAGTGGAGTGTTGAAGTCTCCCACTATGAGTGTGAGGTTTTATGTGAACTTTGAGTTTTAGTAGTGTTCGTTTACGAATGTGGGTGCCTTTGTATTTGGGGCATAGATATTCAGAATTGACACTTTGTGCTGACAGATTTCTCCTGGGATGAATATGAAATGACCTTCTTCATCTCTTTTGATTGATTTTGGTTTGAAGTCTAACTTATTAGATATTAGGATAGCTGCTTCCGTTTTGGGTCCATTTGATTGGAAAATCTTTTCACAACCCTTTACCCTGAGGTAATGTCTGCCTTTTTGAAGCTTAGATGTATTTTTTATATGCAACAGAAGGATGGATACTGCCTTCGTATAAATTCTGTCAGGCTGTGTCTTTTTATAGGTAAGTTAAGACCATTAATGTTGAGGGAAAGTAAGGACCATTGATTGTTAATTCTTTTTTATTTTGATTTGTTTTTGGCAGTGGTATTGTGAATATATTTGCCCTGCTTTACCTTTGGGTTCCAGTGAAGTGGGAGTATCTATTGTCTATGTCTTTGTGAGCATAGTTAACTTCCTTGGGTTGGAGCTTTCCTTCTAGAACTTTCTTTAGGGCTGGATTTGTACATATGTATTGTGAAAATTTGGCTTTGTCATTAAATATATTGTTTTGTCCATCCATAGTGATTGAGAGTTTTGATGGAAATAGTAGCCTGGGCTGGCATCTGTGGACTCTTAGTACATCTATCCAGGACTTTCTGGCCTTGAGTGTTTCCATGGAGAAGTCACGTGTAATTTTGATAGGTCTGCCTTTATGTTTCTGACATTTTTTCTTCTCTGCTCTTAATATTCTTTCTTTATTCTGTATGTTAGGTGTTTTGATTATTATGTGGCCAGGGGTCTCTTTTATTTGGTCCAGTCTATTTGGTGTTCAGTATGCTTCTTGTACTTTCATGGGCATGTCCTTTTTCAGATTTGAAAAGTTTTCTTCAGTGATTTTGTTGAATATGTTTTCTGTACCTTTGTGCTGGGCTTCTTTGACTTCTATGCCTATTATTCTTAGGTTTGGCCTTTTCACAGTGACCCACATTTCCTGGATGTTTTGTATTAAAGATTTGTTGGATTTAAGATTTTCCTTGGTAGTTGAATCTATTTCCTCTAGTTTATGTTCAGCACCTGAGATTCTCTCTTGGATCTCTTGAATTCTGCTGGTTACTCTTGCATCTGTAGTTCCTGATCATTTGCCCAGTTTTTCTATTTCCAGCATTCCCTGAGTTTGTGTTTTCTTTATTGTCTCTATTTCAATTTTTAAGTCTTGAAGTGTTTGAGTTGTTTCCTTCAACTGTTTGATTGTTTTTTGTTTGTTTGTTTGCTTTCCTTACTTTCTTTAAGAGATTTGTTCATTTCTTCCTTTTTTTATTTTTTTATTTTTTTATTTTTATTTTTTGGCGTGGTCTTTTACTCCATTTCTTCCAATTTTTTGTTTGTTTTTTCTTCCATTTCCTTAAGGGATTTTCTCATATCGTCTTTGAGAAATTTTTTTCTCTATTATTTTTATGCAGATATTTTTAAGTCATTCACTTCTGCTTCATCTGCTTTTGTGTGTTCAGGTATAGCTGATATAAAGTCCCTATTTTCTGGTGGTGTCATGCTTGTCTTTCCAATGTTAGGTGTTTTCTTGTATTGCAGTCTTCCCATCATTTCTTCCAGTGGGTGCAGGTAGGGTCTCTTTCTATACTACTCCCCTTGTGGGCTTAGGTGCATCAGGAGCACTGGGACAGAGCCAACAATCCTGCCACCTTCGGGGAATTTGCTGGAGCTGATCTGAGCACACTAGGCATGCCTATCCATGAGGGACCACCCAAAATTTCCACCTGCCCAATCTCTGACACCCACCGCTGGCCCTCTACCTGGAGGCCCCTCGCAGAGATCCACCTACCCCATGTGGCTCCTCTGAGTTCCTGTGGGCTGGCTCCTTGACCCCCATCACAGGGCCTCTACTAAAGAGGCCTCAGCTGGAGAGTGCGAGGCCCAGGCTAGATCTGCCCATAGGTATAAGGAACATCCTGAGTTCCAGCCTTCGGGATATTTGACCCCCATCACCAGTCTTCTGCTGGAGCCTGATCGCTGACTCTAGGCCCCTGTCTGTGGAGAGACCTCCTAGAGAGCTTGAACCACCTAGAGCAACAGGAATTTAACCTCTGACCCACCTAAGCCCACCGGGGAAGTACCATAGAGAGAGGGAGATACCCCACCAACACCTTCTGGAAGAAGCTATGGGAAGACGGCAATACAAGAAAACACCTAACAATAGAAATTCAAGCATAACACCACCAGAATCTAGGGAATCTACACCACATAGACCTGAACACCTCAAAGCAGATGAAGCAGAAGAGAACGACTCAAAATTTTTCATCATAAAAATGATAGAGGCCCTCAAAGAAAATCCCATAAAGAAATGGAAGAAAACATAAACAAAATTGGAAGAAAGGAAGAAATGAACAAATTTCTTAAAGAAAGTAAAGAAAGCCAAAAAAAAAAAAACAAAAACAAAAACAAAAAACAAAACAAAACAAAACAAAACAAAAACAATTAAGCAAGTGGAGGAAATGGTTCAAGACTTGAAAACTGAAATAGAGACAATAAAGGAAACACAAACCAAAGGAATGGTGGTGGAAATAGAAAAACTGGGCAAATGATAAGGAACTATAGACACAAGCATAACGAACAGAGTACAAGAGATGGAAGAGAGAATCTCAGGTGCAGAAGATAAACCAGAGGAAATAGATTCATCATAAATACAAAAAATCCTTAACACAAAATATCCAGGAAATGTGGGTCACAGTGAAAAGGTCAAACCTAAGAACAACAGGCACAGAGGAAGATGAGGAAGCCCAGCTCAAAGGTGCAGAAAACATATTCAACAAAATCATTGAGGAAAACTTTCCAAATCTGAAAAAGGACATGCCCATGAAAGTACGAGAATCATACCATACACCAAATAGACTGGACCAAAGAAAAAAGACCCCTGGCCACATAAAAATCAAAACACCTAACATACAGAATAAAGAAAAATAAGAGCAGAAACATAAAGGCAGGCCTATCAAATACACGTGACTTCTCCATGGAAACACTCAAGGCCAGAAGGTCCTGGATAGATGTTCTACAATTATTTAGAGTTCACGGATGCCATCCCAGGCTACTATACCCAGCAAAACTCTCAATCACTATAGATGGAGAAAACAATATATTTAATAACAAAGCCAAATTTTCACAATATGTATCTACAAATCCAGCCCTACAGAAAGTTCTAGAAGGAAAGCTCCAACCCAAGGAAGTTAACTATGTTCACAAAGACATAGGCAACAGATAACTCCACTTCACCAGAACCCAAGGGTAGCACAGGATAAACATACTCACATACCACTGCCAACAATAAATCTAAAACAAGCATTAACAATCACTGGTCCTTACTCTCCTTCAGCATTAATGGTCTTAACTAGCCTGTTAAAGGACACAGGCTAACAAAATGGATACGAAGACAGAATCCATCCTTCTGCTGCATACAAGAAACACATCTAAGCTTCAAAGATAGACATTACCTCAGGGTAAAGGGCTGGGAAAAGATCTTCCAATCAAATGGGCCCAAGAAGCAAGCAGGTGTGGCTACCCTAATATCTAACAAGTTAGACTTCAAACCAAAATTAATCAAAAGAGATGAAGATGGTCATTTTGTATTCATCCCAGGAGAAATCCATCAACACAAAATATCAATTCTGAACATCTATGCCCCAAATACAAAGGCACCCACATTCATAAAAGAAATGCTAACTAAAACTCAAAGCTCACATGAAACCTCACACACTTATACTGGGAGACTCAACATGCCACTCTCGCCACTAGACAGGACCAGTCATAAACATAACAAAGAATCAAAAGAACTAACAGGAGTGATATCTCAGTTGGGTTTAACAGACATCTATAGAACATTCCATCCAAACACAAAAGAATATACATTCTTCTCTGCTCCATCTGGAACCTTCTCTAAAATTGACCACACACTAGGTGGGATAATAAACCTCAAGAGATACAAAAGAAATTGGAATAGTCTCCTGTATCTTATCAGACCACCATGCTTTAAAATTGGAATTCAACAACAACACAAATCACAAAAAACCTCCAAACTCATGAAAACTGAACAATGCACAATTCTATGATACCTGGGCCAAAGAAAAAATTTAAGGACTTCCTAAAATTTAACGAGAATGAGGACACAACGTACCTGAACTTATGGGAAACCTTCAAAGCAGTGTTATGAGGGAAGTTCATTGCACTAACTGCCCATATGAAGAAAACAGAGGAATTAACAGAACAACTGAAAGCCTTAGAACAAAAAGCAGCAAACTCACCCCAGAGGAGTAAATGCCAGGAAATAATCAATTTGTGGACTGAAATCAATAAAATGGAAACCAGGAAAACAATACAAAAAATCAATGCAACAAAGAGTTGGTTTTTCGAGAAAATCAACAAGATAGACAAATCTTTATCCAAATTAACGAAAAAGCAGAAAGAGAACATGTAAATTAACAAAATCAGAAAAGAAAAGGGGAACATAACAAGGGACAATGAGGAAATCCAGACAATTTTCAGGTCATATTTGAAAACCTGTATCCACAAAATTTGAAAATACAAAGGAAATGGACAAATTTCTAGATAACTATCACTTACCAAAATTAAATCAAGAACAGACAAACAACTTAAATAGACCTATAACCCGCAACGAAATAGAATCAGTCATCAAAAGCCTTCCAACAAAAAAAAAAAAAAAAGCCCAGGGCCTGATGACTTCAGTGCAGAAGTCTACCAGACATTCAAGGAAGAACTAATACCAATACTTCTCAAATTATTCCACACAATAGAAACAGAAGGTTCATTACCAAACTCTTTTTATGAGGCCACAATCACCTTGGTACCCAAGCCACACAAAATCACAACTAAGAAAGAAAACTAGAGACCAATATCCCTGATGAACATCAATGCAAAAAATACTCAATAAAATATTGACAAAATGAATCCAAGAATACATCAGAGAAATCATCCAACATGATGAAGTAGGCTTCATCCCTGGTTTGCATGGATGATTTGACATATAAAAATCTATCAATGTGATCTACCATATAAACAACCTGAAAAAGAAAAACCATATGATCATCTCCCTAAATGCTAAAAAAGACTTTGAGAAAATCAACACCCTTTTATAATAAACGTCTTAGAGAAATCAAGGATAACAGGAACATACCTAAACATAATAAGAGCAATATACAGTAAACCAACAGCCAGCATCAATCTGCATGGAGAGAAGTTTAAGGCATTCCTCTAAAATCAGGGACAAGTCAAGGCTGCCTTCTCTCCATATATATATATATATATATATATATATATATATATATATATATATATATCATATTGTACTTTAAGTTCTAGCTAAAGCTGTAAGACAACAAATGAGATCAAGTGGATCCAAATTGGAAAGGAAGAAGTCAAACTGTCTCTATTTGCAGATGATATGATAGTTTACATAAGGGACACACAAAAAAAAAATCTACCAGGGAACCCTTACAGCTGATAAACACCTTCAGCAAACTAGCAGGATACAAGATAAACTCAAAAAATCAGTAGCCCTACTTTATTCAGATGACAAAGGGGATGAGAAAGAAATCAGAGAAACATTACCCTTTACAATAGCCACAAACAACATAACGTATCTTGGGGTAATGCTTACCAAACAAGTGAAAGACCTATATAATAAGAACCTTGTGACTTTAAAGAAAGAAATTAAAGAAGATAACAGAAAATGGAAGCTCTTCCATGCTCTTGGATAGGTAGTATAATTTATTTACAAACTAATGGGATTTCATATGCCTTCTCCATTTACCCTTAAATGAATTCATCTTTCTCTCTCTTTCTCCACCCCCTCTCTCCATCCCTGACTAAACATTTAGCTCATTGTTTTCTTTTATATCACATATGTTCTACCATACTGTCTCACTATATTTCCTTTCTTGGGCTACAAGCTCATAGTTTCCCAAGAAGCTTCTCCATGCAGACTTCATTTTGGTTATGATGTCCTCTGACCCTTCATTTCCCCAGCCCCACTACTTTTCTTCACCTGCTTGACTATTCTGCACTAAACATCTCCCTTCTCTACCCATTTCACTTATATGTACTCTCCCCTCTCTTTAAATGCACCCCATGGCCTGTTTCTAGTTTCCTAACTTCCACAAGTACTTCACCTTCACATTGGATACAGAAAACAAAATAAATGAAAGCAGGGCCCCTATATTAGAGGAACACCTATCGTGGGCTTGGTAAACTCACTCCGTATACTTTTCACAGTTCTATTTATTTATCTGCAAATTTCAACTTTACTCACAGCTGAGCAATGTTCCACTGTATATATACTCCACATCCTCATTACCCATTCCATGTAGATTGATTCTCCTCCCTGAGTATGTGAGTAGAGAGGCAATGACGTAGATAGGAAAGTATCTCTGTAGTAACACATGTAATCATATAGCTGAGTCATATGTTAAGTCTGTTTCTAGTTGGAAAAACTTTAAGACTGATTTTCAGGGTGGCTGCACTGGCCCACATCCTCACTACCAGTGTGTAAATAGACTGAACTCCTCACAATCATCTCATCCTTTCTCACCATTTGCATTCCTGATGAAGTCCACTCTGTCTGGAGTGAGATGAAATCTTAAAGTAGCTTTAATCTGAAGCTCCCTGGAATCTATGGATATTGAACACCTTGAAAGTATTTACTAGCCCTTTGTATTTCTTTGGAGAACATTCTATTTCCATTCAGAGCCTATGTCTAATTAAGATGTTTGTTTTCCCTGGCATTTAGGGTTTTGTGTGTGTGTGTGTGTGTGTGTGTGTGTGTGTGTGTGTGTGTGTGTGTATGTGTGTGTGTGTGTGTGTTTTTTGTTTGCTTATTTTTTAGTTTAGTGTTGTTATTGGATATATACATATATACTCTACAGACTAATTCCCCATCCAAATATATAGCTGGCAAAGACTTTCTCATTCTGTGAGCTGCCTAGAAAACAACACAAAATGACCATGCATTTTTGAATCATAGCTCTTAACACTCCTGGTTCTTCAACACAAAAGACAAGAACTGGCAGATGGGTTTAGTAAAGAAGATTTTGCTGCCTCTGAGAACATAACTGTAGTAGGCTTTCTCAGAAAGCCATGCCCCAAATCATGGCAAGGAGACTTGTTATTAATTATGAATGCTAGGCCTTGGTTTATGCTTGTTCCTCCAGCTCTTACAACTTAATTTAACCTGATTCTCTTCATCTACATTTTGCCTCAGGTTTTTTACCTTTCTTTCATTGTGTATGTCCTACTTTCTTACTTCTTCCCTGGTTGGTTAGGGGACTGGCTGGCCCCAGGTTTCTCCCTCATTTTTCTCCTCCATTCTCTTGTTTCAATTCCTCCTACTACTATTTCTCTCTGCCTGCCAGTCCTGCATAACTCTCCTCTGCCTAGCTATTGGCCATTCAGCTTTTTATTAGATCAATTAGATGCCTTAGGCAGGCAAAGTAAAACAGCAACACATGTTTACATAGTTAAACAAATGCAGCATAAACAAAAGCAACTCATCTTAAATAGTTAAACAAATATTCTATCCCACAAGACATAATTCACTATCAAAGTTAAGCACCAACTTAGGAAAAAAATGACAAAATGAATGTCTCAATTAGGGTTTCTATTGATGTGAAGAGACACTATGACCATGGCAATTCTCATAAAGGAAAACATTTAATTGGGGCTAGCTTACACTTCAGAGGTTTAGTCCATTATCATCATAGTGGGAAGCATGGTGGCATGCAGGCAGAAACAGTGCTGGAGAAGGAGCTGCGAGTTCTACATGTTAACCCACAAGCAGCAAAAGACTGTGTGTCACATCATGTCTCATACATAATGCAGTTATTGTAAGACAACTACAGTTAAGTTTTTGAAATAATAATTCTTCTAAGTATTGATGTATAGATCACATCTAGAATCCAATTAAAAGAAACAAAATGTAATCAACAAAATATTTTCTAAGACAAATGGATGATTAGATATTTGATGATATTAAAATTATTTCAAGCATGGTAATGGTCTTATGACTTTTTAAATCACTAAAATATTTGAAAATTAACTGGCATGATTCTAGGATTTGGGCCAGTGTTAAAATGAGGTTGTTTTGAGCTGTTAATTCTTGGAACTGGTCAAAGGGCACATATGAATTTATTAAAATCCCTTCTCTAATTTTACATATTTTTAAATTTTTATAAACCTTTCTATTACTGAAATAAGTTTTTAATTGTGCAGGTCATGTCACTCAGCTACCAGAGTTTCTGGGATCACGACATAAAGCACAGAAATGTATTCTCAGATGAATGCTCACTCTCTGCTAAAGACAATGTTATATTTGAACACTTTTTTGCTTCCCTAGCCTTAAAGAATAAATGATTCTTTGGAACAGAAAAAGAAATGAAGTGTCAAAGTCAGAGCTGGAAAGAGAGGGATGGGGCACAGCTCTGGGAAGAATGTGGAGGAGAGGGGTCACAGCTCCAGGAAGAGTGTCCAGGAGAGATGGGGCACATCTGTGGGAAGAGCATTCAGGTGGGAAGAAAGTCTCCTAAGAGTCTCCTGATGAGAAACAACTGTTTCTGAGATTTTGTGTGCTCTGATATTCCTCAAGAACTAAAGAGTGAAAAATGTAACATTCTATTAAAATTTTAATCCATAATGACAGCTGTTGTAAGTTAGGAGGAGAAAGAGAAACCATGGTAAATGCTCTCGAGGTCTGAACTCCTGGGAATATACAGAGAGGGTAATCCTTTGCTCCATGGCTAAAATGACAAAAAAAAGACAGGGGAAAAAAAAACAATGTTCCACAATCCTTTTGAGGGCATGCTCCCAATAGCCTGAAAGCACACTCTGAGTCCTCAGCAAGAAGAGGAAGCCCTGGATGAGTCAAGTCCTGGGTGAATTGTACTGTTGACATGGGCATGGCCTTGCCAAGGCCTTCAAGTTCTCAGCTCCAGGGAGTGGCAAAGTCTTACCCTGGTGACACCAAAGAGGGATGGGATAGCAAAGCCACCCTTGGGAGTCTATCCCTGGGACCACTATGTAGAAAGGCCTCCTACCAAGACTAGCCAACCCTGCCCCAGTGCTGTTCCTGGGTTGTGGAGGTAACTGACTCCACTTTATCCCAGTTTTACTGAATGTGTGTCTGCGTGTCCGTCATTTCTTTATGTCTTCACCACCCCTACTCAGGGCTTAAAGATACAAGCCAGAAATGATGAATAGAACCCCATATTTTCATGGTTTCTATTGCCTTTCAATAATGACAAGCTGGGGACTAAGTCTTTACCACATTCCACATATGAACTATAGGCAAGTGGATGAGCTGAGATGTTACTTTGAGTTTGGTTATAAGAAATCCCAAGATGCCTAGGTGTGTAGGGTGTCATATGACACAAAAGGTCTTCTACCACCATTGGGAGAGGAAAGGAAGAAAGGCTGAGGGTGGCTACACAGTAATCAGCAGATTGGATGTTTCAGATTTAACCAAACATCCAGAAGACAAGGATTTCCAAACTCTTGCAGTCTCTGACTCTTTCAGTGATGCAGATTACTTTCATATATTCCTCGATATTTATACAAAAGACCCCTATCCACATATTACAGAGATGCTTCCATATCAGTGTTTAGCATAACACTACTCGTAGCAATTATGCACCAGCCCATGTATCCACCAGTGGAATATATAAAGAAAGCATGGTACATACATTTCCAAAAACAATGGATCCCACTGGAGATACTCTTAATAAGTGAACTAATTCAGCCTCAAAAAGAGTAATATCACATCCTACTATTTATGTGTTCTATATTTATTCAGATACAAAATTATAATTACGGTTGATATGAAAGTATAAAGGAGGAGTCAGAGAGGTGTCTCATTGGTTAAGAATGCTTGCTGCTCTCCTAAAGAATTCAAATTCTATTCTCAGAGCCTATTCCCAGTGGTTCACACCATCTGTAACTCCAACTCCAGCTCTTGGATATCTGATACCCTCTTCTAGTTTCCATGGGAAACTGTGGTATGCACTTGCACATAAATGAATAATACTAAATCATAAAAAAGAAAACAGAAAAGGTGTTTAGTGGAACAAGAACAGATATGTGGGAAAGAAAAGAAGGGGAAAGCAGAGAAAGGGAAGGATAGCACAGAAAGGGGAGGGTAGTGTAGAAGGGGAAGGGTAGCAGGGAAAGGGGAGGGTAGCAGAGAAATGGGGAGGGGTAACAGAGAAGGGAGAGGGGACAGAGAAAGAGGAGGGTGGTAGAGAACAGGGAGGGTAGCAAAGAAAAGGGAGGGTAGAAGAGAAGGGGGAGGAGAATACAAAGGGGAGAGGAGGAGAGAAGGGGAGGGGAGTAGAGAAGGGGGGTTGTAGAGAAGAGAAGTGTAGCAGAGGAAGAAGAGGGGAGCAGAGAATGGGGAGTGTGTTCAAAATGCATCATATATTTACACAAAACTGGCTTTACCTAACACAAACCCACTTCAACTAAAACAAAACAAATTGAAAATGATGCTTCCAGGAGGATGCTGCCCCACCCGACCCAGCCCAGCCCAGCCTTCTGTGAGCCTTGCACCTCCCTGCAGAGGGTGCCACTGTCTTCCCCTCCTCTGCCTCCTGAATCCACCTAGGTTTATCTTGTGTGGGAAATTTTAACTTGGAATCATCCACAGAGACAATTCCAGTGAATTTAATTGCCATTTCTCCTAGATAATGTAGAGGACATATCATAAAGAATGGTAGTGATGTCAACTTGATAATGTAGACAAACTTGATTCAGGAAAAGCTGGTGAGATGTAATGATAAATGTGAAAAGCTAGTGTGACCATTTTCTTTCACTCATACTTACCAGGTTTGAAAATAAAGGACTGTCACTCTCTCTCTCACACACACACACATCACTAGATGATACATATAAATAAACATATACACATATATGTCATTATATATATATATATCACTAGAAAATAGTTAAATTTATTGTACTTTGATTTTGCTTAGTAACAACGTACTCTACACATAATGACTTAAAATGACACTCATTTATTAGTTCATAGTCTCCTTGTGTCTCTCTGTGTCTCCTTGGCAAAGCATGGCTAAATACTCTACTTGGCATCTCAAAAAGCTGAACTCAAACAGTTGTCCATTCTTATTTCTCGTCTGGGGGATCTGGAGGAAAATCTGCTTAGAAACACATACCTTTCTGGAGAAGTTCAGTTCCATATGCCTGAAGGGCCAAGGTCCTTGTTTCCACAGTGTCCAGTGTCATGTCTCCCAGAAACCACCTCATTATCTTTTTTCTCTGTTCAAGCTAGCAATTCTGCACTGAATTTTTCTCATTCTTCAAATCTTTGATTTTCATTTTAGAGAATGATAAACAAATATTTTCTTTTTTAATAATTAAAACTGTAAAAAAAAAAGATACCATTAAGACAGTGAGATGCACCAGACTGAAAGTATATACAGAATAACCATACTGAGGCTGAGAACCTTCATACTGTATTTCATTTCTCACCACAAATTTTACTTTTGTGTAATTATCTGTCAGCAAAAACAAGAAATTGCAGGGTTAAAACTAGAAAACCAAAACAGCTTTAGAGTTCCTTTCATTACCCACATGTGCATTACCTGCATTTAGTCCTTCCTCATCACACAATATTTACCCTTTCTTTTTCTCCTCTCTATGTGTTGTAGTGTACTCATATCTATACTCACTCTCTCTCTCTCTCTCTCTCTCTCTCACACACACACACACACCACATGTAACACGTTATATATATTTACAGGCAATTTCTGAGTTTCTGTGACCTTGCTTAATATTATATACAATCTAAGAGGTTCCACTTTCCTGGGAATTTTTTTTATTTCAGTTTTCCTTACAGCTATATAATATTACATTTTATATATGCATAAGATTTTCATTATCTATTCATCTCTTGATGAGTAGCTAGAGTGGTTCTATTCTGTTGTTATAGTGAATAAAGCAGTAATAAATATGGGATGTAAACATCTCTATAGGGCTTGTAGAGTTCTCTAGCTGTATATCCAGAAACAAAATAGCTAGGTCATGGGGTAGTTCTACTTTATTTTTTGAGGGACATCCAAATTGATTTCCATAATATTTATAATAATTTGAATTCCCTCAAGCAGTATATAATGGTTCATCTTTCTCCATATTCTTTCCAAGTTTTGCTGTTAGAATTTTATTAATTTGTTTATTGCTTTATAATTTATTTATCTTAATTTTTATGTGCATTGGTGGTTTGCCTGCACATCTGTGTGAAGGTGCCAGACACTCTGGAACTGTAGTCACAGACAGTTTTGAGCTGCCATCTGGATTCTGGGAATTGAATTTCAGTCATTTCAGAGAACAGTTAGTGCTCTTAACCACTGAGCAATCTCTTCAGTACCTGCTGTTATTCTTGATGGCATCAATTCTTGACTGGTATAAGGCAATATCTCAAAATAGTTTAAATTTGCATTTCCCTTATTACTAAAGATATTGAACAAGTTTTAAAAATAGTTATTGGCAGGATCAAAGACCTCATAATAAAACCAAATAAATACATTAACCATGGTAGAAGAGAATGTGGGGAATAGCCTTGAATATATTGATAAAGGTGACAACTTTCGGAACAGAACAGATAGCGCCAGCCACTATGATCAAAATTTAGTAAATGGGACCTCATGAAACCGAATAGCTTCTGTAAGGCAAAAGACATCATCACTTGGACAAAGGAACATCCTATGGAATGGCAAAGGATTTTTTTCCAAATCTACATTTGATGGAGGACTAATATAAAAAAAACACAAGAAACTAGATATCAAAATACAAATATTCTGATTTTAAGATAGGATACAGATCTAAACAAAACTCTCAGTAGAGGAATCTCAAATGGCTGGAAACATTTAAAGAAATGTTCAACATCCTTAACCATAATGGAGGGAAGTTCAAATAAAAACTATTTTGACAGTCTCTCTTACACCTGTCAGGATGATTAAGATCAACAACACCAATGACAGTTGATGATGGTGAGGATGTAAAGCAAGGGGAACCCTCCTCCATGGATGTTAAGCTCCATGAAATAATTCTTTTATAAACTGTGAAGATGTGTTGTTCTCTTTGTTTTAATAAAGAGCTAAATGGACAATCACTAGGCCAGAGAGCCACACTGAGAAAATGCTGGAAAGAAGGGCAGAGTCTCCAGGCAGATGGGATGTGGGTTAGTAGGGAGAACAGGGGAGGACGGGAAGGTGCAGGAACTGGAACTAACATGTGAAACAAGCTTGTTTCAAATTTAAAGAAAAAAGTTATCAAAAGATGAAAAATACTATAAGACAATGACATCTATTTTACCTTTTCAATATAAAACAAAAAAAATCATCTTTGGCTGACTTGTGTACAGTGCACATTATATATTTGTATTAATTCAGATAAGTATGTTAAATTTGAAAGTCTATGTGTTTTCACACCAAGGGGACCTGCTGCAGTCCAAAAAAAAATAAACATGCAGTAATATTTCATCCAATAAGACAAGTGGTTGTCCCATCAGAATGCATGTGTTCTGATAGAGATAAACCCAGTCACAAGATGCTGGGCCTACCACCTTTTGTATAACAGCAAAACTGTTCTTAAAGTAAATCTCTTGTGAAGCCATAAGCACTCTCTTTCAGTGAAATATTCAGCAGTCAATTTTTTCAGCACACAATTTTCCCAAGTACTGATATACTGGATTACTCCCCCCGACATTCTGTGGGAGCTCCAGTGGGGAGTTTAGTCACACAGTCAATAACACTGGTTCCTGTAGTCTAATCTCTACTTCATTCCCTGACATAGACTCAGAAGTCAACACCCTGTGATTATCTTCTATTTGGCAGGACATTTGGTCAGGAGAGAAATCTTTCATATGGATCACATCCCAGACTTTCTAGATAGAGGTGGCATATCCCAGCTTGTTTGGTTCCTAGTCTTTCCTGAAATGGGTGCCCTAAATTCATCTACAGCTGACTTGGGAAAGTGCTAACCTCAGTTAACCCCCACTCTATGCTAAAACAGCTTTTAATTCCCTATAACTATCCTCACCTCAGTTTATCTATCGATACAGGATTTTAACCTAGGAATATAGTACCATGTAGCAGTTCCCTTTATCCATTCTTAGAATTTAAAGCCTCCTAAATCAGCCCTTTTGCCTCTTACTGTGACCTAAAAATCTTTCTAGCCATGACTCCCTGGAGCTACAAGATGCTGATAGTGTCACCTGGGACAAGTTCCTATCTGCTTTTGTCCCTGAGATATGCAAGCTCAGAGAATTGCCTCTCTGTGTGTGTGTGTGTGTGTGTGTGTGTGTGTGTGTGTGTGTGTGTGTGTGTGTGTATTGGAAACCTGAGAGCAAAGGAAAGAAGAAAATAAAGAAAATGATTTGAACAGTATGTGTGTGAACTTGTACTTCTTTGATTAGAAACTTTCTAAGTCCTTTCACTATGGTGAGGCAAAGAACCTTGGCAGGAATTTAGTAGAGCTGGAGTCTGCTGATCCCTGTTAGTGACTATATATCAATGAAAATAGACGGCCCAAGTGATCTAGCATCTTGGTGCCTCTGTTACAGTCTCCTTAGAGTTCTGCATCCAGAACAGCTTCAAGTCTCCTAGCTTTAAGGTACAGCCACATAAGTTACTCCAGCCAACTTGACCAGTATCCCAATTTTCCAAGGGATCCCCAAAGATGCCAGCACTCACAAACAACAGGAAGCAGTCTAGAGAAAAACAACACCTATTTCCTGAGAGATGGAGTAATGGCTTTGGTCATATGATGTGTTGTGGATGTTCTCATCATTTGTGGTGGTGGGGTTGCATGTTGTTATAGGTCATAGTCAGGAGAAAGGCTAAACAAAGGAGTTAGAGTCAAGGGTCTCTTTCTGGAGGAAAAGGGGGAAGATGTAATATAAAAATTAAGTAAAAGAGTAGACTATGGAAAAGTCTAGAGACCTACAAGACTGCCACCAACTAACAATTTGAGCAACCATGGAAAGGCTACCATAAATGCCCTTCCAGGATAGTGAGATCAACAACTAACTTATCCACCATCATGGAGCCCTCATCTAGTACCTGTTGGAAACAGAAGCAAACACCCATAACTAAACACTGAGTCGAAATAGAATCTAGATGCAGAGGGAGAGGACAAGACCAGGCTGCAGAAACACATAGAGACAGCTGACTGAAGAAGGAGGAGCTAACGGGCCCCCAGACTGATAGCTGGGAATCCAGCATGGGACTGACTCAGACCCCCTGAATATGGGTCTCAGCCAGAAGGACTGAGTATTCTAAGGGACCTCAGACAGTGAAACCAGGATGTATTCCTGGTGCACAAAGGGACCTTGTGAACACATCCCCCATGGAGGGACACTGCCTTAACCTAGAGACAGGAGAGAAGTCCTAATCCCTACTTCAAATGACTTGACAGATTTACACGACCCCACCTGGATGGCATTGCCCTACATGTGGAATTGAGGTGGGGGGGGATGGTCAGGGTGCATGTGAGGGGGCAGAGAGGGTAAGAGGGAAGGAGAGGGAACTGGGATCAACATGTAAAATAAATAAATAAATAAAAAGAGTAGACTATGAATTCAATTTAATTCAAAAAACAAATCTCAAAATATTTTACTTTGGCATGTATTTTGGTTTATTGATATAAATTTAAATTTATTTTTGTTACACTGTACTATGTTTCTACTCTTGTTTGGGGTATTGGGTTACACAGCTTATTTAAAAATGTAATGCATAATAATCAAAGCTGTAGTCATGTTAGGTATGTTTTCTATTTTAAAGGGATATATTTAGATAGACAGATGGTATTCAAACACTTCAAAGGCCTACAGTATGTGGCATTTAAGATGTTTAATAACCTGAGGACTTTCATGTCAGTAAGACATGCCTACTTCTGGTAGCACCAATTTACTTCAAAAGAAAATAATGGGCATCAAAGAACCTCCATATGGAGTTTGCTTCCTTTATGGAGAAAGATAGCCATTTGGGCAAAGAAAAAAGCTGCCCTTGCTTCAACTAGTGAGAGTATGCTGTTCAAATTGAACAAACAGAACACAAAAGAAAGTGACTGCCAAACTTTGCCAAGACAAAGTAATACAATCCTTCAAAATTTCTTGCCTAAATGGAGTCCTCACCCCAGTGTTCTAGTTTTTTTGGTACAGGCATGTAGTCTGTATACTACCAAAAGAGAAACATTGACACCAACAAAATAGCCACAAAATCTTTGACCTACAATCTCTACTGCCTGCAAAATGTGCTAGGGCAATGTTAGCACAAATCTTATGGGAACAGCCAACCAATGTCTGATTTGACTTAAGGCCTACTCCACGAGAAGGAGCCCCACCTGAAAATGCTTCAGTAACTAAGAACAAGAGACAAGATAGCCCAGAGACCAAGAGTAAAATCAAATAGGACTGGTCCAAAAATAAATCAATAAAATGTTTACTAATGATGTCCCACTATAGTCATTGACCACTGTCTTATACATTCAACATCAGAGACTTCTGGCAGCAGGGGGGAGGAGATAAAGAAAGAGACCCACAGCAAGACATTGTGAGGAGAGTCTAAATGGGAGGTCTCTATTAAATCACTCCTCTTAGAGCTCAGGGAATCTCATAGGAAAGGAGGCAGAAAAATTACAAGAGACAGGGAATAGAGGACACCAGGAGAACACGGCCCTTGGAATCAGCTAAGCAAGGCTCAAATGAGCTCACAGAGACTGAAACAGCAAGCACAGGGCCTACATGGTCCTCTGTGTGTATGTTATACCTATTTTATGGGGCTACTGACTATGATAATGAATGTTTCTGACTCTTATGCCTGCTCTTGGGACACCTTTCCTTCTGTAGGGTTACTGTGTCCACCTTCAATATGAAAGCTTTTTGCTTATTATATTTTATTTTATCACATTTGTTTATCTCTTAGAGGCTTCTTCTTTTCTAATGAGAGACAGAAATGGAGTTGATCTGAAGGGGAAGAGAGGTGGTTAAAGAACTGGGAGTGGAAACTATAATCAAGATACATTGTATGAGGGAAAAAAAAATCCATTTTCAAGAAAAAAGTAATTGGCCCCTTCTGTGCCTTCTTTTTGAAAACTTATCTATTCAGTTCATTAGCACATTTGTTGACTGATAACTTTATTTCTCTGGTAGTTGATTTTTGGAATTCTTTTGTAACTTCCGAGTATCAGCCTGGTGCCTTAAGTAAATCTGGTAAAGATTTTCTCCAATTCCATGGGTTGGGTACTCTGATGATATTTTCCTTTGCTGTGCAGAATTTTTATTTCAGAGTCTCATCTGTTGATACCTGGGGCTAGTTGCTGGGCTATTGGTGTTCCATTCACAAAGTTCTTGTCTTCCCTGCTGTCTTCAAGAGCATTCTTTGTGTTTTTCTTAGCAGTTTTAGCATTTCAGGTTTCAATTTAAGGTCTTTGATGTATTTTGAATTAATTTTTGTAAAGGTGAAAGATAGGAATGTAATTTTACTCTTCTGTAGGTGGATATTCAGTTTTGACAGTGCCACTATGTGAATTGGTGATAATTATTTCCAATATGTACTTTCATTCCTTTGCCAAAACATTAAGAAGACAAAGATTTTGTTTTGCCTCTGTGTTCTCTATTTTATTCTATTGGTCTTCCTGTCTATTTTTGTAATAGTAACAGGCTGTGTTGGTCATGAAGAGACTGTGGTTTGGTTTTGGTTCTAAGGTCAGTGTGGGAATGGGGTTCTGACTTCTCAGGTTCCAGGGGTTATTGAATTATCCAGAACATATATTTCTGTTATTTCTTCAAGTCTATGGCTCTAACTACAGCCCCTAAATAGTACCCAGAGCTAAGTAGGTCTGAAGTTTGATGTCCTCCTCTCAGAAGGCTCATAGAATCCAAGTGGTGGCAAAGGTTTTGACCTACCCTCCTGTTCCCACACTGCAAAGCAGTGTGACAGTGACCACATGTGACAGTCAACAACACATTTCACCAGTCCCCATAGTTCAACTTCATGCAGATAACCCTCTAGAAGGAGTCACAGAAAATGAAAACTCTCTAGTCTCAGAAGAAGGGATATTCAAATGGAAGGACAAACCCAGTCCAGCAAACAAGCAAAACATCAGAAAGAAACACTAAGAATATAACACAGACAATACCTATGTTTAGTCTCCAACAGAATAACTCTTCTCTAGAACCATGGAGTTAAATGAAATGTCTGGGAAAGAATTTAATCTAATTTTAATTGGTAATTGATCAATAAAAGCATTGATAATCATATAGAGGATTCAAACAACAATGCATGAATTAAAGAAAGCTATCTAAGATCATGACAAAACAGTCTCTAAAGTCAATGTAACTCAAAAAACCAACAGTTCAAAGCATGGAGGGAAAGTTTAGCAAGGTAGTCAAAATCTTATAAACACAGTGTGACAGCAGCTTCCTGCAAGAAATCATCCTATCCTAATGTCAGCTGATTAGAGTTTTAATGTACTTTGAATTTTTTTTTGTTGTTGTTGTTGGATTGAGTACCTGGAGAATTTGTGCATTCCCTAAAGCTCAAGAGTGTTGAATGTGTCTGAGAATCCAATCTGCCACAGTAGCAAAGCTAACAAGACAGAACTTAGTCTCCTAGGGTTAGCCTGGCAAATGAACTAAGTGACTGCCTTAACAGGCAAAGTAAGGCAGAGCCCTGCTTCATCTGACCCATGCCAAAGACCTAACTGATTTGATTGCCTCCTCAAGGACACTGTATCTAAATAAGGGCTCATACTAATAGGACATGTGGATTTGGACTACAACATAACTTGTATAACATAGTGTGTGTGTGTGTGTGTGTGTGTGTGTGTGTGTGCGTGCATGCATAAGCATGTGTGTCTTCATCTGTTTACCCATTTCTCTAGCATTGATATAAATGTTTTGAAGATAATTTTCAACTCCAAAGAGAAGTTAATCTAACATTCAAGGCAAAGTAGAGATGTGGTCAAGTTCTCAGAACAGGATGCTATAAGTAGTGTGGTGGGATGAGTGCCTTTGGTTCATAATATCATTTTTAACAAGAATGTTAATGAGGTAGTAAGATTGCATATGTCATTAAATTATCCTACCTTGTGTTTGCAAAAAAAATAATAAAATATCTACTCAACCATACAAGATTGTTTGTTTCAGTGGTTTCTATACCTGACATTATAACCAGATCTTTTACTTGTTTTTAAATTTAGTTACAGTAGTTAATGGATTACAATATCGACAAAATAATTCTACAAATTAATATGGCTCAATTTGGTATTTCCATACATGTGTGAGCATGAACTGTGTCCACTTAGCCTTTTCTACTTATTTCTCCTCTCTATGACCCATGCACATTTTCCAATTCTCAGTAGTCCCATTTATAATTTCAAGTTCATAGTAAAGTTTCTTTTTAAGAAAAAAATGTTTCTAGATCTGAGGAAAAAGCATGTAACATTTTGTCTTTCTTGATCTGGCTTATTTTGCTTAACATAAGATCTTCCAATTACATCTATTTGGATATAAATGGGAAAATATAATTTTCCATGATTGAATAATGTGTATGTGCATATAGGATAATGTTCTTGCTTATTATAAAGATTTGTCGCTCATATTGGTTTAATAAAATGCTGATTGGCCAGGATCCAGGCAGGGAATATAGGCAGGGCAACCAGACAAGGAGAATTCTGGGAAGAGGAATGCCAGAGACACAGTCACCAGCCAGATACAGAGGAAGCAAGATGAGAATGCCTTACTGAGAAAAGGTACCAAGCCATGTGGCTAAATATAGAAAAGGATAATGGGTTATTTTAAGTTGTAAGAGTTTGTTAGTAATAAGTCTGAGCAATAAGCCTAAGAGTTTGTAGTTAATATAAGTCCCTGTGTGTTTATTTGGGACTGAATGCCTACGGGACCAGGTAGGACAGAAATTTCCCTCTACACATGCCTTTGTGAGTAGATGTATTTTTCTCAATTCATTCATACATTGATAAGCACCTAGACTGATGCTATTGGGAGCAGGTCTGCCACAATAAACATTCAGGCGCAGACACCTCTTTTGTGTGTTGATTTTATTTTCTTGCAGTATATAACCTGAGTGTTATAGTAGAATCTTGCAAAAATTCTATTTCAGGTTTATGAGGCGCTTTCACACTGTTTTCAGAAGTGGTTGTACTGAGTTGCAGTCCCACCAATGCTGTAAAAGAGTCTCCTTTATCCAATAAATCTTTGCCAGAATTTATTATATTTTGGATTTTTGGCAGGAGCCTTCCAACGGGATATGTGCTATCTGACTGTAGTTTTGATTTGCATTTCCCTATACATAATGAAATTGAAAATTATTGTCATGAACTTACTAGCAATTTTGTATTTCTTTGTAAAGAATATCCACAATCACTTTAAACGGGTATTCATATAGGTAATGCCCGGGCATTGCTATTTTTGTAAGCCACGCTACCCTCAAAATGTCAATTGCTTCCATGCATGAAAGAGGAGCTTTTGCAGACAAATCCTCTCACTGAGAACATCTGTTTAAGCCAAATAAAAGATAAATAATAGCTCCTATTTTAAAGTCAGTAGGAAACATTAAAACAATTAAGAGTTAAGAAAAAACAAAAGCCCACGAATATGAGTAGTACATGGAGGCAGAGAGCTGAGAATGTGGTAGCACTTGGATTATTGATTGCCAGGTTTGTGTTTGTTGTTTTTTACCATTTGTATTTATTTACCATTTTTATTATACCATGGAAGGGCTATCTAATTCACAGGGCATGGGCAACAAACAATAATAGCTTCCCTAAGCCTTTCAGTCAATCTTTAGATTGCAAGAAATAAGAAAGTTATGGGAATATCAATGTGACAAGGACTTCAGGGGCCATGACCTTGGAAAATAAAAGACACACAAACAAAATGAGGCAAATGTACCTTCAGGCATTGCAGGGCTATGGTGGAAATGAAAGGCTTCAAATAATGTCACCAAATGGATACCAGGTGTTCAAATGCCTGGGCCTGTGGGAGACACTTCTCATTCAAACCACCACACTATGCACATTTGCTAGCTAAGAAGAAAGAGAAAATACAAGGGAAGACACATATGGAGAAATGTTAGGACATTCTGAAATTACAAAAACTGTAACTCCACAGATTCAAAAATTATTTTAAAGCCAAGCAATATAAATGCAGAGAAAAGCAAGCCTCAATACCTCATAGTGGCACTGCCAAATTCAAAGGAGGGAGCCAAAAGACAGTCAGAGAGGAGCATACATAACCATCTGGAGGATAGCTGAGAGACTGATGCTTAAGTTATTTCAAATATTTTGTAAATTTTCTCATAATTTCATACATGTATTTTGATAATACCCACAGCACACACTGCCCCCTCATTCCATCCAAATTTGCTCCCATCTCTCTACCACATCCAAACTTCAAGTCCCTCTTCTTCATTTTTATGACCTATTAAATAAACCCATTTTATGCTGCCTATGTACTCCTTGTTGTGAAGACATCCACAAGAGCATGTTGGGCCTACCACAGATTGTACAGATAAAGAAAACTAACTCTCCCTCTCCTAGAAGCTGTCAATTGTCCTCAGTTAGGAATGAACTCATGAAATGCACCCCTCTCCATTAGAACATGGATTGGTTTGATGTTGTGCAGCTAACCACAGCTGCTGTGAGATACTCGGGCTTTTAATAGGAGCAGTAGATAACAAAGACAAGAGAATAACAGGTTTACATGTGGGGGGGGGAGGGTGAAGCTTTTTAAACAACAAAAAACTAAGAAATTCATTGCCATCCCATTCTACCAAGAGATAGAAAAGAGTACTGTCCAGATCCCTCTACCTCTCACTTCTTTCTTTCTTTTTTTTTTTTTTAGGCCTGATCTCAGCTATAGCCAAGGCTGCTCTCAACCTTGTGACAATCCTTCTGCCTCAGCCTCCTGAGTCCTGGGATTTCAAGTGTGAGCCACCATGACTACTCAGATAGCCTTTTAAAAAGAAACTGGACGCTTTATGATTTTTCTCTTTGTCCTTTGAATTTAGCCATGTTCTTATAGGATGCCTAGATTTGTTCTTATTTTTATTTATATTGATTCAGTATAAAATCAGTCTTAAAACTGTGGTTTTATAATTTTTATAAATTCAGAGCAAAGGCAAAGAGCGAGAAAAAGAGTTCTAAAGACAGTTAACTAACATTAGACAACACAAATTTTATAGCAAGAATTATTACTAACAATAAATGAAATATTCATGACAATAAAGGTTTCAGATGAAGATTATTATATAAATTTGTATGCAGCCATGAATGTAGAAATATTATTAAATATAAACAAGGTTAAATTGCAATTTTATTTCATACAAATAAATCTCAGTGATAGGATATTAATGAAAAACCAGGAACAAAATGCTATATACTGTTTATTCATTTAGGTGAAGTTCAGAAATAGGCATAACAGCCTCAAAATAAGGTGAGATGATTCCCCATAAGAGACTGTGAATTAAGGCTGGGAATGGTTCCAGGATGAAAGTCACTTTCTTTATCTTGATATTAGCAACAGACTGATATCCATGCATTTGTGCAAGCAAGTTTTTGATACTTGACTATGTATGCATTGTCTCAAATTCAAGAACAATAAAAACATAAAGACAGCTTAGCATGGCTCAGGGTTAAGACTCACGGAGCTCTGTGATAACTAGTGCTTGTGTGAAGCCTCTGAGTATGATCTCTACCTCCCAGATATGCAATTCAGAAGGTTTCAGACCATGGGTGTAGATGGAGACTTGTGGCATGAACAATAAAAACCCAGAGACAGATATTAGGTTCAAATTGAAGATCAAAAACTCAAAGCAGCCACGGTACTAAAGAGCTCTTACCTCTACCAAAGCTAAGACCAAAGGGTGATGGGGGAGGGGGAGCATCCTATCCTCAGAGTGACTACAGATTGCAATGCTCTCCACCAAGCCTCAGACTGTTCTCAGAGATTGCTCTGAGCTCTGCCTTATATTCTCTCTAGTGCTGGGATTAAAGGATTTTCCTCCCGCCGCCAGTCTTGTCCCGCCACCACGCCAGCCCCAATTAACACACTGAGACTCTGTATTAGATATAATGCTGTTGACCAGGTACTTGTTTCTTATCAGCTAGCTCTGTCTTAATTATTAACCCATTCCTATTAATCTATGTATTTCCACATGGGCTAATCTTACCGAGAGCCGGCGTCTTGCTCTCTCCAGACTCTCCATCTTGACTCCTCCTTACTACTTTCTCTTTCCTCTTTGTCTCTTAGTCCCTCCTACCTTCCTTTCCTATTGGCCAACAGTGCTTTATTCATTAACCAGTATGAGAAACATATATACATAATGGCATCTCCCATCATATTGATTCATTCTTATATAGCCCAGAGTGGCCTTGAACTCACCGAGATCCATCTGCTTCTGTCAGTCCTAGGATGAAAAGTATGGCCAACCCTCTAGGACTAACTAGGGGCCTTAGGTGTGTGGCTAACTAGGGGCTCGGATCTTCAGGCAAGTTGAGCATAAACAAATATCACCACAGAGATCTCTTCCCTTAACACAGGAATCCATCCTTTCTTTTGTCTATGAAATTTTGCATCCATTCTACCCATAAAAGTTTTCTATTGTGAAATATTAAAGCATAAGAAAATTATACCTGCTGGTTTTGGTGGCACATGCCAGTAGGATTTGTTTAAGAAAATATATACCCCATTATGTCTATCATTTCTTCCAACAAAAAAAAATCTACTAGAGTTGTAGGGTCCATATGTACCAATTTTCTACAACCATTATCTCACCTAAAGATAGACAACTAACACTCTCCTATCCTGTTCACACTTCTTTTCCTACTCTGTTGACTACTGTGGTTATTTTGGGGATAAGCAAACACTATTTAATTTTGATACAAGATTTTTTTGTGTGCGTCAAAGCATTTTAATAAACCATTGTGCTCACAGAATTAATTAGATCTGAGGACTGGTATAATAAAACAATAAGAATCTATAAGAATGCATTAAAACAAATGCCAAACTAAAAAGAACTAAGTTTTATAAAGTTTTTTGTCTTTTTTTATTTAATTTGTTATTTTACATGTCGATCCCAGTTCCTTCTCTCTCCTTCCTTCCCTCTCTTCCTCTCTCCCTCCCTCCCTCCTTCACTTTTACCCTCTCTGCCCTCTCACATGCACTCTAACCACCCTCCCATCCCCCCACCCCAATTCCATATGTAGGGCAATGCCATCAAGTTGGGCTCATGTAGATCTGACATGTCATTTGAAGTAGGGACTAGGGCTTCTCTCCTGTCTCTAGGTTAAGGCAGCTATCCCTCCATGGGGGATGTGTTCGCTAGGACCTTTTGTGCACCAGGGATACATCCTGGCTCCACTGTCTGCATCCCTTAGACTGCTCAGTCCTTCTGGCTCAGACCCATATTCAGGGGAGCCTGAGTCAGTCCCATGCTGTCTTCCCAACTATCAGTCTGGGGGGCCCATTAGCTCCTCCTTCTTCAGTCAGCTGTCTCTATGTGTTTCTGCAGCCTAGTCTTGTCTGCATCTGGGTTCTAGTTTGACTCAGTGTTCATGTTTGCTTCTGTTTCCAACAGGTGTTAGATGAGGGCTCCGTGGATAAGTTAGTTGTTGATCTCACTATCTGGGAAGGGCATTTATGGTAGCCTTCTCAAGGAAGCTCAAATTGTTAGTTAGCGGCAGTCTTGTAGGTCTCTAGACCTTTCTTTGGGTTCAATTTTCTCTTCAAACCAATATTGGCTCCCTCTTTTATGTTTGTTTCTCTCTCTCTCTTTCTGTGTGTGTGTGTGTGTGTGTGTGTGTGTGTGTGTGTGTGTGTGTGTGTGTGAGTGAGTGTGTGTGTCTGTCTGTCTCTCTCTCTCTCTCTCTCTCTCTCTCTCTCTCTCTTGTCTTCTATTCCTACCCGGACTCAATCTTCCTAGTTGCACATGTTTTCCTCTCTTCCCCCTCTCTTTCTCCTAATTCTCCCTCCATTCACTGCCCCTCCACTTTCCCTGTGCTCTGGGGACTTGTCCCTTCCCGCTTCTGTGAGGGACTTTATATGAATCTCTTAGAATACACCTTGATACAAGATTATTTTTAATGTTAAATAATTGCTGCTTTATGTTGGGAAATACACTTCATATTTCAACCAAAGGACAAAAAATAAAAAAAGAAAGAAACAGAGAAAAGAAAAAAGAAAATAGTCTAACTCAAAGGTGAAACAATTAAAACACAGAAAGTAAGGGCATCTCTCAGATGCCCTAAGTGAAAGAAACATGTGCACAAGTTTTGTTCCCCACCCTGCTTGTGCAGCCTGCAAGCTTCTCCTGTGGGCTTGACTAAACATATGGTAAGATTAATGCAGGAGCAAGAGGTGTAGGATATCACAAAAGAGATCAAAGAGAATACCCTGAGAAAGAACAATGTGGGGCCAACCTGTTCATTTTCTGAATGAGAAAAACATTGCCAACCTGGCTTGCCTTGGACTGGGGCAATAATTGGACATATCTGACCTATCCCCAATGTTGTCTTCTTTTTGCCACAGGCAAAGAATTCCAGCAGAGCTGGTCCACTTCCTCACAACATCTATACAATTCATTTGTTAACGTGCAAGTGTTGAGGCTGCCACAACTCTGACTCCTTGTGTTTCAAGACAGGGAATACTCCTGATAAACAATGTGCTCGGTGTTTCTGTTCAAAGTATTTACTTTTTTGCCTGCATGGTGTTTTGGAACACTGAAGTGGTATGTGCTAGAATAAAAGAACAAGAGAGTTAAGCTGACAGTGTGGAAGCAGTGGAAGCATCTACAAATAAGAAGGAAAAACAGAAAATACAGAAATGATTTCTTCAAGAATTGTTCTCTTCCTTATTATCTATCAAACACGAGTGTATCTTTCAGGACTTGTTGGAGGATGAAATTCAACAGTGCTAATGTTCAAAGCAGCTTGGGTAATAGTTTGGGAACTCTGGGCTCTACCACTGAATGGCCCTGAAGTCCTGAGCAAATTGCCTTGTCCTTATATGTCACATCTTCTGAGATTGCTACAACAGTAACCCAAGTAGAAATAACCCCCACAGACTATGGACTCTGCTCCTCCAAACACCACATCCTATGGGCCTCCCTCTGAATCCCTTTCTCTTCAACACACAAGGCAGAAGAAGAGAACTAACCTTGACAGTTTGTCCTCTGACATTCACATTCAACACTGTGTCATGCAAGAACCCATGTACACTAACGTAAATATACAGATAAAATACAGAGTAGGCTCTTTGGATACTCTTGATTTAAAGAGTTATTTGTATAAATAAACCCCCAAACTTCTTTTTTCTAAATTTTTATTTGATTAGAAAATGGAATTGAGTCCAAAAATTCATAAACAGCTAGAAATATACTTCTGTGTCTTCTATGACACCATGGCCAGTGAGGCTGTTTTTCCTCAAGATGCCAGTCTCCCCAACTTGCGTCTCATCAGCTGGTTTTGCATCTTAGCCCTTAGAAGGCACCAGAAATATTCAACAGAAAATACCAACAGTAGCAAAATGAGAAAATGCCAAAAGGAGCTGGTCTTTGTGACAGCAAGTAAAACAGCACTTAAGTAATATGAAGGGTAAAGACAGTGCTGGAGCAGGTTTGATGTGATGGGATGCAAGAAGAAGTTTGAGCTTGTGGGAAAGCTCTACTTTCAGACCTGCTGAAAACAAAAGCCCTTCAGACATGCAAGCATCACTTTATGCTATTTTTAAAACATGAAGTGTGACTTTTTGTATTTTTACTGACCTAAATTGGAATGAATTCTCTTTAAGCCAATTTGCTAACATATTTTTTTTTGATGCCTTGGAAATTACTTTTAATGTTCTTTTTAATTTTATTTTTGTCAATTAATTTTTCCAAGCCAGATCTCAGTTTCCCTTCCCTCTCTTTTCTCTTTCCAGTCCCTCCCCTTAACTTTCCCCCTCCACCAACATCCATTCCTTCTCTCTCTTCAGTAAACTGAAGATCTCCCGTGTTTGTCAGCCAGCTGTGGCATATCAACTTGCATTAAGACTAAGTGCTTCCTCTCTTATGAGGGCTGAATAAGATAACCCAGTAGGAGGAAAGGGTTCCTGAAGCAGGCAACAGAGTCAAAGACAGCCCTAACCCCTCTGTTAGGAGTCTGACAAGAAGATCAAGCTACACAAAGGTAACAAATGTGCAGAGGGACTAGGTCAGTCCCATGAAAATTCCTTTGTTGGCAGTTTAGTCTCTGTGAGCCCCTATGGCCCCAGGTTAGTTTATTCTGTAGATTTTCTTATGATATACTTTGTCCCTCTGGCTCCTATTATCCTTCCTTCCCATCTTTCACAGGATTCCCCAAGGTCCACATAATGTTTGGCTGTGGTGTCTGAATCTCTTTCCATCAGTTGCTGATTGAGCTTTTCTAATGACAATTGGGCTAGACAACAATCTATGAGTATAGCAGAATATCACTTAGAATTATTTCATTGACTTTTTGCTATCGTGTTTGATTCTATACTTATTGTCTTTGGGCTGTCCAGCTTCTAGGTCCCAGACATCCAAGAAGTATTAGTGGAGGACTCCCTCTCACGGTATGGGCCTCAAGCTGGACCAGTCCCATAATTTCTGTGTCATCTCTGTCCCAGCATATCTAGTAGGCAGGGAAAATTGTAAGTCAGATATTATGTGGCTGGATTGGGGTCCCAGTCCTCCACTTGCCTGGTTACAGGAGATGGCCAGTTCAGGCTCCATATCTCCCATTGCTAGGAATCTGAGGGTTACTCTCATAGGTTCCTGGGAGTTTCCATTGCACTAGGTTTTCTATGTCATCCCAGAGTTGCCCCTGCCTCCAGTTGTCTTTCTTAGTATTCTCTCCCTTCATTCTCCCCACCTGCCTGATTCCTCCTGTGTCCATGCCTACCCTGCCATCCAGACCTCAACAGAGGAATCTCAAATGGCTGAGAACCTCTTATTCAACATCCTTAGCCATTAGGGCAATGCAAATTAAAAGACACTGAGATTCTATCTTAGACCTGTTAGAATGACTAAGATCCATAACACATTGACAGCTCATGATGGTAAGACTGTAGAGCAAGATGAACACTCCTCCATTGCTGTTGGGAGTGCAAACTTGTACAGTTAGTTTGGAAATTAATGTGGTAGTTTCTCAGAAAACACAGCTATACCACTCTTGGACATATACTCAACGGACACTCTACCATGCCACAAGGACACTTATTCAACTATGTCTATTGCAGCTTTATTCATAATAGCCAGAAACTGTAAACAATATATATATATGTGTGTGTGTGTGTGTGTGTGTGTATATATATATATATATATATATATATATATATATATATATATATGTCCATCAACCAAAGAATGGATAAAGAAAATGTGGTACACTTATACAATGGTGCATTACTCATCTGTTTAAAACAATGCCATCCTGAAATAGATGGAACTAGAAAAGATCATCCTGAATAAGATAACTCAGACTCAGAAAGATAAACATGCTATGTACTCATTTATAGGAATGCATTAGCCATAAAATAAAGGATGTTCATGATACAATCCACAGACCCAAGGACATTTTTAAGTGTTGTAAAACCAAAGATGTCTTAGGGAAGGAAAGTGTTTACTACATTCCAGTCTCACTCTGGAATCTCTAATGAGATCCATGTGGAGTATTGGGCAGAGCTCCTGGTAGAAGATCCTACAACAAAGGAAGTATCCAGCATTTGTCTATCTAAGGCAGTAGCTTCTGGCCACTTGTGACAGCTTAGCAATGATTGGGCAGTAGACAGTGTAGCCTTATCTGATACGTCCCTCCAAAATGAGGTTTATAATGTAGCCAGGCATACTCTTTCCTTTCCATATAATGTACACATTTATTTGCAAGTCTTGGCTATTTTTGAAGCTGAGTCTAAAATATCAATTCTGGACTATTATGTTAGAACTTATGCTTGATTAAAGAAACCACACACACATTGCTTTTGAGAATTTGTCTTGTTTTGAAAGTAGAAAGCAAGACTATTTGGAGGGAGGAAGGGAGGAGGCCAGCAGGAAAGAGGGAGGCAGAGGGATTATTGTGTGTGTGTGTGAGAGAGAGAGAGAGAGAGAGAGAGAGAGAGAGAGAGAATGACATACTGAAATGTTACTTAGTATAGTCATAAAATCAGTAAAAATTAAATTCAAAGTAAAATTATGAAAAATAAATGTTAATCTGCAGTGATTGAGCACACAGCACTATCTACTTCTTCAAGGTCTGCTATAGTATAAAAGGCCTCTCTAACTCCTGTCAGGGTCTTCACCTAGAGGTAGGCAGTCTCTTCTGTTGTGAACACAATCCTTTACCTATACTGAATTATATGCCCCTCAAATTTTGGGTACCTGCAAGTAGCCCTGAAAGAGGCCTCCCTTAAGATCCTCATTTGACAGGAATAGAGAGACAAATATGCAGAAAGAAAAGATTGGAGTCATCACTCATGGGGAGTGAGCACAGCTCTTCTGAGAAGTTATCTCTCTTGATTGGAATCCTATCACACACTCAAGGTTCAGAGATGGTGGTAGGTCTTTAGTTTCAGAAACTATAAGCTAAATTATACCCATTTTATTTATAAAGTTATCTAACCTCAGGAATTTCATTATAGCTATGAAAACAGACTAATACAGATATGAAAATGTTTTGTAAACCTTTTAAAACTAATATTTTAATTGGCAAACATTTGTTGTATTTGGTACTTGTTTTCACTAAAACAAGTTTGTGGAAGTATATAATGTATTTTGAGCACATAATCTCATCCATATACTCTCTCCTTTCATGCCCTCCAATCAGTACTCTTTACTTCCTTAAACAGTTCATCTTATACATTCATGTCAAATACCCATATGATTTTACATATTTATAAAAATCTAGGACTCATTACCAGACATAGGAAATTTCCCTTCAAAATGTCAGCCTGGGAAGTCTAAGAGACTCCCCAAACAACATAGGTTATTGTCATTGTCTTTAGTTGCTTCCAGAATGGGAAAGTAATACACTGTTGCTAATGACACCATACACTTTAGACATAGGATTTGGAGGTATCAATAAGAAACTGTCCTGGAAGCTTCATCCTTGAGAACTAGCTATCATAGTATCTAAAGGTACTGTGCAAGTTGCTATGGGAATAAACAATCAATAGTCTTGCCCTACTTAAACTTGTAAACCACAATTACCAGCATGGCATGGCATTACCAAGGGTACAATAATAGCACTTCTGTACTTGGGGAACCCAACAGCCACCTAATTATAAGTTCTACACAGTAGGAAGGAATCCATGCTTAGTACTGCAAATCTAGCCAGTTACCAGTGACAGTAAGGTCATGGATCCTAGAGGAGAACCTCCTATTGCCACTTCCCTTAACCAGTATAATTTCTAATTGTGTTCTAGATATTTACCCATGTGTGTGTGTGTGTGTGTGTGTGTGTGTGTGTGTGTGTGTGTGTGTGTAGCTCTCATTCCTCATTGAAGAATTTTCTTATTGCAGCAGATGGAGATTATTATAGAAATCCACAACTGGACAAAATGCAGAGAAGAGACCCTATCCAATTAACACAACCCTTATATCTAAGACAAAAGGCATGTAAGTGGGAATATAAATATAGTATAAGTCAGAGGACTAGAATGTCAAGTGTAAGATAGTACCTTCTATATTTAACAGAGAAACCAAACCTATGAAATCTCAACAGTAGGTCTCCTAAATAAAACTATAGCAATAACAACACCAACTGACATGCCAATATAGATAGGTTGAGTCTCATAAGATTCTGCCCTAGATAGATGAAGAACTATTGGTGTTGGTTTTGAGGCATCTGTACTAGCCTGTCCTTGGGGTTCTGACAGGATATGCCCTCAACTGCAGCCACTAAGAGCACCATCTGTGTACATTAATTACATCCCCTCCCCCCTCTCTCTCTCACTCTCACTCTCTCTCACTCAATCTTGCTCTCTCCACCTCTCTCTCTTCTCTGCTTCCATCTCCAGAGTCTGGTCCCCCCTCTCCCCACTTTCTTCATTCACTTTCCCCCACCAAAAATCTCTCCATCCAGGCTTTGTCATAGGTGTCTTTCTCCCATTGCCTTTTGAAAATTACAACAAAGGGGAATTAATGGCTGCTGATAGAGGGAAAGTCAGTCTTTTCTAGTGATGGGGCCCCTGATAGGTTATCCAAATCCAAGTGGTAATCCTTAAACACAAAGTAATTTGAACAACACTAATGGACTCAGTGGCTTGTATTTATATTAAAACATGTATATACATATGTAAATATGTATATAACAATAACAATTAATGTAGATCTCCTGAATCTCAGAAGAAATGGAGAGCATGAGAGGAATTAGAGTGGGGAGAATGCAGGGTTAAAATTACATGAATACTGCAGTAATATATGAAATTCTCAAAAAAAATGTTAATTTTTAATTTAAAAAAATCTAGGATCCACATGTAATATTTTTTCTTTATTTGTAAAGATTAAGGCAGGAATGAAAAAGGTTAAGTTTGTAGGTTAAGAGAATGGAAGGATTTTTCTATTGACAAAGCAGAAAGTGAGAGAGGAATTTAGGAGTCAGTGTGCTAGGAACAGGCCATGCTGTGTAAAAACAGATGGATTTTTAGATGAGATGCTGGGTGGATTTCAGAATAGGCAACCAGAATTAGACTCAGGGGTCTGGATGAGGAGAATGGCTTTGTATGAAGGGAGACAACTTCTCTCCCTCTCCCCCCCCCCCCCGCCCAACCTCATGCTTGTTCATCCTCATCAGGCCATGTTTTATGGAAGTCCAGACAAGACCATTGTGGGTCATAGTTTCACATAGTTATACTAGAGACAGAGGTCTCCAGTGATCTTTTAGTTTCCTTGCTTCAGTATTCATAGGTCATGCAAACCCAGATAATTAATTTATGAATCATTTATGAACAAGAAAATGTTCGTGTTTGTACCATATTCACATCATAGGGATGATGACAACCTGGGAAATGTGACCAGGGGAGGGAACACTTATTCTGTTCACTCTTGTGACTCATTTGAATTGACATGAAGTGATTTGAGTTCCATAGTATTTACTTGTATGCCTGGGAAACTACAGAGAATATATAGTTTACCAACAACAGTTCATTGTCTAAAGCCGGAACACACACATGACCTCATTCCTCACCACTACACACACCCACAATTCACACCTCCCACCACACACACCCTCATATCCCTCCTCACCATACACACCCTCATGTCCCTCCTTCTCCCACCACACACACCCACAGTTCACACCTCCCAACACACATGCATTCATCCCATTTTTCTTACCACACATACCTCCTGTCTCTTCCTGGACAAGTATTAGGCTGACTTGCTTCTTCCTCTAGGGCAGGACTGGTAGCTTCCTTTGCTAGAGATTGTCTAGCATGCCTTATTGTCATGCCAAATCCGGAGAATAGGCCTCTTATAGTTTCCATGTAATTAGTAATCTACTTCTTTCCTAGCCTATGGAATGCTGACCATTTGAGCCACCCAGTTCTCCCATGGTCCCCCAAATAGGAGTTGTCTTTTTAACCTTGACCAGGGCCTCACTTGTAACACTAGTAGTGTGTCCTAGTGCTTTCTGTCTATCTTGTAATAGGGGGAATGTCTATCTTGGTGCTTCTCATGCTACAGTTAAGAACTAGGTTTCTATGCTAAGATTGTGCCACCTCATCTCTGGGATCCTTTACCCGAGTCTCCTTCCCAGGATCTCAAAAGATATCTGAGGGAAAAGCTCCTCCACTCAAGTGTGAGAACTATACGGCTGGTGTTCTACCATTGTCCTGCATTGTCTTTCCCAACTCAGAACAATGCCACAGCTTAGCCCAAGATAGACCACAGATTAAAGGCATGTTCTAGAATTCTTCTCCACAAGGCTACCAGTCAGCTTATGCTCATTGTCATTGTCACTCGAGCTGTCTTTGAACACATCAGTTAGGGGGGCATTTCTCCCCTCATACAGTGTGTCAAGACGCTGGGTTGAGTCACACACAACAGAGCCTTGCTACATATTAGTAAGAAGAGTAACAGCAGTCATGGACTCCAAGAGGTAGAAATTTTCTTTCTCTTGCAAGGGCCATGTGTTTGAGAGATGCAAACAACAAGAAGACAGAATTACTTACCTGAACTTACTTAGTTGCTTAATCATATGTAAAACATCCCATTTTCTTTGAAATCTCTGGTATGAACTGGAAGTTAGGATAACCAGTTTCAAAATAAATAGTAAACCATAATTCATTGTCCTGATTGAGCCCCAAGATCTCTGCTCAGTAGTTTTCAGTCATTTGCAAGAGAAAACCTTGCTGCTTTGATAACAATGTTGGTGATTTCAAGCTGGGCTTCATGTGAATGAGCAGGATACTGATTCCAAAATACTTTCTGATAGACTGATAGGTTTGACTTTTTATACTGCCAGTAAAATAATAGCTTGGAAGAAAGCAAAGGGGAAATAAATCCAAACTATAAGCTGTAAGATTAAGTTGGACTGTATCTCAAGAGTGTCTGATTTGTGTGATAATCTCTCAGGAAAAGGCAACTGGAGTGTTTTTGATTTTGCTCAAACACAGGTGAACTGTAAGAAATGGAAAAACAACTCAAACACTGAGAAACAAAAAGTATAATTCAAATATTGTCATTTGATGCCAATTGAAACTAGAAAATTTTGTCCAAAATTGTTCTAATTTTCCATATTCTATGTTATGTCTAGGTAAACAAAACAAAAGAGCACTTCATGTTCAGAATTTAAATGATAGTGAGACTTTTGAATGTTTACTTTGGTTAAAGGGTCATAGCTTTAGTCTTACTCAGAGAAGCTTCAACAAGAAATAGGAAGACAAGAATCATAGAAAAATGAATTTAAAAAGACCCCAAGTGCTCCCAAAGATCCTGGTGACAGTTCACAAAACTGTCCTTGGAGGAGTTGCAGTATGAAAATTAAGTACAAATACTCTTGATGTCGGTGGCATGGGGTGAAGTAAGGACTATGCTTATACTGCTTTGAACTGTGACATTTATCATCCTGTAAAGTCATATTTATCCCTGACATCTCTGGAAGATTCATTACACATTCAACAAAATTTACCAGGAAATAAATTTCATTCCAAGCTTGTCATCGTTATCCACAGCATTCCCTGATATATGCAAGATCAAGTCAAAGCCTCCTTCCACAGCTTTAGAGATCACTCACCATCTGCTACTATTTTTCTAGTCTTATCTTCCTTGGCTTCTCTCTACACCGATTACATAAACCCTCCACACTTTATGTAATGAGATTGTAGTTTCCTAATCAAGTAATGCTAATTCCCATGTGGATATGCTCTCCAGTGTGGCTCTTTCTGCTTGAAAATACCTTCCAACCTCCAGTCAGTATGCCAGAACAAGGCTGAATTTCCAACACCTTGGCAGTTTCTCCCTTTGCATGCATGATTCAGTCAAGTGGAACTATCTCCCTCTACTGGACTGGCCCCAGCACTGCACATAGGTCTATAAAGTGAAACTCTGGTGATTGGACCCTAGACTTGTCCCTGGAGATTGTCTGGGGTCCTCAATCTGTGGGGAGTCAGAATGCACCCCACTAGAGTTGACTGAAGATGCCTCTCAATTCAAGAAGAAAATGTAGTCAGGTGAACACCTTCATCATGGCTTAACCGGCTTAAAGGGCCCAGATGGCAAGGGGAATCAGTTAAAGTGAATTCATTAAGACTGACTTCAAAGTGATTGCAGAGACTGAAGGCACCATCCTTAGTCCCTCCCCAGTTGCACCTCATAGCAGTAACTGTAGGCACAGTTAGCACCTGGGGGGCTTTAGCAAATAATCTGGGCTCAGACCGTAGATTTTAGCGCAACTGCCCATTAAGCAGCTATAATTTTAACTCAAACTATAAATTTAATTCAAAGCTATAATTTTAACATATGACTCTACATGTGTTTCCACACTGGATCCCGGGAGCAAGTCCTTCCCAGGAATCCCAATGCCTCTCATATTTGTCTGGTCAGAATCCCAAAGGTCCTCGGGCGCTGACATTTTCAAAGTAACGTCAAACAGTACATGTATGTCACTGTGATACCTAGACTCCAAAAATTCCATTTCCTTAATATGTGTTGCATGCCCATTTTTCATCTTCTGGAATATGGATGAAACACTGTTGGAGTTAGGGTCGACTGGCCAAGTCTTATATTAAAACTCTAGAGGAAATGTAAGTCTCAGAACGTAAGCAGGATAGGGATGGGAGCCAAGACCCTCTGCTCACTTCTGGCTCTGTCTCAACTCTCCAAGAAGCTAGAGCAGGCTGTGTTGCAACATTATGATGTAATCTGCCCATCAGTGAAAGCAATTACTTGTGGCAGCTCAATATTCTGTTTATCTCCCAGTGCCGGAAATATCCGCATGAGCAGCCTTCCAGACTGCTGTGGGCAAGCTCTGCTGAATTCCAATGTTTCCCTACAGAAGGGAAATTTGGTTTCATTTTATCACAGCTTTTCCTGAGAGTTGATGCCTTGAATTGGCCAGTGGTGTATAATCTTTGCCTGAATATAAACTCCCATTGCTGTCCCTGTGTTTATACAGACTCATAGCTGGAATAGAGTGTTCTTTGAGTATTAAAGATCAGACTAGAACAATGAATGTTCAAATTTTATAAATTATATTACCATTTGTCCTATTATTGTTTTTAAAAGTATTGTCAGTAAACCAAACAAACAAGGTTAGTTTAGCTGTGTGGCATATAAACAGAATTTAGAGTTTAGGAAAGAATTCAGCAAAACTCATCTATCATAGTACTAAACGTAAGCCTTACTGCCTCCAACTACCCATCTCCCTATCCCCCCACTCCCACCGCCACCCCTGCTGCAATGCTACATTCTTTTAAAACACAGACATAAAGAAGGACCCAGGTGTTCTTGTCTCAGAAGATAAAGACAAATGTCGGTAACTAGCTGTGAACCTATAACTAAAATCATGGACAGTCACCTTTCATCTTACAGACTGGGGGACTTGTCCTTCTTCAGCTCTCAGTTCAAGGATGGCTTTGGGATGTTGCTGATACAAATCCCTCATCCTGTTTTATTTCTAGATATCATTTGCACTTTTAAAACGTCCAATTTTAGCACATGCCCAGCAAATACCACCAGGATGTTCACATTTGGTAATGCCCTCTTTCTTACTAACTTGTGGTGTAAACTGTGTTTTTCTCCTTCAGAGAACATGCCTCTATGTCCTTAACAACCATCAATTCAGTAGGTCATTAGTGGTCCTTCTTTCCCAGCCACTTATGCTGGGAGCCTTTAATCTAATATTCTCAGGGACAAGAGTATTATTCCAACACCTATATTGTGAAAGAAATGATCAAGAAATGCATTGCTTAATTCATCTTTCCATTTTGTTTGTTTGACTACTGCCCTGTTTCCATATCATTTGGATCAGAATGTGTCTGGAAAATATAGAATCATCGCATTGTTCTGTATTGATCTTTCACTAGCCTCTGACTTGGTATAATATGAGTAAAGTTGCATTGATCTGAGTTACCGACATCTTCACTGCATTTATTAGCAATAGTATGAGAGTCAAGATTGGTAGAAGTAGGTGTGTGATGAATAAAGACACACTCAGAACAATGAGAAAAAGAACCATCTTCTGACCCCGGTTCCTTTTAGTTTAGTATCTTAGTAATTGGATCCTATTTTGGAGGGCTACTATTGAAAAATGTGTGCCTGTGTTATTTATCATGAATGGAATATGAGTGGGCAAAGCATATAGTTTAATTGCCATCTGATTATTGTAAAAAGAAATTTGTGATAATGACTTTAACTAAAATTACTTAACTTGAAGACTCCATAGAGTGACATTTACTTGACTAATTGTAGGTTAATTATTTGATTCATACATTTTTGGAAGGGCTGATTATGGTGAAAAGCTACAAAGTAGTGCCATGGGTTTTGTTTTTATTTTATTATTTTTTTAGATGCCGTTATATTTATTAGGAAGGGTTCTTCAAGCAAGTCTTCAAGACCATTTATATGTCAATATGAATTTATGTTACCAATGACCATGGTGCTTTTTCTTGTTCTTGTGTACTCTGAATGCCTTTCATTACTTAGCATAAAACAAACAAACAAACAAAAATGTTACATTTTGTTAAAGATAGAAAGTACTGGAGTTTACAAGTTCACATGTAGATGGATAACAATCATTAACCAACACAAATATCAACATTATAAAATAATTCTGATTATTTGGACATAAGTTATTTTTTGTTAAAATCTCTTTAATACTATGGGAGGGTGAGGCCTTCCAGGAGAGATCATCAAAATCTGTCAAGTCATCTGGGGTAGGGCCTAGGTCCTCCATCATGTCTCCAGGCCAAGGGAATTTCCCTCCATGGGGAATGTGCTCCTGAAGTTCTTTCCTGCTCCAGACACATCCTTGTTCCACTGTAAGAGGTCTTTTAGACTGTCCAGGCCTCATAACTGAGACCCACATTCAGGGTGTCTGATCAGTCCTATGCTCATTTCCCAGGTATCAGTCTGGGGTCTGTGAGTTCCCCTTTGTTCAGGTCAGCTATCTCTGTGGGTTTCTCCAGCCTGGTCTTGACCCCTTTGCTCATCACTCCTCCCTCTCTGTAACTGGATTCCAGGAATTCGGCTCAGTGTTTAGCTGTGGGTGTCTGCTTCTGCTTCCATCGGCTACTGGATGAAGACTCTCATTATCAGGGAAGGGCAGTTAAGGTAGCCTCTCCACTATTGCTCCTCCAATTGTCAGTTGGGGTCATCCTTGTAGGTCTCTGGACATCTCCCTAGTGCCAGATTTCTCTATTTAACTGTAATGGCTCCCTCTATTAAGGTAATTCTTTTCTTGTTCTTCTCTATTCCTCCCCTGACTCAATCTTCCTGTTCCCTCATGTTCTCCTCTTCTTTTCTTCCTTTCTCTTTCTCCTAACTCCCTTTCTACCTACTGATCCTACCTGGCTACTAATTTGCTCAAGAGATCATGTTCCTTTCCCCTTCTGTGGGGGACCATGCATGTCTCTCTTAGGGTCCTCCTAGTTCCTAGCTTCTCTGGCAGTATGAATTGCAGGCTGGTGATCCTTTGCTCTGTCTAAAATCCATATATGAGTGAGTACATACCATGTTTGTCTTTTGTGACTGGGATACCTCACTCAGGATGGTTTCTTCTAGTTTCATCCATTTGCCTAAGAATTTCAAGATTCCATTGGGTTTGTTTGTTTGTTTTTCCACCGAGTTGTACTCCATTGTGTAAATGTACCATATTTTCTTTATCCATTCTTCAATTGAGGGGCAGCTAGGCTATTTCCAGGTTCTAGCTGTTACAAATAATACTACTATGAATATAGTTGAACAGATGTCCTTGTTGCATGGATGTGTATCTTTTGGGTATGTGCCTAACAGTGGGTTTCAGCCATTCTGACAGGATTAAGATTGTATCCCAGAATTGCCTTGATTTGCATTTACCTGATGGCTAAGGATGTTGAGCACTTTCTTAAGTTTCTTCCAGCCATTTTGGATTCCTCTATTGAGAATTCTCTGTTCAGTTCTGTACCCCAGTATTTAATTGGATTATTTGATGTTTTGGTGACTAGCTTCTTGAGTTTTTTGTATATTTTTGAGATCAGCCCTCTGACAGATGTAGGATTGGTGAGTATCTTTTGCCAGTCTGTGGGTTGCCATTTTGTCTTGTTGACTGTGTCCTTTGCTTTACAGAAGCTCTCAGTTTCAGGAAGTCCCATTTATTAATTGTAGATCTCAGTGTCTGTACTACTGGTGTTATGTTCAGGAAACAGCCTCCTGTACCAATTCATTCAAGGGTACCTCCCACTTTCTTTTCTAAGAGATTCAGTGTGGCTGGGTTGATGTTGAGATCTTTGATCCATTTGGACTTAAGTTTTATGCATGGAGGTAGACATGGATCTATCTGCAGTCTTCTGCACACCAGCATTTATTTATTACTTTATTGAAATGAGGTGTCATATGTAGCCTAGGCTAAACTCCAAGATGTCATCTTCTTGCCACAGACTACAGAATATTAGGACTACAAGACATTTACCTGCACCCAGCAAGAAGTTAATTGTTTATTAATTTTCTTTTTTGTAAATTTTTATTTTGAAAAATTCCTGGATGAATGCCTAATACTGAATCAACAGCTATTGTCAGAGTGAAGGTTGTGTTAAAGACTGCATTGATGATGGTGACAGTCACATGAGCATCCTTTAATGCCCCATGAACTGCCCTTAAAGGTGTGAGAATTCAAAAAGCACAAAGCATTAACACTAAGTATCCATCAACAAATTTGCTTTTTTATCACATACCACCTTAGATTCAAGAGCCACATAACCCTGCTCATTGTTGAGGGAGACTCATTCTTGGACAATTTACCAAGTTATCCACAGTTGGTCAGACAGATTTATAGACATGCTTGATGGCAACTGATCATGTGGTTCCTTGGATGTTCTCTAATCTAATTTTTTAAAACATTGTCTCTGTCAATAGAATACACAGAATGTCTTGCCCACATCTGAACAGGAATAACAGCAAGAAGAAGCTACAAGCAGAGAGCGTCACCGGGTGCAGAGGTAGGATGGGTCCCCTGGAGCACCCCACTATAGATCAGAGATGAGATATGGAAATGGCAATGTTACAGAGAGGGCAGCCTTCTGTCTCCAGGGGGCCATGCCAGCTAGCACTGGGACAAGAACTGGAGCAATTTCATTATCGCAGTTTTTTATAAGCAGGGCAGTTAGCTGCATTAACTATCACTGAGCACATGCTCCCTTTCTTGGAAAGGTCTACATTATGATGCAAGTGCCATCATCACAAATTGTATTAAGAGTAACTGACAGAAATTACTTTGGATGCAAGCCAAATGTTTCAAGGTCAATTAGAGGCACAAAGGCATCCTAGCTGACCCACACATTTGTGTATTCATTGGCTTTCCCTAATTATGGATGTTAATTAGGTACATCCTTCAGTGGCACATAAATTTAAAATGGTCCTCACCTGTACTAGGCTTTTGAGTTGTATCATCAGACAATAGTTCCATGGTATGTGTTCTATCACTCTCTTCATATTGAACAATAGAAAGACACAGAGGTTAGTAAGTAAACTTTCCAAAACTGCTCAGGTAGTGAATGGCCTAGTAAGGACTCCAATTCAGTGGTTTGGCTTTAGAGATTGCACCATTCACCGAAGGCTCAGAGGGTTACTGACTCAGGATGAAAAGTAACACTGTGAGTTCTTGATATGCTGTGACAGAAGTATCCCCTCATAGCTCATAGCTCTCTTAAAATGTCCCTCTGTGAATGCTTTAGGCAAAGCCCCTTCAAAGCTCAATGCTCTCGCTTATTTCACCCTAGGAAACCCACCCTATGAATTAGCATGTGTGGTGATTTGAAAGAAAATGACCCCAAAGGCCTGTAGGGACTGGCACTATGAGAAGGTGGGGCTTTGTTGGAGTAGTTGTGACCTTATTGGAGGAAGTGTGTCACTGTGGAGGAGAGCTTTGAGGTCTTACATAATAAAGTTATGCCCAGTGTGTTTCATAGTGGCCTGTGGATCAATGTAGAACTCTCAGCTCCTTCTCCAGCACCATGTCTGTCTGTATGCCACCATGATTCTCTCCATGACAATAATGAACTAAACTTCTGAAACTGTAAGCCAGCCCCAATTAAATGTTTTCCCTTATAAGAGTTGCTGTGGTCGTGGTGTCTTCACAGTAATAAAAACCCTAACTAAGGTAGCATAAGACAGAAAGCTCAAATTAATTCCTATGAGAACTGCTGTCTCTCAACCCCTTTCAGAAAGTGATGAGGAAGCTGGCATAGTTGGCCACTTATCTTCCTCTGTCAATATCCAATTTCAGTATTGAATACTGTAAATCTGTTGGGAATGAACAAGCAATTTTTTTGTAACCCACAGCAACTGGACTTGTATCTTCCTTTACCCTGCAGTCACATAAGTGTATCCCTGGACTCCTCTTTGCAGACAGTCCTTTATAGCTCTCAAACAATTCTCTGTATTCTTCTGCATATCTAAGCTGTTCCCCTGCAGTGTTTGAACAATAATTAGATTTCTTAAGCAGTTTGTACATTCCCCATATGGATTTTGGGCACTGTTACTTAAATAAAAGTAGACAGAGTGTTAAGAGAATGACAATTGTTAAGTGTTACTTTGTGTTAGGAATTTTAGAGGCCACCAATCAAGCTGGTAAGGGCAAAATCCATCAGTGTTTGCAGTTTTTATGAGTCAGCAGTTTCACTGATGGGAGCAAAGATGCTCAGAGAAGCAAAGCTACTGACACTGTGTGTACAGAAAATGAATTATGACCAAAGACTGAATCCAAATTCAGCTTCTCTCCAAAGTCATGGTCTCATATTGACAGCATGCTTCCCGCTAATGAGGACTCATCCCCTGGTGGCTTCATCAATATGAACTGGGTCTGAGGTTCTGCATGCATAAGTGGCATACTTCCAGGTAAGAGGATGTTGGTCTGCAGAACTCACTCTGAGTACAGTGCTTTTCTAAATGTTTTTTTCACATATCAGTAGAGGGCAAGCATTAGGCATTGTCTCCAAATGCCACAAATCTCATGAGGAAAGTTCTGATCAGAACCTGCAATTAAAATTGTCTGTTCCCCAAGTGTGTTCCTCAGATCACCTGCACAGAAATCCCTGGAATGTTTGCTGTGTGCCATTTCCTTAGCATTAGCACAGCTTTCCTGGACCAGACTTGTACAGGGATGAACCTGGGAGGCTGCCATAATGACAATCTCCCTGAAGTCTTCTAATGCACATTCAAGTTTAGGACAAGCTACAAATATCCTTCCCACTGGATGGGTAGAAGGGAAACTATTGATGTTACTAATGATGGAAGAAATTTGAGAAAGGCCACAGATAAAGGATTCTGGAAGCAAGAAGAAGCCTTTCCCTCTATAGTGTTAAATTTCAGATTGAACCTGAGTAGCTAGTCCATATAATTTTGGAACTGGAAGGAATCCAACAGTCAGAGCAAATTGACAGGCAAAATCACATCTGAAATCCCAGGAAGGAGTATATCTCTCTTCTTTGCAATAATAAACTCTCACTCACCAAATAAAATCTGGTGAGAAATTAGACATGGACCCTTTGCATGCTGCCTTGGCATATGTAGAAAAGGAACAGATAAAAAGCTCTTACTGTGTAACATGTCATCTTGTGTTAATACTCATGACATAATCACCACTCTTGCCCATTGTCATAGAAGAAATGCAAGTGCAAAACCCAAGTCATTTCCACCTCTCAAGTGAGCATGCTCAGCACCAGTAAGTATATAATAACCATTTGACATAATAGTTGTCCTATTATAATAGTCAAGGCCAACCTCTGACCTCCAACTTTATGATAAAAATTTGCAACAAGCTTCAGAGCTCCCAGATATGTTTGCATCAACCTACTAAGATGTCCCTCAACCCAGGCCCCTGAGTCAGAATCTTGAGGACAAGGCTTGGAAATTTGCATTTCCAAAACCAGTATTTCAGGTGATTCTTGCACAATTGGCCTAAGGAACCATGTTACAAACAATTTAACTAGATTGTGTGATTAGAAACATAATATGTTCTTGCTTTTCCAAGGGACATCTAGAAGTTAAAAGTGACAGGAATGGGACCTCTGACCCTTTCCAAAAATTGTAAATGTGGTGAGTACAGCTTAGGATCTTCGCTGGGTTCCAAATTTTGCTGGAAATGGTGAGATTATCAGTGAGGTTCCCTGACTACTAGGGGTAGGAACCTTTATGAGATTTTCATTTAAGAAACTGATGGAAAGAAATCATCACTCAGAACTATGACAGTTTCATTAGTAACCTTTTAAGGCTAATGAACAAATTTAAATGTCTATAATTACAAGACATGAACAAAGTCAAAGAGGTTGGTCCAGGGTTAGATTCCAAAACAATTCTTGATTTGAGTCTTTGTTAGATGTATGGTCTTGGCTAAGTCAGCTAACATCTGAGATATTCAGACTCTTCTCCAGAACATGGTAACTTAATTGAGGTGGTAATAGGAAAGAACATGAGTAAGAAAAATAACACAAAATAGATGCTTTTGTGTCTTACTTTGAATCAAAACTAAGTTTCCTCAGAAGGTTGGGAGCAGGAGGCGAAATTTTGAGACTCCCTATACCTACAGGTAAGAGGCAAGCTGCCGAGTCTCTAGGACCTAGTCCTTCTGTGAGAAGGCATTGCCTTCCTCCTTCATTCACTAGGAGGGCATCAAACCAAGGAATATGACTGAGGAGTTTCTAAAAAGCCTCAAGTAGGGCCATGTCTTAAAATCTAATACTTAAGCATTTGGAAACTGTTCTTTCAAAATTTGAATGCAGCTCTTTGAGACTGGAGAAAGCCCCAGTGACCTGACTAACAGTGATTGTTGGTCTTGCCAGAGGAAAAATGACAGCTGTCAGAGAATGAATGCTACTGGGCAGGGGCATGACCTCTTCAAGGGACAAAGGGCACAGGGAAGTGAGGTGCCAAAGTCAAGTTCTACTAGATTCACAGAAAGCAAGTACTTTATGTGGGGAAAGAAACTCCAGAGGGGTGATGAACACTAGGGGTGCCCACAAAAATGGAAAACTGAAGCTTTGTTACCCAAGGGAATCAGTTTTCATTCACTCTCTTCAAATGGAGGAAGAAGGCCCTTTGTTAATGTGAGCCATGTTATCACAGCATCCTCTGAAGAAGACAGCTGGTCTTCCTTAGACAGGTCACAAGAAAGCAGCTGTGTCCTCTTCAAGAAAATCAGGTCTCACTGATAAGAGCTCTGTTTGCTCTTAAACAGCTCTCAGTAAGTCTGCTTCTGACCCTCAGCTTCACTAACGGGAAGCTGTGAGAAGCCATAGCCCCAAGGTAGTGCCTGGCTGGATGCCAGGTAGTCCCAGCTTAGCTGTAAACAAGCCAGCCCCAAGGTGGAGCCTGGCTGGATGCCAGGTAGTCCCAGCTTAGCTGTAAACAAGCCTTATTTGGAAGTGCTTGATGGATCTGGTGTGCTTCCTCCTTCTGTGGCCTATCCAGGATCGCCAGGTGACATGAGCATATTTAAGGGCTTGCTGGGGCTGGGAAAGAAAGAAGAGAAGCTGATGTAAAAGGTTCCTGAATAAACTGCTTGAAGAAGGGTCGTGGTCGTGTTTCCTTGCTGGTCGAGCGACAGGAAGCACCTAATAGGGGCAGCAAAACACTGGGTCCGTACAGAAGAAGCTGGTCATACTCATGCTGCCTGAGACATTTCCTTTCTAAGACTCAAGATGCCCATATGTCCATGGTCTCCCACCTTCTTCAGGGTCTGGGGGACTATAAATCATTGACAAGTTTCTTCTCTCATCAGATGACCTAGGGGAGATGGACTACTTATCAGAATATTTGGAAAATATGAAGTGCTTATCAAGCAAAGCAGGCAGTCTTGGAGTTTGATTGTGATGGGATAGATTCCATCACTTCTTACAGAGTCACGGAGGCTCATCTATCTCTTGCCAACAGACAAGGAAATCTGTCTCTTCCTTTGTCATATTTAGATGTCTCAATGGCCACTGTTGTGCATGGAATTTGCTGAGCTAGCTCATCTATATCCTTTCATCTCCCAACTTACATATATCCTGCTGGAATGACAGGATAAGAATAGATTTAGCACCTCGAACCACACAGTACCTGCCCCACAGCCTTCAGCTTCCTCCTTTGAAGCTGTGGCTCTCCAACACACTCCCTTCATCAGTTGGAGTAAATCCTCTTTTAGAAGCAGCTGTCAATCCCAGCACAAGACTCCTGTCACTATAGTTCTCTTGACCATACTTGGGCTTGATACACTTACAAAATACATTTTCTTCCATTTTTTGTCATTCTCTGCTTCATTCTTCTTGCACAAATCACCAGTGCAAAACAGGTACTAGAGAGTACAGTACTCCAATACAATGTAAGCTATTTCTAACCAGAAAAGATTTTTGTTGCCTTAAAAGAAGTTAGTCTTTTATCAGTACTGGTTCTGAGAATGGTGCTATTTGAAAGCTTTATGCTACAGTGAAGGAAAAAATAAAAATAAAAACTGTTTAGGGGAGAACTGGGGAGCTTAACACTCACCTTACAAAGGAGAAACTGTATGGAGAAGCTGGATGGACAGGCTTCAGTCACTCAGACAATGCCAGCCATTGAGTGGGGGTGGGACCTGCATATAAAGAAAAGCTCTGTGCAGTGGCCACAAGGCAAAAGATAACAGCATCCCTGGGAAGGATGCTAAAGCTTGCATGGGAAGTTGCTCAATCATTCTCAGCTTACTTCTGGGCAGAGAGTACATTTAGGAAACAAGGCAGTTGTTCCTGTTGTAATTTACAAGGCACCAAGAAGAGAAGTCACACTATATAACAGGACTCACATGGGGATTTATTGGAAGATGAGAGAGAAAAGTCAGAGACTGGTCTCTGGGTACAAGAGTGGTAGAAAGAAAGAAAGAAAGAAAGAAAGAAAGAAAGAAAGAAAGAAAGAAAGAAAGAAAGAGAGGGAGAGTGAGAGGAAGAGGGAGAGGGAAATAGATAGAGGGGGGGCAGCATGCTTTTAAATGTGCACAGATGATGCTCTTAATGGCTACAATTGAGGGCATAGTTTGTCAGGACTCCAAGGGCAAGCCAGCACAGATGCCCAGATACTGAGAGTTCCTACAGTCACAACAGGTGAAAAAGAGTATTCTTTGGACTGACTTGGGCTTGAAGGATAAATTCCTTAATCAAGCTTGAAAGTCTGTGCCACATCTCATATCTCAGTATTTTGCCTGCTCACAAAGATATCTAAACAGTATCTATAAACAAGGCCCCTCCATAAATGCAAATCAAAACAACTCTGAGATACCATATTACTCCTGCCAAAATGGCTAAAAATGGAACACCAGTGACAACTTATGCTGGAGAGGATGTGGAGAAAGAAGAATACTGCTACACTGCTGGTGGGAGTACAGCCATTTTGGAGATCAGTTCCTCAGGAAAATAGGAATCAATCTGCCACAGGACCCGGCCATCCCCCTCTTAGGCATATACCCTAATGATCCACATCCATGCAACAAAGACATCTGTTCAACTATGTTCATAGCAGCATTGATTGTAATAGCAAGAACCTGGAAGCAACATAGATGCCCCTCAACTTGGAATGGAAAAAGAAGATGTGGCACATTTACACAATGTAATACTACTCTGAGTAAAAAAATAAAAACAATGGAATCTTGAAATTTGCAGGCAAATGAATGGAACTTGAAGAACCCATCCTGAGTGAGGTAACTCAGTCACAAAAAAAGGAACATGGTATGTACATATATGGATTTTTTTTTTAGACATAGAGTTAAGGATTGACAGCATATAATTCACACCACCAGAGGAACTAGGACACAAGGAAGAGCCTAAGAGATTCATACAAGGTCCCTCACAGAAGGTGAGAGGAATAAGATCTCTTGAGCATATTGGAACTGGGGAAGGGGTATTGATATTTGATAAGGATCAGGATAAACAAATATGCCAAATAGATGTTTATTCAGGGAGAAATGACTTACAACCTAGCAGATGAACAGCAGCAAGTTCCACTGGATGCTCTCCTCTCGCATCCTGCCAGCAAGAGAGTGTTCCCCAGCTCCTCCTCAGACCTACTTCCACTGGTCACTTCTGCCCCTGGATCCACCCCCCCCAATGGACATGGTCAGTGCCACAGAAGGAGACAAAGTGAATATCCCACTACGATTCTCCTTTTAGTCTAAAGAAAAGATTTAGACTTGATACAAAACTATTTACAAAACAGTAAATAACAAGTGTGCTCTACGAAAAGGAAAATCGAGAATAAAATGCCATACATATCTAGTCCTAGGGTGAAGGCATAACGGAGTTTACAATAGAGTTGTCCTAAGCTGGAAATCTTAAGTCTAGTACCTAATATATCTAACTAGGAAGAGAGAATAATAATTATGATAGTTTAATCTTCAACCTCATCAAGACCTGAGAAGGAAAATTATGATACTAGGGTAGACAGGAAGTGCAGATGGGCAACTTCCAAAAGGTGCAGTGAGGACAAAAACAGCAAGCTACCTGGACAGTCACCCAAGGTCTCATAGCATTGGTATACCCAGTTTTGGCTAAGGCCAAGAGTACTTGACAGACCACAACAAAAGCAGGGAGGTAGAAAGGCTTCCCTACCCTGATTTGGCAAGGTTCAGCAGTCTTCTATATTTGTCTCCTGCAAGCACATAAAACCACAGAATCAGCCTTTTCAGAGCTCAGAGCAGTAGCCCATTGAAACCCTGAAAATATATCTATAGTGTGATGTATGTATTTTAATTTTCCAAATTATGCAAATTGAAACACATCTATTTGCCATATTCATTCCTATTTATAACTTTACGGTTACTGCCTGGTGGTAAAGGAGTTTGGTTATAAAATGACTAAGTAGGACGTTTCCTTACTATTTCCTTGGCTTGTTGCCAAGTGATGGAAAAATCCTTTTTTAAATCTTTGCTGTTCACATGGTGTTTCTTATGAAACTCTGAGGCTTCTAGCACACTTCCTATCAATAACCGAACAATTTCATCATTGCATCATTGCCTTGTGCTAGAGGACCTGGAAGACCCGTATGGGATCTAATATTTTATATATATATATATATATATATATATATATATATATATATATATATAATGAGTCCTCTTTCTGATAGTATCTTGTAGCTGCATAAACAATGAAGTTAATTCTGTATCATCAGGAATAAATTCTGCAGTCTCAGTGTGTAAGACAACTTTCTCTGTGTATTAAGAGTCAGTAACTATATTAAGGGGTTCTGTAAAATCCATAAGTACCATGAGAATGGCATACAATTCTGCCTTTTGTACAGGGCTTTGACCACTTTACTTATTTTTCCTGATTTATATCCTGCCTTGCCTGATTTGTTTGAGTCACTTTAGAATGTATGAATTCCAAAGATAGGTGTTTTTCTTACAATGCATGGTAGGATCTAAATCTTTTCTTTATGAATTTGATTCTTTCACTTTTGGAATAATTGTTGCTAATCATTCCCAAAAAATTACTGCTCTCATCCAATATTCATTATCTTTCCATATGGAGGGAATTTCCACATTAGTTAAAGGTACTATAATTTCTGCTGGGTCCCTCCCTGTTAGTTAACAAAGTCTTAATTTACGTTTTATAATCAAGTCAGAGATCTTTTCTATATATGTTTTTAGTTCTTTAATCTGTTTATGTGGTAGGAATATCCATTCTAATATGATATCTTCTCTCTGCATCAAAATCCCTAAAGGATATTCTTTAGGCAGTAATATAACCAGAATACAGTCTAGGTTTGTATCTACACGGTTCACATGTGCTGATAGTATCCTCTTTTCTACCCATTCTAATTCCTTTTCAGCTTCAGCTGATAGTATACGTGGACTATTCAAGTCCTTGTCTCCTTTTAGGGCCATTTTCAAGTTTAATAAATCATGCCCTTCTACTCCAATAATGGTTTGCATCTGAGAAATCTCTCCTAGTAATTTTTGAAGATCATTAAGAGTCTGGTAGCAATCTCTTCTGAGCTGTACTTTTTGTGGTCTAATTTTCTATAGACCTATTTTATATCCTAAGTAGTTGATAAAATCTCCTTTTTGTATTTTTTCAGATGCAGTTTGTAATCCCCAGCGAGGTAAAACTTCCTTTACTTTCTCAAACATTTTTTCTAATATTTCTACTTTAGAGTTAGCTAACAATATATCATCCATGTAATGATAGATTATGGTTTGTGGAAACTGTTTATGAATTATTTCCAGTGTACAAAATATTGGCACAGGGTGGGGCTATTTAGCATTTCTTGTGACAAAACCTTCCATTGATATCTCTTCACCGGTTGAGAATTATTGTTAATTAGGTACCTTGAAGGCAAATTTCTCTTTATCTTGTTCTTTTAAAAGTATACTGAAGAAGAAATCCTTTAAATAAATAACTACAATAGGCCATTCTTTAGGTATCAAAGAAGGCAAGGGAATTCCAGGCTATAGAGAGCCCATTGGCTGGGTAACTTTATTGATGGCTCTCAAGTCTGTAAGCATTCTCCATTTACCAGATTTCTTTTTGATAACAAATACAGGAGAATTCCAAGGGCTGGTTGATTCCTTGATATGTCCAGCATTTAGCTGCTCCTGAACCAGGTTTTCTAAAACTTCTAACTTCTCAGGGGTCATAGGCCATTGCCCAACCCAGACATGTTCCTCTGTTAGTCATTTTAAGGGTAGGGTTTTTGGTTCCTCTGTTCATTCAGCACTTGTATTCTGTTTTTGTACAGCCTGGATATTTGGTGTCTGTATTGTATAGTACTTTATAATATTTTTTCTACAATCATGAGGTCATTTATGCTTCCTATCTAATACTGGAGGAATGTGAATCTGTGTATTCCATTGCTATAATAGATCATGACCCCAATAATTTATCACTACATCAGCCACATATGGTCTCAACCTTCCTCTCTGTCCTTCTGGTCCTACACATTCAATCTACCTCGTGCTCTGTTTTACCTGAGACAGGGTTCCAGTCCCTAAGAATTGAACATTTACCTCTTGCAAGGCCATTTTCGAGGCCAAAATTTATTAGTAAGGATAGTTACATCAGCCCCTGTGTCAAAAATCCCTTCAGTCTGTTATTCTTCTTAACTATCAATCTAGGCCTTTCACTGTTTATAGAGGTTTGCCAAAATATATGTTTATTGTTTCCTTATTTCATGTTTGATTTCAACTTCCATCACTAGTTTGTCATCCAGAGCAGTATGAGTTTTTAAAATAAGCACAGGATTGTCTAATTGTCCTGTGGGAGATTGTCTTCCACTGTAACTGGAAATGTTTGGACCACCTTTGACATGGGGGCCTTCAAGAGGACTCCCAAGGAGTTTCCCAATGGTAAAGGGTTTCCTTGCTTGTCTCTGGTCGATCTACACTCATTTGTCCAGTGTCTGCCTTTGCCACACCTTCTACATAACCCAGAAAGCTGAGGTCTTCTGTTGGATTCATTCCTAGAGATGCTTTGTGTACAATTTCTTTTTAGATATCCTATCTTACCACAGTTATAACATCTGACATGTTGATATCTCTTCAGACCTTTGGAGATGGCTTCTTTTACCCAAGCTTCTATGTCACCATAGTTAATACCTCTGTTATCTTGATGTCTTCTCAGACCTTTAGATATGGCTTCTCCTACCCAAGCTTCAGTTTTATTGTCATTATACTCACTGTTGTCTGTATATAGGACTTATTCATCCAAGGGTGCTGATCGCATTTTTAAAGGCCAAAGCACTTGTTTGCATTGTAGAGTCGTATTCTCATAAGCTAATGAGTCTATGAGGATTCACCTTCTATATTCGCTACCTCTAATTGTACTGCTCTAGACAGTCTTTCTAGAAACACACTAAAATATTCTCTCAGTCCTTGCCTTATCTTGGTATAGGATTCTATCCACTCCCCTAGTTCATGAACCTTATTCCAAGCATTCAGAGCTGCTGTACTGCATAGAGACAAAATATGTTCATCATAGGCAGCTTGGGTTTCTGGGTCAGCATAAAGACCCTCACCAAGAATTTTATCTTGGGGTGCTTTATAACCTTTCTTTAAGCCATGAAGTTCAAGAGCTTTTTCTTCCTTCTCCATAAAGCCCACCATACTAATTGAGAGGCGTTTTCAAGGACAGCTGATATTAATTGATCCCAATCCTTAGGAGTTACCTTGTTATTCCTTGCCCATGATTCTATTAATTGCTTCACATATGGTGAGTGTATTCCATAAGAGACTATTGCTTCCTTTATACTTTTTAAATCTTTCATACATATTTGTTCCCACTGATATGCAACGACACCTTTTGGGTGTTTTTCGTTGCTGGTTTTTCATTAATAGATACAGGGAAATCTCCCCTGACCCTAAATGGTGTAGAAAAATTTAAGTCTTTTTCATGCCCTGTTACCTATAGCTCTTCTTCTGACGTATCAGATTGAAGGTCTTCTAAGACCTGAAATCTACTCACCATTGCTTCTTTGAATGTCTGAACTTCTTGAAGCATATAAATTTCTAGAGCTTTCATTGCATCAGTCAGTTTCTTACTTTCTCCAACTATGAATGATTCCATGTTTTTAATATTCTCATCCTTAGATATTATTTGAATGGCATGTAAACTGCCTTCTAGAAACAATGTTCTATCCACTTGCTTGCCATTATCCTCAGACATGGAAGTGATTCTATCTGCTAGTCTTTCTATCTGATGTTCCAGTTTTTTAACCTTATTAGTGGCTTCATCCAACCAGGAACGAGCAGTTTCTGCTAGCATGTTAATTCATTGCATTGTTTCTGTTTTGGTTATTGAGGCATCAGACATGGAACAAATTCTGTTTTCTTCTTGGTCTTTTTATGTTCCATGTTTTGTACCTGTACCTGTACCTGTAAGCTCTCTATTGCCATCTTCAATATTCTGAACCTTTTTTTCTAAGCATTCTGTTTTGCGTTCTGTCATTTTCAATGTTTTGAATCCTTGTTTCTAAGTCTCCTATGGTTTATGCAAGTTCCTTATCGTTTGCTCTAATCTCAAACCATTTCTTTAAGAATATCATGTTAATGATAAAACCCATTGCTATTACAAAAATTGTATATATTGGTCCAGTTATAATTTTCTTCTATATATGAAGTAAAAGAATTCCTAAAGTCCTGCATTGTAAAATTATCTGCCATAGTTATGGAACAATTAATCTCAGATATTATATCAGCTTAAAATGCAAAGGATGTTACAATTACCTTAGGTGTAATTCTGCTGTCCTGGAACTTTGATGCTTTTAGTTGTAGATCTTAACTTGTGGTAGTTATGCCTGGAGGTGTACCACCAAATAGTGTCCAGCAGCAGACGATCCTTCTGATCCCGGTCCCTGTAGAATAGCTCTTAACAAACTAAGGCAAGCAAAATTTTGTTAAATAAAGGAGTGAAATGAGCCTTGTGCAAATTGCTGGGACTGCAGGGCTAACAGGTACCGTCTGCAACTGGCACCGCTGGGCCACAGAAACACACAAACAGGGCAGGCCCAGAGTCCAGGCCTTGTGCAGCAATACAAGAGCAGGGCTGGTGCCACAAGGCTCTGTGCAAATGCAATCTGAGGGAATGGGCAGGAGAGGAGCAGGAGTCTCGCAGACATGGTGGAGACAAAAGGAGTTGTGGGGCTCTAGACACAAATGTCTCACAAGCTGCAGTGTGGCTGCCTGTTTAGGCAAGGCAACCACCTGTTCAGGGATGGTGGGGGAAGGAAATGACATCTGCCACCTGGGTGAAACCCAGATCCCGTGAAAATCTTGATCCCACTTCTGACACCAGATATTGTGGTTTAATAAGGATCAGGATAAATAAATAGGCCGAAAAGATGTTTATTCAGGGAGAAATAACTTACAACCTAGATAGATAAACACCAGCAAGTTCCATTGGATGCTCTCCTCTCCGTGTCCCGCCAGCAAGAGAGTATCCCCCCCCCACTCCTCAGACCTTGTTCCAATTATCACTTCTGCCCCTGGCTCCACCACCCAATGGGCGTGGTCAGTGCCACAGAAAGAGATAAAGTGAATATCCCACTACTGAGGGGTCAGAGAGTGGTGAGGGAATTAGGAGAAACAGAAGGGAAGGAAAGGAAAGCACGTGGGACTAGGAAGCTTGAGTCAGGGAAGGAGTAGATGAGAGAAGAGTGAGAGAGAGAGAGAGAGAGAGAGAGAGAGAGAGAGAGAGAGAGAGAAATACCATAAAAGAAGGAGCCATTATAGGTTTGAAGAGAAAACTGAACCCAGAGAAATGTTCAGAGACCTACAAAACTGACCCCAACTAACAATCTGAACAACAATGGAAAGGCTACCATAAATGCCCTTCCCTGATAATGAGATTGATAACTAACTTATTCCCCACCATAGAGCCCTCATCTAATAGCTGATGGAAACAGAAGCAGACACCCACAGCTAAACACTGAGCTGAACTAGAATCCAGATGGAGAGAGGGAGGACAAGACCAGGCTTCAGAAACATATAGAGACAGCTGATCTGAACAAGGAGGAGCTAATGGACCCCCAGATTGATAGCTAGGAATCCAGCATTGGACCGACTCAGACCCCCTGAACATGGGGCTCAGTTATAAGGCCTGGGCAGTCTAAGGTACTTCAGACAGTGGAACCAGGATGTAGGCCTAGTCCCTACACCTTATTACTTGACAGACTTAGGTGACCCTTCCTGTAAGGCATCACCCTACATGTGTAGTGGAGGGGGAGATGGGATGGGAGGATGGTCAGGGATGGGATATTGGAGGGTGGGAAAAAGGGAGAGAGGGAAGGAGAGGGAACTGGGATTGATCTGTAAAATAAGAAATGTAAATAATATAAAAAAAACAAGGCCCCTCAAAAGCTGCCCCTTTCTTTCATGTGGACCTGAGCTAGTTGACAATAATGCAATAACTATAAACTTAAATGAAACTACCTCATCTTCCTGACCAGATCAAAATGATTGGTTGCTCATTTGATCAAGTTAAGCCAGTAAAGAGAAATTCTCCAATATGGTTAAGACTTCATAGGTCTTACAAACATAAAGAAGAGACACATAAAAACTACACAACATTCCAGGAAGCCATGACCATGTATTGTTCAGACCTTTTGACTCGAACATATTGCCCACCCCAGACCTTCCCACTGAGGCTCCTAGCCAGGAATACTCAAGACTGATAACACGTGAGTCAGCATGTGACAGGTAACTCAGGCTAAGGGCCCTACCATCAGTCTCTCCCAAGTGTTCCTATGCCTGTGTCAGAGTCTGGTATATCCTGCACTCTCCTGAACAAACAGCAGAGCTCCTGGTTGAGAATATTTGCTACCTCTCTTCTTCTCTGGGGCTATTTTCCTTAACATCCTTCTGTGTTTCTATGCTTGCTATCTTAAAATATAATGCATAGCACAGAGAACCTCAACTAATACATATGAAATTGTTAGTTGGAATTTTCATTACTGAGACAAAATGCATGAGATAAACAACTTAAGTGGCAAAATATTAATTTTGGTTTATGATTCTCATAGGGTTTCAGCCAATGGTTGCCAGGCTCTGTTGTTATGTGCCTGAAGCAAGGTACCCACATCTTCCAAACAATATGTGGAAGCAGAGGCACTCACTCATCATGACTGCTGGAAAGCAGTAACAGCAAAGAAGTTGCTGTGGTGAAAGACACATCCTTCATAGACACACCAGTGACCTACTTCTCTAGCCAGTATCCAATTTTACCAGGCCTTTCACACATGGACTCAATGGACAAATACACTGAAAAGGTATCTCCCAGAGCACAGTCCATCAGCTACCAACCAAGTGTTTATTTATCACATAAGTCCTTTAGGAGGTATTTCATATCCAAACCATAACATGGAACAAGGCACTAGAAAAGTCATCAATATAAAAGCCATAGCCCAAGATCTGGAAAGACTACATTAAGATGACAAATACAATGGCTTCAATAGTTTCTAATAGAATTAAAGAAATACACTGAGTAGTAAGCATCGTTCATACAGCTCATCTGAAGAATGTTTGCTTTTGGAGGATTTGAGGGAGAGCTGAGGTTTGAAAGCTACAGAGAACAGATCCAAACAGCAGTACATATATTGGAAATGTGCCCCAAGAAAGACAATCATGGAAACACATTAGGATTAATCACTGGAGGATTAGATGAGAAAGACATCTTCCCAAGTCTCCAAGATTTAAGGTGTCACATTTCCTGCTTAAGATTCTACAATTTAAGCAGCACAAGAAACAGAGGGAACCGAGAGCCTTGCTTCAGTCAGTCACCTGAGGGCTGTGAGAACTACATAACCCTGGAAGAACTAAGCCGCCCTGAGCTCCAACCTGCCAGGTATGCTTTCTGCTAGCTTAGGTGCGGTGAGGAAACTTATCTTTAGAAATTATCTGATAAATGATATAATAGGAAAATTTTAAAAATTACATAAACCATTCGTCAAGTATAAACTCCAAAATGACTATAGAGCTCAGAGTCCATTGGTGCATTAGTAACACAGATCAGTCAAATTAAGGCTGCAATTTTATACTTTATTTCAAAACCTGCATTAATACAACTTGAAAACTTAATATTGAGAGTTCAGTCAGGACTACTAGTGAAACTATGTTGCAGAAGAAGAGGAGGAAGAGGTAGGGGAGAGGGAGGAGGTGAGGAGGAGGAAAATGAAAAGAAGAAGGAGTAACAGAGGATGGAGGAAGAAGGAGAGAGTAGGGTGAAGGGAAGAGAGGACAGAGAGAAAGCTGAGGGATAACTTCTTAACATGGCAAGTGTAGTTTTACGGATTTGCTGATATTATAAATACATGCCTAGATGATGCTTGCTGCTCTTCCAGAGGACCTGATGCCCTCTTTTGGCTTCCATGGGAACGTGTATGGATGTGCCAGATATTTACATGTGCACACATGCCTGCATGTAAATAAAAATAATTTTAAAAAGCATAATAGATGCTTGACTACACGGAGATAAAGTATTAGGGAGTAAAAATATTACCACCATACTTCACTCTTCTGTATCCAGCCACAGGAATAGCCCATATGTAGTTCTTGGCTGAAGTAGAATCCCTGCTACCACATTCCTTTTAAAAGATAATTGAGACACCATACATTCAGTATCTGTGTTCCCAGACGAGAGAGGTCTAACTGATAGGCATTGGTATCAACATTGTTCCCATCCTACACCAGGTAAAACTTCATGTTGTCTAGCCCTTACCAAAAGCTATTAATGTTTAGATTATGTTAAAATATGAATGTCTAATTTCAAACACTATGGTACACATGATAATTATCTTAAAGGATCTGAATTATGCTTCTCATAAATTAATTTAATCATGTTCTATCTTCCAATTGCAGCCCCTGAAATCATTGGCTTTGAGAAACACTGCAATCACTTCCTGGTGAATGAATAGCTGTAACCATACACATTGTACAGCCATTACCGACACTCAAAGAAAGAGGATAACATCAATTTTACAGCAAAAAAGTAACCATATGAAATGAATGGGTCTCTTGCATTCATATTGCTCTGATGATCCTCCAGCCAATGCCTTTTCAGCATATCTTACTAGCATGTGCCATGATAATGGTCTTGTGTTGTGTTGGGAGCACAAAGGTCTAGGGAAATGTTAAACACAAGAATGTTAAACACAGAGTTGTCTTTTCAAAGAAAAGGACATATAATTTGTTTTTCCACTCAGAGCGGTAGGAATGGAAGTGCTTAATAGCCTGGTTATCTGGGTTATCTGTAAAGCCAGGCCATACCAAGATCCCACAAGTTGAGGTGGCTAATAGTCTAGGCGACCTTTGCATTATTTATGGCCAGCAGCTCTCCAAAGCTTCCACAACCAGGTCTAGATATGTTTGATAGTCTAGGTGACCCTTGCATTATCTGAATGCCCAGTGAATTCCCCAGGCTCCCATAAAGAAGACAAAAAGTGGCTACCAGCCCAAATCACCTAGGGAAGGCCACACCAAATCCTTCCCTAGGCCATTAAGGTAATTTATGTAGCCTATTTCTAGAACACATCTTCATGGAAGAAGTGACAAGTACCAGGAGAACAGTTTTTATGTGATTATACCTCCTTGTGCATAGGGAATTGTGTTACACCAAGAAACATTTTTCCAAATTGTAGTGTATTTAAATATGTTTACAATAAACTACCCAGAAGTCGAACCAACACCAGCAAACTAAGTCAATCTGAATCGAATTTCCTTCTTGCTCCACACAAATCATTACTCTGCTAGCTATGGCCTTTACAGAGACCCCAACAGTGTTTGTATGTGGACAATTTGGGGAGTGGTGCCAGCTATATAGAGACTTACTATTAATTATGAAAGCTCAGCCTATAGCTTAGGCTTGTCCCACTAGCTCTTATAACTTAAATTAACCTATTTCTATTTGTCTACATTTTGCCTCATGGCTTTTTACCATCTTCCATCTTGCACCTCCTGTTTGCTTTCCATGTTTTCTGTTTGTTGCTCCACTTTCCCATCTCCCACCCTATGGCTCGATTTATCTCCCCCTCTCTCTCCCTCTTTCCCTCTTTTTTCCTCTCTCTCTCCCTCTCTGTCCAAAGGTTCCACTTAATCTCTTTCTCCCTAGCCATTGGAAATTCAGTTCTTTATTAAGCCAATGAGAAGGTGCTTTGGCAAAAACACATCTTCACAGTGTACAAAAAGATTATTTCACAGTATTTTTATAATAAAGTATTTTAAAGCCTTAGTTTAGTTAATTTAGTAAATCTTAAAAACCATTTTTATCCATTCCAATGTTCTCCTTTCTATAAATATTTTATATGGGTTTGAATTATAAGGAAGAGATGGAAAGAATTATTTATTAAAGAATGATTTATTAACACCAGTACTGTATTTTTCTCTGTGAGAGAAAGAAAGAGAGAGGGGGGTTGTTTAGTCTTCTATATGAGGGGTTACAGGCATTTAGCTTCCAGTTTTCTTCACACTTCAGATCTGGGTTAGGAAGTCTTACATGAGAGGATTCGTAACAAGCATACAGGTAAGGCTGATTGATGAAGGCAGACCTCAGCTCACACACCAGGGATCGCTCTTACATTCTCTTGGTCATTTTCTTTCCACTTCCCCCCTTTCAGCTCTATATCCAGAATCCATTCATGTATTTCCTTCCGAAAAATAAAACACTAGCCATTTTGATATACCTGGAAGTAATTGGTAAAAGAAAGTCCTACATTAAACACACTTGAGTTTTGGTTTTGGCAGGTGCATGCCTGGAATCAACACAACCTCTTATCCACTCAGCTACTCAGGACTTGGTGTTTATCAGTAAAACTTTCTGCTAAAATGTCAATGTTATTAAGTGAATTTAGGGGAAAACTTTTCATTTTAATAACATTCTTCTCAATAAGTACTTCGACCACACTATAGCGAACACTGTAATTTATCACAAAAATTTTACTCCTGATGTATGGATCCTGAGCTGGAAGGGAAACATGTTAGATGGAAGTTAAGTCAGTTTCATCACTGTCTGAGGCTTCCCTTTTGTCTATTCTTTACTTAAATGTTTTATTTAGAAGCCACAGGGGACAGTGGGAATGAATCATCTCCTGTCCTCAGTGATGGCTATTAGTCACACTCATGAGAAACAATGGCAGCAGGAGGGCCAGTGCAGGTACTCACGATGCAATTACAGCATTAAGCCAAACATCTCTGGACCAGGCCAGATGATGGATGACTTTTCCTGAAGGCAAACAGGATAAGAGAATTTGGCAGTGATGGGTACAGCTTCTTTCTGATCATCAAACATCAAGCTGAGTTTTCTGATGAATGAGTCTGTGAGACTACTGAAGCCATGTGTCACAGGAAGCAATTAAGGAGAGCTGGTTCTGTACCTTTGAACTTTCTCCAGCTGAGTGAGGAATTTCAGTGGAAAGAAAAAGTTGGAGCAGAAGTAGATGCTTGCTGAAAACACACATTCAAGAGAACACCTTAGACAGCCTGGCCCACCACCTACTTTTAAGAGAAAGGAGGAAGGTCAAACAACTAGGGAATTGACTAAAGCCCAGCAAAGTGTGAGGGCTTCAAAGTTGGCTGTCCTACTGGAACCAGAGGAGAGAGAAAGAAAGAGTGGTGGCCAGGCAGACATCTATAAACAAGACAAGGGAGAGGCCGACCAGCTTCTTAGGAATGTGTTACTCAGTGAGGTAGGTCACAGAGTACATTTGTTATATAGTTATTTCCTCTTCATTGAAACAGTCCCTCTTGGAGGGAAGAGACAGGCTCAGTAGACTCATGAAATACAGGAAACATGGAAGACTCAAGGAGCTCATGAAACCTCCAACACACATTAGGCTACTTCTTGGCCTAGACAAATATACAGGGTCATGCAAGCATCGAACAATTGCTGGGAAGAAGGCAGGAGACTCCACAGTGGCATAGCTGTCTGAATGTTGCATAGGAAGTCACAATGGTGCAAGGTCCCTGAGTTGTCATCCATGTGATTTAAAGATGGGGCTTCCAAAGAGTCACCAGTATTCCTGTAAGCATCCCCATTGACCAACCCATTGATCACTAAGCTGGACATGTATAGAATTGGGTACACAGCTTTCATTGCCCTCATTATCTAGCATGAATAAAAATAGGTGTCTCAAGAAAAGAAATGCAAGCATTGTATACCTATATTGATTTGTGTCAACACGCTGTTGAGAGAGCCTAATCTCAATTGGAAAATGCTGCTTTTTCGAATGGTTCTTTGGCATAGTTCTGAGAGAAGATAGCTATGGGATAAAAATAAACGTAAGGTTTTTGGAAAAACTTGAATATTTACTAAGGCACGACAGCTTGTGAATTACAAGAAAAGAAGAAAATCTCACAAGAAGAGAGGGGAGAAGTAGACGGCCAGCTCCCCTCTGGAAGGGTACACTACTATGATTTCCTCTGGTTTAAAGGACAGCAAATAAAATATAAGGAATTACAGTGCCTGCCTAGGACCTAGAGGCCACTCTAGCTTTGGTATCTCCAAATGTTTTCAGCGAGGTCTATTAGACACAGCTGCACTCTACTAGTGATGGTTTGGGGAAATAATAAAAAATACACGGTGTCCACCACTGGGTGATATCAAAGTACCTCTTATCCCAACAGTAGACATGAGTTGTGGCTTTTGAAAGGGAAACAGGAACTCTCCAGTATGGGGTCCAGGCATTAATGAGTAATTCCAAAACACCAGCTACGCACAGCTCAGTAGAAGCTTTATAGTTGCTTTGGGTTTGTTATTTTGCTTTTTAGAAAGTAAACAATATTTTCAGTACTCATAGAGGTATGAGTGATCTTTCAGGGAATATCTTTAACATAGACTTCAGACTGAAGATACTCTCTAAAGTTAAAACAAAAACCTCTCCCTGCTGGCAGGCACAGCACTGCACATGTGAGGCCTCCACATTGGAGCACCGGCTGCCAGCGTTCTCAAACAGACTGAATGCTTCAGGGTCATGAAGTGATAGTTACTACTAACCAAGACAATCAGCAAACAAACATTGTTAACTACTCCAGTGTAGGAATGAATAAGGAGTCAGTTGGCAAACAGGTGATAATATAGGAACCAGAAGAAAGGACTCCAGGGGAAAAAGACCAACCTGGGAATAAGAGAGGAAAGGAAAACAGACAAGCTCTTCCGCTCAGGCACACGGGACCAAGGAAGTGTCTACAATTCCTGGTGGAATCCTAGGAATCTTTATTATAAGCTGCCTTATCATTTATAATTTGTTGTGAAATCTTGCTTAAAATATCTACATTGTGGACTGTGCTTATAATTCCTGTGCCAATATCAAAATATCAGACCTCTGGATTTAACAAATGTCCTGTGCTCATACCACACATGCTGGGGTCTCAGAACTCTTCCAGGTGCTGACACAAACATACATCCTTCAAACACTGGCTTTATACCCACCTCTCCACCTACACACCTAACAGACAAATGGTATCACTGGAGACTCTAGGGCTCAGCCTAAGCATCGGTCTACATGAATATTTATCCTTATTCCAGAACTAAATGTCCACGATTATTTAAAGACAGAGTGAGTGGATTACATCAAAAAAGGATGAAGAATGTGGAAAAGAAAGGCATCAAAGGTGCTGATGAAAATGTTACTGATTGGTATTTAGGCTGCATAAATGATGGCTTGCCTGTTCTCAGTAAGGAGAGGTTGCATAAGATAAGACAAATCTTAAGAAAACCTGAACTTTAATATACTAGACATGCTAAAGAAACTGCTACTGAATATATTTACTTATAAAAATTACTTCAAAGAAAAATGTCCTAGAAAAAAGTAAACAAAGAATGTGTGACCCACATGTAAATGATGACATGTCCTTGTTTCCTCCATTAATTTTAACCCAATGGGTCAGGTCAGGGACCTGGCTAGGGAACCACCTTCAGGAAGGAGGGTTCCCTTGTGGATGTGTGTTTCCTGTCAGAAGTCCTGGAGCCCAGCCTTGAGCTTGAGCTGGATCTGCCACCTCTCTAAGACCTGACACAGGAAGGCAGAGAACATACACAGTTGTTTTTCTTCTGTCTTTTGTTTTCAGATGCTGGCCAGGGTGTAAGGCTTTCAAACTCACAACTAATGACTTGGGCTTCCTTGCTCTGCTTCTTCCTATCTTGTGAATGCCTGCAGCCAGGTGACCCACATTCATGCTGGCTTCTCTCAAGCTGTTGTGCATCCCTCCCCCTTCCTTTCAGGCAGCTGCAAGATTTATAGCTTGCCTAACTCTGAGTTCTCCTTTTAAACTCTAATATAAATTGTTCTTGAGTTTCTATTCATGACTGTTCTTAAATTCTTTTATTAATGAAACCAAGAACCCTAAGAAGGAGCCCTGACTTCCCAGGTATTGTATGATGGCTCTACTGGGATTCTGAGACCTCCAATAAGGTTTTCTTTCCTGCCTTTTAAATCTTTAAATGACAGAGGAAACAAATCCACTCCTGCACCCCTGGATCGCTTCAATAACAATGTATACAAGCAAAATGCAAATGGCTAAGAAACATATGGGGAGGGGGAATCCAGTAAGTTCACCAGCACACAAGAAATAGAACAGATACAAAATACCATTTTACACATCTCAGTTTGGCAGAGCTTTAAGTGAAGAAAAATGCTTATTGTTGGCAAGGCTGTGGGAAAAGCAGCTTCTTCAAGTACTCTGCCATGAACAGCACCTGCAGGGCCTTCTGAAACTGCCTGCCCCCTTCACAAACACCACAAAATGCGCATATGCTTTGGCCCACAACCCTGCTTCTAGGAATGCTTCCTAAAATATGATCAGAGAAACCACAAAAATGTGTTGCATCATGATACAGGATGATCAAGTTCCCCAACAGGGAAGAAATGGGCCTGTTGGCCTGAGGAGGGAAGTAAGACATGGTGCAAGTACATACAAACAAACCTTATAGCCATATAAGAAAGTGTCGTATTAAACCCATTAGTTCATAAGTCTAGCACATGTTAATAGTAAGAAGGAAACATTAGTTTTAAGTTTCAACAATGGAAATTGTTTAAATAAATTATGGTGCATTGATACACTAGAAAATTAATTCAGCTACTTAGAAACACAATTTTACTGGAATGAAAATATTTTCACCATCTATTCCTATCTAGGTCAAAAGTGAAGTTCAGAATCATACAGCTAGCAGCAGAATGAGCTCTTCCACCTCCTCCCTCCTCTCTCTGTTTCTCTCTCTCTCCCTCTCCCTGTGTGTGTGTGTGTTTGTGTCTTGTATGTGTGTGTATGTGTTTCTGTGCATGTAATAGAGAGGGGAGCATAGACATATTACACCTGCGTATATATTCATATAACGAAGAAAACAAAGGAAGAATTTGCCCTGAAGTTAACGATGTTCTCCTATCTGGGAGGTGGATTGTAAGTGAATTTGTCTTTTTTGTGATTTATCTGAACTATGTTTCTCATAACACACATGGATCACTCATATAATGTTCATAATAAAAAGAAAATACTATGTTCTTTCATTTCCATCGAAGTAGCTGGATTATTGTGTAACTGAATTAGTGCTGTTATTATTATTATTATTTGTGACTTTCTTAATAACAATGAAACTTTTTACAACCATATGTGATCTGTATCCACATGAGCCTGTTAGAGGCTAAATAGTCTTTCCCAGCCATCTTAGTAATGAACTTGAACAGATACTAGGTATCACTTTGTTGAAGAAAGAGAGATGTCAATGTTGCCCCTTCAGCTGAAGGAGAGGTGCAAGTTAGAGCTGAGGAACACAGTGAAAAACCCAGACTGTTTCCACGATTTTTATTTGCTTAATAATGATTTAGCTTCCCCTGCAGGCCAGGATTATATGTGCTTCTGGACAACAGAGATGCCAGTGTGAATTGTATTTCAGTACACCAGATGTCACCACAAAGTTGCTGTCTGAGTCTACTCTGTCCCCAAGAAGAACTTGTGATCCTTTTCCTGTTTGAAACTTTCCCAACAGGAAGGCTCTAGCAATGCAAAGGGAAAAAGTCAATGCATGACCAACTTTGAGGACAAACTTTGATCTCTGTATTTCCAAGTCTTGCTTTCCTCTATAATGGAGTGGAATAAGCTCATTTTGAGGTTAATTCTACATGTCAGCTTAAGGTTATAGAATGCCTACATGGTTGGTAAACGTTTCAGTTGATAGTAGGTGAAGAAATCTAGCCAATTTAAGCAGTCCTTCACTATGCTGAGGATCTGGATAGAACAAAAATGTGTAATAAAAAATGAAGGGAACGTTCTCTGTTGTCAAAAGCCAGCAACTCATCTTCCCTGTCTTGGACATCAAGAGCCCTGGTTCTTGGGAACTCTGTCTTGAGAGGTTTTCTTCTCAGCCCTTTGGTTACAAGTCCAGACCATTTTTAAAATACTGTCAGCTTGCTGGATTTCCAGCTTTCAGATAATGTAGTGAGCCTCTATTCCTCCAAAATACTGTGAGCCAGTTCCTGTAATATATCTACTCATCTCTACCTACCTAGCCACCTCCTATTGAGTCTGGAGACCTTGAGTCCCAGAAAAGAAAAGAGAAAGTATTAAGAGCACCAAGCCAGATGACAGACATAGTAAGTATTTAACAGTTAAATCATCTGCAATTTGTGGGACACTCTATGAAAGAGAAGTTCATTCTCCAACGATTTGACCATTCCCACAATCCTAAATGTGGACAGAAGGGAATTCAGTGGAAGAAGTCATGTGGAAATAGGAAGATGAGTCACATGGACAGAGTGCTTCTAGGTAAGTGTCCCTAGTGAATTTCCTGACAATACCACAGAAACATGAATCTCCAAGCCCTAGGAAAACACTGTCATTTGTTTCCTCATTGTAAGTGTTCTCTTTTGTATCTAGTGTAGTATTTGCATTTTTAAAAAAAAAAATTTGAATGGTATTCTAATACTGCATCATTCCAAGATCTTAGTTTACCTGACAGACTTAAATTTTATCTCTTCTTGGCATGGGGATATAGCTCAGTGGAAGAGCACTTCCCTTCCATGTCATGGATTTGGTCCTTAGTAACACACACACACACACACACACACACACACACACACACACACACACACACACACACACACTCTCTTATCATTCCCCAATCTCAGCCTTTGTTTGGACCCAGGCCCATTCCTCCAAGGTAGTCCACTTTAATTAGAAGAGTTCTAAACTGTTTACCAAATGCATCAGCGAATAATTGGTCTCTAAACATGGCTTAGAGGTCCATTTCCATTTCTTGGCCCAACACAGAATATATCTTATGTTCAGGGTTACTTCCAGGCCATACACCTCAGCATTTAGCTTCCTGTCAACTGACTCCAGATAGTTGTGGATCCTCTTCTGATAGGTGCCTGGAGCTACATTGAAGCCTCAAGTGGAACTCACTCTAATACAGAATTCAGGACATTGGCCACCTTTGAAACAGTAACTACTCTGATAGTGTCCTGGTCAAATTCAGCTTTCCCATAAGAAATATCAGTGATAAGGTACCATGTGCCACTCTTAGAGTGAAGACTATCACCGCCGTTTCACAACACACCACTTGATTTAGGGAGCTAGTAAGGGTCTGCCCCTCTGACCTCTGATGGAAAGGATAGCACTGAGTTTGAGCCTGGAAGAGATGCCACACTAAGGGAAGTGCTGAGAAAGTAGGTCTTCTCCATTGGCTGTGTTCAAGACCAGAGATGGGGCGGGATAGAATTGGGTTTCATATTAGGGAAGAGATTGCAGCTTTCAAATACGCTCTGTGCTCTCACTGTGAGTAGAGGAAAAAAGTGGTGGTCTCAATAGTCCTCATGCCTGGAGGTCTGGCTTTCACACTGTCTTCCCTGATTTCACAGTGGTTTCCAAAATTGTCATGACTGATCTTCACCTCAAATTGTTGAGGGATTTGGAGAAGATTTGTTCCCTCTAGTCCTGCAAATCAGCTAAGATAGATATAGATTGACCTAACCCACCCTTGCCCAGACTCACAAAAGACACTGAGGTACCCAAACTGATTCAATCATGACCAGGAGAGCCACAACCAAATGGGACCAGTTATTGAAGAGGTTGTGTGTTGTCTCCAAAGGGTAGACAGGTACAGGTGGTGGTGAGGGAGAAGAAATGGTTAGGGGTTGTAGAGCATGGAGTTTAGAGTTACATAGTTAAGAGGGATGGCAACTTCTAGGTTTAGTTGCAGGATAGTGCAAAGGAAACATGAGGTTGCATTAAAGGATCCATTATTTCTGCATTAGGTGTAGAGAAGACTCAGGGTGTCATTTATAAGTCGTCTAAAAGGCAGGGCTGTCGCATAGCCTAGACTCCAGGGTAAATGTCCGCAGGGACAGGTGATGCTAAGAAGCTTTATCTTGGTTGTATATTTGAAATTTCCAGGCCTGTTGGGTAGTCTTGGTGGTTGGAAGAGTGGAAAGGAAGTCCAAGACAAAGTGAAGAAAGGAGCCCACCTTCAGGGATGGGCAGCAAGTGCCATTCCATTGACTGATGGGGTACTTACCAGATGAAGACTTCTCTGAGCTGTGACAGATGGATCCAGGTTGCAAACCTCTGAAGCTTATATGAAGTTTTTAAATTTGACAAAAAAAAAAAAAAAAAGATAAAATTTTTCAGCTTTATCAGCAGGGTCACTGTTTTAATCTGTACTGAAATCCTCATGGTAGAGAAAGCAGTTAATAAGTGTCTGCAAGCAGCTGGGAACAGACTGGTGCCTTTGAGCCATAGCAAACTAAAAGATTATCAACATATGCATGAACAAGTTAAAACAACCAAAGAAAATTTAAATTCTGAGCCTCTGACTACAATACTTTTAGTTATTTTTAAAGTTTTAGTAGCCACTGCTTGTAGCTGTTACCAAGAGTAGATTCATTACTGATTGATTAGTAATCTAAACAGAAGGTTAACACTGATATGACAAATTTTGAACTTTGAAATTTTAATATGACGGTATAATCTTGAAGTCTCCTTTTTCACATACTCTAATCCAAATCCACTTCCTCAGACCCTCACAACTTGCCTAAATCTTATATTTTCTTTTCCATTCTGGAAACATCCCATTATTCACCAAGAGAAATAGGCATATGATTAGTGAGAAAAGTCATTAAAAAAGTGAGTCTTTTAAAAAATCTTCATTGGAACATAAAGGGACCGTAAAAAGAAAAATTTAGGTCAGTAATGACAGCATGGTAGCTTTGAGGTTGCTTTCTTCATGGAAACCTCTTTATGAGTTCACCTGTCTCAGGAGGAAGCCTGGAAGCCTGTTAGCTGTAGAAAACAGCGCAGCCTGAGTTTTACACTTGAAGCCAATTTAGGCTGGCAGGTAATTGAGCCTCAGTTTTGAAGTTGTTTTTTTTTTTTTTTTTTTTTCTTCTTCAGACACTCAGGGAATTTAAACTTTTCTTTAAGCCTCTCAAATTTATGACATCTGGAAGCAACATGTCCATCTTTAGCACCCAAAGTTATTATAAAGCCAGAATTCAATAAGCTGAAGGTAGACTTTGTAACATTGACCAGATGAAGCACCAGGAGGGTTTATCTGTCAAGTGCCTCTGGAGTTTCTTCCACAGAACTGGCATAATTTATTTACTTGATATAAATAGGAAAATATACTCAAATTGTATTTAAAGAAAGCTAGACCAGAGAGGGAGCACAATTTAGCCATGATATCCCAGGCCAGTCTCAGGGTTGGGCAACAACGCACACACAAGGAAGGAGTGGTCAATCAGGTGGCCCCTGAGGGAACAGAGAAGAGGACTTATAGCTCTAAGCTGTTGGGGCTGACCATCAGTAACCATGCCAGATATCTGAGAAGGGTAAGTTTTAGCAGAGTAAGCAGGAAGTATGGGCCAAGTAGCCTCTAATCTAATTTAAACAAAAGAGACTTACTCACTACCTGAGCCATTACTCCAGGCTCCTACATGGTGATCAATGGTTGTGAAGGGGGGCTAAGTCCCAGAGCTAAGGTCTTGGAGCAGCATCAATCTTCAGTAATCAGGCCCAGAAGATCCAAAATATTTTCTTATAGAGAAGGAACTCAGGGGACTGACCTACCTTGGTGAGGCAAAGGGGGGCCATCAACACTCCTGTCCATAGTTTAAGCAAAGTAATGGGCAGTTACTCACCCAGTGACCAATGGATGAGGAACTTGGCAGGACTTTCATCTGGATTCAGGGTGACCCCCCCTCAATTTGTCAAAATTTACTGCCATCTGCAAAGCCTTTTGGAGTTTAGACAAGTAACCATTTTATCTCAAGTCATCCTGCCAAAGAACTGGTTCTCAGCATTAGGCTGGTAATGACTGTGTTTATACTCACGAGGAATTGCCTCAACTCTACAGGCTAGGAGCCATCTCGGTGGTGGACATCATCTGCATGGGTTTTTGTCATTACCCAGACCCTCCCCTTTCCCTCAGGTGTAAGAACTAAGGAGAGAATAACACAGAGGCCATGCCAGGTAGGCTGATAGGCCTGGGTGGGGTACCGGAATTCTTTGGTGGAGTTAGAGGGGACATTAGTGAAAGAGCAGAGGCATTTTTCCACCTCAGGGATATCAACCATAGAGAAAGGTAAATGCACATGGGTTATACTGCTAGGATCTACCTGAGAGTTCAAAGACAACCTGTGTGGTGAGGTGATGAAGAGGTCATGAGTGAGGCTCAGTCAGGGTTAGGAAAAGGAGAAGGCTGAGGGGCGCCAGTGAATGAGGCTGGGGTGGGAGGTGCCCACACAGGGGTCTCATCCTTCACTGAGACAGATCAGGCAACTCCAAGACAAGGCAAATGGGTAAAGCATGTAGAGGAGAGAAGACGCTAATACATGCAATCTAAATCTGGAGTCAAATATGGAGGGTGGGAGGAAGCCAACATAGGCAAATGATCTGTTGCTAGCAGGGCAAATTGGCAATTTGATTCAGTCGGGAGGGACCGTGCTTTTGGTGGCTCAATTGTCTGTTCTGGGTTTTAGCGCCAAATGTAAGCAAGGGTTCAATGGAACCACCAAGCCAGAACACTGGGTAGGTACAAGGAAAAGTTTGTTTGGGGAATCAAACTCTCAGGCTATCTCTTGGGACACAGAGAAGAGTGGGCGGCAAGCAATGTCTTGCCACTTTTAATAGGACAGGCAGCAGAGAGAGGAAAGGTACAGGCAGAATAGACCGGGATTTAGCAGGGAGGTTTTGATCTTCCATTAATCAGGAACTAGACCATTGGGGTAGATAAAGCAAATAGTGACGTTCCTGGCAAACAGACACCTGATGTACTAGATTCTTGAGGAATGCTTAGGTTTCTATTTACCTAATAACAATCCTTTTTACCTGGTCCAAGCCCTTTGGTTAAGGACATTATCATTAACACTGCCATTTGGGGGGTCCATTTTGAAACTAACACTAAATGTCTCTAAAGAGCTGCTGGAGAGCTGTGCTTTGCTAATCTCCTGGGTTTTTCTCAATTCAATCAAATGGATAGTTGATCAAGACATACCACACAATAGTATACCAAACCTGAGCTCTGCAGCAGGCATGACAGAAAAAGCATGACACCAGAGGTAGCCGTTCATCTGATTCTAACACCCTTCTATAGGTAGGAGGAAACATCCATGCACACACCCGTGCACATCCATACACATGCATCTGATTGATGGCATCCTGTGAAAGAGTTTTTCATCTGAATCAGGACTTCCTAAAGTAAAGAGAGGCACTATCACAGATGTAATAGAGAATGAAGCAAGCAACTATAAGTATTACAAGCAGTCTCACAGACACACACATAAGCAAGAAAACCTCCAATAGGGAAATAACCTAGTTCTGGCATGTTCCCACACCTCTGCTCTTGATGGTGAACATAACTTAACTTTGCTTAATTTCCTGGGCTAGACAAGATCCCAAGCCAAGTGTCCTCATAGACTCACAGTGACTTTCAGCTTGTAAATATTTGTGCTATGGAATTACACCATTTGTGATTTACCATGACATGTGAAAATTCAGATTTTCCTGAAAGAGGTGTAATAGCTAACAACAGTAAAAGACTAAATTTCACATTTTGGAAATAAGCCAGAATCAATTAGTTGGACAGATTGGTTTTGACAGCTACTAGCTCGAATGTCACAAAATAAACAACACTGGCTAATGTGTTCTTTCATGGAAGACCAAGCAGATGATATTTCATAGTTAGAATGAATTGAATAAGATTATAAAGCAGCAACCTGAAACAACCACAAAAATATCCACTCCCTTATCCCACCAGAGCTGAACAAAATGTGGCTCAACCATCACTGCTCTACACTTTGGTTCATTACCAACAACCCACATTTGCAGTCACACTCTGATCCATCCACCTAGGACAAAGAAAGTATTTGTTTACACTTCCCTTAGAAATAGATGAGATGGGGGTCTACCCACTATCCCTTCTCCTTTATCTCTGTGTTCTAGTCATTATAAAGGATGGTACCTCAGATAGTGAGGTTCATGGGTGCCATCGTGCTGATCTGTCAAGCTTCTTGATAGTTTAAGGTTTTAAATTGTATTTAATGTGTCTCCCTTCATGTATGTGTCCGAACTTGGAACATACCTGGTGCCCTCAGAAGTCAAGTGATGGGCTCCAGATTCTCTGGAACTTGACATACAAGGTTGTGAGCTGCCATGCCAGTGCTGAAAACTGAACCCAGGTCCTCTACAAAAGCAAGTGCTCTTAACCATTGAGCCATCTCTCCAGCCTAAGCTTAGCTTCGTTGAACCATTCCTAAATGAAACATCAGAATCCAAAAGCTGAGTTGGAAGGTTACTGAAATGGCAGGCCTGGGAAATATCATGGTAGCACTGGGGTCATAAAGGCGACCACATCAGAAGCTGTATATGGATCAGGATTGAGGAAAGAGCAATCAAGGGCCAAAGAAGAAGGCCACATACCAGGGGGAGGCAAAGTCTGGAGGGAACCAATTGAGTTCAGAGAAAAGTTTTGTTATTGTTAATAATTAGTTTGAGGCACTCTTATGTTGGTACTCCTGGGTCCATGTAAGGTATTTTCATATCAGTGAGGAAAAATAAATAATAGTAAATAATGAAATAAAAGTAATTAAATAAATATAAATAATAAAAAATAAAGAAAATTAATAATAAATTGACATGATAGTAGTGAGTTGACTAGCTAGAAAACTTCTATATATAAAGCAATATAAGGAGAGCAAAACATAACCATCATTTTAATTCACTTCATATTATGACTAAATCAAAGGCCATTACTATTTCCTGATTAGATATAGGCTCCTTACATACTTTAATCGCTTGGTTGGGAACCAGATGCCTCCAAGTCAGCCTTGCAAGACTTGACATTAATTACCAATGCTGAAGCAAAACCTAAGACCAAAAGATGACAGAGTAATTGGGGTGATTTTTTTTGAAGTGTGTAAATAGAGAGTGTAGAGGACTTTCTGTTCAGAATTCCCAAACTTCAGCAGCTAAGTTACAAGGCAGGGAAGGGCATTAGCTCTATGTCTTATCTTGCTGAAATCCCTACTGCAGCTTCTGCCACTTAGACATCAAAGTCTTCTTGGAAAAGAGAGTTGTCTGCACAGCCACAGAGCTACAGAGGAGCACAGAGGAGTATTTAAGGAAGGCAGAAAATTAGTATTCAAACTAAATCCATACCTACTCTTTATGCTGTTTGGAAGCGTGTGTGATATATTGGAGGGACCAAAGCCCCTCTAAGCCATCTCCCACTTGCTATATGGCTCAGTAAACTTCTGTGGAGCCAGAGGCAAATCCTGAGCAATGGGATCCCTCTAGAAATGGCTCAATTCTGCTTTGCGGTGCAAAAGAATCCATAGAGAATATCTAAGCAGATGAGTGTGGATGGCCCAATAATATTTATTTACAATAGTACAATACATGGAAAACCAGATTTTATCCACGGATGATACTTTCTAGGTCTTGAATGAGATGATATTTATGAGATATATAGATAACATGCAGGTCTGTAAGACAGTATATACATAGTTATTTTGTGAGAATTTGACAAATATGACAGGTTTAATGTTTATCCAACTCTTGTTTTGACAGAACCTATGAGTTAAAAGCATATTTATTCACTCAATAAATTTTGCTTGAATGCTATCTGAATATCATCATATGTTCCAGGAACAAGGATGCATCAGTGAATTGGACAAAGTGCCTGCTTGTGTTAAAACGATTTGAGAAGACAAGGAAAGAGGACACGGTGAGGGAAGGAAAACTGGAAAGAAGTAAGTTGTCAGTTCATGATATGTGCTGTGTAGAAAATATTTTCCCTAGGAACCTACAGTAATAGAAATGATAGCATGGCCTTTAGTGCAATGATGAAAGTAGACATCTTAGAGTAGGTAGCATTTATCTGGGGCATAAAAATAGAGCCATCCTTGCCAAGATTGGCCAGAAGCATTCTAAGTAGTATCAACAAGGAAAAATACCCTAGGATAGGAAGACTTGGAAAAAGAAGACTCACTATCTTATGTATTCCTCAGGTCAAGAATACATATTTCACTCACACCAACATTCACACCTGCATTCACACCTGCATTCACACCTGCACTCACACCTGCACTCAAACCTACATTCACACCTGAACTCACACCTGCATTCACACCTGAACTCACACCTACTTACACATATGCATTCACATCTACATTCACATGTACACTCTCACACACACATGAAATATTTTGAAAGCAGGTTTTTATCCAACATAACTAAAATAGTATTATTTCAACAATTAATTGTCATAAGAATATTGCTGAGATGTTTTTACACAAAGTGTCCTGAATTTGCTGTGTATTACACAACATTTCTCAATGTAAAACAACTTCAATAATACTCAGTAGTCACATGTGGCTAACTGCTACCAAAAAGTTCAATTGTGGTGAGTTAACATTTTGCGTGGTAAAAATAATGACATCAGAATATTACTCCAAGTCATTAGAGAGTTTCTGCAGGTGAATGATATGATCTAACAAATTTTTGTGAGAGTATTCATTATGGAATATTCTGTGGAAGATGGATTAGAAGGCATGGCAAGAGGTTGGCGTAGTCAGGTGCAAGGAAGTATTTAACGGGTGGTAGAGGCACTGAGGAGGAGATACAAAGTGCAGATTAGAGATGTGACCTAAGAGCATTGCGCAGGTAACAGCAGCAGATTTTCCTGATGGTGCCAGCCAGTGAAGTAAAGGATGCCACTGTCACACAGACAGTCAAATGGCACTTCAGAGTGGCTCCACTATCAACACAGGGAGAAGCGCCACACAAAGGTCCCCCAAACAACTGTAGGTGAATAAAATTTGATTGTGGCGGTGGTTTGAACAATCCTTCAGAGAAACTGAAAACTACTGAATTGTTTAGATGGACAATTATGTGATACATGCATGATAATTCAAAAAGCTCTTTTCAAAGGAACAATGAAGGAACTGATGATTTGATGCTGGAACATGAGTAAGAGAAGAGTGTAGCTTTTATTTAATGTTGGCCTAAATTAAGTCTCAATTTCTTCCAGAAAAGCCAGCAGACACCTAATCTGAGCCACCTATCACCACAACTGTGTCCTAAGCAATGACCTGAGGGAAAAAGGAGGTGCATGCTGGGAGAGGGGCTGGGCAGGTGTGCAAACATGTCAGGAGGGAGGAAGCCAGAAGAGGCACCAAGGCAGAAGCAAGAAGCAAAGGAAGTCATCTCGTGCAGAGCTGCAGCTGCTCCTCACCCCACTGCGATGGTCAGGGTTAGAACGGGATTTGTGTTGAGAAGCCACTTCACACCCTGCAGTGCCTTCCTCTGTTCACACTCTTCCGTCTCCAGAAACATCCCCAAAAGTTTTTAGATCACCTTCAGGAAAGAGATTTGAGCTAAGCTCTGTTTTTGAGATCACATGGGCTAAATGAAATGGAGCCAGGAACCCAGAGAAATCCCTAGTTTCTTACACTCATCCAAAGCAGCACTGAGTCTCTCCAGCCCCACCATGGTGCAGGCACTGCAAAGTGCACAGAGAACCAAAACACAACTGTGGCTCAGTATTCGGCATCACGTGTGAAGTCACTGAAAATCCTTTAGCTATGCCCTGTGTACACTATGCATCTTTTCTTTTATGTGCCCCCTTGCATTTGGGTTTCAGACACTGTCTTTAAATAAGTGAACCCTATTTTGGAACAAGGAGATCTGCAGCATCCGGAACAACTCCTGGAATGAGGGAGGACTGGGCAGAGCAGGAAGGAAAATGTTTTCCATCATAATTTATTTAAATGTTTCTAAGTTGACCAAACTTGAAATGCCACAGAAAGACAAACAAAACTCAGTGCCTTAAGAGAAAGGAAAGAAAGGTACACAAGCTGTTTATTTCCTTTGAAAGGAAATAAAAGGCTTGTCTGGATCAAAATAAGAAAATATTGTTATGCTGTTTTTCATTGCTTAGTCTCCATCCATCACAGATGGGACACATGGAAATAAATCAACAAAAGCCCATGCAATATTTATGTGTATGACATATTAGTCTGATTGTTTCCCACTTAATCCTGACAAGAACTTGACAGGTAAAGATACTTAGATTATTCTAATTTCAATTATGAGTAATAAAGAGAGAAGGTAGAGGAAGAGGAAGAAGATGAAGACGGGAAGAAGAAATTAACTATCATTCATTGAGCATATATGTGCCCTGAGTTGAGGAAGGTACTTTATCTGGTCCATCTTGTTATATATTGCGATGGACTGTTTCCTCCACCAACCCCCTCCACATCTCCTTTCCACTTCCACTCGCATTGATATCCTCCTTTTCTTTGATTTCTATGATTGAATATGTATAGTACACACATGTGCACACACACACACGCACACACACACACAAAACCTACTGAGTCTATTTAGTGTTGCTTTTTTGTATATAAATTCAGGACTGAGCACTTTGTATTAGATAAGCAATTAAGGGGCTCATCTCTGGGAGATACTGATTCTCCTTCTCTCCATAGTTATTAGTTGCTTGTAATCAGTAATTTGTCTAGGATTGGGAGCCAGTGAGTTTACTTCCTTTCATGTTAGCATGCCTATTGTTATTGCCACTGTTTAAGACCTATTTAACAGCCATATTGTTAAGGTATATGGCTGTAGCTTCCCTGTCTTTTCTAGGAGACACAATTTCACAGCCGACTCCCTGGTCCTCTGCCGTTTACAATCTTTCTTTCCCATCTCACTTGATGTCCCTGCACTTTAGGGACAGGGTTTCTGTTTATGTGCATCTGGAGATGGGATCCCCAAGATCAGTTGTCCTCTGCATTATGACCAATTGTGATTTTCTATAATGGGCTCTCCTGCAATGAAAAGTTACATTCATCTGTAGGTATAGAATAAGTTTTTGAATGCAGTTAAGAGTTATGCTGGTCTAATAAAGTGATAATAGTAAACTCTTCTCTAAGATTCACAACCTCACTAGCTCTGAGCAGTTAGCTAGACTCCCAGTATCTGTCATAATTTTCCTCCTGTTGAGCATGCATCAAGTCCAATTATGCATCTATTAGTTACCACTAATATACATGTGCCACTATTGCAAATTTACAGATATTTTACTATATTAGTCATTGTTCTGGCTCTAGATATCTCGGCTAGGTAAGACTATTGATTTCTTCACTCCTTTGTCAACCTGCATAGCAACTTCTGAAACTTCTTATGACAGATAGACCACAGAAAGGAGGTTTTTAGGTTTTTAGATCCAGTTCAAATCCTCTGTGTTCTATGTCTGAAGTTTGAGTTGCCTTTAGCAACAGAGACTTACCTTCAGCCTCTTGGATGTAACCAAGGGCAACAGCAATAGCCTCTCCCATATTTCCCGCTGCTGCCATCTCCATCCACAACTATGGGCCTTGTTATAAGTGCAAGCTTTGCCTGGCCTAGGTCCAATAAAGCTGCTCAAGTACCAGCTTTACTTGGCCTAGATTTGGTCATGAAGAATCTATAATCTACCTCAATCTAGGTCACATTCTCACATCAGACACACAAGTAAAACCAAAATCAACATGAAAAGACATGACATCATGTCTCCCACAAAACTTCCCAGTCCTATAGAAGTGTTATATAATAAGAATTACCCAGATGATCCTCAGGACCCAGAATTTAAAGGAAGAAGCAATCATAAACGTTATCAAATATCAATTCAAGGAGTGTAAAGAAGATGTGAACAAACAAATGCCTTGCTGAACTTCCAGAGGATAATCAAACACCTCTTGTGATGCCAATGCCAATACAATATGAAACTGAAAAAAAAAATAACGAAGACTATTCAGGATTTAAAAACTGAATTCCAGAAACTGAAACATTAAAGAAAAATCAATCTGAAATGAAGAGGAAATTCTTTTATTTGAACATTCTTTACAATAAACACACACACACACACACACACACACACACACACACACACACACACACACACAGAAATCTATTCAGTACATTCTCCTACAACTCCAAGAGATTCTTGTCATTAAGATTGCCAGGCAGTCAAAAACACAGATGACAGCTTATGCTGGAAGGGATGTGGATTAATGGGAACACTCCTCCATTACTGGTAGAAGTACAAACTTTACAGCTGCTGTGAAAATCAGTATAGCAGCTTCTCAGAAAACTGGCAATCAATCTACCTCTTAACCCAGCAATACCAGTCTTGGGCATATACCCAAAGGATGCACACTCATACCATAGAAATTTGCTCACCTATATTCATGGCAGCATTATTCATAATAGTCAGAACCTGGAAAGAACCCAGATACCCCTCAACTGAAGAATGAAAGCAAAAGTAGTACATTGATACAATGGAATACTACTCAACAGGAAAAAAATAAACAATGAAGTTTTGAAATTCTCAGGCAAATGGTTGGAACTTGAAAAAACATCCTGACTGAAGTAGCCCAGAAAGACAAACATGGTATGTACTCACTCATAAGTAGATATTAGGCATAAAACAAAGTATAACCATCCTACAGTCTATAACCCCAGAGAAGCTATGTAACAAATAGGGCCCTAGAGAGACATACATGGATCCCCCTGGGAAGGGAAAATAGACAAGATCTCCTTAGTATTTCAGGAGTGCTGGGGAGGGAAAGAGAGGAGAGTTAAGGAGAGGAGGGGTGGAGGAAGAGAACATAAGGAAACAGGATGGTTGGGTTGGGGGAAGGACAGAGAGGGAGACCAAGGGAAGAGATATGATAGAAGGAGCCAGTATGGGATTAGCAAGAAAATTGGCACTAGGAAAACTTCCAGGAATTCATAAAGATGACCCCAGCTAAGACTCTAAACAATGTGGAGAGGATGCCCAAATTGGTCTACCCCTGTTATCAGATTGAAGACTACCTTAATTGTCATCATAGAGCCTTCATCCAGTAACTGATAGAAGTAGATGTAAACATCTGCAGCTAAGTGCTTGGTTGAGGTCGTGGAGTCCAGTTGAACAGAGGGAGAAGTGATGAGCAAAGGGGTCAAGACCATGATGGGGAAACCTTCAGGAAAGACCGATCCAAGCTAGTGGGAGCTTATTGACTCCTGATTGACAACTGGGTAACCTGCATAGGACCGAACTAGGCCCTCTGAATGTGGGTGACATTTGTGTGGCTTGGGCAGTTTATGGAGCCACTGGCAGTGGGACTACGATTTATCCCTAAGTGCATGAACTGGATTTTTGGGCCCATTTCCTATTGAGGAGTACCTTGTTAAGCCTAGATACAAGGGGAGGGCCTTGGTCCTATCTCAATGTGATGTGACAGACTATGTTGACTCCCCATTGGAGGCCTTACCCTCTCTGAGGAGTAGATGGGGGTGGGGTCAGGGAAAGGTAAGGGAGGGTAGGAGAAAGGGAGGGGGGAACTAGAATTGCTATATAAAATAAAAATTAAAAAAAGATTGTTTTAAAAATAAATTTAAAAAGACTGCCATGCATAACAACCCTGTGATGCATTACTGAGGGACACAGTTATATCCAGTGGATGAACAGTGTGACCACCCCGCACTGCCTTTATATCAATCTGACTTATTGTTGATTGCACTGCCTAACAAGCAGTGCCTAGTAAACACAGAGCACATGCACAGCATTACCTGCTATATGTGATCCCAGCTTTGGTTGGTCTCCCTGTAGGAGGATGCTAATCTGGTTAGGCCAGGCCTAAACTGGCTTGGTGCAGTTTCCAGAGAAAGGAAACACACAGAGAGATCACAGACTATGTGTTAGGCTCTGTGCTCACACTATTATTCGTCCAGTGCTCACAGCCAAGACATGACACAGGCTTTAAAAATTCAGTTCATGAAAGTGGATATGCTATCAAAGGAAACTATTAAAAAAAATGAAATTTACATTCTATTTCATATGTCTAAGTAAATATTAATAACAACAGGGAAACCAGTCACAGATTTAAAAAAAAAAGTCTCTGGATCCCCCAAGATCTAAGCTGTGTGTAAGGACTTTTTCTCTACCCTCCCCCAAAGGAAAATGACCAGTTATCAACTAGGACAAGACAAATTGGACAGAAATTCAAATGATATTTAAAATATTTTGGCATCAACCGATATCCCCAGATGCTTTGCCAAGTTTATAAATCCCATTTCAATTTATGGGAAATAAGACTCACATGTGTCTTGCTTATTCATCTAAAACTAAAAAAAAAAAAAAATAAAATCTTTTCAAGAGTGCTTGTCTGTACAAGTCTTTTGAGGGTGTGCCATTAATGTCCACCTCCAGCTAGAAGCAGGAAGGAAATATTTCTGAGGTTAAGATTCTGAGAAACAGGAAAGCCCATCTGTCACATGCAGTCTTCCAGGGGTTCAAACTGGTGACTCCAAACTGGGAATTTATGTCTTTTTGAATTGGGTTCAAAAAGAAAACATTTCCTAAATTAAAAATGAATGAAAAGTAAGGCAGAGTTGGGGAAGGGAAGACCCCTAGACTGCTCTGCCTACGCTGGCATTCCTGAGACTGTGGAGCAACCAGTGGCATCTGTCCTCATCTCAGCCAGAACCTGAGCAAGATAGGTAAACTGGAAAGCGAGAATTCAGGGCATCTTTCTAACTCTGCTCCCCCCTGCTCTGTACCAGTGTCCTTCTGAGAGTGTTGACCTCCCTCTCATCTATGTGATGGTCACCCTTGCCTTTCAATCAGTCTGTTTTATTATTAATAATTGTTTTCAATTTTGTTACATACCAACCACAGTTTCCCCCTCCTTCCTCTTCTTCTCCATCCCTCCACCTCCCTTCCTCACCCCTGTCACATCCACTCCTTCTCCATCTCCATTCACAAAAGGGAGACCTCCCATGGGAGTCAGCAAAACATGGCTCATTGTGTTGAGGCAGGACCAAGCTCCTCCCCCGGCATCAAGGATGGGCAAAACAACCCAGCATAGGACTGGATTCCCAAAAGCCAGCTCAAGTGCCAGGGACAGGTCCTGATCCCACTGCTAGGAGCCAGGCTTTCATTGAATTCTTGGCCCAAATGCCATCGCTGGTTTCATGTATTTCACCATCCTCACATATTCGTCCATTTATTCATCAAATATTTTCAAATCCTGATTTAAACCATCTGCTTTGCTAGATGCTAGGGACACGCACAGGATGGCCTAGTGATAAATCTGAAACCTAAACCAGGGACGTCTTCCAGTTCATGCTGCTTTCTCTTCCAAAGGAGGTGTTCAGAGGTGGGGGACTCATGGCAGAGGTAACTTAAAGGAGTTTAAAGCCTTTCACCCCCTTTTTTAGTGAGGTGTTTCTGTTTCGTCTTCCCTTTCTCTGGCGTGAAGCCATTCACTCTTACTTTTTTTTATCTGTATCCATGTATCTATTTAATCAATGGAAATTAAAAAGTGTTAAGTACCAAACAGCCTCATGATGCAGTGTGTAATATTCAAGCACCAGAGGCAAGCAGCTCAACTTTTCCTTTCCTGGCAGGCAGCGTCTGGAAGCTTCATCTAACTCCTCTATAATGTGGTACTTACGGAAAGGTCCACCTCCAGGATCATGGGATAATGAACACAGAGCTACACACAAATAGACTGATAAAATGGTAGTTATTATTAACATTGTTGTGATATGTTATGCATTGTGTGCTAGGGGCAGCACAACCAGACAAAATTTGCAAAGGGTCCTTGAGAGGACAAGCACTCCTAAAACAGAGCAGCATTGTCCCTCTCTAGCAAGCATGATGTGTTGACCCCATGAGCATAAGACACTGCCTAAGATTGCCATTTCCTCCTTCAGTGGAAGGTTTGTTACAACAGCTTTGAGACATTGCCTGGAGCCACCCCCCTTTTCTTTTGCCTAAGTGAACACTGTACATAATTGATCTCTATTTATAGACCACATCTAAGAAAGCCGTTATTTCAACAATTCACTTTGTCTCTTTGTGGAAAACAGATGTGGGTCCCACTGATGACTTGAATATCCATTAGTCATTGAGAGGCAATATCTGAAGGCCCAGAAAGTATCCTTACTGAAGAGTTCTCAGCCCAGGCAGGGGATAAATCCTATCACTGTTTGGGCTCACAAGAATAAGCCTTGGCAAATGAGGTTGCCTGGAAAGGTAAACAGCTCATTAATGGACCAAAAAAGAATGCCACTGCTCTGGGTAGGGTCAATTTATTTGTCTCAGTGGTAAATAATAATCTAGACAGCTTAGTGACAGATAGAAAGGTAAGATGGATGCAAGAAGTAGTCTAGATAATCACTTCTGTCGCTGGAAGTCCTAGCAAGGCCTCTCCTGACTCTACTGAGCTAGCCACCATGGCCCCCGTCTTTTGCTGGGTAATTTTGCAGCCACCCATTCATTGATCTGTTTATCAGCTGTTGTAAGGACAATTCTCCCTGTGATGTTTGTGCATATGCGCATACTTATAACAGTAGCCCAGAAGGACAGAGCAGGCAGAGTAAAAATGTCCCTCTGTGCAAAGCTCTAAACTCTAAACCACAGCCAGAGCCTAGATTTCTTCACTGAAAACTAGTCCTGAGCCACAGAGAGGGAGCCCTGGCTACCTAAAGTGGCCCTCTACTCTTGTGTCTGCCACTCTGATGGTTCTTCCAAAGCTCTTGGTAAAAGATCTTATGGTGAAACTGGAAGGATGTCATGGTTAGCTCTCAGCATGCCCCTGACGCTTGGTTCCTGTGGGTTTCATACTCATGCATCTCTATGAACATTTTTGTTTGTTTGATGTTTTAGTCTGATTGTACTATCAGAGCATGAGGGTTTTGCATTGTTGCAATGAGAGTTCCCAAGTATAATGCAATTGCAGTTTATTGCATGCTCACCTTATATTAGTCCAGTTCTTAACTAAAATTCTTTTCTCTCCTTAGAAAGCCTCAGAACAAATGCATATTATTCACTTCTTCATAATTCCTACTTCCCTCTTTGCTACTGCTGTGACTACAGCAAAGAAAGTACTGATTGGCCATATAACTTACATTGGCACTTAGAACATAGCTGTAAGTGAGCATGTCTCAGTAACCTACAGCCTGAGTGCAAGTGGAGGTGAGTTCTACAAAGTACCTCAGAGTGGTAGCCCACTCACTGGCTGTAAGTGAGAACAGTGTTTCTTTTACATACTTATAACAGAGAATTATTGTGACTAGGCTTTAGTAATGCAAGTCCCAAATTAGAGATGTGTCATATAATACCAAGGATGAATTCAACCCAACCAATAATTCTGACAATTCTACTCCAGCTCACAATGCCAGAGAAGCAGGACCACTCAAGTAGCATCTTTCTGCCAAGATGACAATGCTATACATTAACTGAAATCCAAAATTCAGAAGGAAATGCAATCATCTTGATTCACGTGGACTCGTCTAACAAAATATTGTGGAGAGGGAAATTTATAAATAACAGAAACTTGTAGGCCACACTTTCAGAAGCTTGATGTCCAAGTTCAGAGTGCATCGGATTCTTGTCTGGAGAGAACTGGCTCCTCACAAATGATACCTCCTCATGTACTAGTATGGTGAAGGACAGTGACATTTACAGACTTCTCCCAAGATTAGATTGGGTATCCAGTCAGGACCTGGGTTATAGAACTACTTACTTTCTCTTGGTGTGGTATGTCTACAGAGCAAAACAGTGCTCTGGAACAAAGACACTAATTTCATTCTTGAAGATAAAGCCATCAAGACCAAACCACTTTCTAAAGGCACTATTTATTAATTCCTTCATGTTGGTGGGATTGAAGAGTGGATTTTGGAGGAATATGAGCATTCAGACCATAGCAGAGATAATCTATGGAAAACTGATAACCATTAACAGGCATTGTTTACTTCTTTGTTGATACTAATTACACTGCTGATAAAGGGCTCCCTGCTAAGCCTTATATATACTGTATCATTTAATATTCACAACAAAATAAGACACACCACTACTATCCCATTTTATTTTCCCACCAAATCACAGGTATGTTAAAAAAACAACCCAAACCACAAAGGAATTGAGCAATGAAGTAAAGGCTTAAAGCTAGGCAATCCAACTTTCAGGTGTTAAAGTGGCTTCTTTTAGAACCCATAACCAGGGCAGGGCCTGAAGACTTTGATTAGGCCATATCATTCACTGATAATTCTTCCTCCTGCCCTTTGCTCCTGTCAGTTTTGTCTATTTAGGGTGGTTACTCACATTAATAAACCCCAGGATGCCTCCCCAGCAGCCCAGGCCACAGAAGAAAGCTAAACTGTGACCACCATTTGTGTCCATCATGTGGGGTAGGCTGTGATTGACTTGTTCCCTACTTTAAAGAGTTCTCAATAAAGGCAAAGTTCAAACATCCTTTCTTTGCTTGAAAAGCTGTGTTTCTTCATTTGTCCGTGCAGTTTTCCAGAGCTCTTGTCTTACAGTATGTATCTTTTTCTTTTGGCTTTTACTGCCTTCAGAATCTCTCAAGGGCTCCCAGGGGCACAGGATGCAATGAAAGACATATTTCATTTAGGAAGATCTGACATGATAGCTGGAAAGGAACCTGACCTTTCTGTGATTGCTTAACTGAAAGAATGAAGACAATTGAAGGTGATGCATTTGTTGTAGAAAATATAAGTGAGTGAAATAAGGACAAAACAGTGGATCTTCACAAGTTTCAGAGATCATTGCTTTTGGTGTCTTTGTTAATATTTTGATCTATTTTCTGCCAGTCTCTTAAATATATTTAATCATGACTTTTATGCTACATAAAATTTTATAACTTGCTTACTCATTTAACATTATAATGTAAACATTTCCCCCAAATTAATAAAAAGTTATTAGAACAGTAATTGCCAAAGCATGCCATGGCTGATTGGTTTTCTAAAACTGCCATACAAATATATAGAGACCACAGCCTATGATGAGGCCCCATCCTGGAAATTCATGTTCCATATTGGCTCAATAAAATATCTGGAAAGCTGTGTGTAAAGCAATCTGGTTCATGTTGACTAGAGGGTCTTGTTTCCTTGGTGACCTCCATCCCCTCTGGTTCTTATACTCTTTCTGTCTCCTCTTCTATAGGATTTCCTGAGTTCTGAGGGTAGAGATTTGATGGGGACAGCCTATTTAAAGATGAATCTTCCACAGTCTCTCACTCTCTGTATAATGTCTGGTTGTGGGTCTCTATATTAGTTCCCATTGGCTGCAGGAGAAAGCTTCTCTGGTGATGGATGAGCAAAGTACTGGCCTATGAAATCAGCTGAATATCATTGGAAGTTATTTTATTACTAATTTTTACACCAGTATTATTTTGTTTTATTCTAGGCATCTGGGATATCTAATCTCATGTTCTTGGTCACCCAAGCAGTATCAGGTATTGGTAACACATGGAGTAGGCCTCCATATCAGTTATGGATTGGTCACTCCCACAGCTTTGTCACTATTACTCTAGCATATCTCACTGACAGTACATCACTGTAGATAGTATGTGTGGCTGGCTTTGTGTTTATGTTTCTCTTTGAGAACATGCAGAGTATGTTCCTATAACAAAGACTGGAACTCAGAGGTGAAGGCACTATATAGGGACTGGCTCTACATCTGTATCTTTAATGAGGTGTGTAGGTGTTGTCTTCAGCAATGGGGCCCTGCAGTTAGTTTATGGAGAGCAACAGCATGCATTGTTTAGGGATTCCCATGGGGCCCCTTTGACCAACAATTCCACATGAGCAAAGCTCATACGAACTCACAGAAACTAAGGCAGCATGCACAGAACCTGGGTCTCCATCGGTCCTCTGATAATGTATTATGGATTCCAGTTAACTGTTTTCATGGGATTCCTGAGTGTGTGAATGAGAGGGTTGCTGATTCTTGTGTTCTTTTCCTTCTGTTGGTTTGTCTTGTCCAGCTTTGATTTGATAGTTTTTGCTTATCTAATTTATTTTGTTGTATTTATGAATGAATGAATGAATGAATGAATGAATGAATGAACGAACGAACGAACAAATGAGAACTGAGCCACTCGGGTAAAGTTTAACGATTGAACTGTCACTTATATCTGTTTGGAGAAGGAAAATCAGTTTCTTCTAATAGAGTGATATTGGGTATATTAACCACTCCAGGACAAACCTCGTGTTCAGGAGTAGTTGATCAACATATTATGGACTCAGTAGTTTCTTTGTGTGTGCTTTTCTTTGGTTATAGTTCGGTGTTTATTTTGGGGGATTATTATTTTGTTTTATTTTAGTTTTGTGGGGAGGTTGTTGTATTGGATTTGGTGGGATTCTTTGTCTTTTTTTTTAAAAAAAGAACTAAAAGTTGTGTAGATGGGAGGATATCTGAAAGGACTAAAGGTAGGGGAAGAATACGATAAAAATATATTTAAGTTTTAAAATTGTTTAAAATAAGAAAAATATAAGAAAAAATAAATATGACTCATGATTTTGAGGTGTATGTTCACTTTTGCTTTCTTTCATGTTTGTTTTGGTTTCAGAAAACATCTATGTTACCTAGGCTTGCCTGAAATTCATGATCATCCTGGTACTGTCAGGATTACAATCAATGGCCTTAAGGCTCTCACTTATAATAGGTTTGTGCTTAACTCAGAGTTCTGAAAACAAGAAATCTTGGGAGATCTTATCCCTTTCTCCTTCTCCAGGGGACCGTGCATGTGTCTCTACAGGTTCTCCTTTTTTTCCTAGATTTTCTGAGGGTACGGATTATAGGCTGGTAATCCTTTGCTCTATTTCTAAAAGTCATATGAGTGAGTAGAGTGAGTACATACCATATTTGTCCTTTTTTGACTGGGTTATCTCACTCAGGATGCTTTCTTCTAGTTCCACCCATTTGCCTGTGAATTTCAAAATTCCATTGTTTTTCTTTTGTTTTGTTTTTTGAGTTTTCCCCCCTCTGAGTAGTACTCCATTGTGTAAATGTACCTCATTTTCTACTTCATTCATCAGTTGAGGGTCATTTAGGTTCCTTCCAGGTTCTGGCTATTACAAATAATGCTGCAATGATAGTTGAACAGATGTTCTTGTTTATGAATGTGCATCTTTTGGGTATATGCATAAAAGTCGTGGGAGGGAGTTAGGGAGAAGACGAGAGCAGAAGTGGGTATGAGGGAACAAAAAGATTGAGTAGGAAAAAGAAATAGAATAGAGCAAGAAAAGAGATACCATAATAGAGGGAGCCATTATAGATTTAAGAAGAAATCTGACACTAGGGAAATGCCCAGAGATCTACAAGGATGACCCTAACTAACAATCTAAGAATAGTGGAGAGGCTACCTTTAATGTCCTTCCCTAATAATGAGATTGATGACTACTTTATATGCCATCCTAGAGCCTTCATCTAGTAGCTGATATAAACAGAGACAGATACCTACAGTTAAACACTGAGCTGAACTCTTGGAATCCAGTTGAAGACAGAAAGGAGTGATGAGCAAAGGGGTGAAGACCAGGCTGGAAAAGCCTATAGAAACTGCTGACCTGAACAAGGGGGAGCTCATGGACTCTAATCTAATAGCTGAGAAACCAGCATAGGACCAGCCCAGATTCCCTGAATGTGGTGTTAGTTGGGAGGACTATGGGTCCTCTGGTAGTGGATCAGTATTTATCCCTAGTGTATGAATGTACCATGAGAGCCCATTCCACATAGAAGGATACTCTGTCAGCCTAGACACATGGCGGAGGGCCTAGGCCCTGTTCCAAATGATATGACAGACTTTGAAGACTCCCCATGGAAGGCCTCACCCTCCCTGGGAGCAGAAAGGGGATGAGATGGGGGGTTGATGGGGGAAACACGGAAGGAAAGGGGGATGCAGGAACTGGGATTGATATGAAAAACAAGCTTGTTTCTAATTTAAATAAGAATTACATAAAAAGAAAACAAGAAATCTAGCTGAGGTCAAAAGAAGAAATGGAGGGATATATTAACTTAATTCAAGTTCCTAAAGAACTTCCCTATGCACTGGACAGCCACATGTTGCCAGAAAGGAAGACCCTCATTACAAAGCTAATCAGGGTATATTATTGTGCCCATTTTATAGGTGGGAAGACTGAAGCTGAAGGAGAGGTGAGTGTAGGGTTAGCTAGTGAATGAACTCAAGCCTTCTAAGATCGCATCTTTGTATTGTATGCTGTCTGGTTCATCCCCATCTGCTTACCATACCCAGAAACAGGCATAATAGCTTCCAGGCAGCACTTAAAGCTTATGGTTCAGAGATAACAAAAGGTTTCCTTTTTGTAGCACCAAAGCTCTTCTCAATAATCTCCTAGCACAGGGCTGCTCTTCCATCCTTATCAGTTAGCAACAGCATCCTCTAAGCATGCTGCAGGGTCTGGGGTATGTGTGAGGTTGAGGAACTAATTCGCTTCACTCATATGTAGAGTTCAGCCCATTTCTTTGGATAAATTAGGAGGTGGTGGGAAGGCAAATTCTGGCATTTATTTTAATGAGGTTGACTGAGTCACAGATCCCAGGCTATCTTCCCTTTAGAGGGAGAAAACTTGGACATGACTGGTCAGCTCAGTGTCCTTGGTGAAGAAAAAGATGGGGAAAAATAAAATATTTGAACTATCCCAAGTCAATGTGTGCATGTGTTGCCTCCCTTTTGAAAGCTGTGTGAATGGTGGATGGGGACACAGCATCAGCCACCAAGCTCTTCCTGATGCCATGAGTTCACACACAGGTCAAGGTGTTATATCCAGCTATTGCTTCCAAAAGCCATGCCATGCATGCAGGCCTTGCCAAGGGAAGATTGATAAGAATACAATGCATACCTAGACAGTATTGGCTTTCTTCTGCTATTATGTTACAGTCACTAATAGCCCTCCTTTTGCCCTCACAGTCATCCCAATTCAGCATGACAGGTTGTAAAGAGCTCTCAGATTGATTGAGGGATCTTTGCCTCAGGGGCAAAAATAACAGCAGAAATCTAGGAGGATGTGGAGAGTGTGGCTACCACTTCATGGTTAATTTAAGGAACCCTCTCTTGCCTAAGCAGAACCAGGTAAGGATCAAAACCAGTGAGTTTTCCTGGATGGTACTGGAAAGCAAAGGAAAAGATGGAGAAGCAATTGCCTCCACTGGAAGGAGAGGGAACTTATGAAAGAGAGGGGCAGAAATTCATAAGCAATATCAGAGTCATGTCATGTAAAGTTCTAGAAGGCACAACAACCTGAATTAGACCACAGAAGGAGGAGTGAAACACTACAAAAGTAGGGTAGCTTCCAAGGCCTTCAGCCTAGAAGAATTGGAATGATGGGAAAGAAGCCATGCAGGATTGCTGTAACGAGGCCTAGAACAAAGCTGTGGGGAGAATCAGGAGACCTTGGACACTGTGGTGTTAGAGCATAGGGCAGGGCGGTGTGTGAAGATCACAAATTGGAAAAGAAATCAAAGGACATGAAAAGATGTGGGCAGAAGTGCAGACACATATTAAGGATCTATACTCAGCCATCAGAAGAGAGACCTTGAAGTAGTGAGGTGTGAGGGCGAGGGACCAGAAGGAGCTGGCTTCTAGCTCCTTGTTAGCTAAATGATCCTGCCAGATTTTAGAAAGGCTAGCAGCCTTCCTTGGGATTTCATTTTCTCCACTTTCATTTTCTTTCATAGTTATTTTTTGTTACTCTTTTAAAGAAAAAACTTTAAAGATTTTATATTAAATTCCTTTTTGAGATTTAGCTTAGTTTCCTCCCACCCCAAGACCTATTGATGAATCTAAATTTAAGACAATCTATAACAACAATGGAGCTACAATTCTTCACCTCCTCTTTTTTCCCCCAGGGAATACATCCACATGACATAACCCAAAATTACTACAGCTGCTGCAATATTTAGGAGTTGGCCCTGTTATGGAGGCATTTGCTGTATGAAATGATTCCAAATGACTTTCAAGTGGGCCCTTTATATCTCTCAGGTAGTTTATTTTCATTGTGAATTAAATTCCAGAATTTTTAGGAACTAGCAGCCTGCTGACCCCGCCCGACGATGGGCAGAACGCTCATGGCTATGTCATCGCTAAGTCAAGCTTTACCTGGCTGCCAGAGGACTCAGTTACATATGCACAAGCCCCCCTTTTAAAGCAAGCGCGCCAAGTGCGCCCCCCTCCTGCTTTCTGTTGACCATCAGCTTACCCTTTCTCTCCCCTCCCTCAATAAACTCCACGTGGGCTCTGAGTCTCGTTTTTGGAAAAATAAGCCAAATAAATGTTTTCCCTCTTGAGTTGGTTTTGGTCAGAGTATTTTATTACAGAAATATAAAATCTAACCAGAACACCACCTCTTGGTCCCTTCACCCAGCAAAACAGTAAAAAACAAATTAATGAAAAGAAACATATTCATAAACTCAGTGACACCAAGAGTTATATCATTAATAGGGCTGTCCAAGGCACCCCTTTCAGTCTCCATGAAGCAAACTCACATCTTAATGTATTAAGACCAACTACAAGCTCCCAGCTTACCATTATCAATTTCTATGCTATCTCAAACCTAGGAGAGAAGTGACTGATGTTTGAAAGTCTCATGAATGGCTCCAGAAGTGTGCCTGGCAAAGCAAATCCATCATAGACAGTTTCTTAACCTGAAGTCTCACACCTTTGTGCCCAACAGAACATCCTGCTAAGATGTTACTTACTGCTAAGATGTCCTGCTATAGAAATATAAGTTACATTTAATGTCAAGAGCTAAGCTGTAAACCAACACAGCCCTCCAGCATATATATATATATGGGCTGAGTGAAACCACCCACCTGGACCACTCCATGGATAGAAAGAAAGGTTTATTTGGGTAAATTCAATCCACCAAGGCTATATCATGGGGTGGAGGGGCAAAGAGAATAGCAAAGGCGGAGAGAGCCTTGCAAGTTTTAAGGAGGTATGTTGCATAGAGAGGGACTGGAATAACATGAAGGAATCAAGGTCTTGATCAAATCTTGTTCTAGGCTATGTAAGCTCTCCATTTTCTCTTGTGGCACAGCCCTTAACTTTCTTCTCCTTGCTACTCCCAAGTTGCTGCCATCCACTTTGTCTGGAGCCTGGCACGGACATGAAAATGGCCATGACCAACCCCACCTGTGGCTGAAAAGACTGACATATGTGTTGTTTCATTGATGATCTCTACCAGGAAACAGTAGGTGCTGAATGGCACATTTAACTGTATTTTCCATCATCTTGACCCCTGGTTGCTATTTATCATTTCCTCCTGAGGCACTTCAAGTGCCCCTCAATGTCTTCTTTCCAAGCAGCTTTAATTCCTCAAGCTCTTCTCTAAAGGTTATATGCACCCTCCTCCCAGATGTGGACTGGGAAACCTCTGTTCTCACCTCAACCCACCACAGAAGCACTTCAGTAAAGTAGATGGGATGTGTCAACAACCAAGTAACAGACAGTAATGAGGCTCGAGAGAAAGACAGATGGTCAGAGATAGAAAGAGGGCTACAGGTAGGATGGGAGGGAACAGACAAGGGAAAAGTAATAGATTTGTTGCTGTTTTTTTTTTAAGTATTGGTATGTGGTAATCTTATGGAGCTTCATTTGAATGTGGATACTTTTTGCTTCTATTTCCCTCCCTTTGAAAGCATTGAGAAGCCCCTCTCCTCTCTCTCTGATTTTCTGTGAGACTGAGCTAATGAATGGAGAAACATAACATAGGAAGGGGAGTAGAAAACTGGGGGGAGGCAGAGGCAGTTCATAGTAAGCCTGGAGGTTCTATCAACATGGTTTCATGCATGGAAGATAATATTTCCTCATTAGTGTTCTTTGTCTGTGATAATTAAGCTTCCACATTCAACTGCAGATAACTTCATTTGACAGCATTGCTTCAGTTCAGCAGAGATTTGTTTGTGTAGAGAAGAAGGAAAAAAAGACTTGACACCAAAAGTCCTGTATGTAACTTTAGTTGCAGGACATGGAGATCAAGCAGGAACAAAGTTTCCTCTCTGCTGGGTAGCTTCCACGGTGCTAGAAGGCATGATGCAGGCTGCTGGGAGAGAGATATCCTCAACAGAGTCTCCAATTATGGACCCTGTGAGTTACAATAATGGCTGGCTTAGCCAGCTGCACCCAGAGGTACAACAGGCATGGATGTTTGGGGTAGAGTGGTAAGCAGACGGTTTCTGGTTGGATTTAAAGTCCACTGCACAGAAGGAGCTCATGATTTACTAAGGACCTGGCCAGGGAGGTCCCAGGTTCTAAGGGAGAACCTATAATTGTTGTTGTTAAATAGATCTGTGTCATCACAGTCTAAATCTAAACTGACCTATTCCCTTTACACACCCCCTGAGGCCCAGGAAGCACCATGGAAAAGGAGGCACAGAAAAGGACCAGGATTGGGGAAGACATGACATGACTACTTGACAGAGAGGATTCCTCATGAACTCTCCCGGCTGTGGTTACCTCTACAAGACCTGCACATGATGGGGCTAGTCAACATTTCATTGAGAGGGAGGTGCTCATGAGCTCCGCCCTATCCAGGGGGATGATTGACAGTTCATAGTGACTTTGGAGAAGGTTGTCACTTTCGTCATTGTTGTAGCCACTGCCCCAGTAAATAACCTTCCACCCATGCTCATGTAGGCAACACTATTTAAACTCAAGGGCATGGATGGGGGCCTTGTTGGGAAGCAGAGTTTCAGCAAGAGATGAGACAGCATTACTGGGGATAAAAAGAAACAAAATCCATTATATACATGTGTGAAACTGTCCAAGAATAAAAAGTAAATTGATTAATTAAGAAAGAATGTGGTAATGGATGACAATCAACCTAATCATGAACCTGCTAAGGGTGACGGTGGACAGGGACACATTTATGCACACATTATGCAGTTGCCAATTGCTTCTGTAGTCTGGCAGGGCTTTACTATGGAAACAAGAAAGCCTTAAGCCCCAGGCACCAAAGGAAGATTGATGACACTTGTACCCCACTATATGTGCACAAACAGCGAAGCAGGGCCTGTGACTCTAGCTAGTTAGGAGGCAAGAGTATCATGTTATCAATGTCTGTGGTATCAGTCAGGGTGCTCTAGAGGAACAGAACTTACAGAGTGAATCTCTGTATATAGAAAGGGAATTTATTAGAATGGTTTACAGGTTACAGTCCAGTTAATCCAACAATGGCTGGCTGTGAAATAAAAGTCCAAGAATGCAGTATTGCTCAGGCCATGAAGCTGGATGTCTCAGCAGGTCTTCAGTTTATGCTGGAATCCTGAAGAAGTAGACCACCAACACTACTGGGAATGGACTTGCTAGCAAGGCAAGGACAAGCAGGAAAAGAGCAAACTCTTCATTTTCCTGGTCCTTATATAGGCTTCCAGCAGAATCTGTGTCCCAGATTAAAGGCATATGTTTCTACCTCAGAGTTCTGGGGTTGAAATGGTTCTACCTACTTCAAATTAAGCAAAAATCCCTCACATGTGTGCCCTCCATGTTTGGATTTTAGTTAACTGCAGATGTAGTCATTTTGACATGCCTGCCTACAAGGCAGTCCCTATGTCAAAATAAAGAAATTAAAAAATGCTAGTAGTTCAGTTCAGTGGTAGAACACTTGGCCAAGCACACAAATGATACTGTTCTGATGGGATCGAGTATATTCCCGGGTCCTGAGTTCAATACCAAGTACTAGACAAAAAGTTCAGTAGTTTCCCAAGCCTTCATCTACTCATGACCTCTGTCCTAGGAATGCCAGCTCCAGCTACAGGCACCCCACCTATTCTCATCTCCAACCCTGTGCTTGCCCTGCTTGCCCTGCTTGCTCCACTTACTCTGGCTGACTTGGTTCCCAGTGTGAAGCATAGCCTTTCCACTCAGCTACACTGACATAGTCAGCCTTGTGAAAAGGCTAAAGATACAGGGTTAGGATCTAGCTCCTGACTGTGTTGCCCATTATGCCACAAGGAGTTTCTCAGTGGTCACATCCCACCTTGAGTCCTGACCTCTCATCTTATTTCCACAGTCTTTCTTTTACTACAGATGTATTTGTCTTTAACTTTTAGGATATAGCCCAGAGGTTTTTGTGTAAAACAAAAAGTCTTTGCTCTCTTTTCCTCCCAATTTAATCAGCCCACTTCTGATTTTAAAATCAACCATTTTTAAAGATCTTTCCCATATAAGTTTCTTAGTTTTTAAGAAACAAGAATGACTGCCTTTGTCAGTTCAGGCTTCCATGACAGAAGTCCGTAAACTGTGTGGCTTAAATTGCAAGCTTTTATTGGCAGTTATAGCCACTTGGCAGTCCACAGTAAAGACCCTAGTGGTGTTTGGTGAGGGACACATCCTGCTTTGTAAATGACTATCTTCCTGCTTCTGTAGCCAAGAGAAACTGCCCGTGTGTCTCTTATAAAGCCACTAGTCGGGCATTGGACAGTTGTAGAAGGCTTCCACACATGACCTAAACACCTGTCACAGGTCCCTCTTCCAAATAGCAGCACCTAGGGGTCAGGCTTCTGCAAAGGTATTAGTGGAAGGGCAGGCAAAAGCATTCAGTCCCCAGCAGCAAAATGCTTTTCTTTTGTGATTGGTCAATGGCTTCCTCCATAACTATCTGAGATACTCAAGCTTCAGTGAGTTTACTGTTTTTATTGCTTGTTTGTTTTAATTTTAGAGTTTCCTGACACACTTTGACTCTGCTAACTTCTCCCCATGGCTTTTCCATACTCCTTTTATCTCACATATTAGACACTTTGAGACTATTTTGCACAATAATAATTTTCTTGTCCAGGATTTATGTGCTCTTACCCATTTATGTGATCTTTCTCATTACTTTCTGAATTTTTATTTTTCTGTCTAATTTTTGCTTGAAAGCCTCCTTTCAGTATTATTTTATAGCATTTTGTTGGAAATAAAATATCTCAGATTTTTGTGGAGTATTATTTTAACTAGGCAAAGGTGTGTTACATTTGTTTATGCTACCTTTGTTTACTTTTGAAAAGATGTGTTACATTTGTTTCACTTTGCCTGCCCACAGTCTAACAAAGAGATGAAGGGCCAATAGCTAGGAAGAGAACGGCTAGGTGAGGCTGGCAGGCAGAGAGAATAAATAGGAGAGAAATCTAGGCTCAAAAATAAGAAAAGGAAGGATAATAGAAAGAGGAGGAGGAGAACTAGGGAGGTGCCAGGGGTCAGAGGCCAGGCAGCCATCATCAGCCAGAGACAGACAGAAAGTTAAGAAAAGGGGTGGGGTGGGGGACAAAGGGTAGATAAACAGACACAGGTTAATTTAAGTTAAAAGAGCTAGCCAGAAATGTGCCTAAGCTGGGCTTAGTGTTCAAAACTTACCTATAAGACCCAAATGAAAAAGCCTGGAAGACTAGATTTATTTTAATGAAAATTCCTTTGCTTATTCATAGACTCCTGGGCTGTCACTTATGCTTTCAACACTGTAAGACTCTGTCCTGTTGTCCTGTAGGTTTTCCTGTGTGTGTGAAGTCACCTACTCATCTCAGCATTGTTTCTTCCCAGGTGGCCTTCCTTCCCTTGTGTACTGTTTGGAAAGTCATATGGACTCTTCTTGCCCAAGATCTTTTCCTCATGTTCAGAATCTGCCATGCTTCTTAGACCTATAAACCAATGCTTTTCTGAAGTTTTAGGAAGTTTTTGTTATCCTGTTCAAATGCCCTTTGCATGGCATCAATTCCTCACTCTGCTTAGCAACACCAATCACATGCCATGCACTTTGGTCAGGGAGCTGAGATTTGCTTATTCCTTCATGCCTGATTCTTTTTGTGCCTTGATTTGTCTTTTTTCATGACCCATTCTCACTTACTAATCTTCATATCTGTCACCTCTACTTATTCCCACCTGTGAATTTAGCCATTTCAGATGCCGACTTTCTGAAGACTTAGTATATTATTTAGTTTGATCTTGTTTTATTCTAGTGATTTCCAGTTCTTTAGTAAAGTTCTCAAACTTTTTTAAAATTAAAAAAATAAAATTCTAAAAAAAAAAAAGTTCATTCTTCCCTTTTCCAGTGAGAAACTCGGGAGGCCATCCAGATCAGTGCACCCTGGAGTGGAGGAAGCGCTGGCTGCTTTGCACAGTTTCTGGTGTTTATTGCACCCTGGTTACTTCTGTTTGGGGAGTAAACCTCGTGTGCAACTTGGGTTTTGTCAACTTGACAGGAACCTAGACTATCTGGCAAGAGGGAATCTCACTTGATGAATTGCCTGTATCAGCCTGGCCTGTGAGCATGTCTGTGACACATTTTCTTCATCGCTATTAATGTGGGAGGGTCCAGCTCTCGGGGGCAATCCTGTCCCTGGGCAGGTAGCTCTGGGATGGATCAGAAAGGAAACTGACCAAGTCGGAAAGCATCTTCATACCCAGTGTCTGATCAATTTCCTGCCTGCAGGTCCCTGCCTTGACTTCCCTCTGGAATTGGCTGTGATCTGGAAACATAACCCACGCAAACACTTTTTACTCTCCAAGCTGCTTTTGATCAGTATTGTCTCAAAGCAACAGAGAAGTGAACTAGGACACTAATCAATGCTTTGAACTGTGCATCAAACCCTTGTGTTACCTAGGAAGAACCTAGATTCCAGGACCTATGCTGCTTTTTCAGCACCATGTGACTACAGAAAATTTTCTTAAATGTCTAATTCATACATTTTTAACCTGCTGTTTCATAGATAGAACTTCAGAATTTTGCAAATTGCTTGCTTGTAAGGAAAACTGAACTGTGTTCAAAATTCCAAAGTTTCTAAGTTTTTGCTGAAGCAGTCACCCCCCCACACACACACACACAAATATACACACTTCTCTTTCTCTGTGAGTTGGGTGGGGTTCTCAGCCTTTCTTATTCATAATGGTTTAAATGAACCACAGGGAAATGTATCAGCCTATTTTTAGTTCTCTCTGGCCACTCAAGGGTCTCCAACTCCCATGTCTCCTCCTCCTCTTCCTTCTTCTCCTCCCCCTCCTCTTTTCCTTCCTGTCCCTCTTTCTTCTCCCCCTCCCTCTTTTCCTCTGCCTGTATCTCATCTCCTTCCTCTTCATCCTCCTCCTTTTCATCTTCCTCTTCCCTTTTTATGATACTGAGTATTAAACCCAGAACCTCATAAATACTAGGTAGCTGCTTTACCACTGAACTATATTCCCACCCTTAAACCCTCTAAACCAATCATTCTTTTTTTTTCATCTTGATGTGTTAAATGTTCTTAGAGAAGCATTGATTTGTTTGTAAAACTGTATCCAACTTACAGGCAAATAGTTTTAATAACACATTTCTATTTCTTCCTGATCAATATATATATTTATTGATTATCTAAACAATACTATGTACAGTCTATAAACCCACAAAAATCTAGGTCTTTTTTGAGCCAAAACATTTCACATTTAAAAAGAACTGTTAGAATCATTCCTGAGGTCAAGGTAATCCTTAGGATATTTTAGAATTATGTTGTTCCTTTGAAGCTTTAAAAAGCTGAGGTCGCAGCCTCAGCTGAGGATTTGATTTGCTCTATCAAAGCCTCCCTTCCCTTGTATGTTTCCAGCTTTCCACTCATCCCTTGCCAGTTCTGTGAACCTAGGTCTTTGCTGAATCATGGAAACAGTCTAGCACTGGGAAGGGAAAAAAGAACATGGGCTGTAGAGTCTATCCCCTCTCCTTCCAGGGGACCTTAAAGATATTCCTTGTTCCCATATGCCTATATCATACATGGGAAATACAGAATTCAGAGAACTCTTGACCAAATTGAGTAACTACTAATAACCAGCAAATCATGAATCTCCACACACCACCCATCTCCTAGACAGCACACACCAATACAGATCAAGGATAGGGCTCACCCTGGGTTGTTCTTTGAGAATGTTATGGAAAAGAAGGGGCATAGGATGTTTATTCGCTTCTTTACTACAGCTATTTCCCATTGGAAAATACCTGTCTGTCTACCTAGACAATTCAAAGATGTCAGTTTTAAAGATATCATTTCCCTCTAAGTTTTTAAGTCACCTGAAAGACCTTTGAGATAGAAGCTCCCAGGCATTTGGCACAGAGTTACTTTTGGAAAATGAAGCCTCACTAGGCACAAAGTATTATGAGTCACATCAAGGGGGGGGGTATGTGTATGAGGAAGTTTTTGGTCTGTAACAGAAGAGCTGAGCTGAAAATCCTCCCTGGTGTGGAGAGAAAAGAGCTGGAGAAGGACACAACATTCCACTCCAGTGACTAAAGAAGGAATTTCCCCGAGAGGAAAAAAAAAATCTAGCAGTCACCTTCTTGGGAAGAAGGTTTATTTTTTGTTTTCATAGTAGAGTTCTTTGGAGGCAGAAACCCACTTCTACTGGTTGGTATTTGATACTGGGCAAGATTTTTTCGTGGTTACTTTAAACTATGTAGACTTAGACAACGTGAATGATGTAGATATGGTTTATAGTAGTAGCACCACATATACATACATACATGGCCTATAATAGTAAACAATATTTCTCAAATATTGATAATTATCATGCTGAATCTTCTAAGTGATTTGCATAAAATTTAAATCCACCATTCAGTGAAATTTGATGGCATTATTCTCATTATCAGAGAAACACTCAAAATTAAGTTCCTTACCCAAACTCACACATCTACTAGAAATCTACGTGAGGTCAGAAAAGCAGTGGTGCATACTTGTTTAAATTCTTACATTCTGTCCTTTGGCTTAACCTGTGTATAACTCTCTGTACAGAAAGAGAGGTTTATAAAGGCTTATAAAGTGTAGCCTGCCATTGTTTGAAAAAGTCTAGACTTTGGTGAGAGGTTGTGGTAGCACTCTATGTATACCATGCAACTTCCATCATTACTTTGTTCAGAGAGCCATATAGCATTTATAAATCGTAGAAAGTTTCTTCTCACAGTTCAAGGGTGGGAGTGGTCCTGCCATTTGAACTCATGGAGCAGTGTGTCCTGATCACACAGCTCTAATGGTTCTACCCCACATTAGCCTGTGCAATTGGCCCATCTCCTCAATGGCTCTGTGCCTGATTTGCTTGCCCAAGATTCTTCTCAACTACCCTCAATCTGAATCACACTCTGGTAGTTTTTCCAGTGTGGGTTTGCAAGGATTATCCTACCACTATGATGTAGGGCCCTGATACAGACACTACAGAGATTCTCCTGTAGTCCCATCCATCTCCAGAGATTTCCTTGAAGCATTTTGTATCATACCAGTTGGATGGAACTGCATGTGAAGAGCCAATAAGCTGAACAATGGGATGGAAAGTACCAAGAGCAAGTCCATTTCCTGGTTCATGAGTAGGCATATCTCCACTGGGTCCTCACATGGAGCATGGCATTCATTCCATTAATGAGGACTTTTTTCTAAGGCCTTAATGACATCTTTGTAACATTACAGCAATGATCAGATTCTGGAGGAACATAAATAAGAAGGCCATGATAGTTATACAGTATGCCTTTTCTGTATCTGTCAAATACAGACTCCAAAGCATGCAGGCTGTTCATTCACCTGCAGTAATAAAGTCCTAGGTGAATGGAAATGAGGACATGACCACTCCAAGGTACAGTGGTGGAGTAAGGCTTTATGGTAGGTATAAGGGAGAGAACAGCCAGAGACACCTGGAAGGGTCCAGACTGAACTAGCCCATGAGAAGTGGAGAGGGGCAAGAGAGGAAGAAAAAGAAAGAGAGCATAGGGATCAGAAGAGGAGCCATGGACCAAAAGGCCAAGAGTGGAGCCAAAATGCCAAGAGCACACGTGGCCAAAGCGACTGGATTATAAATAAAAAAGAAACTGAAAATAAAGGATAGAGGAATCTTAAAGCCAAATTAGCATATTTTTGTTGTTGTTGCATTTATTTATTTTCTTTCCAATTAACATCTTATGGAGGTGATATTAATGCTCTTTTTTGTGTACACAAATTCATGAAGCAACACACTTTCAAGATTTTCAAGATCCTCATGTCAGACTCAACCCATAACTGAGCCAGCTGCCTTAAGAAGACCTTGGGACAGCCTCATTGCTGAGGTTCTCTGAGCAGTGCTCCGTGAAGCTCTAGAAGTAATAGAGTCACATAGTGCACTGGAAAGTGGATCCTCTAAGTGAAGAATACACTTTAATGATAACTTGGGTATTATTTTAATGCTCCTTTCTGTTTCTGTGATTTTAGTTGTTGTCACTAAGCCTTGAGAGTGATCATAGCCCTGGGCTGAGATCTTAACTGCAGTGCCTACAAGATGATAAAAATGACAGTTTGAAGTCATTAAGTGCTGAAGTCAATTATTACACAGTAGTAGATAACAGACGTATTCCAGAAAACTATTCCTGTCTCTATGAGACATTCTCAGGCCCACATGAACCTCAGTTAGAGATTCCAATAATACCAGCCCATCACACAGCTATCTCACCCATGAGATAGCTTAGATTGAGGATTCTTTTTGTCCAGCTATGAAGTCCCTGTTGGGAGCCCTGATACACAGGACTCGAATCTCTTCCTAGGTTGCCCATTATGAATTTTCTCTTCTGCCTTTCTTCACTCCTACATTTAGGTACAATACTGGCTCTTTGTTAAATTGCCTTTGAAAGTCATTTCTACAACTTCTGGGGATCTACTTTATGTTTCTTGACTTCCAAAATGCTCACAAGGATGAGATGCATCATATAATTTCAGAAATATTTACATCCTTCCTTCCTGTCTTTGAAAATTTTTCTTTACTTAACCACTCCTTTGGGTTCAATTCATCTATTTCAGAAAGGTAATCCTTGAAGTATGGGTGAATTAGAACTATGCTTGACAAATATTTTTTCTTGCTTGCTTGACATGATCATAATATTTTGTAATAAATGAACACTTTAATAATAACTTAGATATTAATTAAATGCTCCCTTCTGTTTCTATTATTTTAATTGTCCATGGTTGCCTCTTCTTTCTTTCCATGGATAGTTGACAAGTTATAACAACAATAACCAAAAGCTCACTATAACAAAAATATAACAAAGCAGATGTAGAAAAACATGCCCTTAAAGCATTTTTATATCCATAGTGATAAATATAGACCACTGGAGCTTTATTTATCTAATTATAGCATGTTTTGACCTGTAGTCTTGGGAAACATTTTTTCTACTCTTCTGTATATAAAGAAAGAAAAACTATGGAAGTCAGAACACTCAAGTTATTATTCAAACTCAGGGGATAATTAGTTTGTGACCGGTGTTGGTAATTAATTTTCTTGTTAAATATAAAAAAATAGTATTTTACTAGGTTATTAGGGAACAAGAAGAGATACTGCCCATAAAGCACTGCACATATATAGTAGTATAAATGTAATATCATGTTTTCAATTCTAGAGGAGACATGTGATAGGTATCAGTAACAGTAGGACTTCAGTTCCTAAATTCATCATTTCCAAGTCAGTTTTCTCCTTTATAAAAATCGAATTCCCATGTCCCTACTGCAGCTGCAGCCAGGATCCGTGTTGATGTCCGAGGCTCCTGTTACCAACAAGGGCCCAGTTGCTAGAGATTTTTCTTTTCAACCTGGCCCCACTGCCTCTTTAGCCCCAAATGAACACACAGATATCCTATATTAATTATTAAACTATTGGTCTGTGGCTAGAGCTTCTTACTGGCTAGCTCTGTCTTAATTATTAACCCATTCATATTGATCTATGTATTTCCACGTGGTCTTGGCTTACTGGAGAATATCCATATCTGTTACTCCTTTTTGAGCTATTTGAATTTCTCTTTCCTACACCCCTTGCCTACCTTCCCCACAGTTCTCCTCATCTCCTAGTCCCGCCTATCTTTCTGCCTCTATTGGCCAAACAGTGTTTTATTTATCAACCAATAAAAGAAACATATATTCAAAAGACATCCCCTTCAGGGCCAAGCAGACACCTCAGGTCTGGAGCCATGTTGGTGTCCCAGGACCTCACTACTGCTGGTGTCTGCACTGATCTGACAGGCCTGTACTGCCACCTGGGGCAATCAATGGTGACATCCAGACCCTGCTACTGCTGTGGAAGGTGTTTGGGTCCATGGTCCTACCCAGCCAGGGTCTACGCTAATGTCTAAGTTCCATATTGCTACCAAAGGGCCACACAGAAGTCCAGGGTTAGGTCTGCAACCCAAGGCCTTAGTGGTACCCAGGTGCCATGCTGCTGCCAGAAACATCCCAATCTGAGTGGCCAGTGCCATCTGGCCAGGATGTCATCTAGGCCCAAATTACTGCAGAGGGCCATGTCTGGGTCTGTTGCCCAGTGGATGTTTATGGCCCATGTTACCTCACGAGGTCATAGGATCCATGTGAGATTTGTATGTATTTCCGATTTGTATGTATTTCCACATGGTCTTATCTTACCGGGGAGAGACGGCTGGCGGATCTGTTCTCTTCAGACTCTCTGTCTTGACTCCTCCTTCCTACTTCCTCTTTCCTCCTTGTCTCCTAGTCCCTCCTATCTTCCTTTCCTATTGGCCAACAGTGCTTTATTCATTAACCAGTATGAGAAACATATATACATAATGGCATCTGGCCAGGATGTCATCTAGGTCCAAATTGCTGCAGAGGGCCATATCTGGGTCTGTTGCCCAGTAGATGTTTATGGCTCATGTCACCTCAGGAGGTCATAGGATCCATGTGAGATGAAATCAGAATGCTATACTGAGCTGGACCTACCTTTTGCTAGCCCAGGGAAAGCTGGCTTTGCCTCTCTCTTGACACTGCATCAAGAGAGCTGGGCCCTGCACTCAGAAGAGATGGCCTCATCCCTCACTATAGGTTAGAGTGGCCTGTCCCTGAGAGGAGAAGTATAGGGAAGTTGACTCTGACTCCTTGACTGAGGCAGGTGTCCCCTGTAGCCTGGACTGACCAGCTCAGCAACAACCACACCCACAGCTGGACTTGGGGTTGGCTCACCCTAACTTCTACCCCACCTAGGACCTGCTAGAGCTTTTGAAGGGACTGGTCCTATAGAACAATACCATCAGGATCTCTTTGACTCCTGGAAGCTGAAGGATATCCCAAAGGAATTTTAGTAAGGATCCAGTGATGATGATATACCAGAAACCAGAGGCCCAGAACCAGACCAGTGCTCATGGCAATGAACAGTTTCTAGTGAAGCTGATAGGACACAAGATGACACTATACGACACACTGAGGCCCTCAATGACACCAGGACAAATGAAGAGTGTTGGGGAGGGTGGAAAGGAAAAGCAAAGAGGTTTGCCCCTCCCATCCCTTTGGTTTGGTTTGTTCTTGTTTTTGTTTGCTTGATTGCTTTATTTTGTTTTAGATTGACTTTTTGTTTTTCTTTTGTGTGTGTGGGGGGGATGGGACTGCAGAGGTGAGAAGAGGATACACGGAACAGGGTGGTGAGCAGAATTTGGTTGCATGAGCCCAAAGAGTCAATAAAGAAGTTAAATTTTCAGAAGAAAAATAGAATCCCTGTTCACACAAATCTACAATGCTCAGTACAGTCATAACCAACAGGCAAAGGCTTTTTTTCCTTGACATTTATCAAAACAGAGGTTCAGCAGTTGGATAAACCAGAACAGATTCCAAACAGATGAAACATTAGAAAATAGAATAATAGAATTGTGCAAATACTAGAGGAACTGGGTGTGATACACAAAAAAAAAAAAAAAAAAAAAAAAAAAAAAAATTCTAGAAGCTGAAGCTGGAACAAGAAGGCAGAAAGACTACAGTCCTTGGGACCCAAAGAATGATAGAAGAGGAATCACTTGGTTTTCTTAGACTTTCCTTTTGCCTAATACATACTGTACCGAGAGTGGCAGAGACTGAAAGCCCCTAAGTACTTATGTACTTATGGGAACATATGGAGCATGAACAAATAAGTGATTCCCTTTGCAGCCCATAAGACAAAATGGTAAGCCAGACAGAAAATAGCAGGCTTCTTTCCATAAAAGTAAGCAGGCAGGAAGTATAGGAGGGGCTACCAGACTAGGAGAATGCTGGGAAGAGGAGTCAGAGAAGCAGCCAGGCAGATGCCATGTAACTGCTGGGAAGATAAGATGCCAGGCATTCTCTGGTAAGATAAGGCCATGTAGAAACACATGCATTAGTAGTTATGGGCTAATAATTAAGAAAGAGCTATCCAGTAAGAGCCTAAGCCATTGGCCAGTTTATAATTAATATAAGCCTCTGTGTGTTTTTGAGGGGCTAAAAGGCTGCTGGACCAGGCAGAACAGAATGCTCTGTCTACATGTCCTTGTTATTTCTTTCTAATGTCTATTTGCCCCAGGACTTTAACACAATATTGAATAAAAATGGGAAAAGTGGACACATGCATACATGTGCCAAAACACTCAAGCACATAAAATAAAAGTAAATGAATTTTTAAAAAGTTTAAGTTAATTAAAATTTAAAATGGGAGTCCTTGCTGTTGCAGTCATTTTACATTAATTCTTCTTACCTGTGAATATGGGAGATTCATTCTGTTCTATAGTTCCTTCCTACAGTGTTTTAAAATTTTCATTGTAGCAGTCTTTTGCCTCTTTGGTTTGAATTATTTGTCATTTTTTTTTTTTTTTTTTTTTTTTTTTAGGAAATTGTGATTATAAGTTTTTAAAAATTTCTTTCTCAGGATTTTTCTTTTTAGCATATAACACAGATATAGGGTTTTATATGTTAATTTGTATCCTGAAATTTTGCCGGGGCAGTTTTTCAAATCAAAAAATTAGTAGAGTCTTTAAGGTCTCATATGAATAAAATTGTGTCATCTACAAATATGGATTTTTTTAACCTCTTTCCTGTTTATGTCCTTGCCTTTTCTTACTGTTGTCTAATTGCTCTGGCTAAGACTTCAATACTATGTTCGATAAGAATGGAAAATAGATACCCCTGTCCCTGCCTTATTCCTTATTTTGATAGAAATACTTTCAATTTTTCTGATGTTTTATAAAGCCATTTGTATGATCATATCTAGTACTCACATTGAGTTATGATCCTTATATTCCTAGTTTCTTCAGGGCTTATTTCATGAAAATGGAATGTTGGACTTTGTCAAAAAGATTTACGTACATACATTGAACTGATCATGTGATTTCTGTCTATTTATGTGATCCATTTTATTTACTGGTTTGCATGTATTGAACCATCCCCATGTCTTTGGGGTGAAACTATCTTAATTATGGTGAATGGCCTTTTTGATGTTTTGTGAGTTTGTTTTGCAAGTATTTTACTGAGAATTTTAAAATCTATATCACTGGAGAGATAGGCCTGTGTAACACACACACACACACACACACACACACACACACAATGATTCAGTGACCAATATTGGAATTCAAGTTTCAAACTAAAGAACAGAAAAGCAAAGCAGCTGGTCAGTAGCTCTTAATCTATCTCAGATGAAAGGCAATCCTGGCTCCACCAAACCTCAGACTGTAACCTCTCCTCGGTGTAACTGGAGAATCCTGAGACTTCAATGTCTTCCTATCCTCAATGTGGCTGGAGAATGAATGCCTGATACTGACTACTGAAGACCCTGTTCCTGACTTTTATACCCCTCTCGTGCTGGGGTAAAAGGCATCTGATCCCAGGTGCTGAGATCATCTTTGTGTGAGCTGTCTCTCTTTAGGACTAGATCAATCTTGTGTAGATCTGGGTGGCCTTGGACTCACAGAGATCCATCTACCTCTTAAACCTGAATCCTAGGATTAAAGGTGTGTACCTCCTAGCTTCTGAGTGCTGGTATTAAAGGTGTATATCACTACTGACTGATCTCTATAGTTTGAGGCTGACTTTGCTTTCCGAATCCTCAGGCAAGCTTTAATAAAGCATAACTAATATCCCGATATAGTCCTGTAATTTTCTTTTTGTGGTGTCTACATTTGATTTTGTCAATAGAGTAATGCTGTCTCCATACAGAGAATTTTGAGACATTTTTCCCCTTTATATTTTATGGAGTAGTTTGAGAAGCATTAATAAATTAGCTCCTCTTTAAAGGTCTCATGAAATTCATCAGTGACTAATGCTTCAATGATACTGCTCGTTATAAACTTGTTTAGATCATTTATTTAATATTCATTTATTTGACAAGTCACCAAGTTAATGTGTGTCAATAGAGGACAATATATATATATATATATATATATATATATATATATATATAGAGAGAGAGAGAGAGAGAGAGAGAGAGAGAGAACCAAGTAGATATCCTGCACAGTCTCTCTTCTCCCTCTGACTCCCAGATCTAGTACCCCAGTCTCATGGCCAGATCTGCAATAGGACACCTATGCTAGCCTTCCCTGACCACCCCCATCTCCCATTTCCTGTGGATCCCACAGATCTTCCCCTTCTAAACCCCTTGCCCTAACTTGTTGATTTGTTCCAGCCCCATCCCCAGAAAGATACTCCCTACTAACCCAAGGGCCACTCCAGACAGGTCAATGAGTAGTTCAACATCAGATTCAAATGTCTCCTTCTCCCCCAGATCCAATCCCCCAATCTCATCTCAAGTTCTGTAACAGAAAGCCTTCTGCAGTCTCCCTTACTTCTGTGACCCCATCCTCAATGAATTACAAAAATCTTCTTCAACCTTTCTTTCCCCAACTCATCCCTGTATCCTGGCCTCCAACACCAGCAGGAATTCCCTGGGAACACACCAACTGAGAAGGCCAGGGAAATAAGTACGTCAACTGAAGATCTCCATTGCCTCTACCACCACACCATATCTAATCCCCAGGTTCATCCCCATCTTCACAGCAAAACTTCTATGACAGCCTTCCATGACCCCCTGAGCCCATCTCCTATGGATTCTACAGATTTTCCTCTTCTAACCTCCCTCCCCACACTAGTCACTTTGTCCCAAGACTCAACTCCAGTAGGTGTCCACTGATAATTCACAGATAATTCTGCAGATGTTCTCTTCTCCCTCGGTCCCCCATACCAATACCACAGTCTCATTCCCAGCTCTGTTGCAGAATACCTACTTCAGTATTCCTCCCATCTCCTGTGGATCCTACAGATCTTCCCCTTCTAACTTCTCTCCTCACTTGCTGCTGTGTTACAACCCCCAGGTCCAGTAGCCCCCCCCCCCGATAACCCACAGAACACTCCTGCCAAGAGAGCAGGTAGACTGTGTAATATTATCCCCTTTCCCTCTGTACCTCTACATCTAACCCTATATATAGCAGACCACAGACTATCTGGAGTGAACTGTTTTCACTGTCTCCTCCCATTTTTAGGAGATGAAATAAGCATATCCTGGTTGAACACTCTGCTCTCCTTCCTTCTGAGGTCTCCTAAAACTCCTAACCCATTCCCATTCCTAAAGGTTAGCTCCCAATAACCAGAAATGCATTTTACCATTTCACCTAAACTCTTCAGTGTCCACAACTATCAGGGCCAAAGAAAATTTCCTACCAGGCAATACACAACCATCACACTCTCCAAAATTCCTGACAAGAAAGAGAACCCAAGGAATAAAACACACACCCAATGCAAATAAATTCAGAAATCAGCACCTAGACCTATAATCAAACCAATCCCAAATGCCTAAATGCCAGCATAAAAACACAATAATAGCAAACTCAGTATGTTTCCACTAGAGCCCCACTATCCTACTACAGCAGGCACTGAATGTTCCAACATAGCTGAAGCACAAGGAAAAGACCTTAAAACCACCTGTATAAAGATAATAGTGGTCCTTAAAGAAGAACTAAATAAACCCCTTAAAGAAATCCAGAATAAAACAAGCAGTGTATGGATATAAATAAAACTGTTCAAGATACAAAAATGGAAACATGAACTACAGAGGCAAATTTCATGAACAGAATAAAAGAGGTGTAAAAGAGAGTCTTGGGTGTTGAAGATATGATAGAAGAAATGGATATATCAGTCAAAGAAATACTAATTCCAAAAATCTCCTAACACAAAACATCCAGTAAAATCTGGGATTCTATGAAGAAAACAAATGTTAGAATAATAAGAATAAAGAAAAGAGAAGAAACTAGCTAAAGTGCCCAGGAGATGTTTTCAACAAAATTGTAGAAGAAAATTTTCCTAACCTAAAGAAAAACATGCATATAAAGGTACAAAAAAGCTTATAGAACACCAAGTAGATTTGGACCAGAAAAGGAAGTACCCTTGATACATAATAATCAAAACATAATATATACAGAACAAAGAAAGAATATTAAAAGCTGGGGAGAAAAAGACCACAGATGACAGCCAAAGCTATTATACCCAGCGAAACTTACAATCACTAGAGCTAGAGAAAACAAGTTATCCCTATCACAAAATCAAATTTAAACAATATCTAGCCAGAAACTCAGACCCACAGAAGGTACTAGAAGAACTCCAACCTAAGAAGGTTAATTGAACCCATGAAAATATAGGTGATAATCATACCAGCAAAATCAAAAGAAGGAACACACACACACACACACACACACACACACACACACACCATATACCACACTCCACCATCAATAACAACAACAAAAACAGGAATCAAAACTACTGGGCATTTCTCAATATCCATGATCTCAATTTCCCAATAAAAAGACACAGAATAACCTAATGTCTGTAAGAACAGCATCCAAGAAACACACCTCAATATCAAGGATGGACAAGGGTAAAGGGTTGAACAAAGAAAGTGTTCTTAAGAAGTAAGCTGGCATAGCCATTTTAATATGTAACAAAATAGACTTCAAAGCACACTAATCAAGAGAAAGTAACAATAAAATGACCCATGGAGGGATATTCTCTTAACCTAGAGGCAGGAGGGAGGGCCTAGTCCCTACTCCAAATAGCTCAACAAATTTTGGTGATCCCTCCTGGAAGGCATCACCCTTCCTGTGGAGTGGGGAGGGATGGGATGGAAGGGTGGCTGGGGGGGATAGGAGAAATGAAGAGAGGGAGGGAGGAAGGGGGGAGAGGGAACTGGGATGGATATGTAAAATAAGAAAATTAATAAATAAAAATTTATTAAAAATCCTAAACATTATAAAAAAAACCAACAAAAAATGACTCTCTGATATTTTGCTATACTCATAGATTGGTGCCTTATTCCCCTTCATCAGAGAAGCTTCTTCCTGTAGCAGATACCCACAGCCAGACCTTACACAGAGAGAGACAGATGGTAGAACACACAACTCTAAATTGGCTGTCTCCATCAACTCTCTCCACGCAGAGCTCTTGGAATCCTGCAAAAGAGGAGGCAGAAAGAGTGATGGAGGACACCAGGAGAACAAGGGCCTCTGAGTCAACTAAGCAAAGCTCATATGGATCCACAGAGATGAGACTGAAGCAGCAAGCACAGGGCCTACGTGCATCTTCATCTGGTCCTCTGGGTAAAAATTGTAGCCTTCAGCTTCATATTGTTGTGTGACTCTTGAGTGTGTGAATCAGTTGGTCTCTGATTCTTGTGCTTGTTCTTGGGGTTCTTTTCTTTCTGTTGGTTTGCCTTTTCCAGCCTCAATGCCATGGTTTCTATTTTGTCTTAGTATATTTTATTTTGTTGTGTTTGGTTGTTATCTCATAGAAGCCTATTCTTTTCTAATGAGAGATGGGAAAGGAGTGTATTCATTTCAGTCACAAAGAAGAATGAAACTATATTATTTGAAGAAAATCAGTGCAATTAGAGATGATTATATTGTATGAAGTAAGTCAGTTTCAGAAGGTACACAGAATGATCTCTCTCACTTCAATATTCTAGATTACATATAATATATGTGCATAAATCATGCATGCATATGACATGAAATATAACATGAAAGCAGAGTGAAAGTTTTCATTAGAATGAAGAGCACTAACAGGTGTGAGTCCAGGAGCAAAAGAAAGTTAATGGTATGGGGGGCATGTGTTCAACACCTAAAGCATGCTTGTATCAAAGTCTTCTTCTGCAGCACGGTGCCATAGACAATGAATGTATGCTAGTGGGGAAAATTTAACAAGAAAGAATTGAATGAAAATTTCTTTGGACACTACTAAAACTGTGGGGTGAGATCGGGGTGAAATGTGAGGAGAGACTGTGAAAATAGATACTCGCAAATCTGACTGCACAAATGTTAATGTTTATGGAAAATTAATGCTATGATAAAACATGCCTTTTACAACCATGCTGTGATGAAAGAAAAGAAAAGAGAGAATTCTTGAAGCAAAATGAAATGGGAACAGCGAAGAGGATTCTTAGAACATCAGGAAGGAAGGGAGAACAATAGAAAGAGTTAATACCACACACTGTCCCTCACTTGAAGGAGGAAGTTGTGTATGGTAAGTTGATATAAACATTATGATATTATCTGGGGTGCTGCTCAAAGTATTTAGAAATATTCAAAATGATTGTATTATAAATGTAGGAAGGCAAAAAGTGTGTATTTTCACTTGAAATGCAAAATGTATGTACAAGTGCCCTATGCATTTTGTGCAACCGTTTTAAATGAAAAAAAAAGTATAGCTATGGAAAATACACTGTTGATTTTCAGGTGTTAAAGACACCTGACAATGTGGTGACAATGTGGGCACAGTGTAGGATATTTTGCCTTTCTGAAGATCAGAGAATGGAGCTCGCCACTAGCTAACCATAGAGGTTTGGAGGTCTAAACAGATAGACAGGAAGTGAGATGGCAGGGCTGATCTCTCAGCATTTTCTTCCATATCTAACTCTGGATTTTTATTATTTGGGCCAATTAAGAACTTCATTTACAGCACAGTTATAAAGGAGCAGGGACACTTGGGGTGATAAATTACCTCCATCTCTTGAGTGTATCCATGGATGCACATGCAGACATGTAGACACATAGACATGAATGAGAAAGCCACTGGTGCATACTATGAGCTTCCTGATTTTGATGGTACTCTACTTCTGTACAATGTAGCCATCAAGAGAAGCTGGATGGAGAGGCTACACAGGGTCTCTTTGGTAATATTTTAAAGATGCATTTAAACCTTTAATTGTTCCCAAGTAAAGGTGGGGTTTTTAAAGAAATTTTATATATATATATATATATATATATATATGACAACGAACTACTTAATGAGTTTATTAAATGTGGTAAACTAAGTAGGCTAAAATAAGTGAATGACTTTATGACAATGACCCTTAAGCAAGTGCCATGAACTCCCCATTTACTCAGTTGGTTAGCAAGTTGAACAGATATCTATACTTTAAGAACTTCTAGGAGTTTTAAGTCCTATTAAGAAGTCTAGTCCACACTAACTTAAAACTTTAGTTTCTCATTTCCTCTATCCCCCACCTCCGACTGCCATGTTGAGCCTGGCCAGAATCCTCCAATTCTGTTGAGTCAGGATCAGCTGGGGGAGGAAGTAAGGGGACCTAGAATGGTTCTAAATGAAGCACCAAATATCCTTTGTGGCATAACCAGTGCTAGTAATGTTACACACTTATTTATAGAAGGATCCCTCGTATGGCATCCATCAAAGCTCAGTGCCTTTCTAATGCCAGCACTTTAATTTTGTAGGAAACCAAACTCTAACCCCATCTTATAAGGACATCCGTACACCCCTCCCTGGCCTCTGTAGTATCCTTTCATCCCTGCTCTGAAGCACTGTATAGCTGCCCATCTCATCCTCTGGGTCCCTCAGCTGGAAAATGACCCAGGAGGCCTTAGGATGGTACCCTTTCTTTCTCTCTGAGCAGAAGGGGCAGTGAAGAAGGGAAGATGGGTCTTGAAGCTTTGAGAGGAGCCCATTTGTCCCCTCCTTCAGCAGTAATAGCATTTCCATGCTCCATGGTCTAATACTTCCATGTTGTTATGAGGTTTACTAGCTATTTGGCTCAGGCTCTCTTGTGACATTCTGCATTCTCTTGTTTCTTCATCTAGTTTTTCAAAAAGTGCTTTATTTTGCAACAATTGGAGATCTATGTGAGCTTTTAAAAATATTACTAAAGCAATTCTGTGTACCTGGCCTGTTTGTTCCAGGGAATGACCAAGACGCTTGAACTTAAGACACTGTTTCCTGAGAGTCATACTGCTGAGAACTCAAGGTACTGGGGAGGTCATCTAAGTCAAATGCACTTGATTCCTGGCTTTACCATCTACTAGTCACAGGTGCCTCCAGCTCACCCCACCTTTCTAGCCTATATTTTTGCTTACCTGAAAGGGATAAGGACAAACACTTTGGTAAGAATGATCATGCCCACCCCCAAATGCTAGTATCCTATAGGAGGTCTCTAGGTCATAAGTTTTTCAGAGAAAAAGGGTTCTCTGGCAAATAAAAAAATGATATATTCCTTCATCTGGAATTTTCAGTGTAATCCAATAAACACTTCTGACCACTCTCTGCTCCTTCCAGCACAGGCCATTCCAAGGGCATGCAAGAAGAAAGCCAGAACATGACAGATTCTGAGCCATGCCCTCTCTTATCAGTCTTCCCCCAACTTCATATGAGGATTTTTATCCTCTCATGCTCTTTATATACATTTAAATATGTTTCTGTTTTAAAGAGCTTCAGACCTGTGGGAGCTTGTTCTAAAAGAAGTGGATGACAAACGCCTCCATATTTTCTATATATAAATGTCAGCAAAGCTTTAAAAAAAAATCAGGCACACAGTCTGCCAGGATTCATCTCTTGGAAATGACAACAGAGGCTGCCTCTGACTTCAAAGCATCTAATTTGTAAGTTGTTCAACCACTTTTGTAAAGGGCAAGCAGGGAGGGTGCTGGAAGGGGTTATCCAATCTCATTAGCATTTTCAAAGTGAATTAATGAGGATGAATTGTCTTCATTTTACAGCCCATGAAACAGAGGCTCAGAAAGATTAAGCAACTTTCTCAAGGTCATATTGGGTGTTAAGAATGAACCTGGAATAGAAAGCTGGCTTTCTCTGACTGCCAATCTTAGGCTCTTAGCTCAAGTTGCGGGAGTCCAGTGAAGTTAGTCAAGAGTAGATAAGAGCACTTGGAGTAGTAAACATCAAAACAAAATTAAAGGAAAGAATCAATTAAGTTTTACTTCTAGAAAAAGGAAGAGCAGAGCTAACAATAACAATAGAAGCCAAATGACATCAAATGGACCCATCCACTTCCACCCACTCTGATTTTATTTTTTTCTCAATGTCATCTGTGTGGGTTGGAGTACCTTAAAATGTACCCTTCACCCCAAGTGTGGAAAACACACTTGAAATTTAATATTAACTGTCACTTTGACAGGATCCAAAATCACCTAGAAGGCAAACCTTTGCACATGGTTATGAGAGACTTCTAGACTGAGGCGAGACTGAGACCCAGACTAATGTGGGCAGCCCCATTCCATGAACTATGATCTAGGACTGCATTAAAAAGTGCAAAGCAACTATGGGGTTTGCCAAAGCCAAGTCCAGTGTCTCAGAGAGATGTACTATGGAGCCTGAATTATAGTACCTGGGCTTCCCTCCTTCCTATTCACACACACTAGAGGCCTAAGAGTAGAAGATGCTTCTCTCTGGAGTAGTGTATCTTTGTCTGCTTTTCCCTAATGTAAACAAAACACTTTAACAGAGAGGAATTGTGAATCTAATAGAAACAATGGTGTTATTTCTGTGGTGGGATAAAGAAGAAAGCCAGAGGAGCGTCAGTATTCTTCTCTGCCTACTTCTTGACTGTAATTCTAGTGTAACTATCTACCTCATATCATTGCAGCCATGACTTCTACATCCTCAAACTGTGAACCAAAATTACCCTTCTTTCTTAAATTCCTTTGGTCAGATATTTTGTTACAGGAATGAGAAAAGTGATTAAGACACACATTAAAGACCATTCTAGGCTCCACATAAGCTTTATGGATTGGGAGAAGCCTGCCAGAGAAACTACTGTCCTTCTTGTGTGTAAAGTGTACAAGGAGACACACTGAAGAGGTTTAGTTTAGGCTTTATTTGCCATGACACCAGTGAGGAACAGCAGGTCTTTAAGATTTCCTCATAGTTTACTTCATTTAATTGCCTCCATATCACAATATGATTCACAGAACACAGAGCATACACCCACCACAATTGAAAGTCTTACTTTCTGTTGTTGTTGTTGTTGTTCAACCAATTTATACTGTAAATGTTCTTTTAGGCTAGGAACTTGTAAGGCCACATCAATCTGTATAAATTAGCCCAGATTATGTCTCATATGAAAAGTTAAAAAGGCATGGTTCTTTGGAGGCAGACCAGTTGCTCATACAAATATGTCTTAAGTTACAAACCACAGAGCAGAGTCCAGGCTAGTCAGGTTCCTGGTATACATCTCTTTCCACTATTCTGGTAGTCAGTACACTTTGTCTATAGATTTCCAGATGGTAAATATTTTATGCTTTATGGGTCATACTGTTCACAGCTACTCAGCTCTGTCCCGATACCACAAGAGTCAACTCAGACAATTTGTAAATAATAAGTAGGCTGTGTACCAATGGAACATTATTTATAAAACAAGCAGTTGACCAGATTTGGCTGTCTGCTGTGTCTTATCATCTCTTAGTAGAGCATGATTGGTTCCTGCTTGTCATTGTTATTAGCATTCATATTGCTCTATCATTCCTTCAGACAGCCAACACCAAAGCACCTGTTTGCTTATCCCTTTCCTGACAATTCTGCTCTGTGTAAGGATCAGACCTCTAAAATCAGTACTGAATTGTAGCTCTATCTGTTATTAGAATAAAATTTATTATACTCAGAAAAGCAAGCAAATTCCTCCCAAAGGAGGAACTACATATGTACTAAGAGAAACTGCATGACAGGATGCTCCAGAAGGCTTTCATTTGCATTATGGCTGTAATGGTCAGATTCTTGGAGAACAAGAGGACTTGGGGCTTTGTGCCAGGATACCTCAGACTTGAGGTAGCAGGGACTGGCATCATCTTGGCCAACCTGGCATAAGCACTTAAAATATCTGAAGGACAGAGAACAAGACCTAAGCATGACATCGTTTAGGACACATGCCAAGCCCTAGAGCATTCCACTTTCTCATGGGTATTTTCTCTGTGAAGACATATAAAACTGTCCAACTAGATTAGTTTGCCTCCATTCCTTCTGCAGAATCCTCCTTGAGCAAAGATTTTTTTTATTTTTATTTTTTTTTTTTTTTGCTTGTTTGTTTGTGTTTTAATCTCCTGTGAGTGTCAGATGCTATTCTGAGTACTGGAATTCCATATAATAAAACAGAACCTCTACTGCCATGATACAACATTTAGTTGGAGAAACAAGAGACAAAAGCAGACAAATAGATCTGTTATATTCTGCTGGTTTATGGTAAGTACATAGTCTGTGTTTCCAACTTGATTCTTTCAGTTCCTTGTTTTCTAGAGGGGACAGATGATATGTATTCACATAATAGAAGAAAAAGATAAATGTAAACTGACCCTTTAATATCTCCAGAAGTCACTAACCAATTCTCCATGACCTACTCATTGCCTAAAGGCTTGGCATGTTAATATTATATTTTTCTTCTAAGTTTTCAAAGATTTACTTTGTGTGCATGTGTGTGTGTGTGTGTGTGTGTGTGTGTGTGTGTGTGTGTGTATGTGAGAGAGAGAGAGAGAGAGAGAGAGAGAGTGATTGCTTTACTGCATATATGTTAGTGTATAACTTTTGTGCCTGAATCTTGTAGAGGCCAGAAGATGGTATTAGGTCCTGTCTTCATAACGTTGCATTACTGTGAAGAGACGCCATGGCCACAGCAACTCTTATAAAGGAAAAACAATTAACTGGAGTGGCTTACATTTTGGAAACAAAGCACGCAGCTGGAAATGGTCCGTCTCACTGGGAGTAGTTTAAGCATAGGAAACCTCAAAGCCCACCCCTACACTAACACACTTCCTCCAATAAGGTCACACCTACTCCAACAAAAGACACACCTCCTAATAATGCCACTCCCTTTTGAGGCTATTTTCTTTCAAACAAATACAGATGCCCCAGAACTGGAGTCACAGACAGTTGTAAGTTGCCATGTGGGTAATCGTAATCAAAGTTAGGTCCTCTGGAAGAGCAGCCAGTGCTTTTTGCCACTGAGTCATCTTTCCAACCCCTTAATATTAAGGGGTTTTGCTGTTACTATTATGTATACATACATATATTGACATTATATTATAATTGCATCATTCCCTCTCTTCTATATCCCTGCTCCCAAATTAATGGAAAGAATCCTACTCATTCCATTAAATGGTATTTGTATGTGTATGTTTTGGGGGCATGTTAAGTTGTAATATAAATTTGGAAGAAGATATAAATGTTCATAACAGAAAAGGAGGACAGTACTAAGGGAGTCAAGCTTTTCTAGTTATTGGAAGGGATTTGGGATTTTATATCCAGTGAATGGAATTAGCCTTTGGGTTTTGACAATGGGAAGGTCATACCATGACAGGAGTTTTAAAGGATTAGCCTGATTGCGTTTTGGAGTAGAGAAGAGGAAAGGAACAATGACAAGAATGAGATTCTCATCAGGACATCATTGCCATAATCTAGACAGGTAATATAAATGGTTTGGGTGGCTATGGGGATGGCAAAAAGTGACCAGATTCACAGACACTATCATAGTTGATTTTTATTGCTGTGGCAGAATACCCAACAAAAGCAGTTTAAGGAGAAAGGTTTTATCGTGGCTTACAGTTTCAGGGAATATATTCTATCACAAGATGGAAGGGAGGTAAAAATAGCCATGAGGCAAAATGTGGATTAAAATAAATTGGTTAATTTAAGTTATAAGAGCTAGTAGGACAAGCCTAAACTATAGGCCATGCTTTCATAATTAATCATAAGTCTCCATGTCCTTTTTCTGCACTAACCAAAGAAAAATCCATCTACATATGGTATCCAATGTGAGGATTCAAATATTCAAATATAGGGCCTAAGAAAGCTAAGAAAAGCTGGATATGGATTCCTAGTCCTGCAGTCTCTCAGGTGGGCCAGTGCTCAGCATACAAATGTCCTGCCACCAGACACTGCCTCTGGGCTGGAGCCAGATGCCAGCTCTATGTGCCAATGTCATGTGCTAAGCTTAACCACATGGTGGCTAACATGACACTTTAAGATTTGTCTCACTCAGTCAGAGGACACTGTGGATGCTCAGTAAAGACAGATCCTAATAGGAAAGATAAAATAAAATAAACCACACCTATAAACAGGTTAACATGTATTTTAAAAATATGTGAAGGCCCAATTATGGAAATAACATGGGTATAGACAGTTGTAGATGGAGGTTCTGTTCCACCAGGTTCTGCAGAGGATTGTATTAATTATAAACTGTATAGCCAATGGCTCAGGCTTCTTATTGGCTATTTCTCTCTTAATTATTAACCCATTTATAGTAATCTAAGTATTTCCATGTGATCTTGACCTCCTGGAGAATGCCTGAAATCCTGTCTTCCCAGTAGCTATATGATATCTCCCTGGAGGCTTCTCTCCACCTTTCCCTTCCCAGAATAGTCTTAATCTGGCAACCCTGCCTATCCATCCTGCCTGGCTACTGACCAATCTCCATTTATTCATAAACCAATAAGAGAAACATATATTCACAGCATACAGTCATCAGACAGTCATAGGAAAAAGAAGTTTAGAAATAATAAAATAAGGACTTTAAAGAGAGAATAAAGTATTTTAAAAAAGAATAAGACACAAAGAGGTGAAAAATACACAGAGTCTAGATCCTGTATTGTGTCTTGCTGATTTTGAATTTTTTGATTGCTAATGAGCAAGCAACAACTGCTGAGAGACATGGGACTGTAAGAGGGGCTGCTGAGGTAAACCAGCCTAGACACTTTAGGGATACCTTAACTCTAAAATGGAAATCAGAAGATGCATTGCTTTGGGAAAGAGTTTATGCTTTTGTTTCTACGAAAACAAAAGGCTGTGCATTCCTTTAAGATTGACAGAGATCAGGGTTGATCAGGGAAAACCCCCTGAAAATTCTAGCTACAGACAGAAATAAAACATAAAAAAAAAAAAAAAAAAGACAGGTGATGTGTATTTTACCTGCTAAAACTAAAACAAACAAACAAAAAATCATCTTTGGCTGGCTTGTGTACAACTCAGAGTCCATACAGATGTATGTTACCTTTGAAAGTTTGTATGTTTCTAGAACAAGGGGACCAGAGACCAATGAAAATGGGCGTCCCAGGTGTTCCAGTCTCTCCAAGTGTCTGTTTCAGTTTCCTCAGAGTTCTACAACTAGAACAGCTTCGAGTCTACTTGCTGAGATGGTCCAGCCTCAGACTATTCTAGCCAGGACTACAGATAGAGACTGGAAAACAAATATTATGGTTAGTTTTCCCAGGGCCTGACCATTATCTCAATTTTCTCATGTTCCCCAAAGATGCCATCACCCACAGATAGAAGGAAGCAGTCTAGAGAACATGGCATAAACATTTCCAAGAGGTGAATGTTTTTTGGTCACTTGATGGGTTATAGATGTTTGTCATAGCTTAGGGGTGTTAGTGACAAGTTGTTATTGGTCATGGTCAGGAAAAAAGCTTAGCAAAGGATATTAGATTCAGGGGTCTCTTTTTGAAGGGAAAAAAGGGAGTATAGTATAGAAATGTTAGGATAAAGGGTAGATTGTTGAGTCTACTTTTGAAAAATCACTAGTTTCATCAAATATTTTATATTGGTATGGATTTTTGTATATTGATACAAATTTAAGTTTATTTTCATTATACTGAATATATATTTCTATTCTTTCCTATTACCTTTAAAAAGGTAATAAAAGCTATTTAGGATAATAAAGAACTACAAGTTAATAGTCATTGTGGATGCCCATAAAGATGGCTGTACTCCATCTTGGCACAAGGACAGAGTTCAAAGCTGTCAGCAAGTCACAAAACCTAAAGGTCAAAGGTGTGGCTACAGAAGGATGTTTCGGCCATCTTAGTCTAAATAACTACAAACCTGAATCTGAGGTGTGGCTACTCCAGACTGTCAAGGATAGGGAAGAAGTTGAATCTAAGGCGTGATAAGGCCTTTCATGACAATGATTCACATCTGCTCCTGGTGGCACCAATTTACTTTAAAAGGGGATAATGGGCATCAGAGAACCTCTATGTGGAGTTTTCTTTCCTTGTGGCAAAAGCTAGGTATTTGGGCAAGAAACTGTCTTGTCATGACTGTTGACAGTACACTGTCCAAACTGGACAGGCAGAGACAAAAGAAAGTGACTGCCAAATTTGCCATAATAGATAGGCAGTTCTACAAAATTTCTTGCTTCACAGAAAAGTCTGTCAGATATTCTAGGCCTGTAGGCAGATTTATGCCCCAACATTACAGAGGAACCTCAGATGACTGTCTAGACAGCCAGCTGCTACTGTCATTTCTATAGATTTGCAACCTGCTTTACTCTGTACTTTCTGTTTACTCGATTAATATTATATCCTACTCAGGTCTCTGACAGAGTTAAAGATGAGGTAGGTATTGCTACAGTTTTCTTTTGTTACTAAATTTAAAAAAGAAACTCAAAGAAGAGGTGCAAAATGTATAAGGTTGAGAGACATAAAAGTTTAAATTGTTTATCTAACAAAATTTTTGAAGTCTAAAGTAAATTAGTTGCAAAATTTGGACTCACCGAGATAGGATACACAATGGAATATTTTCTCTGAACCTACCAAATTCAAATGGAATAGACATAGTAAATGTAATTCATACCTGATAATTGTTCTTATTTATAGTTTTATTATGATAGAGTTAGAACCTTTACTTTTTATTTAGACAAAAAGGGGGAAATGTGGAATAATCTTTTGCACACTGTGAAGATGCCTTTGCCAAGGCACCTTCTGATTAGTTTGATAAAGAGCTGAATGGTCAATAGTTAGCCAGGGAGATGTTAGGCATGACGTTTGGGCAAAAAGAGAAGAAGAGATGAATCTAGGAACTAGAGACATGAGAGGACATGAAGAAGATACAAGAGGTGCAAGATGGAAGAGAGGTAAAAAGCCACAACGCAAAATGTAGATTAATGTCAATGGGTTAATTTAAGTTATAAGAAGTAATGGGACAAGCCTAAGCTATAGGTCAAGCTTTCGTAATTAATAATAAGTCTCCATGTCATTTTTTGTGAGCCAACAGCCCAAAGAAAAATTAATCTACAAATCATGGCTGGGAGGTATGCTGACAGGAGCAAAAGATGCCTGGTCACAGAATGGTGAATGTTTTCATGCTTTCTCCTTTATTCATTTAGGAATCTCAGCCCATAGATTGGTACTACCTACCTCAATTTAAATAATCCCTCACAGATATGTCCAGAAGTTTGTATCCATGGTGAATCTAAATTCTATCAAGTTGCCATTCAATGTTAACCATCTGGTACATCTTAAAAATTAGAGTCCTGATAAGTTACACATGCCAGGAATGAGGGGGTGATGATTAAGTACAGTCAAGGGTGACTCTTAAATATTGCTATCATATCCTTTCCATGAGCCCTTTTCTTGAAACAGTTGCTGTGGGTATAGACATCCAGTGCCTCATTTCTACAACTTCTAATTTTTTCCCCCTGCATGAAGGTTTTCTGACCTCCCCCCACCCATTAGACTCTTTTGAAACACTATTTAGCCATTCAAATATTGGTTGAACCCTGTAAGACCCAGCAAGTTAATCCCTCAGAAGTTATTTGAACAGTGAAAGTCTGGTAATAGATGGATAATACTATCACCCAGCTCTTTAAAGAGTATGGACCCCCCCCGCCCCAATCCCCATATATGCTTCAGTGAGACTGAACTTAGCATTTTAATCAAAAACTTCCAAACTGCATGCATTACTTTCCATTTCGCTCTTCCTAGTGTCTTTCCATTGTTCCTTGGGTTCCCTCCCAGAAGTAAACTCAATCAAGAGTTCTTCTTATTGACATAGAAGTCTGAGATATTCATTAGCTCTCCAAGTAAAGGGCAGGCATATGGCTCTGTGGTACAGTGCTAGCTTAGTGCATGTAGAACCTTGTGATTCAACACACACACACAAACACACACACCAAAAAAATTCCAGGTGGCAAAGAGGCTGTCAGATATATCTGGGTCTGGGGTTCAGAACTAATATGTAGAACAGGCTACTCATCTTCTAAGGTCCCTTTATTGGCACATGGTTGGGACCCCACTCTCACTGGCTCCATCAACAAGGTGGCCTCTCCATCTCCAATTCCTTTCAGAAGTGACTCCTTCCTGCATCACCAAAGGACAGGAAGGCAATGCACTAGCTTTGGAAGGGCCATCAGTGCTCTCTGCTCAATGCAGGAGGTGTTCTTTCTCCTCACTGTATTCTAACAGCAGAGCACAGTCATATCAGCATGAAAGCTTGTGTAAGGTCAGCATGGCCACCTTACAGAAGGACATTATCTACTGGAAGCCTTTCCCATTTGTTAAGATCCCCACTGAACTTTCAGAAAAGAATAATGAAAAGTGAGCTGAGATGCTGTTGGGAGAAGGGAGGCAGAGAGAAGAAGCACTGTGGTCCCCTAGGGTTTTACAGCTCCTCCTATAGTCCACCACCCATTCCTAGCCTGAGCCCAGACTTTCAAGGCTCTCCATGGCAGGACATGGCTTTTGTTTTCCTCTCTGTTTAATCTGCTCAACTGAAAACTGCAGTCACTATGCAGTCACCATGCTTCAGGCATGCTTTGCTCTTCCCATTTGGAAAATCAACCCATAAAAGCATTAGATTCCCCTGGCATTGTATGCAGAAAGCTACAATGTTCTCCTTTGTGCAAAGGATAAAAATTCACCCTGGGGTACCAATTTTAATAAGGCTTAATTAGACCAATTTGTAGTAAGCTGAGGTTTCCACTCTGCAATTGGACAAGCAGCTTGAGCTACATTCTATGTTCATGAATTTCTGTGTCTCAAACAAAAGGTCAAATAGAACATAAAATGCTACCCAAAGGATTCCTAATGGTGTAGTGAATTTGCTGCTGTCCTCCGTGTGAATGTGTGTTTCATGTTGCTTTGTTTTTTCAAATGCCAGTATTGATGCTGGAAGGGTGGTGGTGAGGAACTGCTGTGTCGGGCTCTCCTGTAGTCATGCACACAGCAAAGTGCAGGAAAGCACATAGGGCTGCTCTCCCTTGTGCAGACCCAAACAGGAGCCAGAGGCCGTCTTCTCTTTGGGCTGGAAATTGACTTCACAGCCCCAGACGACAGAACACCAATAGTGGCTGAAATGGAGAAGAATCAGTATGCAAGATAGGTCACCGAACCTTGGAATGGCAAATACATTTTATACATGACTAGCTTACTGTGACCATAATAGAATATTTTTCAAATAATCAACTTATAAAGGAAAAATGCTTGTTTGGGCCTGTCGTTTTGGAGGCTGGAGCCTCCAAGCTCTGTTGCTTTGAGTCTGATAGAAATTGCTCTCCTGGCAGAGGATATAGTAAATCAATGTGTGTCCAGGAAGGAAAAGAGAGGCTCTGGGGTTGCACTCTCCCCCAATGACATCAGCCCTTTCACTGGCCCCTACCACTTAAGTGTTTTATCACCTCCAATATAACCCACTTCAGGGACTAAGATTTTCGCAGACTGAACCTTTTAGGGCTCTTCAAGGCCCAAACTATGGCCTGTATTCTCCCCAGTTTGGAAGCTATTTCCTGCAGTTATATCTTAAAATGCACAGCACAGCTGATGTCACCAAGCTGTACTTTGATGTCCTATTTCTGAAATCTCATTTGGGACCCTTATCATTAGAAGCTTTTAAAATTCACTCATTTTCCTTCAGGAAAAAGCTGAGGTCATACGGCATAGGAAATGGGATATGGGTTAGAAGCAAGAGAAGGCAGAGCTGAACAATATTTTCTCTTCTGTGAATTCCAAACCTTTCTCCTAATGGTAGAGCTTTGCCTTTGGATGAGTTTCATAGGGTCCGTGGCAAGCAGAGCTGCCATCTATGCCTGTCCACTAAGTAGTATACACAACCAGTCTGCATCACTGGGAACTACTACAGGTTTACCAGCCATCTCAGTATTCCCCTTCTGATCATAGACATCATCCAAATGCCCACATTAGACTGAAGAACTGACTAAAGATGTTAAATGCTGAAGACACAAGCAAAGGAAACAAAAACCCTGGTACTTGATTCTGATAACATAGAGACCTTCAAAGGCCTGAAATATATTGCCAACAAATGGCTCTTGAAGATGAGGATGTATTTTTAACAAAGTACCAGAAAAGAACTGAAGCCTAATTTGCTACCAGGAGAGCAGCTTGGAAGTGGTGCGGAAGACGATGGAGAAAAGCATGGGGCACTGCTTTCTACTAAGGAAAGGCAGTGTTAGAGGTCTAAGAAGCACCCCGGGAGGGAGGCAGCACAGTGTAATAGCTGACATGAAAAACACTCCTACCTGGCACACGCCTTTAATCCCAGCACTCAGGAGGCAGAGGCAAGAGGATTTCCGTGAGTCTAAGGCTCTGGTCTACAAAGTGAGTTCCAGGACTGTCTCGAAAGGCTAAAACCAAACCCAAAAAAAAAAAAAAAAAAAAAAAAAAAAAATTCTTTTACATTTGTGAGCAGCTCTCAAGAAGCCCCACTGTGACTGCTTATTGTAGTAATAGAACTGGCATTGGTCCTGGAAATTCTGTTCTACTTGCTGGTCTTTTCTTCTGGAAACACTGAGACCCTCTTGTCTGTGAGGGAAGCCCCTCTCAGTAACCAGGACCTCCCTTTCTACTCAGAGCAAAGCTAACCCCATAGGATTCCTAGACACGCAGTAGTAACTACTCTGCATGCATGTGTACACCCATGACAAAAGCCTGACCACCTGCTCAGCACACACAATTCCAATATTATTCCATCCCTTCAGTAAGAAGGCCAAACCAGCCGGAAGGGCACCTCATTCCTGCAGACTAGTGCACCACTTTGATGGAGGGAAGAGGCCACTGCGTAGACTCTGGAACCCTGTTCACATGTGGCATAAAAGGTGCAACTTGGATGAGGCCATGGAGTACATGGGATTAGGGTCTCAGAGCTACACTTTATTTCCTTCTGCTGGTTTGTTGGTGACATAGTTTAAGCCATGTCTGTAATAGCTGATGCTGAAGCAGGCCTTCTCAGGCTGGGATGCAGGGTAGCTGTGTCTGTATCAGTGGCATCTCAAGCATTGGACTGCTGGAGCACCTGGGCCTGTCAGGCTTCACTTCATCGTGAAAACACAGAAATAAATGAATGGAGTTGCATGCATGACAGATATAAAAATAATAAATGTTATATTATGTGAGACATGTAACATGCATATATATTAGTCTTCCTGGAGAAGAGATAATTCAAATAAGCTAGTCATACTAATGATAAATCATGGATCCAATTAAAATAGAAAAGTCCTGCTTTGGAAACTTGCACTGAAAATACATGCAGTTGAAAACAATTGGAAATAATGAAATTTACATTCAAGAAGTGAGGTTAAATGGAATGTGACTCTAATAGAAGGTAAAATTCCCCAAATTTGCAAATTATTTTATCATGTGTTTTAGATCAAAAGTTAAAATCAGTTGTACCATATTATTCCTTGATACTTTTATAGTTCTTCACAAAGAAAAATCAAAGGAAAGAAACATCAATTTCAGTAAGAACTCTATGGAGAAAGAAAGCCTTCTATATTTTTCTGTCTTCCCCATTTTCAAACAAAAGGGAGATGTTATGGATTCACTGAGAGCATCTGGAGCCAGCAGGACAGGAGCTTGGCCTTAAACTGATACCATGTCTCCCTGGAGTCTCTCTGTCTCTGACACCTTTATTCTCTAACCTAAGGAACCCAGCCATTCAAAAACCTATGAAAACAAAGACAAAATAAGTCTTTGTGCCTTCAGTTAGTGTGGTGTCAAAGGGCAAGCCAGGTCCCATTTGTACTCCATATTCACCTGCAAGGACCTCTGAGTGCGGTGCCCAGCTGCCCCCAAGCCATGGTAAAGACCCTCCCATCACAACTTGGAGATTAAGGGACCCGGGTCAGCTGTGTGACTTCATGACCAAACTGAATTGCTGAGGCTGAATGGCTCTACTGAAACAAACATCATCAAATATTATCTCCTCAACAGAAGGGAGAATGAAAGCTTTGCTGGACTATCCAGTGGACCATCCTGTTCTTCCCCTGAAGCTTGATGTGTGTTATCATGGCAGATGCTGTGGAGAAACCTGTAATCCACTCCTTCCTTTTCCTTCCAGCTCAGTTTCCTTTTCGCAGGCATTTAGCACTGGGAACAAGTGAAGGGAGCAAACGAGGTTAGCAGAAAGTATCCCTGGCCAGACTGTTTCCAAGTTACAGAATCTGGATGTACAAGTGGGGAATTCCCTTTAGAAAGGTGTGTGAGTGACAAGGCAGCTATGCCTCATGTGACAAGCAGCCTATCAGAGTGGGCAGAGGCACCAAACCAGCCTAGAGCATATGATTCCCTCTTCTAACACCCATTTCAGGGCTGAGGCTGAGAGGGGCTGCGCAGGTTCTGATCTTTAAATTCCATGCTGAAATGTATGGAAATAAGAATGTGAAAAAAAGTATTTATAATATTGGAGTCAACGTTAACATTTTCACCACTGAAAATATTTTCTAAAGGCCCAAGTTTCCAGTTCCAATTAGAATCGTAGAGGCAGCTTATATACTTACTCTAGGCTTAAGATGATTCATGGCACAAAGTGGCTAGAACAAGACAGAATTATTTCAACTGAATTCTATGTGAGCTTCAAGCTGGGGCCTGGGCCCTTTACCCTTAAATGTGACCAGAACTGGTGACACTAGCCATCACAACCAGCTGTTTGGACACTTAAGTGACCTCTAACCCATCAGACCATATCTTAGATATTCATCAAATAAATGGTTAAAACTATATGTATGCTGGTTCCATTTTATTAAAACAAACACTGCCTAGGAGGTCTGAACAGCAGCTCCTCACCATGTCCAGAACATAGGAGCTTGGAGAGAGTTCCCATCAAAAGCTTCCTTTGGTTCCAGTGGTATTCCAAAACTGGTCAAAAAAATACAACACACACAGAGGAGCAAAGGCATCTACATAAAATACCCCAACTTATTCCTATACTTGTCACCAAAGAAACTTTGAAGAGTGAGGTGCACTGTTACAACTATACCCCAACAGAGCCTTGGGCCTATGTTCCTTCCAGTCCACAGTGCCTTCCAGCTGTATTTATTCAATTACCTGTGCCTTCGGTGCCCAGAATACTTCATCCTTGTCAATGTGCAAGCACGTCTGCACAGGTAAGTGAATGCGCACACACACACACACACACACACACACACACACGCACACACACACACACACACACACACACACACACAATCTTCTGCACAGTGAAGTCAACTTAGTTTAAAATTTCTTTCAGTTGTGGCTCCTTTGATGAGCTTTCTTTCAAAGCAGGAACATCAGGTTGTGCTTCCAAAGCCTCCCTGGGGCAGCAGCTGTGAGTTCTTCTGGTTTCTATGTCTATAGTCATTTTTTTCAAGAGTGTATTTATTGCTTAAGGAAAAACATTGTCTCCCTCCTAATGTACATGGTGACCATTTAATTACACTGGACATCACTTACTGGAACCTTCTGATTGGTATAGAAGTTTGGGAGTCAGAGACAGAGGCAGGCATATCTCTGAGTTCAAGGACAGCCTGCTCTACAGAGCAAGTTCCAGGACAACCAAGGCTACACAGAAAAATCTTGTCTTAAAGAGAGAGGGGTGGGGGAAGGAAAAGAAAGAAGTGCCTGTCAATCTTCCCCTACTGCCTTCATGACAAACTAGCACCACCTCCACCCACTCCCTCAAGCCAGAGAAAGACTGACCAATCAGTTGATTCTCTTCGCCTCCTTCCTACCAGTCCTGGGGCCCAGAGAAAGTCCAGAAGGAAGACAATGAGTTCTTTTCTATGAAAGCCCACTCCCACCTCACTGTCAGCACTCTCCCTGAGACCAAGGCCCAGGCATGCTTCTCCTTGGCTTATGGCGTTCCATCTCAGATCTGTACTGTGCAGGGCCAAGGGAGAGAGTGACAGGGCTCTTGTCACTCCTTCACCTCTTAGGCAGAAAGTCCTGAGATCCAAAGATGTGCATTGTATCTACAAGGCAATCGCAACTACTTAACCACAACACGCAAAATTGTGCTCATCCGTACCTGAGCAACCAGTCCTGCCATAGAGTTTTCACTAAGGACATTTAGCATGACCGGGGTGCCCTTCTGGATCCCAGCTGTCTGGTGCCTTCTCTGCTCTTACTTCACATACCTCAACAAACCCGCGTGCACACTTCCCTTCCTGCCTCTGTGTGCCACTGCTATGGGAGGTTCAAAGCTGCTTTCTGTCTCAGTAACTTCTTTTCCTCTGTCTGGAATATTCTTCCCACCCTTCTAAATGAAATTTCTGCTTCCATCTCCCACTCATTACCTTTCAAATTTGGCTTGCTCAAGGTAATCCACAAGAAACCACAAATAGAACGGATATCCTGTGTGTTTGCATCACTTAGCTGTGGTTAAACTCAGAGACACATGTCTAGGGCCAAGATCAGTGTCAATATCATTATCAGCAACAGTTTCTTTTCCAATCACTCTTCTCAGCCAGTTGAACGTTGTTCTTTTTTTCAGAATTAAACTCTTTGGTCCCCAAAAGGTTTGTGTATAAGGATTTGAAACCAGAATCTGCTTTTGTTTGCTCCTGAGAGTTACTTTGGGAGAAGACTGTTAATTAAAATGTCCTGGTGTTTGTCCCCCAAGGCAATTCCTTCCACACTAAGTGCTTCCCAGAGCATATGCTGGTGTCTGTCAGAGCTGGGTGACTGTGAGTGACAAAGAGTGAGTGGTAAAATGGATGGAGACTCCACAAAGCCCAAACTCAACACATTCCACACAAAGCTGTCGCCAGCACAGGGCTGGTGTTCATCAGCTTTTATTTATTTATTCCAGAAAATTTTACTGATGCTGCCAGTTAATTACAGTAATGTATTCATGGATGTTTGCAGGGAGATTGTTGATCTTTTTTGTATGTCTGAAATATTTCATAAGAGTTTCCTGTCAGAGCAGTTTATTCATACTTAAGGCTGATGGGAGTGGGGGATGTCAACCACTGTGTCCTTCCTATATGTGCTTGGAGGAGCGTCTAACATCCTAACAGCAAGTTAGGACAGGGGTCTTTAACCTGAAGAGGAAAGCATTTTCAACTTGCCACAGTTTGGGGAAGAATTGTTATCAGTAATGTGTTTTGGTTAGAATGTTTAACCATTTTCACAGAAAGAGGAAAAGTGCATACTAATTGCCAACCAGAATCAGATTTGTACTTGAACTTCATCAACAGGTGTTTGTTTTCATCATACTCTCTCTTCATAGCATAACAAGGAATTCTGGATGCAAAAACGCAGTAGTTTTAACCCATGCTTTAACTCTACTCTCCATGGACCAGCTCTCCCTGCCCAAGACAGGAAGGAAGCAGGACATTTTTATTTTGCACCATCTATCTTTAGGATTTGGGTTTGAGAATGTCTATCTGAAGAAAGCAAGTCTGCTATTAGTGAGTACTTGGTAAGCACTAGTGATGGCTGAACTAGTATATGTACTCACTACTGAATTCCTCATCTTCTCCCATCAGCCAGGTATCTGGATTCATAGATCTATTGAGAGATCCTTTTCTTTGTCTGATGTCACTCTCTTCTTAGATTGATTTCTAAAAGTGTACTACAAGAGTTATGTCAATCCCTGGATATGTCACACGAACATAAACTCAAATCAACCAAAATGATGACGTTGGTACATGTTAAAGAGCTTTCCTCGTTCATGCGCCACGGAAAGTGTGGGAAAAGAGGTTAGTTAGCATTGGTGGAGTGTTACACAGCCCGTGAATGAATCATGAGCACTAAACAACTGCCCACAGTTTTCCCTTGTGTATTGTTCCCTTCTGCAGTCCTCTGTCATAAGGAAAAACCCATAGTGACCTCAAAAGGGACTCCAACTCAACCTCAAGGAAGTCACTCGGTTTCCAGCAACTGGAAACCAATCAGAACAGGTGAACTAACTCTGTCTTCCTCTCAGAAGAAAGTAGCATGTAAGTCTGAACTGTCTGAGAACTCCAGTACCCCAAATTCTGTCTGTGAGTTTCTTGGGTCCTTAGTGATAAAGTCAGACATAGAGATAGGTCACAGACAACTCAGCTCCTCACACATATAAAGTGCTTCACTGTATTAGTCCTTGGCTGAGTCAGGCTCACACAACAGGGGCTAAGGACAGGTTAGGAACAAAGTACAGCAGCCAGCAGTGATGGATCAGATGCTCTGTTGTCACTATTCACCATGACACTGAGCATTAACTATGCACACTTTCATACACAAGAAGTATTTCAGGGAGAAAAAAAATCCAAATTAACACCTTAGCTGCCAGCAATGTATGTGAAATCAATCTTTATGCCTTTGATATGCAAGGGTAATGCTCTGGCAATTTTTTTTTAGTATTTTCTATTATCTATTCAAAATGTCGTTTATTTTAAACGAAAGCTAATGTAGGATATATGAATGATATGTAAGTAAAATTATTTAAATTGAATAACTAGAGTTAATTTAGCTAATTTATGAAATATGACACAGGACACAAGGAAGGAAAAATGCATTGGCTCAAATCTTAATCCCTTTATTTACTACATCGCAGACATTTTTCTTTTGGACATCAGTGGGTTTGGTGAGTTTTGTTTTTATTTTTTGACATTTTTATTTATTCAGCAGAAAACAAGAACTAATGACTGTTAGTAACATCAGTAAGTTAGAGCAAATATAGAAACAATTTTCTTTTGGAATGATGCTTCAACAACTGGCCAGCAAATCCCTCCTTCCTACCCAATACTCACAGCACATGAATATCCACAAACAGCAATGGGCAGCCATGATGCAGAACAGCCAAAGGCTTTCATTTCTTACATGGGATAGTGACTAAAGGTAGATAGCCTCTAGCTACTGAATGGATTCACCCATCTGAAATTGCTCTGAGGCTCAGAGAAATTACTATTTCCTTATGCATACCTTCTCGTGCTCAATACAATGTCATCCAGACACCCTTTGACTTCAGTGTATGATATACAAATGGCCACCTCCATCACACACACACAAATCATGAGGAGACTCATGGAATATAAAAAAAAAAAAAAATGAAAAGAAATAAATTGGACTTCTTTGGCAATACCCTAGTGAAAAATACATATTTCTTGGCAACTATCCAGTTTTAGAAACAGTATCCAGCTATGACCCATTGAAGTCTGAAAGCCTCCCCCCTGGGTTTGCGCTCACTGGGGTCCATCCCCGATCTTATGCCTTCTTTCTCTGGCATATATTCCAGTCTTTGGAAACACGAAATACCCCTAGACAATGTGTCCTTCTCCAAAAAACATCTCACTCAAAGATCCTGACTCAAGTCTTAAATTAATGCAGGCAGGATGAGGGCTCTCAGGAAACATCCTCAGAATGACACATGTATGTGATGTTAAGGATACCTGATAGGTCTGCATGCCACCTTATTAAATTAAAAGCACCTGTATATTTATATGATGCATCCAATGGCTTAGATATTAGGATTCTAGAAATAATACATGTCTTATAGCAAAAAATATACATATAATAATCCACCTATAGTTTATATAAACGATGAAATGTTTTGAATATATCTATATATCTATATATACACACATATATACTCTGTGTATTTGTGGAATCAGGCACACAAATACTACAGTCCTTCATTGGCTCTTCCATGTCAGTGTCAAAGACACTAGATTTCAAAGTCTTATGGACTAGAACAAAGGTCATCGCTGAGGACAGAGGACTGGCTTGATGCATCTTCCCTTATGAAGGACCAAGTTTGCTGGACAGTGGCAACCCGCGATGCATGGCTTACTGCATGGGCCAATCTCATTCCAGTTGTCACAGGTCTTCACACATCCAGGGCCACAGGTATCATACACAGCACCATGTTTGCACTGAGTAGCTGAAAAAGAGGGAACAAAGTTGTTATGAAAAAAAGGCCATGTCCCCTGGGCCAATGAATGAACCCTAAAACAAAAACGAGTAATCAAGGTTTTCTATTACTAGGTAAAACAGACCATAAATTTGCAAGGCTGTTAGAAAATTGGTAAGATCATTTATTTTCAACAAATATCATGACAATTTAACCACAAATACACAAATATCCCTTCATGTTACTGAGTTATGATGAAGAAAAATATCACATACAACCATCTAAATATAAAAAGTATGGAATTACATACAGGAAAAACATCTGAGGGTGTTGGAAATACATGACACATTTTTTTTAAGTCAAAGTGATAACGTGTTAAATGAATCAACTTGAGACATGTTAGAGCAACAGGATACTGCCAGATGTAGAAGAGTCAGATGTTGACCTCAGAAGGACAGCAGCTGGCTGGCTGCCTCAGAGTACAAAAGTGGATATAATGACACAGGTAATTTCTACCAAGTTGATACTTTGTTAACTCAGAACTGAAATGGTTTGGATAATATTTTCTGAGACACTGAAAATCCATGAATAGATTTATCAGAAAACAACAATAAAAAGCATTCTGGACGATTCATGACCCTTGTGTTAGCACCAATGACAAAGAATGGGGTTGTGGTTCATTCTCAGCTACAGGAGTTTGACACATGTAGTAATTGAGAGCAGGGATTCTGCAGAAACACCAACAACACTCCACACTTCCTTTGAAATTATTCAAACAAAACTAATGACAATGGAAAGTAGTTTTTCCTTGCTTTAATTCTCTGATTTTGTTAGTGCAGTGTGAAGACAATACCTGCTGAAGGGCTGATCCTGCAACCATAAACTTTAGGACTGCTTATTTGTAACAGCCCTTACTTGACTCTTTTGAATGATATATTTAAAATTGGTATTTGCCTATATTTAATTAATAACAAGTTAATAAGAAACAAGTTCTATGATGGTCCCCAGAATGCCCATAGCTCTAATTAAAATCAGACAAGCAAAGACATAGCCAGTCAAGAGATATCAATTATTTCTCTCACACGAGTTGTTTGAAACAGTTTTGAGCAACATTTGAATGTTACCAACTATAGAATATATACTCTGAGGAAGGTGTGATGGTTTCATGGGTCAAGGGGTTGCTGTACAAACATGCAGATATTTGGAGCTTTCTTACCAGGTAGTGTAGCTGATATAGTTGGTCTCATAGAAAGACCATGTTGGGCATAAAAGCCATCAATAAATACTTGCTCAACAAAAGAGGCAGGCAAGTGGACATTTGTGCTTGTCCTTAAGAACCCTCTCTATAACTCTTTACTTGTCCTGTGCTGTGCTCTGTTCTCTCTGTATAGTTACCACCATCAAAAGACTGAAGGGAACAAGAGTGGGGGCAGGTGCTTCTATCCCTCACATTGACCTGCAGTTAGTTACGTTACCATAGGCCATTTCTCCTTTGAGAAAACCTTCATTATAGGACACTCTCTGTCCCCAGTTTTCAAGAGCTAACTCTTCCCAGGCCTGCCAGGATCCTGAGGAGGTGACAGCTTATCAGTTATTAACGCAGGGTACTGTGAGTCTATTGTTTCTTTACAGCCATCCATAACCTCTAAAATGCTTTGTCTCTTATACATACTCCCATCCATTTGCGTATGCCTAGATACAAAATCATGCAGTGAATAAGAAAGCCACTATTCTATCCCTTAGTGCTATATTCCCTGGCATGCCCTCCATCCACAATATAATTTAACATTCTATTGGTTAAACTTTTCATAATTTACTTCCACTCCTCAGGTTGTCAGGGAACACTTGAAGTCAAGTCATTCATCCACCGTGACCAAGTGCCATTATCAAGTGTAGCAATTATCAACACCACGGGCCCCATCTGCCACACAAATAATACAAATCCTAAGTTCTCCTCTCTCTCTCTCTCTCTCTCTCTCTCTCTCTCTCTCTCTCTCTCTCTCTCTCTCTCTCTCTCTCTCTCTCTCCCACCCCCCTTCCTCCCCCCTCCCCCTTTCTCTTGCCTCCTTACTGCCTCTCATCACACACAACCCTGTTGACTGGAGGTTTCCGGCCTATCCCCTCCACAACTCCCTCTGTAATCTTTCTGCTGGCACCTTAATCTTCTCCCTCTCTATTTGACAGAGCCGTCCCTGTGCTAGCAGACTTGCTTTACTCCTCCTTTCAAGTACCAAAGTTTATGGAAAAAATGCATGCCATTTTGCCCTGCTCTGTAATCCATTAACATCGCAAACCCATCTCCTTCACCCTCCACTTCACGGAAGCTGCTCCTTCCAAAGTTTTCACCAGTCATTATATCTGCTGGCATCCCTGATGTTCTCATTCCTCAAAGAGCTACTCAGTCACATTGTTTACTTGGCTTATAACATTGTGCCCTCTGGTCCTCACTAACCCCTTAGAGATGTGTTCATCTTTTGGTCGCCTGTGCTTGCTCGTAGCACTAAATACTAAAATGGCCTCCTACCCTGTCCCCCTGATATTCTGTACACTCCCCTTTCATTCCCATTTCCAGTTCCAACCCTGTTTTCCAGTTATTAAGCTCTGAATTTATTATCATCAACTCTAAGTCTTCAGCTAATCTAATTTTTTATCTTAATTTAATATTTTTCTCTGTGAAATAGCTTCTGAAAACCCCACACAAGAGTCGCTGCATCTCACAGCACTTGGACATGGAAGTTGCTCATTTGTTTGAACTATCCAATAACAGTGCAGTTATGGGGTGTGTGTAGGTGTGGGTATGTGTTAGAGAGAGAGGGGGTGTGTGTGCATGAATATGAGTGTGTATGCCACCAGAAAAGCTAGGAAACAAGGAGGACCCTAAGAGAGACAGACATGGTCCCCTGGAGAAGATGAAAGGGACAAGATCTCCCAAGCAAATTGGGAGCATGGGAGGAGGGGAGAGGGAGTTAGATGGAAGAGGAAGAGGAGGGCATGAGGGAGCAGGAAGATTAGAGTAGGAAAGAGTAGAGGAGAGCAAGAAATGAGATACTATAATAGAGGGAGCCATTATAGGTTTTAAGAGAAATCTGGCACTAGGTAAATGTCCAGAGAAGTACAAGGATGAGCTCAACTAACAAACTAAACAATAGTGAAGAGGCTACCTTAAACGCCTCTCATGATAATGAGATTGATGACTACTTTATATGCCATCATAGAGCCTTCATCTAGTAGCTGATGGAAGCAGAAGCAGATACAGTTAAACACTAAGCCAAACTCTTGGGATCCAGTTGCAGACAGAGAGGAGTGATGAACAAAGGGGCCAAGACCAAGTTAGAGAAACCCAGAGAAACTGCTGACCTGAACAAGGGGGAGCTCATGGACTCCAGTCTGATGGCTGGGAAACCAGCATAGGTCCAACCCAGATTCCCTGAATGTGATGTTAGTTGGGAGGACTGGGCAGTCTATGGGGCCTCTGGTAGTGGATCTGTATTTATCCCTAGTATATAAATGGACTTTGGGAGCCCATTCCACATAGAGGGATACTCACTCAGCCTAGACACATGGGGGAGGGCCTGGGCCCTGTTCCAAATGATATGACACACTTTGAAGACTCCCCATGGAAGGTCTCACCCTCCTTGGGGAGCAGAAACAGGATGAGATGGGGGTTGGTGGGGGAAACAGGGGAGGACAGGAGGGTGAGGGAACTGGGTTTGATATGAAAAACAAGCTTGTTTCAAATTTAAATAAAAAAGTATGTAAAAAAAAGTATGTGTATGTGTGTGTTGTGTGTTGTGTATGCATGCAAGTGTGTTTTGAGTGTGTGAGTATGTTGGATGTGAATGAGCGTGTGAGGGATGTGTATATGCATGTGTATGTGAGTATGTGCTGTGTGAATGTGGTGTGCGTGTGTGTGTGTGTGTGTGTGTGTGTGTGTGTGTTGTTTAAATGTTGGTTCTGGTGGAACTCCTGTCCTTGACATGCAAGTACTTTACAGGCCAAGCTATGTTCCCAGACCTGCAGGTGTTATTCTTGGGAAAATTCACAGGATTCTCTTGTAGTTCTTTGAAAATATATCAATTTCTACTCACATCTCTCAAGATTTTTTTCTGAGTTTGCAACAGAACCTGCATAGTTTAAAGGATTCTAGGAGTCACTATAACAACATGTCACTATGACACACAGTTGAAAGGAATGGGCTGCTTTCTAAGAGCAGAGCCCTTACCCACTGTCACGCAGACTTCTGATACAGAATTGAAATCAGGAAAACAATTCAGCAAGTACCTATTAGATTGTTTGTTTGTTTATCTGTTCCCTGACTTTGATGGTTCCATTTTAATGGCATCTAACCATTCACTCCATTCCCTTTGACCAGTGTCAAGTTCATTTCCACACTCCTGCTTCCTGGTTACCTTGTAACTCTCATCTACTCAATGCTCTGCCCCTTTCAGCTCTTATTGAAGTTGATTTAGAAGGACATCTCTCAGAAGAATTCCCTCTTTCCTGTGGTCTCTCTTCCTTGAAGATTTGCCTTATCCTGTGCCTTTTGATCTATACTCCCAATTCTTTGTCAAGCTCCACTGCTTCCTTCCATCAGTGCCTCCTTCGATAAGCACAAACATCTTTTACAATCTAAGAACAGAAAGTGGGCTACAGAGAATGAAGTAAAAGGACCAAACTAGATATATCATAAAATACCATCTTTATTTCAATTCAAATAAATCACCAAACATCTATAAAGTATCTGCTAAGTATATTCTTTTAAGCTTGGGGAACAGATATGAGCCAGATTTCATCTCTAAAATCAAGTCACAAGAGACAGGTGATAGCAACATAACCAGATTCATCATATGATGGAAAATGCATAGTGCTGGTGTGTGAAACCAAAATACAGTGGAAGGAAGAAAATGTTGACTCAACACCGACAATCAGGTGGGAATCAAGGGAGACTGTAGAGAAAATAATTCCATAGAGGTAATAAGAGAAAATGAGCAGAATGCTGGTGACATAGTTCAGTATGCACTTAGCACATGCAGCGGCCTGGGTTTGAATACCAGCAGTGTGAAACAGTAATAAATAAAAACTTGTGAGACCAAAAACATTAGAAGGAGCTTCCAAGGAAGAGAGCCATGAGAATCAGACATTATTAGCATGGACAAGATCAAGTTACACAGGTGTGATAGTTGAACCAGTGTACTATGGGGAAAGGGATGATCTTTGGCTTGGGAGATGAGTAGGTTATGAAGAGAGGATGATAGAGAAAGAAAGAGAACCAGCCAGTGGCCAAAGAACACAGAAGCCCTCAACAGGCTGCAAAGAGAAAGCTCGGAAGTCTTTTAACTACAGACTGACACTGACAGATTTATTTTCATTTCAGCACTATGTTCAGATGATCCTAGAGAGCAAGTACCAACTGAAGCCTTTGTTTGTGCCCTGTGAATCCATTTGTTTTTCAAGCTTATAAAGGACAAAAGACACTTTCTAAACATACATATGATTTAGTTTGTACACATGCCTTTGAAAGGTTTCATTTGGCTAAATCCTTTTTTTTTTTTTCCTTTCAAATTAGGAAATTTCCAAAGTATGGAGGTTTAGTATTCTGTACCCTCCAGAGACATTCATCAGCTAGTGATACATAAAGCTGTTACATTAGAGTTTACCAATTTGTGCAAAAAGCCACTCCCTGCGCTGTCTGGAATGAGGCTGTTTCTAGGCTCTGCTCTCTCCCCTGGATGCTGAAGGTCACAATGCCCAACTATACCTCTTCAATTCACAGGAGACAGGTAGTCAGCCAAAGAAAAGCCCCAGATGTAGCATCAGGAATGAGTGGATGTAGGGGAGGAACCAGAAACAGCTTGAGTTGTAGAGACAAACAAGGAAGAAAACAACTGCTCAAACATCACATGACATCCATGGCACTGCAGAGAAATGCAAAGCAGAAGCTGCCTTTCCCAGCACCTCACCCATCTGGGAAATCTGGTAGTGAATGTACAGTGACAATTATTATCCATTGTAGGTAAGTGGCAGATAGCCTGCTAAGGATGGCAATGTGAGGTCCAACAGATAATACCCTATCAAATTTATGGACTCAGATGGTCATAAGTAACAGCAACCAGGACTCAAGTGACTAATGTTAATAAAGACCCAGGTGGCATCTCACCTGGGCAGCCCACTAGAGCTGGGTCCCAAGGTGAGCCAGCCCTGAGGACATGAGAGCTGACATCCCACAGTCTCAATCCCCACGTGTTCCCTACAGCAATCAGGAGAGAGGGCCCTGCATCTCACCTGGGCAAAACAGTAGAGCTGGCCCTGGTGATGTGACCAGAGGCCTTGAGCCAGACCAGTGACTCCAGGCAATGAGCACTTGCAAGAAAAGATAATGAACTAAAGGGTAAAGTGTAAGACTCAAGAGGCCATACTACAGCTTCCATGACAAGATTCTTCTTTTGTTTTATAATTTTTATTTGGATTTGAGGTTTTCTTTTAAATTTGTTTTTGTTTGGGAGGTTGCAAGAGCAGATGGCTGATTTGAGGGGACAGGGAGGTAGGTGGGATGGGATTTCATGATGTGAAATCCACAAAGAATCAATAAAAATATATAAGTGTGTGTGTGTGTGTAAAATCAGAGCTAGCTGTATTTATTCTCTTGCTTCTTTGTGTTCTTAATGGTATCAATTAACATAGGATTGACACCCAGTTTCCTTGCTTCCTCAATTTCTATAGAATTGATTAATTATTCTAAGTCTCCATATTTTAGCAACAAAATGTGGTTGAGTTCTTAGTGTTACCACAGGCATGAGATAAGATAAAATATAATCTAAACTTCTAGTACATTCCTCAGCAAAGGAAAGGTGTTTAGAAAATAACAGGATCTATGAAGAGTTGTTATTAAACACATAAACATTCACTATATTTCTTAGCATTAAAATTTTTACTTAACAATTCCCAGGCTTAATTAGAATTCCATTAGTCCTTCTTGGCATAAATAGTGGCATGTCAATAGCAATGATAGTGTTAAAATCCAGGCAAACCTTTAAAATGTCACTTGTTCACTCAGCTTCTTGCCTCATTTGTTTCTTATTTGTTCAACTCCCAAGTTTTTTACACTAGAAAACACTTTTCTGTCTTAGTAGCCTTAAGTGCTATCATGAGCCAGGGAACCCTGGAAGCTGAAAACAAGTAAATTGTGTTTTTGCAATCTTCAATATTCTAGATTGATCTGAATAAAACTCTATGAGAGATGCACCAAGCCCTGTAAATCTATTTTTCAATATACCAACTCACAGTCTGTAAAAGTCTGTAGTATGCATGCATGCCCCCCGCCGTGTGTGTGTGTGTGTGTGTGCGCGCGCGCGCACAGGTGCATGCATACAGCATTGTCTGCTCTTACGGAATTACATTTCACACAAAGGACTCTACTAATTTTGAAAAGTAAATGGAACCTCTCAAGTGGCAACCCAGCCTGCCTCTATCTTAGGCTTGAAAGCCATTTTACAGTAAAGACAAACTAGGTTCATTCCTGTTTATGAATAAATCTGTTTCCCAAGAATTGGGATATGTACTACCTGTAACCTTAACTTCAAATGGTTTTGTACTGCCTGTTCCAGGAAATGCCAATCATGCCTTTGTTTCAAAAGATGATTATGGCCACCTGTCATTGTGACAACCTTGTTAAGACTACCTTGTTATGATCACCTTGCAACCAACCATGTTTTTGTTTCAGAAAGATATTATGACCAACTTGCTATGCTTGTGTTCTGTTTCTATAACCCCACCTATATGCCTGCCAAATCCTCATTTGGACAACCCTACACCTGAACTATAAAAAACCTTATCTCACCCATGTCTAAATACAACCCATGTACACAAATTAAAAAAAAAAAACTTGCTTTAATTTATTGCTTGCTTTACTTAATTTGGATCAGTCCTTTTTCTCCTCAAATCTGTGGGGCCACATTTCCTTTCTATTACTGAAGTCATTTTAGCTTCAGATATTCAGTGCCTGAAATAAATATGATAATATGAAAAGTATAGTCCTCAAATGCAATGTGTGCACTGGAATGATGCTAAGTACAGCCTTGGGCCAGGAAGAGAGGGTTCATACATCCTGTATCTAATAGGATCCAAACCAAAGCACCACAACAGCTAATATAATGGATAGAATCCTGCTAAGCCCTCTATTATACCAGGATAGATAAGTGCTTGCCTCCTTCTATTTTATCCATTTTCCTGGAAGATTTAAGGGAAGGAGAACTCAAAGCAAGGGAGCTAAGATTACTAACGATAGCTAGAAAGACTCAATAAACAAGCATCACTCTCATATTCCACCTAACACAAGAGCCTTAGGTTAGAGGTCACCCACTTGCATTCTCGTCCTCAGCCTCATCTGTACCACAGTGTGAGTTACTCTTTCCAGGCCAATACATCCCTAAGAAAAGAAGCACTGAGGGTGGAAAGGGAACTCTGATATAAAAGTCATACTCAGATTTTCAAAGCTGAGAGCAAAATTAAAGGAATATCAAAGGTAGATAAAAGGCTATGAACTCTTTCTGAAGATCAATATCACCCGGGAGCTGACTCACCAGCATATCCATCATCCTATTGCAACAAGACCACCTAAGAAATCATACAATTAACTCAGTGGCTTCCACTAGGACTACAGGTAAATGTCACCTGCCTGGGAAGTTCTTAGGTGTATGCAGGTCAACTGAAGTAGGCTATCTGCGTGTGGGGCTCACAGTGGGGCTTTTAACCTCTCAGAGATTCTAATTCTAGCTTGGTGGGGACTTACTGTTTTAAGGAAGCAGGATGCCTGTGCACGCATTTGAGGCAAATCTTGACTGTTCTTTGAACCAGAGCACTTCTCTGATCCATTAACAAAGACATTCTTAAGATAGCAATGGCATACACTGCAGATCATCTTACTGAAGACCTGAGCTAAGACTGATAGGACCACCTCACATTTACAAAAATCCCACACTTTTTAATCCTTGACAAATCTGATCCTTTATATTTGGGCTTAGATGACACATATTCGGCCATTTCACCATCAACTCTATGTAGCAGTACTGGCTATCACTGGCTATACATCTGTGAGCTGGATTCTCTTCAGGATACTCCATGCACATATCACCAATAGTCGCACCTTGATATGGAGAAATTCTGTACTATCCCTTCCTCTCCATTATCTAAATCCAAGACACCATCCATTTTATACAACGCATTCCTCCACCACCTGTGTTCAATATGGACTCTCTCCACTCTATTTCTATGCACCAAACTTTGTAAAACCAACTTTTCCAAACCCCCACTGGCTTCCACTTTTCCTAAAATAAAAGCTATGCTCCTTGCCAAGGTCTGGAGAGCTTGTGCATTCCAGCTTCCTCTCCATCCATTCTCATCTGTGCTATCTTCTCCTTTGAACATCCGGATCAAGCCGGAATGGACTCTTCCCAGGGTGAGAAATCCTGAGTTGGTGGCTTTGTTTGTTTGTTTGTATTTGCCACTTTGTTGCTGTTCAGCCTGGTTCTTGGACATAAGCTACTTGTCCAGACTCCCTGAGCCCTTCAGTGTCACATGAAAACCTGTCTTTTTAAAGAAAGCTTTCCTATTTTACACTGTCAAAGTAGTTACCCACCCTTTTTCTGTTTGTTTTCTACACTGTCTGTTTCTTTATTCATACTTAACTATCATTTGCAGGAGTTTTCTGTAAGTTATTGTTTTTGTCTTCTTCTCTCACAAGAGAACAGCACTTCAATGACAAGAAATTCATCATTTGCAGTCATTAAAGTACCCACAGCACAATGCCCAGTGCTTCACCACATTGTAGTATTTTTGGATGAAGAAAGGCATCTATTTTACATGTATCAAATGAGCTAATTAAGGACAAACATAAGCACTGTTGCAGGAATCTGTATTCTTCAAGGGTATGAAACACTCTCCTGGGGTTTATTCAACAATGTATTGTAACTGATCTTGTTTCTCCTGAAGACCTTAGATGACTGTGATGGTCTTGAATCTCCTTCCTTCCACACATAATCTAAGCTAATTGTGACTGTCCATGTCCTAAGCACATCCAGCTGTTAGCTTGAAGTCAGAAGGATTTTGCAACAGTGGAAATCCTTAAATTGTTAAAATGTGCCTGTCACAAAGAGTTTGTCTGAAGTGCTGTCTATTCTGCCCCATGGGAAGCTCCTGTGTTTTATCAAGTTGCAATCCAGTTGGATCACTGATGGGATTTCCCTACAGGCAAGGAGGGATATGGCCTGTTCACCCCAGAATCTACATGCCCCCCATCACCACCATAGTTATCCTGGCCACAGCAGATAGATCTACCTTCCAGGGCTTTCTTACCTGCACAGCTCTGCTGAGGCTCCCAGTGCACTTTGATGCCCTCTCTCTGGCAGGCACGGGTATATGCCAGAAATGACTCACAATAACAGTTTTTATGGACTGGACATTCACACATGTCTGTCACACAGGACCTATGTGTTACAAGAGAAAGAAAACATCATTTTAATATACCAAATTATCAAAGACTTGAAGTGATAGCTGTGAAATTAGGTTGAGTAGATACCTAAAAACTTAGTATAAAAATTCTTAGGCAAACTTGCTTAATGCTCTGAACACTGTGATATCAGGTCTCATTTCTTCAAGAGGACTATCCCAAAGAACTTGTTGCCATGTTGAAAATGTTATAATATTTTTATGGCTCAAAGTACCTGTATTTGGCTACTGATGTCTTGGCATATGGCTGGAGCAACTGAGCAACTGATTGTCTGATTTGCCTTAATCTTCATTACCATAGTTGTAAGCAATCACTGAACCTAGAGGCTACTCTACTGACAAGGCAGCTCCTGGCTATCTGTGACTGTGAGGATACAAGAATGGTTGGCTCTACTATAACAAAGCCAAGACAACTGGGCAACTTGATAAAGCACGAAAGTCCATGGCTTTGGGGTATGCAATTAGCATTCTCTCTTGCAAGGTTGCTCATACCAGTCTCAACTTCAGGATGTCAGATGACACATTCCTAAGAAAGGAAGCATTTCCAATTCTTAATTAGGTCAAGCAGGGAAGAGGATTGAAGCTTAAATATGAAAATGAATGACCAAAATATAAGTTAAGCTGAAATATGTTTAAAGGCAAACAAGTTCTTAAACATCTCAACCAGACTAGACAAACATAATAATGAATTTGCGTCATGATAGAATATTACAGATTACAAAATGCTTTGGCAGATTATCTGTCACAGAATAATAAACAAGGACTACTGAGTAGAGTTCCAGTGTTATAAATGAAGGGATCATTTTACTCAAATAAATAGATGTGCCCAGGTTCATACTCATAAGCGGTAAAAGAGCAAATGAAATTCTGCTTCCTGACTTTGAGCACTCCACTCTTATTATATCATGCTAAAAATCCTTACCTTCATAAACAAATGTACTACTCCACAATTCTGAGTTGACTTTAAAGTAAGAGAACTTCACGATTAATAAAATTAAGCTAATATTACTTTTTTCAAGTCTTTGTTTAGCAATTTCCTTCTTTGTTGAACCAATTTCAAGGCTGAATGAGTAAAGATAATCAAGATTTTAATGATACATATGAACCTGAAGAGTGTTTAGGTCATGGTCATCCAATTCAACACACATATGTTTCAGCGTGGGGTATATACAATCTACTGGCTATCTAGAAGAGATGTCAGTTAGCATTGAGTACTAGTTGATATACCATTTGATTAAGAATAAGAAAGAAAGAACAGGAACTATTCAACACACAGTCTTGAGAAATGGGGAGACAAAAGGGACACAGGGCAGAAACAAGTGCTTTTTGTACTTCACTGATAATGTTGCCTTAGACACAAAGGCCACAAATGAGACACAGATCTCTCTCCTTCTGTAGTGATCAAAGCTACATTTCTTCATCCCTCATTCATCTTCACTACAGAAATTCCATGAATCATATTCCAGGAAATGTATTCATGTACTGAATACACAGTGATATCTTTGCACTGGATGGTACATCTAAATTTCCAAAGAACAGTCAGATTAGTTTTGTTCTTAGTCACTCCATATTGCTTGTGCATCTTCATTGACCTTATATCCTTTCATGTTTCAATGTTCATTCTAGAAGACCCCATATCTATCAACTTCACATTCCGAGTTTACAAACAGTATTGTTGGTGGCTCAAGGATCTAACTCTGTTGTCATTACTACTTTATGCCTACAATAGGCCTTTGTCTTCCTGTGGTGGCCTGTGCAGAGGTCTTTTCCCTGTACACACAGCCTCACTGGTATGGTATAGATAGAACGACATCTAATGGACCTGGTAAATGATGGAGTTATATGAGAAAGGAATGGTCCAAATAAAAAGTCTTATTTGTAACAGGGAATCCATGTAAACAGAGACCAGATATAAAGATTTTCAGAATAATGGAGTCTAAGAAAGAGGTGATAACCTACATTGCCCACAACAAGGACCCATTTAAACAAACTTTGGTGACTGTTGAATCAAATACTCTACAGACATTATACTGTTGTTTTGTAAATATTAAAATGTGGAAAATATTCAGGGTAGATTGGCAGTGGGCAAGCAATACAAATTTGATATTTTATAGTCATAGAAACAAATTAAATAACAGATATGCTCAAATGTTAATAATAGCCCATTTGGAATGGCAAAATCATAACTCTCATCTTTTTTTGCTCTTTACAATGCATGTATCTCATGTCTGAAAAAAATATAAAAAGGAGCATGGAATCCATTAGTACTAAATCACAGTTTAGGAACCAGAGTTGTAAGATAAGGTAAACAATCAGAGAAGTCCACAGTGTCCACTTATTGGTCTTAGATTTTAAATAATTCCACAAAAATATTTCTAGTCTATATTGGGACTTTTATCTGTCTCACTTTGTGTTGTCCTAACAATACTCTCCTGATACTATAAACTTGCCATCCAGACAGATGGAACAGATAATAGAATAATTACAAATACTTTTTCTGGTTACAAAGGAATTTATTACCAGAAAACTAAAAGCATCTTGAAATGTACTTCAAATCAACTTCAGGAGAAAAATGACTGTTATACAACTGTTCCATTCATGTTTATCACACTTAATAATTCAGTATGAGAAAAATAGAGTTTATGACATTGAACTAATAGGCATTTCTGAGATATTGATATGCATCATATATATATACATATGTATATGTATATATGTCCATATCTTAATCAGCAAGATTTTAATGACTTTTGGTGTTGCTACAATTTACAGCTTTTATAGTTCTGCTTTCACAACATTTCCTTGTCATGATTGTGTTCTAATAATAAGGAGTCTGTCAAAAGACTCAGCTGTCATTGTGCTAATGGGGAGACAGACTGCCTACAGTGAGGTTTGCCAGGAAGGCTCTGAAGGTAGAACTACCTGCCTACTCTTTGGGATTTCTCTATAAAGGACTTGACAACAACAGGGATGTAAAGGACAAAGGGGGGGGATGTCAAAGTTACTAGAATAATAGAAAATAAATTCCTGTACAACTTCTAAACACTTATAGGGAGATTTAAGATCTCCTGCTGGCTTCTCTCCCAGAGGAAATAGACTGAAAAATAAATGTTGTGTCTGTCACCATACAAGTCAGTGGAGGAGAAACCAGCCAAAGATTAGGCATTCTCATAAGGCCCCTTGCCTTTGATGTGACAAGATAGGGTCCTGGAAGGTCACTGCTCTGAGATTAAAAGTACTCTAGACCAGATCCCAGATGTTGTTCCTGGAATGAGAAAACCCCCAGTGCCAATTGGCTTCCAAATAGAACATAATCATCAATGGGATGGAGCCTTGGGTTAATCTTGAAGATGGAGTCATCAAGGTTCCAGAAACTGCCAGCTGGATCCATCAGTCCTCACTGAAATCTTGGAAAGGAAACCCTCCAGATGAAGTGTCTCTCATAGACCCTTGGGAAGCCAATACCCAAGTGACCTTAAAACCTGCTCAAATGAGCAGGTTAATAATACCTTTACTATTTGTTAATTTTCCACTCAAAGCCACACCTTGCTTGTCTGTTTTTTGCTCAGGGACATTTGTATGTCTATTGGTTTCTGACTTCCTATATTGGAAATAAAAACTAATTCCCTATATGGGTCAGTGAACTCCTCCCCTCTTTCAGAACTTCCTGATTTCCATAGTGGACATCTCTTCTTTAAGGGAATGCTAATAATTGATTACAGCAGATTATTAATATTATGCTCTGACTACAAAGTAAAATTCAAGCCATGTCGACACCACCATCCCTTCTAGCAAGCTGCTCTAGACTTAGCATTTCAGATTTTCATGATGAAGGTATTACACCCATCACAATCACAGTAGTGATTGCTGGAGTCTTCTAAACTTGTATACCTAACTGCTGCCTTATTTTATCTGTCCTCACGTACAATCTAGTCATCTTCAGAAGACCCTTCAGGGGTCTAATTTTATGTATTTGCATCTCTTTGTTGTCCTCCAAGGCCTGTGAAATACCAAGAGTGCAAAGTGGAAACTCTCAACCTTTCTAAGCCCATTGCAGCCAAAAGTAGTCAGATTAACTTGATTCTCAGCTCCTCATGATTCTGAGTTTCATTTCTTAAGGGGATTTGTTAGATGCTGAGTTTGATATTAGCAGGATTCAAAGCAATTAGGAATGGACCCTCCTTCATAGTGAACATCTTGTAACAACCAAGGACTGCAACTGTAGGACTGGAAGGACTAGTCAAATTAATGGGTTCTAAGTCATATCTCTGGCTCAGAAGTCACTAACAGATAACTATATAAATCTTATAAGAATACTATCTAGCTGGATATTTTCTTAAAGTGCAAAGACTCCCCAATGAGATTTATTTCAGATAGGCCTGTCAATCAGCTTAAGAAGAAAACTCAGGAAAGTTGTCTGCTTTGAATGTGGATCAGCTTGATGGTCCCTTTAGCTATTGCCTACTCTCACTCCCTGAGAATTCTCCTCTTTACCTGCAATAAACTATCTTCTATGCTAACATATATACACATTTACATAATATTATGTGTACGATATAAATAAAAGCAACAACAAAGGACTGGGGCTCAAGCATTCTCTTTACAGTGTACTTTCCATCCATTACATCCATCTTTTGTAGTGTATATAGAGATAGTTTCTTCTGATTCATCCACCTGGTATGTTCCTGCAGGTTCTGTGTGTATGGTTCATACAGCCAATCAGCAAAGCAAAATGGCAAGAGGGCACCTAGAATAACAGCATATTGGTATGGGTCATCTTGAGTGTGTGTGTGTGTGTGTGTGTGTGTGTGTGTGTGTGTGTGTGTGTGTGTGTGTGTGGTGTTGGTGGTGGTGGTAGTTCAATGTCTCATTGAGACATGTTTTAAAATTTCAACTCATTTATCAAAGTCAAATTCACCCCAATTTCTTGGCAAGGAAACCAACAACAAACATCACTGCTTGCTTCAGCAAAGCTCAAAAGTGGTAGCCACTGTCCACATGTGACTGTCTAAATAGCCTAAGTAAATCAGAATGAAATAAAGTTTCAGCCCATTTGTATAGTCATACTAGACACACTTGCCTGGTAACCATTACAATGGCTAATTCAGAACCTTTCCATAAACACCTTCTACTAGAAGGTACTATCTAGAACTCTGCTACATTACAACATGAAATCACCCTTGTAATTCATGGAAGGATTCCTAACTGTAGTCATATTGGAATCAGAGTCACTCCTGCCTTCTGACTAAAGAGAGCTCATCCTAATGATTATAGAGCAAAAGTAGAAGGGACACAAATTCAAAATCAGCCTCTGCTACATAATGGGATCCTCTCTTATAAACAACAACAAGTTCCTATTTCTTGGCATCAAATCAAGATCCCTAGAAATCTAGAGCTCTTACTCAACCTACTACTCTTAACCATTTACATTCACCAAATCATAGAGGTCTCAAAAACCCTGGGCTGCCTTCCCACCTTGCTTTAAATGTGTTTTATTTGCCTGTTTGTTTCATGATGTCTGTCCTTTCAAGCACAGTTCAAATTCTTCACATGTTCTCCTTGACTAGCTTGGGGAAAGGATAGCCACACCCTCCTGGGCCCCAGACTCATGGCACCTGCAGGGTTCAAACATAACTTCTTTTTCTCTTGGGGTTAAGGAATGTGTCCAGTTCCTCTAGATCCAGACAATATCTTGAACACATACCTTGGGAAGTACCCAGAGAAGCATAAAACATGGATGAGAGAGGTATACAACTCACAAGGTTCAGCACTTGCCTCTTGGACCATGGCTACACATGGGAGTGCGGGGCTCACAGGGTTGCGCACTTGCCTCACATACCCTGGCTACACAGAGATGGGTGTTCACAAGGTTGAGCACTTGTCTCGTAGGCCATGGCTACATACAATGGGGGAAGAGGCTAGCTCACAGGGTTGCACACTTGCCTCACATACCCTGGCTACACAAAATCCCAAAATAGCTGCTTCTGTGGGAACCCTTTCTGCTCTTGTTTTCATTTTGAGCTTCTAACACCCCTGTCTCATCTCCTAGGTAATTTTTTTTCTCTTAATTTAATGATTGTTGAAAAACAAGGCTTGATGAGAGATAATTCTGCTTTAATATATTTCCAAAAAAGCACATGTTCATTATGGTAAGAATAACCTATAGCTTTTTGTGTTACTAAAAAAGCTTCTAGTGCTGCTAAAATAAACATGGCTGTGCTTCCTAGCAACGGCAAAGTGAAGCTGCTCTCATCTACCTTTGCTGGTATAAGGGCCACTTGTGATGCACGAAGGTGAGAGTCCCTGCTTCCAGACAAAATGATGAAAGGGAAGAGGATTAATCTTCAGGAATCTCTGCTCTGCTTCCAGGAGAACAGGAATTAAGCCAGCAGAGGCAGCAGCCAAACAAAGTGGAGGGCTTTCTCCTCTGCCACCAGAGTGGGACTGTGGCTGGTCTGCATCTGTCAACCTGTAGATCACCTTTCTGAGATTAAGGACTAATGGGGAACACTTATCGGTAGCATCATGAGAAGGGGAGAACTGCACTGTGGCCAGGGCTGCTCTAGTTACACATGTCTGGGAAGTTCTTAGAAGCAGCTAAAACTGAGGCTGGTTGGTGCCTGGGAAACAAGAAGAGGCCAAGATAAGTGACAGGAGACAGCCCTGGCCAAGTGGGTCAGTTATCATGAGACTAATAAAGCTTCACCTACACTTCAACCCTTAAAGTTCTGCCCTCATCTCTCTTACCCAAGTTTCAAAGAAGCATCTAGATTTGATAACAAAGGTGAGGTGCCATTTCCCTATTACATAAAGCATAAACAACAACTACTACAAAACCTTTATCCATGTAGTAGCTGTCAACATTCTCCTCTAAGCTACACAGACACTTAAGCACATGTTTGCTTATCCATACAATGGACAAGAGGGAAATCAGCACTGTGACATGAATAGAGGTTACCAGATCCAATGACATGGGCTGAGGTATAAGTTGCTTTACTAGGTTGTTAATCAAAGGGCAGGAAAGCTTGCAGAACCAAAATAGGAAGACATTGCTGTCTGTCCTTCAAGGTCCTTTCTGGGCCAGCTACAGTTTGAAAACATTGTGGCATTTGTCTACTGTGACTCAAATACTGGTCAGAAAATTATGACTTCTATGGTTTCCCAGGGTTGCCAGGATTCCAAGGCTGGGCTTCTCTGCAGGGTGTGAACAGAGTCATTGAGTGCCAAATGGGAGTCAACTCAGCTTTTTTCATTACAGGTATAAAACTGATCTCTGGCCCAGCCTTGCCCCTTTTTTCCTCTCTGTCATACCCCCAGTTAGACCTTTGGCTGATTCCTACATACAAGGAAGGAACTCATGGAATCAGTGCTTACCAAAGGCAGAAAGCAAGACACATAGATTAAGGCAGATGGACCTCACTGAAAAGGAAGGAGGGGGAAGGAATGAGGAAGGGAGGGAGAGAATACAGAAACTAAACATCAAACTCTAAATCATTAAAATCAATTATGGCAGAAAGCCAATGCACTTGGGAAGCTGTGGAATTGCGTGGGGTGTGGCTGGGCAGCCAGAAGGCCTTCCTGTTGTGAGACACATGAGATGGACCTTAAGCATCTGTGGAATTTGCCTGGTTACAGAACAAGGACAAGGAAATTCCAAGAAAAGGAGGCATGGGGTAGGGTTTCCAGATCATCGCATCCTGGATTGGATGGTCACATGATCAGTCTCCCACCACACACACACACACACACACACACACACACACCAAAAGAGTTTCAGCAGACAGTTGTGTGGCCTAGAGGGACAGCAGCCTGACACACTATCTGGCTACGACATTTCTTTCTTCTAGGGATCCAGTTCTCTAGGGATAGCTCAGCCTCCTGGGCAGCACAGGATGAGTCACTGTGTGCCAGATTACAAGGACCTTTCCATTGCTTCTTGGGGGCTGGGATGGTCTTGTTCAAGCTTGTGTAGCTATGTTCCTGCCTTCAGGGTCCTTCCTCCCCTGAAACCTGCCCTGTTCTTGCTTTGAAGAGGGTGAAAATGCAACAATAAAGTTAACAAAAGCCCTACCAACCCATCTGGACTAGAGAGTTATTTGCAGCAAATCCCTTCTGTAATTGTCTGACTCTTACACACGTTACACTATACTGCATCGATTTTACAAACCTCCTTTAGATGATGAATACCGAGAAATCCTGGTTTCTTTGCTACTCTGTGAGACAGAGTCTCACTATGTAACCCAAGTTGCTGTAGAACTCTCAATCTTCCTGCCTCTGTCTATTGTGTGCTGGAAATACAGGGCACACACTATTACACTTCATACAAATAGATATTTTAATCACTGTAACATTACCTGGGAGATAAATGCCATTGCATGCATAGCAAAAGCTAGCAGAGCATAAGAAACCCACCACTGGCTGTTACCCTCTGATCTGCATAGGAAGCTGTTATTTTTGAGAACTAATGCAGGTTTCTGTGGTTACAGAAACTTATTTTTAAAGGGGACAACACTTACCGTTTTCTTTTTAACTTTCATACTTAATTTTTGTAATTGTATGAAATACCAGGCTTCTTTATAGAACTTTCATATATGTATATCATTCATTGTACTTTGTTCATGTGCATAGATACCCATTACCTTGCCTCGCTCTCTAATCCCATTCTGCACATCAGAACATAAGGCATGTGTCTCCCTTTCCCTCCCATTACCTTATCTTGTCCCCTCTTCCCTCTGGATAGCTTCCTGCCCCCATACAGTACCTTCTATTTTTATACAAGGATGCAAATTTTAAAAAGAAGTTCTACATACATATACCCATCAGAGTTGTGATTTTAACAGCTATCATTCATCTTCTAGAACCTAAAAGCTGTCCCCTCTCCATTAGGTTATATGCCAGGCCATACACTGGCCCTATCAAAGCACTGGGCCCATAGTTAGTGCTGGCAAAACATTCCATTTATCCCATACTTTGGCTACAATTCAAAGATGCCTAGATCAGGAGTTTTAATCCAACATTCTTAATAAAATAAAAAGTGTTTGTGACTTCAGTTTTTCCCAGAAAATTTTGAAATATTCATATATGCATAACAAGACATTTTATGAAGATGACTTCTGTATATATGTTCCTCTTATTAGTTGATGGATAAAACATTGTGGCCAATGAGGCAGGAAGTATAAGTAGAGCTAGGAGACAAGGAAAATTCTGGAAAGTATAGGCATCCAGCAGATGCCATGTGAGATGGGGAGGGTAGGATGCTCCAGGCCATTCTCAGGTAACATAAGACCACGTGGAAATACTTAAATTGATAGAAATGGGTTAATAATTAAGACAGAGCTAGCCGATAAGAAAACCAAGCCCACGGCCAGCCAACAGCTTTGTAACTAATACAGCGTCAGTGTATTAATTTTGCGCTCCAGAGCAGCGGGGCCCTGCCAGGTCAGAAAACTTTCTCTCTACAGATATTTTCAGGCATAAAAGCCAAGTCTAAAACTCAAATTAATTGTTTTATGTGAACCCTACCTACATAACTATGGGGTTTATATCCCCTTAGTGCACTTGTTGTTTAACTGAACCCTGTCCATACAGCGAGGCATGGAGTTCGTGGAACTTTCCACTCGAGGCATCACACTGGTGCACAAATGGTTCAGATTTTGAAGCATGCTCACCCTGTATAAATTGTAATATGGCTAGGCATAGCCCCTTAGCTATGAGCTGCCAATCATTGCTTTAGGTGGGGGCATCATTTATTTAATATTGTAACCATTGGGGAACTAGCTGGGAAGAATAAGCCGTTCAGAAGGAAATGAAGGGGATGCCAGAGGGCAAAGGGTTGTGAATTACAGCATGTATACATATGCACCTGTCAAGTGAATATTTAAAATGAAAGAAATACCTCTCAGAAGATGAGTTGTCTTAGCTCAAGTATGAGAAACAGCTATCCCAGGAAGAAAGTGACCATGATTGTAGACATTTGCAACAACAGTTTCTCCTCTAGGGATAACTCACCATGTCTCATAGGCTCTTGGAAGGGACTGGCAGATTTTGCTAAAGGAGGGTCTCACTCACCAGTCATCTAGAAGGAATCCTGGTCACTACCCCCCTCTAGTGGCCACAAGTTAGAGGACCTGGTACCAGTAAATTTTCATTCCAACATTTGCTTCTAAATCAGAAGTCTCACTTTTTTGAAGTGTGAATGATAAAGGACCACACATAAAAATGGCTGCCTGGCAGAAAATCAATCACTTTTCTCTTAAATTCATGTTCAATCCATCACCGTCACACTCACCATAAAACAGTGGTAGGGCCAGTTGACTAAAGCTCTGTAATGTAGGTGTCTGCCCAGGCACCTGCCACGAAGATTGGGAATCTCTGAGGCACATACCTCCAGAGGCCAGGACAAGAAATCTAAAATCTATCTTTTAAACAATCTCATTTTGCCAAGGCATTAAATTGAGCTTTAGGCATTTTAGCTTGCAAACAAAACACCAGATATCCTTTAGTACAACCTGCCTAATCTAAGAGAAATATCTTCCATTGCAGAAGGAAAAAAAGCCCAAGCAGTCATACTACTCCTATGTCCTTAGCACAACACTTCTGTCCACTATGTGGGGAATTTTTCCCCACCTAAAGTTCTCAGGTCTGTTCCTTACTGTAATTCCTTACTGTATAATCATGGCTATTAGAAGGCATCTAGATGGATAACCAAAGGGAAGAGATCTACGGTGGGGGGTGGGATTGCAAAGATCCTGCCCTGTGCAGTAGGGCCACCTTCCAGGGGGGGGACACACAGTTTTCCTAAACTTCTATTGGGGCACCTCTCAAGAACTCATACCTAGCAATCTGGAAGCACTCTGAGCATGACCTTTGGGGATTTGAGTTCATTCCATAGGAGCATGTCATTGCATCAGTTACCACTGGTGGTCAACTTGCAGTCTCTCATCTCACCCCAGACCTTCTGGTATAGTGGTGAGAGAGACAGGCCCAGGAGACGATTAGGAGTCCTAGGCCCAAAATGTAAAGGAGTCCTTGTTAGTGGACTCCAGAAAAGGCTGGACAGACATTCGAAAGCAAGAGCCTTCTTGGTCCTGGGGAGGAGGAGAAGGGAGCAGTACCTGTAGTTCTGCCTGCAGCACCATCTCCTAGAAAGGCAGCATGCACAGATTAAGCTTCTACATTGGATGTTGGTGTATTTATGGAAGTGAAACTAGAAAGGGAGCCAAGAGGGGGAAGCAGCAGGGATGGCATAACAGTGCATGCGTGCCCTGAACATGGAAAGGAACTACTGAGGGTGGTAGGTTGCAGGAAGGATGAGAGAGGGGAAGCAGCGTGGATGGTATAATAGCATGTGCATGTGGTGTGGCATGAACATGGAAAGGAAATCCTAAGGATGAGAGGAGGCAGGTATGGCAATGGGGCGGGGGCAGAGTCAATCAAAGCAAAAATGGATGGAGATTCCATAAGGAGGGGTTGAGGAGATGCTCAGTCGGTAATGAATGTGCCTTATAAGCAAAATGACCTTCAGTAAGCCCCCAGAACTCACATAAAACTATCAGCATGGTAGCAAATGCTTGTAATTTCAGTGCTGAGGAAGCAGAGATGAGGGGATCTGTGGGGCTTGCTGGCCAGTTGGTCTAGCTAATTAGTGGGCTCCAGGCCAATAAGGGGTGGATAGCATTCCTGAGAATAATAAGAAAGGTTGTTTGGGGGCTTAATGTGTTCCACCAAACACCTGAACCTGCAAAAGGCACACACCTACACATGCACACGCACATACAAACACATAGAGAAACTTACTATTTTATATGCTAAATAAACAAGAAATAGATGTAAAAAAGAGAGAGGCTACCTTTGTGAGAAGTGGGGTAAAGGTACACTGGTTTTCTCTGTATTTTTTCTTGCAACTGATTTTCAATTATCTTAAATTAAACAGGAAAGGGGAAAGAGAAAAATAATTATCTGCTGTTTTTAACCACTTAAAAGAACAACCTGTTTCCAAGCAATAGAAGAAAGTAAAGGCATTTCATGTCTAATGTTTGATCAACTCCATTTCTGGCTATGTACCCAAGACAAATCCACACAAACTCCAGTAACATGCAAGCTTGCTGATGAGGTTGTACATCAGATTGGTGACCACCTTTGGAGCAAGAGATGCATGTGTGGATGGATTGATAGGTGGGTGGGTGGGTAGATGGATGGATGATGGGTGGATGGGTGTATGACGGACACACCTACCAACCCAGTTGTGTGCCCTTGAGAACATTAGCTTCCCTCCTTGTGCAATCACTTTGAATTCCACAGACAAGTATATAACAAGATATATTGTCCCCAGATGCTAATTTCTTACAAAAAAGAAAGAACAGATCCATAGATGTTTCTAGAAAGGTGAGGAACAAGATGGAAATCACCTGCCATTGCCCCAGTTGAATCTCAGAGTCAAGGTCAGATAAGGCCTTGGTGCAGCCTTTTCTGTGGGTCCAGTATGCTGTTTCCCTGTCCCGCTCTCTGAGGCTTCATGAGGTTAGCCTCTTGGTCTCACAGGTCTCACAGCAGTGGGGGTGTGCTCAAGGGCTGGGGGAGTCAGAGAGAGGAGAGAGACAGAAGGCATGCGGTATCCCATGCCACACCCCAGCCATATGCAGTAGCTGCCACCCGCCTCTGCTTCAAAGGGCTGGTCCTCCCATAGGCCTTCTTCACATTAAGCAGTGGCTGACTGCCAAACCCCACAACCCGCAGAGGCACAAATCCTCCACCGTGTGCCTTAATAAAAGGGCGGTGGTGGCGGCTGTTCCCAGAGGATGTGGTACTGGGATGAGCTTTTTCAGATGTTGGGGGCCTTTCATAAAGACTTTTGTGTGCCTCTTGGCTCCAAAATAAACCAGTATCACATCCATTCGCTGCACAAGGAATGGCCTTTCACAATTTGTGCTTTGGACACCCATGTCTGTCCAAGGATAATTAGTTCCCAACCAATCCACAGGGTTGAATCTGCCATTCTCAACTCACAGTGAAGGAGTTCAGTGACCAGAAGCTCCAAAGACAAATCACAAGCCACTGTCCAGAGGGCTAGCCTTTCAATAGGCCCCAGGAAGGTAGAAAGCCTATTTACAGAAGGAACTACGAGAGGCCTGAAAATCCCCACAACTCTTGTCCCCAAACAATTTGTTGTTTATCATAGTGCACTGATAATAAGTATCAAAACCTGCATGGAAAGTCCGGGTTAGCACTGCCGTCACTACCTTCTACAGCACACACTATCCCTGGATTATTCTTCTAATCCCCCTCCCCCCTAGATGAAAATGTGTCCCATCTTCAGCAGTGGCCCAATAGATTTCCCAGAAAGGTTTCTGGAAGACTGTTACCAGATGAGGTAGCCCCAAGACTTCCCCTGACACTCCTACATGGATCTTATTCTACCTACAACTGTGCCCTTAAGTGACAGGTCTCACTTGAGCCCTAGGTCAGACAAGTCTTGCTCTCCAACTTCCCAGCCCTGTGCAGTGTGCCTGGAACAGAGTGGATGCTTCGTTCCTATTTCATGAATGGATTAATCACAACTCAAACCAGGCAAAGTGCCTGCTAAGGGAGTAGTGAGAACAGGAAGGTAAAGTAGTGTGAGAGAGATCACAGCTGCCACTCCAGACAATGAGATCTAAACTCTGACAAGGACCCCAGGTATCCAGGTGTGGCCTTTGCAAAAAAAAAAAAAAAAAAAAAAAAAAGCATCATGGAGTCATGGAGTGTATCAAAAGTGGAAAATAAGTGAGGTACAGCACAAAAACCCTTTAGGAGGCTAGCAGCTAGTAGTGTGTGAGAGACTAGGGAGACACTTTGAGGCTTTGAAAGAATACTCCCAGGCATGGTGAATACAGATCAAGAAGCCAGGGATACTTTGCTGTTGTTCACACCCCTCTGTTCATAACTGGTAAAGTCAGGATCAAGGAGAAGTAAAGAAAAGATGTTGATACTAAAGAGGTAAGGAGACTGGGTAACGGGCTGAGTAAATGGCCATGGGGATAGTGGGGTCAGCAGGAAGAGTCATACTAGGAGAAAACCTAGTGGCTAGTGTCAAATTCAAAAGACAGACAGACAGAGAGAGAGAGAGAGAGAGAGAGGAACACAAAAATTCCTATGTAAGGAATACACATATTTGCTTTGCTGCAGAGGATGGTGTAACAATTAAGACCAACATCTCAATCAGTCATTGAAGAAGGAAGATCAAAATACCAGTGCAAATTTCCAGCAGAGACAGCAAGAGTGAATGAGAGTTATCCAGAAAGTGGTAGCACCCCTTCCCCAGACCTCCCTCCTTCTTCCTTGGGAACCCAAGAAGGCAAACTAAAATAAAACTGAGCTAGAGTTTTGGTCAGGTGAAGGTCAGTGAAGTTTTCCCCAACTCAAATCAGAAGGTAATAATAGGCAGATCTTCTAATCCTTAGTTTTAGACTATCACATTTATGATGGTATATTTTTTTCCTCAAAGCAGAACTGAAATTTAGAAGTAATTTTTGGGTGAAGTTGGAATTGGTCTTTATATAGGTTTTGTTAATTTTTCTACAGAGTGAAGGTCTTAACTATAGTGATCATAGCAACACACCTTGGTTCAGGATGGCAAGTGCTCAGAGCCCACCACAGGCTGGATGATGCAGTTATAGAATCACAGAGTCTCAACAGACCTTAAGGGACTTGCAGCCTTGCCTTCTGAAACCCTCCAGACAGATGGCCTCCCCTCTGCATCATCTGGCTGAGACACAAGTTCAGTATCTTTTTAGGAATCTCATTCCTGTGATAGACAATTACCACATCCAGCTCTCAGGAAGTCATCTCATATTTTCATATTTGAAATGAAAATGTGTTCTGTAGCTCCCACCCATTTGTTCTGATTCTACCTTATGCTACATTATAGAATATCCTATTATAGTTCAGATTCCATATGACATCTCCCTCAAATACATGACATAAAATAAAAATGTTCCACTTAGAAGCGAAACTTTTGGAATAACATCCAGAAATATTCTATTTTTTTTTAATTCCTGTACTTTAATTTCCTTAACATCTAGCAGCTAAGGCACTTCTCACCTAAGTATAAACTTATCTTTTATTTATTCTTTCAACAAATCTATTGAGCAGAGAGCATCAGGCTCACCTCCTAGGAAGGGCAAAGGTGAACACATTAGGGTCCATACTCCCAGCTAAAAACAATGTGCTAATAAACTGGTTTAAAAAAAAAAAAAAGAACAAAGATGATGTTTACTATAAAGGCAGTCCAACATTTCCATGGGAGTTCAAGAAAACCATAGACTGTTCTGGAATGGTGTCAGAGAATAGGAACACTTAGAAAGATTTCAAGGAAAAAGGTTAATGTGAATGGCATGCCAAAAGAAAGAATAAAGTTTACCCAGGCAAGAAGAAAGGAAGAATTTTCCTCCGAACCAGTAAGTATGTAAGGACCTTTGTTTCAATCCTCATGTCCCATTTGTGAGCAACAGGAAAGGAATGAAAGCAAGATGTGGAGAGGTGCCACACAATGGAACCCTCCTTGCAGGCTGACCCCATGGACAATAGATACATGGGGGATCATGAGCTAGCACCTCAGGACAGCAAGACAGATGGGAGGAGAGGTGGGGCTTAAGATCGAGATTAATCAGCTAAAGACTCAAGGAAAGGCTTTGAGTGGGACAGGATGTTGTGTCACAGCAGTGAGCTCCAGTTCTAACTAAGAGACTTAAAGTTACAAGAGGAGAGACAGTCTATCTGGAGACTGAAGGGGGGTGTCATGTTGGAGGGGTGTCTCTGGGGATTTGAGGCTACTTTCTGTATGTAGGGGAAGAGCTAGTCTAAGGAGGAGAAACAGAGAGGGTAAACTGTATTTAAGCATGCCTAGTGTCTGGCAGACGTGCTAGGGAAGGTTTCACACCAGACTCTTGAGAGCAGATAAAGACATGAACTTACAATTTTTAGCACATCAATTTCAATGTGACAAAACCTCAGTGTGGCAAGTTTAATCTACCAGTGTGATAGCACTGGTCTCTGATGACAGAGTCAAGCAAAGACTGGAACCATTGGCTGCTGAGAGAAAACAGAAGCCTGCTCAGGCAAAACAATGCACCCAAGTAAAATGTTCTACAGTCCCTGAGGGGTGAAGGGCTGGGTCAAGCTTGTTTCTGCCTTAGTGCTCTGGAAACACAACGTCATTCTTTGCAGCAGGAAGTTAGTACTGTGACAGCAAGCAGAACACAGCTCCGCTACTGATGTGGTTTCAACTTCAACTCAAAGCATAAACCAGTTCCCATTCTCTCCATAAACAATCATATAAAAACCATAAAAATAAGTGCTGACAGCAACCAATGAGATTACGGCAGTTTTATTTCTCATAATGTTCTGGGATGGTTCTTCCTTAAGATTTATTATTGTTTTCCCTACCGTGAAATAGTAGCTAAGTGTTTTTGCTAAATCAATTTAAAGGTTGCTTTGTTTCATTGCTACCTTTGCAAGTACCTCTGGGCTGCCTACTGTTTGATAATGGCTCAAAATGATGTTGTTCAGTCAGTCACAGAATGCAGTTCATCTGTTTGTTCTTTTTTAAGAAACTAAGCACGAGCTTAAAAAGAAAAATCTCTTTCCAGGCATATAAAAACCTAACAATGTGAACAGACTATATTGAGGTAGTTGATGATGCTGTGAGGTTGGTGAGAAATAGGTGGAATAAAGCATGTAAGGAGGTAAGAAAAGCAAATAGTACACATAAAGAATGTTTCAAAGTCCCGCCCTAGGGAAGAGGGGAAGAAAAATGAAAAAGAAACAGAATTAGAAGAGCTGTAGTTTCTCACATCTACATTTCTGTCTCTAGTACAGACTTCATCCTATGCCACCCTCAGGGCAAAGCAGCCAGTTTAGGGCAAACACATTACAATAACACTTAGGGGCACAAGAAAATGCCATTGTTCCCCATAGCAGTCAGATGTTCTTTTACATATACTAAACTATTTGTAATACCTCTCTATTCGAGACATTCCAGAATATTTCATCACATTTAAAACACAATGTACTAACTGCTCACATGGTCTGCGGTCACCACATGGGATTAATATGCCCTGCTCCTTAGCTTCCTGTCTGTCTAGCAACCCTTCAACTTACCCCTTTCCAGCCAGTCTGGCCTTCCAGGAGTCCCCTAAATATCCTGAGCTTACTGCTGCCTTTCCTGAGAAATTTTCTACATTAATAGAGGGGTGGCTCACTCCTCAGTTCTTAAGCCAGTATGGCCCCCTGATGTTCTGGCCTTGGCCACTGGTATCTAAAAAAAAAAAAAAAGTTCTTCACTTCTACTTTATCAACCTCTCCAAAATTGACATCATTGTGTGCAATTTCACTTCAGCTTACTGTTGGCCACCTTCTCCAGCCATAAAACCAACACCATGAAGATTCTGCTGCAGTAGCTCAGCTATGAACACACAGAAGGTGTTCAGTAAACATTGACTACATTATATATATATATATATATATATATATATATATATATTTTTTTTTTTTTAATCACGAAAGAATGGCCCTATGTCCACCATTTTGGCAGCCATTATGACTAAGTAAACCATCTTGCCATGATGCCATAGGAAGAAATACAGAAAATAAAATCATTCAAATACATGTTTGGGGGTCCTGCATAGGAGCCCTGGCAGGTGGATCATTTTAAAGAAACATAACTAAGAGAACTGGACAATTTCTCTGTGATAACTACAGCTACTTGGAGTGCCTCAGGAAGTCCTACAGGTAGGTGAGATCAGCTTATGTATGACTTTTCTTTAGTTGCTCGGTGATCAAGTCGAGTTTTCTGAGCACACAATATGTGGCAGTATTGTGGTAGTGAGGGATGGCAAAAGCACACCAGTCAGTTCCAGGCCAAGACCATCAGTATTGTTATAATTACAGCTTGTAAAATCAAGTCCCCCAAAGCCATGACACACAGTTGTCGAGAATTTAAAAAATTGAGGCTCATAATTTTACTTGTTTACAAACTACATGTGTTCATAACTGAGAAACTTCGGGGGAAAGGAGCATCTTTAGAAAGCAATACCTGGTTAGGAAACAATCTGTACAGAAAATTCACAAAGCAAACACTCAGTCCAACAAGAAATAGACTTTAGAAACACAGAGTTTGCACAAAGAAAATGAGAAAGTGTACTTCTGTGTTGGGAGCAGTCTTTGTGGGGCTGCAATCAGAGCCATCCAAGTGGCCCCAAGTCCGTACCTGAGTGGGGGGAGTGTGGATAAGGGAAAGGCTAGCTATAGATGATGAAGAAAAGACAGAGAGACAGAGTAAAGGTCAGGAGGGCAGATCAGTCAATACTGAAATGCCACGAGTTTATTTTTCACCACTCTTATATACCTTATCCAAAAGGGGGAACACAGTATCATGTATATGGAACAAATAGACTTTTCTTCCTCACTTATTTTAAGGGTTCGGTAACCACACCTCAGCTCAAACTTCTTGTTCCCTAGCCTTGAGGTCAGGAGTAGCTACACCTCAGATTCAACAACTTCTCCTTCCCTAGCCTTGAGAGTGAGGAGTAGCCATACCTCAGATTCAGTTCTGTTGTTATTTAGACTAACATAGCCAAAATATCCTTCTGTAGCCACACTTGTGACATTTAGGTCTTATGACTTGCTGAGGATACTTTTGAACTCTCTGTCCGGGTACCAAGATGGAGTGCAGCCATCTTTATAAGCACCCACATTTCTGTATATGGGGGATGCTTTATGGATAATATACAGAACTTTTGGTTTTGTATTTTTAAAAGTTCTATATTATGACAGTATTACTAATGTGATAAAAATAAAACTTAAACAATGAAGAAAATACTGTTTTAAATGTACACATCTTATTTTAATTAAATTATAATTACACCATTCTCCCCTTTCCTTCCCCCTTTCCACTGCTTTCACACACATTCCCATCCCTTGTTCCCTCTCAAATTCATGGCCTCTTTTCTGTTAATTGCTAAAATTGTAGTGCATTGCTTCAAAAAAATAACCTTGGCTGTATAGTGAAGGCTGAGAGAAGGGGATGGGGCACAAGCTTATAAAGGGAGGGTAAAACACCTAGGAAGATACTGGGGTCTACAATTGCTGATGTAGCCAAGGAAAGGGATTTTTAGCTAGCTGTACTGGAGAGCTTATATAAGAAGGCCCAGAAACTGGTGAAATATTTCAGTATGAGACTTATGGGAAGGGATGAACCATTTCCTCAGAAAAATTCTTGCTGAGCTCTTTCTATGTGCTAGCACTAAATTAGATGCTAGCACCACAGATAATTAAATGAGAAGATGCATTAATTTAGCAGCCTCCTAGGAAACAGGAGAGATTAAAAGATGTGGTTTCAAACACAAGAAGTGATTTTAACTACAAACAAACCAAAACATCAACATGAATTCTAATTAGCTGGAAATGGTTAAGAAATGCTTTCTAGGGAAAGAATAAGACACAGGAGAATCCAAGTGCATTTAATTAATGAAGATGGGTGTAGAACCACAGAGAAAGGGGGAGGACGTAACCCCTCTTCAAATCTGGCTGAGGCTAAAGAAGCATATTGGAGCCAGAATAGGAGTAACATGGAGATGTGATAGGGACCTGGAGACAGCCCTTTTCTCAACTATAAATATAGATAGAATCACCTGGGAAGTTCAAATAATGCTGATGTCCAGGCTGCAGCCTGAAGAAATTCTTATCCACTCTTTCTGATGTGGCTATGTAGAGCTTCAGTCAGAAAATTCCCAGGATACTCCACTGCAAATGTTGGTCAGTGCCATGCTCTGGGCATTGAACCGTTGACCCTGGTACTGACTTCTTCTCCAGCCAAGCTCAGATAATAAGGCCCTAATCTGTATTTCCAGACTGCACCTGAATATGCTGATTCCCCATTTTCATTCTAGTTATGGCCATTTCACTCCTTCAGAATAAATGTGCAAAGACAGATAGTTAGGGTCATCTACAACTAAGCAGCCTTCCAAACTGAAAGCCCACTGAAATTCAATTATTTTCTTCTACTTCTGAATAAATGAACTTTGGGGGTTACAATATAAGCCTATTCCCTCTAAATTTACCTTAAAATAATTTAGCTGATAATTACTCTAGTAATTTTACATGTCCACAATTCTCTCTCTCTCTACATATATACATATATATACATATATATGTATATATTACTGTATGATATTAAAGACTCTAAAAGACAACTCTGAAGAGTTTCTGTGAAATTGAAGCAGAACATTACATGTTTTCAGTAGCCTTTGCAAAGAATCAGGTAAATGCTAAGATAAAATTTTATTACTGGCGTTAGATGAAAACCATCCCTATGCAAACATCATAAACTTAAGGGGAAAATGAACAACCTAGCCACTATTGAAACCATTCAGGAAGACAAGAACTGTACTCTTTTCCCTCAAAGCGCTTTATTTGCAATTATCTTACAACTGGAGAGCACAGAAAAAGAAAAATAATTTAGTGGGGAAAAATTTTAATTTAAATTTGAAACAAGCTTTTTTTAGCATGTCAATCCCAGTTCCCACACCCTCCTGTCCCCCCATTTCCCTGACCAACTCCCATCCCATCCCCTTTCTGTTCCCCAGGAATGGTGAGTGGGAAAATTTTAACTAAGGGCTACAAACAGACTAAAAAGTTTCACATTAGTAATAAATTATCTCTAACAAGAGCATTCTCCATTTCTTCTAGCTTTATTCTGAAGGACTGGATTATGCACAGGAAATTTTACTAAGGGCTCAGGGCTCAGTTAGAAGCTGATTTCAGGGGGCTATGCTTCCTCTACTCAAAACCGGAAGCCTTGGCTTTAGCTGGTATTACTGAATCATACCATGTTTGACAGGTTCTTGTAGGATTTGAGTGTATGTAGAAATTGGAGGGGCACTGTTCTGCATCTGAATTAAGTGTGGTCCATGTAATTGCAGTAATTGACCACACCCAGACATAAAAGAATATGTAAATTACTTGGCATAACTGGATCAACTAGAATAGAATCTTGAAAGATTTTGCTTATTGCTATCTTAACTTTTCAAAACTTTTGTATTTTATAGCATATTTAATATGCTAGTACAGTTGTACTACGTATATATTATACAATGATATACATTATAATAGATATTAAATATAAATATGTTTTATATAGAAGGGGGAACTTTTAAAGACATTCATAGGCTGACTGTTAACCCCAATAATAAACACTGAATGCCAAAGGATGCTAAAATCAGCTTAGGGAGATGTCATAGATAATGATTCTACTTGATAGCATAGGGAATCTATAATTCTCTTAATCATAAATTAGAATGAAAATTATGTTCAAAGTTATCATCACCATAGTAAAACATTAGGTGCATATAGTCTACCATATTTATCTACTCATCATTTATCAAGCCACCCACTACAAACCAGAAATAGTATATTCCTGGCACTGGGAATAGGCAAAAGATGGATGAGACAATTCTTGTAAGATCTGGGAAATGACTGATAAGTGCAGTCAACCCACAATTGAGTAGAGTTGGTGGGTGGCAAGAGTAAATTTGTACTGCAAACTTAAAATAGTGCTCCCCTACCCCAATTGAAGCAAAAGCTTGCTTTATGGTTCTTGTTCAATATGGTGGGAATGTTGGGACATCGGGGAGAAAAGAGAGTAAGAATGCAAACACATGTGGGGTTTAGTGGCACACACCTTTGATTCCAGCAGAGGCAGACATATTTCTGAGTTTGAAGCCACCCTGGTCTATGGATTTAGATAAAGGCACTATATTAAAGTATTACAGCTTACCTATCAATAGGCGATAGGTAATCATTAACAGAATAGAACATACAACTTTGCTACATGTAATTATTGTAGCTACAAAATATATGATATTCTTTTTAAATAATTTATTTAATTTTTTAATTTATGTACATTGGTATGAAGGTATCAGATTCCTGGAACTGGAGTTACAAACAGCTGTGGGCTGTCACATGGATGCTGGGAATTGAACCCAAGTCTTCTGGAAGAGCAGCCAGTGCTGTTAACCAGTAAGCCATCACTCCAACCCCACATATAGTCTTTTATTTTAAGTTTATGTAAATGATTATTTTAAGTTTATGTATAATGTAAACATCTATCATTAGTTTCTAAATTAGCTCCTTAGCTTAGGATATCAGTGACAGGCTTCATTATGAAATGTTCACATATTCTTTGTATTCATTCCCTTGCCCTCCTCCCCCTGTATCCTGCCAAGCTCTTGTATTCATTGTCCCCACACATCCCTCTCTTGGCCTTCCTGTCTCAAGTATTCGCTACCCTCTCTTTTACTTATGCAACATTAGATCTTCAGAGTTTACATGTGGGCTAGTTCATTCACTTTGAACAGTGTCTGTCTTTTTAAGTTATTATATCACAAATAATATAGTACTTCTAACTCACAGCTACTATTTCAAATATTTGCCCTTGCTTATGGAGACTGTTTTTGCTATCGCAGAGTTCTTCAAAGTTTTAAGTATCAATAAGCTTATAAAGTATAAGGAAATACTTTATGCCAGTCCTTCGGACACGTTGAGACCGTTAGAATTTGTGGTGTGGCTATTTTTAAATGCACACTTGAAAAATGAGTACTCTTGGTATTGAATGTAGTCTTCCACACACTTGTGAAGTCACACAATTCTGTGTAAAGTTTGTGCATTTACCAATTTTCAGGCTGCCTTGCCATTTCTAATAAAGGCTTTCTTCATAATTAAGTTGTGGAAGTTGCCATGTAATCTGCATGGTTTTTGACATAAATGTGAAACAGAAGTTATTAGAGAGTGTTAAGTTTTAAACCAGGACAAATGGCTGAGGTGGCTATTTAACATATCAACTATCAACTCAGAGCTGGCCACCAGGTTCTCCCAGCATCCCTTAGTCCCTGCTGTTACAGGGCCCTCATGGCAGGCATACCCTGAACTCTCCAGCTCAGGCACTGGGATGCCCCCCCCCCGAGAGTTCTCTCCCTATATAATCTAGACAATTTGGTTACCTGCCCCTTTTGTACCTTCAGTACCTGGTTCTCTTCTCTTCCCTCCCCCTGCCCATTCCCCTCTCCCCACAAGGCCCAGCTCAGTCTGATCATGTCCACTATGGACTCTCCCAGATGTCCCTGCCTCTACCTATGCTCTGCCTTTTATCTGTAGTAGACTTTCTCTTCCACCATACCTAGGAGTTGTCATGTCCTCCCCCCCCCTCAGTACAATAAGGGCATGGATTTTATGGTATTTTATTAGCTACTATGTCCAATAGACCTTTTTAACTTAAATTTTATTTTTCTGATATTAGTGCCATACATAACTTTACTGGTTATTTAGTCCATATCTTTATTTTCAAATTCTCTGTGTAATTTGTTAGGTGTTCCTCTTGCAAATCTCATCTACAACTCCATTTTTTTCAAAAGCTGAATTTGAGACTCTTCAATTTCTAAAAGCAATCTCACTCTACTTACAGTACTTCAAGGCATCACAGTATTGGGTTTTTGTGTTTTCAATAAAGGATTTTTTCTTTTCTTATTCCACTTTCCACCTTCTATTTCCCACAGTAAACAAAATGTTCCTGCTGTCTGCTCTCCTAGACCTGTTACCAAGGGGCGGAGATGCATGTACATGAAGATGTTCTCTGAAGCATTATCTATAATACTTTAAAATGGTTTCATGAAATACTTAAAAATCAGTAACCCTGTGTAGAATGATACAAAAATCCTGCTAAGGGAAAAAAAGAAATATGAAATTCTATAGACATTAATTATAATAAGATTCCAACCATATAACATCCAATGGTGTTTGGTTGGAAACTGTTTGCCACATCTGCCTCCTCTGCTGTGGGCATTCTGAGGTTACTGTGGCATACACAATGAAACGTTAGACTTAGTTCCTGTAACACATCAATTGCTGATTTCAGCCTCAGAAATCCCATCCACCAGACGCACCACTCACTAACCACTCAGAGTTCTCTAGGGACTCACAATCCACAGGGCACATGTGCACACTCTATTGTATTGTGTGTGTACACTCAGGGTGTTGTGTTGCTTTTAAGGAGTTTGCTCACAAAATTCTAGAGGCTGACAGTTCTCACATTTGCACCATGGCCCAGAAGGTGGGAGAACCAAGGAAGAGATGCTCAAAGACAGCCTGCTGTCAGGGTACCTTGGGTTTGAGGGAAGTAATTCTTCTACAAAAGCTACCAAGTAATTGAGCAAGACCTACCCCCATTACAGAGGCTGAGCTGCTTTCCTGAAAGTCTACTCATTTTCATGTTAATTTAACTTAAAACATGCCTGCAGACACACCTAGGAGGATGTTTGATTAAACATCTGGGTATTGTTGCTTGTTAAAACTGACAGGTAACATGAACCATCACTCTTACTGTGGTGTATGAGTCATCACCCTCCTGTCTAAGCAGGGGGTCTTTACTGAATATCCATTATGGCCATCATCCCACTCACTCAAGACAATGTTTTTCCCCTCAAACAATAGATCTTAGGCTGATGGGCCACATGTTTTGCCCACCAGGAATCTCTTCTGGAAATGATCTACCCCTCTGAACAGAAAAGGCCTGGTGGAAAAGGAGTTTAGTAGAAACAGTATGGAGCATGTGGGACAGTACTGAGTGTGGGGACAGTATGTAGCATGTGGGACAGTATGGAGTGTGTGGGACAATATGGAGCATGTGGGACAGTATGGAGAGTGTGGGGACAATATGGAGAATGTGGGACAGTATGGATCATGTGGGATAGTATGGAGCGTGTGGGACAGCATGGAACATGTGGGGACAGTATGGAGTGTGTGGGGACAGTATGGAGCATGTGGGGACAGTATGGAGTGTGTGGGGACAGTATGGAGCATGTGGGACAGTATGGAGTGTGTGGGACAGTATGGAGCATGTGGGGACAGTATGGAGTGTGTGGGACAGTATGGAGTGTGTGGGGACAGTATGGAGCATGTGGGACAGTATGGAGCATGTGGGGACAGTATGGAGTGTGTGGGACAGTATGGAGCGTGTGGGACAGTATGGAGTGTGTGGGACAGTATGGAGCATGTGGGGACAGTATGGAGTGTGTGGGGACAGTATGGAGCATGTGGAGACAGTATGGAGTGTGTGGGGACAGTATGGAGCATGTGGGGACAGTATGGAGTGTGTGGGGACAGTATGGAGCATGTGGGACAGTATGGAGTGTGTGGGACAGTATGGAGCATGTGGGGACAGTATGGAGTGTGTGGGGACAGTATGGAGCGTGTGGGACAGTATGGAGTGTGTGGGACAGTATGGAGCATGTGGGACAGTATGGAGTGTGTGGGGACAGTATGGAGCGTGTGGGACAGTATGGAGTGTGTGGGACAGTATGGAGCATGTGGGGACAGTATGGAGTGTGTGGGGACAGTATGGAGAGTGTGGGACAGTATGGAGCATGTGGGACAGTATGGAGCATGGGGGACAGTATGGAGTGTGTGGGGACAGTATGGAGCATGTGGGACAGTATGGAGTGTGTGGGACAGTATGGAGCATGTGGGGACAGTATGGAGTGTGTGGGGACAGTATGGAGCGTGTGGGACAGTATGGAGTGTGTGGGACAGTATGGAGCATGTGGGACAGTATGGAGTGTGTGGGGACAGTATGGAGCGTGTGGGACAGTATGGAGTGTGTGGGGACAGTATGGAGCGTGTGGGGACAGTATGGAGTGTGTGGGGACAGTATGGAGAGTGTGGGACAGTATGGAGCATGTGGGACAGTATGGAGCATGGGGGACAGTACTGAGTGTATGAAACAGCATGAAGCGTGTTGGACAGTATGGAGTGTGTGTGACAGTATGGAGTGTGTGGGACAGTATGGAGCGTGTGGGGACAGTATGGAGCGTGTGGGGACAGTATGGAGTGTGTGGAGACAATATGGAGTGTGTGGGGACAGTATGGAGTGTGTTGGACAGTATGGAGTGTGTGGGACAGTATGGAGTGTGTGGGGACAATATGGAGTGTGTGGGGGACAGTATGGAGCGTGTGGGACAGTATGGAACGTAGGGGACAGTACTGAGTGTATGAAACAGCATGAAGCGTGTTGGACAGTATGGAGTGTGTGTGACAGTATGGAGTGTGTGGAGCAGCAGATAGTGAGGTGGTTTCTTTAAATTACCCTCCAGCGCTCTCAGTTTTTGTTTTTGATGAAATGGAATAAATGAATTCAAGGAATTATTAAGAAGCAGAAAGGGGAAATCCATCACACACACACACACACAAAAAAAAAAATACTGCTTGCAAGGTAGAAACCCAGTTCTCAGGGATTTTCAGGTTTATGCTTAAGTCTTTAACACAAGAAATAAACGTTATACAAAATGCCTTCCCATCCCCCTCAGGAGGCCTACACTTATTACATTAGCAGAGTGTCTTTTACTGGCCTTGCAGTCTTCTCACTGCTGCCAAATTGGCAGGCTCTCTTCTATTCCAACCTTCTGTTTCTGGGCGAAAAATGATTTTTGAAGTAAGTTTGGCTTATGCTATGCAAAGGCTTCTCAGAGCCTTACTGCTTCCAGGGTATTAAATAGCAGCTGGCAAAAATGAAAATACTAGTAGTAAACAAAGCAATAATATGTTTCTTCTAGTTATCATAAAGATCCTGGGGTTGGGAAAATAAATGCATTACTGTTTCTGTATAGAGAGACTGACCATGGAGGGTGATTATCACCATAGTAGCTCATTTGTTTGTTTCCTATTTCATGTGACCTTTTGATCTAGAAGAGTCCTGAGGTACTCTTGATCCATCTTTCTGGGGAGCTGAGATTGTGGCTTCTGGCTGTTCTGGACACCCTGATGTGACTGTAAGTGTAGCTTGTTTGACTCTGGTAGTCTTAGAGTTCGATGGCTTGGACAAATGGACAGAGCAAAGCTTGGCATTCAGGGGTGTGGAAGTTTCTGAGGTAACTTCCCATTGGTGAGTGAGTGAAGCAATTTGACTGATATTTAATGAAGGAGCTGACATTTCACTGTATTATAAATAACTCTCCAAGACCTGAAGTACCCCTTTAATATTCAATAATCATTAAATGCTGTTTCCCATGAAAGAAAAACAGTGGCTTAAGCACACCAGTCACTTTTGAGACTTTACTAGGGATCACTAGACCAAGATGTTTTCAGCCATTATGGTCTTTGTTGCACTTTTTTCTTTGAAATTCACTCTTTAACTTGCATGGCTCTGTAAATCTAAAACATACGGCATTCAGAGATGCAGGGGCAAGGAGCACACTGAGCTCTGAAGCACAGGCTCCTTCACAGATCCATCTGACAAGGCTGATGGTTATTTTCTGTATAAACACACCATCAATTAAGCACATTACACAAGAAAAGAAAAAGGCAGATGTGAGAAAAATCTCACTACCTTTTAGAAATCAGTATCCTGCTACCATTACCAGAAAGAAGAAAGCCACTGTCAGCCAACAGGCCGCCCTCCAAGCAGCCATCCAGTGCCTGACTGTGGGCTGCCACTGCATACCACTAGATTGTAGCATTCTGGCTGCGAGTAAGGTAAGAAGGGCCATGAAACCCTATTTAATTTTCATCTCTCCCTTGTACCCGTGCTGAAGAGCATTCACTACTTTTTAATACCAACCATTAAAAGATGCTTGACATCATTATTCACAATACAAATATAAACCACAGCCATAATGAGATTGTCTCATCTTCATTAAGGAGACTAATGAAGTCAGATAATGGCAAGTGTTGGCAAAGCCTCCTACACTGCTAGTGGAAGTGTAAATAGCTGCCATTTTGGAAAACATTAAAGAAGTTCCTTGAATGACTAACATGGAATAAATTTGTAACACACCATAAAACCTGAAGAATAAAAATCAGATATACAAACAAACACAAGTACCTAACCATTCATATCATTGTTGTTCATAATAGCCTCCAGGTAGAAAGAGCCTAGCTAATAAACAAACAAACAGTGTTATATTTATATGGTGGAATATTATTTGACTGTAAAATGTAAAACCAACACTTGTAAAATTGGATGAACTTATAAACATTATTCTAGATGAAAAACAAGTCAGTCACAAAAGAGAATGTGTGAGTCCATTCTAGTGAAATGCAGAGAATTGAGAACTATACATAGGCAAGAACTAGTTGTGTAGGGCTGCAGGAGGGGTGGCTAAAGCATGGAAGTTTCTATATTGAGGAAATACATATGTTCAAAAGGGGTTGGTGGTGTTTGCACACAACTGTGAATACAGGAACTATAATTCTAAATGGCTAATCTTGTAAATGAACTAGATCTCAATGGCACTGTTTCAAAAGAAAGGAAGAAAAGAAGCAATGGAATGGCTCCAGTCTCAGTACATCAGCTTCCTCCTGAACACTCATTGGTCAATGTCTCCAAGCATTTGCACTACTTTGGGCATTATTGTGTTATATTATTTGTACAAATGGTTATGGTCCTGGGCCAAATGTGAGCCCCCTGAGGATGGTGCATCCCCTTCAACTTTGCTATCCTTGAAGCTCCCGATTTATGGCCATTTATGCTGAAAGTGGTTAATGAGCTTTTGAGTGACTGAGTCATTAGTTAAAAAGTAAATTTTTACCACATAGTAACCACTACTCACTGGATAGCTTCTTTAAGAAGTAGTGAGTGAGCAGCTTTGCCACTGGACATACTCTGGGTTGTGACTAACCAGCTTCATCCCACCCGTCCTCAGCTCCAACCTTGTCTCCACTCCGTTCTGAAATGCTTGCTGTTTTTCTACCCTGAGGTTTCTGCACAGACATTCTCCAGCACTGCCCTCCAATAGTGGCTTGCCTTTCCATATCTTCTCCTCAAGACACTTCCCTGTGGTCTGGGAAAATAAAGACCTAAGGGACCTCTTTACTCCCCCCACCTTTTCTTGTGACTGCCTTTGTCCCAATCTTCAGTGACATTTACTTGTAGGATTATAGTGTTTCCCCCTCTACACCATAAAGTCAGTGAAGACAGCAAGGCTGCTGCTTCCTTTGATTTGCATGGGCATGCCCAATGCATGGTGCAGGCCTTAGTACTTAATAACTACATAGTAAATCCTTTTGAGTGGATCAATGAATTGACTTATTGACCAATAAATAAGACAAAATCACAAGAACCTCAATGTTAATATAAGTAACACCCCATACACCACAATATATGTGTCAAATTTGGTCTGAAGAGCAGAAATAGACGGGCAATGAGAACCCATAAAGTGCAGCTGCTGGCCAGAAAGTGGAACTCCACCAGGTCTTGGCTGACTGGACTCACAGCACAGTCTGAGAGCTAAATTCCCAGAGCCTGCAGCAGGCCAAGCCCGAGGTAAGCACCTGGGATCCTGGAAAACACACGTAGATGGTGCGCCTGTGATGAAGATTTTAAAAGGATGGGATGAAGCACATAGGCACATGAAGACAACTGCCTAAAAATGGAAACCCAGCTAATTATGCAGGGATTGTCTAGATTAAAAGCAGAAAGCCAATAAAATGCCAATCATGTTAACAAACACGGTCAGGAAGAGAGATGCTGGTACCCATACACAGTTGCAGAAGGAGACTCACCAGAGCAAAATGAAACAAACAAGAACAAGGAAGGATCTGGAGGAAGGATGGCAGAGACTGTGGTACTGGCCAGATTACTATCCCAGGGCAGGGTAGAAGGACAGGTAAGAGCCCAGTGAACAAGCCACGCTTATGGTTAGGTGGCTGTGTCTCACACACAGGTGTCTCTCAGGCCATCTGGAAAGACGGCTCATCACCATGACACACCTTGATTAGTACAGGGCACTTTAAATCAAACTTATGATTGAGCTTGTGAAATAACATACACAAAGTGGTTACACTTACAACACCCATGAGAACTTAACATATGACAATTTTTAAATTATTATTATTGCCTTTAAGCCCCCAGTTTTATGCTTCATCATAATGTTTATTCCAAAACCACATAGACAACATGTGCTTGTATGTACTTGAGAGTATTTTAAGTGACTGCATTTAAAAAAAATGTGCTGATCAAAATAAATTCCAGATGGATTAAAAATGTAAAATAAAGTAAATAAAACCATAAAAGTACTTGGAAATTATGTATATTCTTATATACATAATGCATGTAAGCCCCACATAAGCATAAATGCAAAGGAAAAACCATAAACCACAAAGAAAAATGTATTTGACAACCTGAAAAGTAACACTTTGCATAGGATAATAACTACTGTAACCAGAGAAATAAATGGCCACAGGAAAAATGACAGCAAACATAGGTTATATTTCCAAAATGCTTACAAAATTTTAATCAATACATTAAAAAAAAAAGGTAGATATCATCACTAACCATTCTTTTTTTCTAGCTGAGTATGACATTTTGGATCTACAAGTCCAGGATTTGGAGACTGAGTCAGGAGGATTGCCCTAAATTCAAGGAAAGCCTGGGTTATACAGTGAGTACAAATTATCCTGCCCTACCAGAGTGAGAACATGTCTCAATAAAACAAAACAAAAAACTTTTAAAAATGACTTTTCATTATTTTAATAGTTTTAGCTTTTCATTGCTTGTTTAATGGAAATATTCTAAATGGGGCTGCTTGCTTACATGTTGCTGGTATAAAGTATCATACTGGCAATTAGTTTGATTTTTCTGGAGACAATATATTTAATAACATAAATGTGTAACCATACAGACACACTCCATAAATTTCTTTAGGATAATTTTTCAGAACTGAAGTTGCTAAATCAAATGGTATGCAGATATTAACATGCATTTTTAAGATAAGAATATATGCATATGTTACTATATATATATTATATTTATATAGCATTTAAATGATATGCACATTTTAAAGATGTGACCTAGCTAGTCGTCTTCTGAAAAATTATTCTAAAGTACTGAGAATTAGTTTCCCTAAAAGGTCCATTGGAAAATACTTAGAATTGTCATAGAGTACCTAAAAGTTAAATGTTTGCAAAATGCTAAAATATAGTATCTGAGCTGGGTGGTAGTGGTGCATGCCTTTAATCCCAGCACTCAGGAGGCAGGTGGAACTCTGTAAGTTCAAAGCCAGTATGGTCTACAATGCTACACAGAGAAAACCTGTCTTGGAAAAAAGTAAATACATATATTCTGTGCTCCTATAAGTAATTAATATTATAAATTATGTCTGACATATAATATAGTCTATATAGGTATTCATCAATTAGAAATAAAAATAAAATATTATAGACATCTAAAATAATACTACAAAGATAAGAATATGGGTAATATGTACAACCTGATCTGATTAATATAAAACAAGAGTGTGCGTGTAGTAGCCATAGCCACATACATGAACATCTAAAAACAGTAAAATCCAGTTATCATGGTGAGATGGGGTTTATATTTCCATAGCCCATATTCCTTAAATTTCTTGTAGCATTCATAACACATTTTGAAACATATTGAGCTTGCATTTAAATTTACTAAAAAGAAAAAAAAATCACTAATTCTACAAACCCCCCCTAAAAGTTTAAACATAAAACTTATACAAAGTCTTCGATAAATTCTATGACAATAGCTATGTACACTCTTGAGTCATTGCTTATATAACTTAAGAATTTTTCTTTTTGGTTCATTTTAGAATTGACATCAGTTCCCACAGACCATAGTTTTTCTCATAATTTAGTTTCTCTTTCGGGATCTGAAAAGGCTCTTAGCTCATGAGATTCACACAGATTACCAAGGAAATATTTATCAACTTCCTATGCTAGCTGAGATCCAAACCAAAGTCTTGACTGAAAACTCACTCCACCTTGCAATCATCCAATGAGAGTTACTCCACAGACCACCCAACTGCCTCCCAATGACTGTAACATCCAGGTCGCGGTCAGTCAACAAAGCCTTTTCAATCCAACTGGATAAGAGCAAAACACATTTGATTGATTGTGCAGACAAACCATATCCATAGAGAGGGAGCTGGGGACACATTAGATGTGAACAGATAGTTGACACAGGGCCATGGAGGAGGAGAGCCTTGGATAAGACTCACCAGGAGAAAACCTCCACTAACACCCTGTGACCAAAAAACAGTCTCCTATTTCCCATTTGAAATTCTATGAAACAGCAGGAGATTCCATAAAAACTTTAAAAAAAAATAATAGAAAGTTGTCTCTCTCCAGTAATTTTCCTGACAGACAGGCTGTAACAGGACTATGTCCCTGAAACGGACTTCAGCATCAGTCTTCTGCATGGAAACCCCAGAACCCACCCTCACTGTTCTGCTTATAAAGACTGAACGGCTTAAGAGAAACCCATGCAAGTAGCAAGCCTTGTTCTCTTTCCATGGAACTGTAAAGTTTCTCCTACACCTTAACCTGGAGGTCTACATAGTTCTCACACCCTGTTAGATATCAATTATCCCAGACCTAATTCTTTACATTTTTTTTTTTGCCACCTTATACAATGCAGCTGCATTTCCCACTCAGACTATAACTTTCTAAATTATTAAGCAGTCCCATCTGGGTTAGGAGCCAGCACCTTCAGTCTCCATAGGAAACCTTCCCCGATGCAGCTCAGCCAGGATCTCCAAGTGACACAACTAAACCTTTACACCAAAATACACTTGTACAGATTTCCAAACATCACGGAACACAAAGTATATAAAGTCTGAAAGCGCACAGAGCAGGGATGAGGAAAGTGACAAACACCGCTCCTGTGTTTCCAGACCTGCAGGCCAGATGTTCTCATCACTGCATCCCTTCCTGTGGCCTCTGGAGGCTTTGCAATCTGGCACCCTCAGTGCTCCACTAACCGACCAAACAGGAAGCTAAAACTAACCTTCAAATCAGTGCGCTGTCCTCCTCTCCCTCCTGCCTGGTGCCCTGGCTTCCAACAGACCCTGAGCAGGTGGGGAAGCAGGGCAGGGAGGAAAAGACAACAGAGTGGTTGCTATACTGTGTTGACTGGGGTGGACTACCTTAAGGAATGTGTCCTTTGTACTTAAAAAGCCAGGTGTCTTTTGACTATGAAATGGCCAAAGATGATAAAAACGCAACGTGCAGTAGAGAGCCAAGGGATACAGCCAGGGACTCCATCGCACACACAAGCCAGCAGAGACCCAGAGCCAGAGTTCAAATTCAGGCCATGCTTCAAATCCCCACAAGAATGACCTCGTCTGAAAAGCTGTTGGGGCAGCCGAAGGTTTTCCTCGGATGGCATTTGCCACTGTCTGTCTTCAAGGAAGAGTAACTGTCAGGAAAGTCTGCAAAATGTTAAAAGCCAAGGGGACAGCAGCCCCTTCTCAGCAGAAAGATATTTGCAAGGACAAAAGTGAAATGGGGCCACTAGAAAAGATCAAGCCCAGTTGTATTGGCTAAAACTGAGTGAGTGAGAGTCAAAGACATCTTTTAAGTATTGACATGCTTGGGATCATTAGATTAAGTAAGATGAATTTTTAAAACTAGGTTGGCAGTAGACTTCTGGCATTTTTAAAAAGCACAGATGGAAACCATGTAAGTCAGAAAATTCTTCCAATCAAGACTCCAGCTGAAAGTTCGAGACATGACTGAAGCGAAGTTTAAAATCGTGGAGTAGTAGCTCTTTGGTGAGAAGTGAGCAGCAGTGAAGATAAGAAGCTGTTCAGTGAGGGAATCAACGGCAAGTATATTTTAGCATGATACACTGAGCTTTCACTCAGCCTATCAAGCCCTCTAATATTCCTTCAGACAAACACTTCTCTGCAAGATTGGTGACTGACGGAAGACACGAAAGACAGGAACATAAAAATTGAAGGACTCTGAAGGAACCCCATGAGTCAGCTCAGAAGCTCCTGGGGTAAGGCCACTTCTATTTGGGGAGCGACTCACGACTGTATCGCCCACTCCTACTACAGCCTTCTTGGATTTAACTCAGCTTATGTACAAAGCTGGCTGAGCCCTGAAGTCTCACTACAGTAGGAAGTGAGCAGACACCAGGCCCAGTGCACCCAGGATCAGGATAACAAAGGTGAACCATTTACCTAATGACTTGACTGTTAAAGACACAGTCAGCCCAGGTCTCTCCCTGGTGTTTTTAAATCTTTGTAAAACTTTGAAAATCCAGGTTATAATTGAAGTTTTTTGTTTATGTTGTTTTGTGGTATTCCGTGTCTTTAACCATGAGCTGTATCACATTAAAAAAATTTACAAACGTTTGTTGAGAATCTATTCTTTGCAGAATTTCTATTATTTTGAACATATTCTACATAACCACTACAAGCATATTATGAAGAGATATTGATGGTGCATGCACTTTATAGATGAACTCCAAGCCAGCTAGCCAGTCCTCGATTGTATGTAGTAATGGCATAGGCAGGATATAAGCCTCACCTTTAGCCGTTATACCAAACACCAGTGCACCAGACGCTCAAACGTGTACAAGCTTCTAAGTCGAGCACCAAATATGTGTCACAAAGCTTCTAGCAGACAAGGCCCATGGTGACATGGGAAAACAATCTAGAGCAGAACTGCCCTGGATTTAGTGCTTAACGACCAGAACACAGGACAGAGGAGAAAAACACCTGGGCCTGAGTTGGTATTGTATTTCTATTTTACTTCCGAAAAAAGCTAAATCTAGGTCCAAAATATATAACACTCCAAATGCCTTGCTTAGCCAGTTGCCTCTGTTCCAGCTTAGTCTCCAGAGGATGTGAGACTGAGCTAGACTCTGGGCTTTGGCAGAAATCAGCAAGTCTGCAGGAATTAGCATTGCAATGTCCAGAGGATATGGTAACAAATTAGTTTGTATCTGCAGCTCAGTTAATAATTGACCCAATAGCTTCTTCCAATTGAGATACAAATTTTGTATGTTGTCTTGCCACACTGACTTCTGATGTACATTAGAAACTAAAAACTCTAAAGGAAAGATTTATCCTACTCATGATTCATATAGTGTATCAAACCAACTGCTGAAGTCTCCAATGCAAAGAACCTCATACTTGGGATATGAATATTAGTATCTACCATCTTTGACTTTGTGGCACTTAAATGCCTTCTAGTTAAGGACTCAGAATAAGACAAAGACAAATTCAGACTAAAGACCACAAAAAAGCTAGATAGTTGTGTTAATAGCCAAATCAGTAGTGTTATTAATTCAAGCAAGAATTGTACAATTGTGCAGTGGTTTGGATATAGATGCTTCCCAAGTTGATCCTGTTAAATGTTTGGTCTGTTGCTTCTTGCTATTAGCTATGGGCATTACAACATTTAAGTGGCTGTGCCTACTGACAAAGATTGTCTGCAGGTACTGATTCTCTCTTTCTCTCTCTCTCTCTCTCTCTCTCTCTCTCTCTCTCTCTCCCCCCCCTCTCGTGTGTGTGTGTGTGTGTGTGTGTGTGTGTGTGTGTGTGATTTTCTCTTCCTGTCTTTCTTCACTTTCTAGTAGTCATGGTATGAATAATACCCTGTGCTATATACTACTGTCATGATGTGTTGCCTCAACTACAGGATCCAAAGCAACAGAGCCAAGAGACCATAGACTAAAACCTCAAAAACTATGAGACGATATCAGCCTTTCTTCTGTGTAAGTTCAGTTGATAATCTCAGATATTTCTTCTCTCCCACCTGTTTTTATGCATGCATGTATGTGAACGTGTATGTGTGTGTTCATGTGTGGTATATATGAATACATATACTCATGTGTCTATGGACAAATGAAGTTATGTGTGCAGAGGCCTGTTGTGTAGCAGTATTTTTTTTTTAAGAAATAAAAATACTCCATTCTGGATGGAGGCTCATTAAGACTTTGCAAGTAAACCAAATTTAATAGGCTCAGGAAGTATACCATTCACAAGTTTCAGGGAGCTCCTGAAACTTGTAAGAAATGCAAAGCACTCCCTTAGGGTTATATAAGCAGTAAGGACCCTGGGAGAGAGAGGCAGCTTTGATTCTTCAAGGTTGCACTAAGGTTCCAGCTTTCATGAGTCACCACTTCTTCTGGGACTCATGCAACTACCTTTGAGTCATCCATGGTCACCCAATAAACTCAGTGATTTACCAAGAGGGAGAACAGTGGAATCACTACTTTGATCTTTGTCAAAGATGAGTGTGTTTGCACACATCTTCCCAAGAGATGTCATACAAAGCCAGGGAGTCTTCCTCAACCACTCTACGCTTTGGTTTTGAGTGAAGGTTTTTGTTTTTGTTGTTGTTGTTGTTTTGGTTTTTTATTTGTTTGTTTGTTTTTTATCACTGAAGCTAGAACTCACCAGTTTAACTAGGTTGGCTGATCAGTGATCTGCAAGGAGCTGCCAACCTGCCATCTCCACACTAGGAATATAGGCATACACCATTATGGATGGCTTTTTATGTGGCTGTTGGAAATCCAAACTCAGATATTCATATCTAAGTGCACTTTACCCCAACTATAGGGTATTTATTTTATCTACTCACTGAACATTGAATGATGAAACTTTAGAGGGAAGAGAAATATTGTGGTTGCTGAACATAAAGAGATTTTTTTTAAGTCATGAAATTCAAGCTGCACCTGGAAAGACAGGTAAGCTATATAGAGACCGGGACTAAGAGACTCTGAGAGAGAGCCTGTTCCTGCACCCCTATCTAGAGCCTGTCTGTGTTGTTGGACCACAAGTTTGAGAAATGAACTCTTTGTAAGGAAAGTTAGGATAGATTTGAGAACAGACTTTGGAGGCCAAATTCAAGAGTTAGGAATTTGTGCTGTACATACGGGAGCCAGGTTGTCAGGCACAGAGGTTTGGGGGAGAAAACACTCAGGTTTGAATGTCTGCACACCCCCCTCCCACCCCCACCACTAGTTCACGTGCTGGAAATGGAGTCATTGATGAAATAGTATGGGAGTGTTCTGATTCCATGCACAGATTGATGTTCTTATTACGGAGTAGGTTAGTTATTGCAACAGAGGCATTGTTCAGGCAACCTCTCCTGCCCTGCCCACAACTCGCTTTCTACCATGGAATGGCTAGCCACATGGCCTTTGTCTGGTGATGGTGCTATGCTGTCAGGATGATCGATTCCCCAAACCACGAGACCAATCAGCTTCTCTACCAATTCCTTCTCTTACATTTTGTGTTTTATTTTTTCAAGATTGCTGAGCTGCCACTCAGTGCAGAGGGTTCTGATAGAGATCCTTTCCCCCACAAACTCACAGCTGTTCCCCATTGCCCACTCTTCCTTGGCCACACACCTCATGTTGACAAGCACATCTACCCCCCCAGGTATCTCCCCCAGGTTATCTCTAGGAATCCTTAACCCTTCCAGAATGGTTGGGCTACTGCAGGCCTCATCACTATTTTTATGTGCATTAAAGTCTAGGGCATGGCAAAATCCAAGGGAAGCATTGGGTACAAGGCTAACTCCAGTTTACAAATGCCCCCCCCCCCCCAGTCCTAAGTACTAAAGTGGGAAGTGGGGGCTGGAGTGAGGAGAGTAGGGAGAAAATAAAGCAAATGTTCAAATTCTAATAGTTTAAAGACTGGGATGAGGATAAGAAGAACAGAATGCCCGTACCCACAAAGCCAACTTAAAAGCTGTAATTGAAAACATCTCCAAGGGAAGACTGCCAAAAAAAAGGGGGCAGCCCTTGCCCTTCCCTCCACTCTTCAATTCCCCCATTCTTCCACCCGACCCCCCACCCATCCTGCCCTCTGACATCCTATGAATCACAAACACTGGACTACCCTGTCTGGGTATGATGGTCACGAGACCTGACCTCAATAATGAAAATAGGCAATAATAGCAGGGAGGGAATTCCTAAATAAATAACACCTGTTTGTAAATGATCCAACTTTGAGTATTTTGGTATGACAATACAAAAGCAACTAAACCAGAGAACCATTCCTTTAGATTGTCTAGATTATGAGTCTGCGGCTGCAGTGCAGGCTCAGGGAGTTGGTGGCTGGACTGAGTGAGCGGCTGAGACCCGGACTATGGCAAGGGGTAAGAGTGGCAAGGAAGGAGCCAATGAGAGAACTGTGCTACTGAGTCCAAATACACATGGTCATCTGCTTTTCACTACCATCTAGCTGGGTCCCACAGCATCTCTGAGAATAGCTCCTGTTTGTCCCCTTTGCATATGTGGAAAGCTTACCAGGCCACCTAACCACATGGCCAGTGAGTGCAGGGCTTAGGCTCTGTAACTTGTTGAAGAAGGTGTGAAAAGGCAGGTGGGAACAGTTATGTCTATAAGATTCCATTAAAAGAGCTAGAGAACTCTCATAATTAATACTACACACACACACACACACACTCACACACACACTCACACACACACACACTGACCCAGCAATCTAGCCAAATTTGTGAATCTAGGTTCAGTGAGAGACAATCCCTAAAATCAGGCAAAAACTGAACTGAGAAAGACCTTCCTATGTCACCTTACATGGGCCCTTATACAGAAGCACACAGCACACATACATATCACACATACATGGGGTGTGAGCAGGGACAGAGATGGGGATGCCCACTGAAAGTGCATAAGAACCCTGAACTATCTTTTGATGTGAGTATGGAGTATGTCCATCCCCATAGCTGGGTTCCACAGAGTCCACATTCTGGTTCTCCCAGACCTGAGCCAAACCTCTCACTTGGCATAAGCACTGCACACCTCTGGTTGTGTGGCCCCTGTGCTACTGGGCTATAGTCCTGCTAAGAAGTACCATCTGGAGGGCAGGTTCCGATGGCTAGCCTTTCAAGGCTCTCATAGAAGTCTTATGATTACTTACCTTTCCCAGACTGGATGCCCTGGAAAAAGCAGGTCTGTGATGTTACTGTTCTAATCCCCAAATCCATTCAAGGGCAGCAGTGAGAATTCTGGCAATGCTGGTTTGAATCAAAGTGTCCTCAGTACATGTGGGAGAGTTAATGTAACTCACTTCAAGGTTAAATGAACACTTGAAAAATATATAGTCACCTTGTTAATCAGGATTTTGAAGTCATATCTACCTAAACATTCAATTGTTTTCTCAGTTTAGGTCAAAAAGAGCTTGACGTCACTCACTGAGGAGTCTACTTGTCAAAAATTATTACATTTTCCATTGGAAAAGTAACTAGACTTCTGAGTCAAAGATCAAACTGTTCTCATGGCTGGCAGGTCCAGACATCCCCTGCTGGCCCCATGGCAGACATGGATTCTAAGCACGACTGTGATTACATGTGGCAGATTCTGCGGGTGCTTTTAGTTTTCTTCCTATAGCATCCAGAGGCAGGAGGGACACAACCCAAATTGAACCTGTCTTCCCAAGACTCTGTTAAGAATGTCCAGAGCAGGACAACAGGTTGCATTATCCCAGTGGCATGCTCACAATATGCTACCAGCTCTGCTGATCCACAAGAATGTGTCTGGAATTCACTTGGTACCATGGCCCTGACAGCTCCCAATCTATACAACATGCCTCAAATTAAAATACATCTGTGAGATGAGATTCACAATGAATGAACAGCAGTTGGGCAAGGCATGAATCTCCCTAACACGCAATATAGAACTAGGAAGACAGACAGGAGGCATATGTCATCCCTTGCCTCACTTCTCCAAGGCAGACTGGGTGCCTCCGGCCCTCATACTCAATCCACATTACAGATACTTGTTCCTACCCAGGAAGCAATTCCTAACAGTGAAAAATGCAGATCCCTGAATGAGAAAGTAGGCAAGGCCACAAGTGAGTAGGTGAGGACATCTCTGGGACTCCCTTGCCCTGAAAAAATCAACCCTACCTAATCCACTTGACAAATGAAAGTGTGTTTTAGGACACAACCCACCTGGATCTGTCAATCTGATGACAGTCCTACCTAGGCAGTGGATGGGGAATGGGTGGGGGGCAACAAACTGTTTCTCCTGGGAAGCCAGGGAGGGGAGATAAATCCGTGGGAGCAAGCCTGGGCTTGCTTAGGCGCCTCTCAGTCTCCACTATGTAAGCTTCACCCCCTAAAGGAAGACAGTGTGATTAATTTGATTTCTGAATCACATTTCTATTTTTCAGAAGTTCTAGAAATTTCTGAAGAAAAAGAAAAGAGAAGGAAAGCAGTCCTGAGTCAGAAGTTACAAAACCCCATGAGTATTGTCGTGAAGCCAAAGCTGGAGGTCCACACAGGAGTGTTCTGACTGCTTCTCTGCTGAGCATGTCCTCTAGCATATGCTACATGTGTTGGAAGATGAGGGACACAAGTATGAATGGCAAAAGATCTCTTCCCCCAAGAGCTCATCTCTCTGGAGGGAAACTGTCACTTAGAGGGATCCTGGTTGCCTGTCTGGGGCTAAACACAAGGGCATAAGCCAGAAGAACTGAATGCTGGTGGGAAAGAAACAAGAGGCATCTCACACCTATCTGAGGGAGAGTAAACACTTCTAGGGACAGTGAGATGACAGTGGCTAGAGGAGCTTGCTGTGCAAGCCTGATAATCTGAGCTTGGTTCCTGGAACCCATGTAAAGTAGGAGAGAACTGACTCCACAAAGCTGTCCCAAGTGCTTGATCACGTGTGCTCATGCATACACATGCTGGGACACACTTACACACAATAAAGACAAGAGGGATTTGTTTTCTTTTCTTTGTTTGTTGTTTGTTTTGTTTTTTGCAGGCTTAGAAAGAAATGATCCTAGACTAAGCCAGAAGACTAAGCATGAAAGGGCACTTTCAGCAAATGGCATAAGCAAGGCATATCCCGCATTCCTTAGAAGCACTCGATGCAGGGAAGGCACCAGACTGACAAGGGTTAAACTCTGGCAACAAGGACGATCAGAGTCACTGCCTGATTTGGAGTCTCCCTGCATCACAGCTTCAGGGAGTGTTCAGCGAATAGGATGGACATGCTGGCTCAGGAGACTTGTCCCATAGGATGGACATGCTGGCTCAGGAGACTTGTCCCATATACCTACACTCACCGTAAAAGTCGGTCTCAGGAGTCATTCTTTTGAAGGGTCCAAGGGGCCTTCCTTTCTCTCAGGCCTGTATGCGTGTCCCATGCGGCCACACCTGTATTGTTTTAATCAGTCTTACTTTTGTATTTCTTCCTTTCCTCCCAATGCAATTTTTAAAAATATGGTTTCTAAACTTTTTTCCTGGAAAAATTCAAAGGCAATCTCATTTCCCTTCAAGAAAGAGGAATGTCAGAAATGGTTGCCCTACAGCTTATGTGATACTGAGTGTGAATTAAGGAAAACAATCTTAGGTTAGGCCTAACTGGAAGGGGACACAGGCTGTGGGGATACAGAGGTATCCACTGTAGGCAAAGCAGAAAGGTAGCACAGTTCACAAATATGTGATTTTAAAACACAGTACAGGAAACCTTTCGGGCAGGGAGCAAAGATGTCAGGTGCACTCAGAGTCCAGCACTGGCTCCTCAGTCCTTGGATACTATGGAATGGAAGGGCCAGCTCCCTCTGTGTGCAGCATGCCTTTTTCATCTCTTTTCATCTCTTCATTCCCATGTGTAATGATGACGTCTCAGGTGTGTTTCTCATCTTTCTTGCAATAAAATCCAATGCCCCTGCCCCCAACCTAGAAAGCCCTGTGTGCCCCTCATGGCCATCCTCTCTTCCCCTTACTCCTTTTGTTCCTAATATGTGGGGCTCTTATTTTTCCTCAAACGCTGCAAGTTCTTTAAGCCTACAAGCATATCCATGCTCAAACACAACCTTGTCTGAGTGACCTTGTCTGAGCCCTTCTGTGAGCATCCTGAAACTCCCAGTGTGGTTCACCACATTTGGTTTCCTTGTCTACTTGAAATCATTCACACCTCTGTGCTAGGGAAGGACATAATTGGTCTCTTGTGTCTTTTGAGCCTCATGAAATACTTGATAGACACTAGTAGTTAGGAGCTGGGATTAGAAGAGTGGGTCCAGTGCTCTGCAACAGAATGAGATGTGAGTTTCCATTCTCCTCCCTGCAGAGCATCACCATCACTGAGTGAGAACACCTCTCTGCTCTTCCTCCCTGTGCAATCAGGACGGGCCTTCTCTGTTAAACCAAGAGCCTTGAACCTAAATATCTGTGATAAATTCCAGCACCTACCTTAGACCTGCTGAACCAGAAACTCTGCATGCAGCATGGGTAGTTTTCAAAGACCTTTGGGGACAGCCTGCTCAAGTGTGAAAACCATTTACTTAAAGAGAGCAACTCACTTCATTTCCCCAACTACAGGGACATGACTGTAAGACCTAATCAGAACCAATAAGGAGCAAACACCATGGGTTTGTGGGGAGGAAGGATTTACCAGACTGTATAATTTATCTAAAGTCATAAACTGCAGAACAGAAAGAAGATTGCGACTCTGCTTAAAACAGAGGCCAACCTTGAGGAAGAAGAGAGAGGACTAGAGAAGCACCAACTCATGTGACCCAGCTGAGAGACCAAGCCAAGCCATATATGCTCCTGGCTGTGTGAGCATCCAACACAGACACCTTTGATTTGGGTTTTTATTCTAGATAACAAAAATGTTAACAAGTTTATACAAGTAAGCAAAAGTACTGCGTGCTGGATTAAATTTAGAAAGTGGGGCACATCATCAGTGTGTAAAGCAAAGTTCCTGTTGCACACTCCCTGAGCAGGAGTCACCATTGTCTCAGGTACCATGACCCAAGACTGATGTAGGAAAGACATCTTATATAACACTCTGATGCTAAGCTGAGAGATAGAAAAAATATGCAACAACATGGCAATCAGGTGGACCAGCAAAGAGGGGGTAGGTCACAGTTACAAGGAACCAAGGGCAGAGCTCAGGAATTAGAAGACAGGATTCCGAGATCCAGGAGAGAAGTGAAGGATAGTGCCTGAGTGGGCTGGTATCTGCGACTGCCTTTCACTGTAATCTTGTAGCTCACATCTGTAAAGCTCACATCCAGAGATATACAGCCTGAATCATGGCTTTACATGATCCAGTAATGTCAATGGTGGTGCACAATTGCCTCGCTCAATTTGGGTACTACTTCTTAAAAACTGTGCTTTGTTTCCTTAAGACACTTGCATTTGAGGTAAACAATAAACGATGCCAGTGACAGACAAGTGACCAGGCCACAAACTCTTAATTAAGTGCTGCTGCTGGAGGTGTAATAGTGTGCTTTAGGGCCCTGAAACTGTATATAGGTCACTCTAAAGTCTGGTTCTGTTTCACTGAAAACTCACCTGAGAGCCTTGTTTCTGCTTGGACAAGACAATAATGATTGCATAAAATATAGGTAATTAAAAAAAAGTCAGGGTATTTGCAAGCCTTCAGTGAAGTATTGGGAAAATTCTACTCTATAGCAGGTACTCTTTGTAAAGGGCATTACCCCTGACTAAGCTTATCATAGCAAGCAAAACAAACTAGGGGATGGCAAGAGAGCTCAGTAGGAAAGGTGCTTGCTGCCAAGCCTGACCACCTGAATTTGATCCCCGGAACCCACATGGAGCCCACGAGCCCACAAGTTGTTCTTTGACCTCTACAAATGTGCTGTGGTAGAGAGAGAGAGAGAGAGAGAGAGAGAGAGAGAGAGCAATTTAAAGTTAAATAAAATAGAACTGTTATTAGAACCCAAGACACCTGCTCCAATTGAGGCAGTACAAAAGCCAACCTCATCCATGGTGTATGTTACTTCCCAGTCTAGCTGTGGCCAAATGAATGGTTAATATTCCAGAAAACAAAAACTCATGTTTTCATTTGCTCCTCTCCAGATGAGGGTGATAACATGTCATGGGCCCCCTACATTTCACCCAAGACACAACCCCATACTAATGAGTGTGCTTACTCATTAGTTATCAGATGGTCTGTGCAATATTGAGATACAAAAGAAACGATGTAGGGAAGCCCAGCACACAGAGGGCAGGTTAAGGCCCCATAGTACATATTTCCTTAAGTACACATAGGGGAATACATACTAGATTCAGAGTCTAGTGCTATCTGAGGCTTCAGCCATTCATTTTGAAGTCAATGAATGTATACCCTGCAGATAAGAAGGGGCTAGTTAATTATGGAATCCTTTTAAAAGCAAAGAGATGATGTTCCTTAAAGCTCCAGAAGAGAGATTTATCTTTGGAGGAAATATTATTTGACCCATGCCATAAATAAATCATTAGCACAAAAGATCCTGCACAGGGGACTGACAAACTGAAACTGTGTGCTGCAGGCATGTCAACAGGAGGGACAGGCATACAGGTAGCACGGGCTGAGTCACCATTTCAGATGTGCATGAAGACAGAATAACAGTCACTAGTGGGCCCCTCTCCTCCCATCCATCCCTTAGGCAGATTTTCCCCTATGCAATTAATATTTGATCTGTCCACTCAGCTATCATTTCTTGAGTGGTGTAGGAGCACTGCACACTCTAGATCTGATGCTCTACCTGATCTGACATACCAGCCTGCCTGTGGAACACACCTCCTCCGTTGTATGGACACAGATCTGTTCCTGAGGACTCATTTTGACTCACTCTCCTCATTCACTGGACTGTTAGCTTCAGGAAAACATGAATCAGATATACTCTAGCCACCTAATGCAGAGCACAATGCTGGCCCCTCACAATGCTCAAAGTATATTGAGGGGTAGAAGAGAAAAGGCCAGAAAGGACAGACACAGGCCCCATAACGCACACAGAGACACAGAGATTCCTGTGGATGGAGATATGTTAAGGACTGCCAAGGTACTAATATCATACTAGATAGGGGCATTTTAATTACAGTGTGAAGCAAAATTGGAATTTCTTTCTTTATAAATTTTCAAAGGGAGGAAAAAATGTATAAAAGACTAAGCTGTCTCTAAAGAAAAAATGAATATGAAGGAAAATAAGACAGGAAATAGTTTGAAGACACAAAGAACTATGAACTAAGCCTGCCATAGTGAGACCAGACAATAATATATAGTACCTATAGAACCAACAACATGAAATCAAGAAACATTTATAAACAAGGAAAGGCCACCATTTAGTAATATACATTGCATTTTTCTCTTTAAAGGGATGGAATTATTCAACATCTGGCCAAGACAAACCATGGCACATTTCTTCCACTGTTTGAACAGAAAATTTGGTTGAAAGAAAATATTTTTTAAAAAATTCTTCCTTGGCCAGGAATATGCCTCAGTGGTAGGAACACTTGCTCAACAGAAGCCAGGCCCTGGGGTCAATTTCAATCACACACACAAAAAAATACTTAACAATAAAAGTGAATTATAGGATTCCAAACACTGGCCAAAGCCTAGTATTTTAGGATAATTTAGGAAATGCAGAAAGTGTGGGGTCAGAAGGAAGACTTTAGGAGAAGATATGACAATGGTCAGAGGCCCAGGCTCCAGGTCAGTGAGATGTGGCTCAGACCCTGGATCAACCAGGTTCTGGTCTGGTAACCTTGACAACATTGTTAGCTTCTTTGGGTTCAGTTTCCTTAGTCTCACAAAGCAAATCATGTATTCAGGTAAAATCTTTTCCTTCTATCTGGTATACAGCACTCAAAAATATGCTTTTTTTTTTTTTAAATGCTTCCCTGGATCCTAAAGAATATTCATTCACTCAACAGTTACCCTTATCTCCAGTTCTAAAGGCAGAGACCCATTACCTAGAATGGCAGTATCCTTCCATTGCCAGTCAACACCTGATTCAGACTCTCTCCCTGCAACTCCTGAAATAAACACAAACCCAAGCATTCCTACAGTTTACATTTGCCATTCAGGTCAATAAATCCTCCCAGTGGCCACAAAACTTTGGGGCAGTATCTGCTCAATGCCTTTTCTCCTTGGCTTTGATCTAAAAGACAAAATGAAGCCTCTAATTTTCTGGTTTCCTTTTCATATGGAAAATCGTTCAGGATTTCTGAAAGGTTTTCTTGCCCATGTGCTCTGAGCCACTGGAGTACTCCCTACCTTCCTGTACACATGGCCATTTGCTAGAGATGCAGCATGGCAGCCAGCTCCCCCCTCTTCAAACTCCAATGCTAGGTAATTCAGTTTCAGTCAAGGTCATACAAAGCAGACCTTTCATGTTAAAAGGAATGATTCTGCTATCGACACAAGGTTTCCCAGTTCCCTTGCAAAGGATTTATTTCTCCATTCTCTGTACTCATTGACCAGATTCTAAAAGCTTGACACCTACAGAGAGGAAGTGGGTGGCTATTATAGGCACATCCTGTAGGTTGCTCTGAGTACACAGGCCTAGGCTTCCTGTGTCTAACAGGACAGCTGGGACCCAGCTACAAAGTCCATTTATATCTAGCATTCCTCCTCTTCCCTCACAAGTCCTGGGAAGTTACCAGGTTGTCCTTGCACGGGCCCCACTGTGTGAATCAGTGTAATAAATAGGAAACTTTGGCTCTGAGTTCTGATTTTTGTATCACCATTATGCAGCTCAGCACATCTAATACTTCCTTTGGTCATGAACTTATAATAGAAAAAGTAGTAAAGCTCTTCGAATAATCAATCAGTCAATTAATTGATGAACATAAAATAACCTGGACCTGGACTTTAAGCTTCATACCAAGTAACTGCCACTTTCAGAGGCAAAGTTTAGCTCCTAGCCTTTTACTCTGGAATGTATTTAATCACAGAGGAACAAAGGAGACCTATCCTTCCCCAGTCAAAAAAAGAAAAAAAAATGCAAAACTGAACTTTCAGAGAATTAAGCCTCAGAGATCCAATGTGAAACTGGATAGACTACCCCTGTTACTTTTACCAGGAACTCATCAGAAATGCAAATGTCTATGTCAAACCTTCACCTGCACCCACTTAGCTAGCTCTGTGAATAGTCTTCATCTATGCTGTTTGCACTGCTGACCTATCACACAGAATATGAAACAGGTACTTAAAGCAACTACCTGGTAAGCACACTCATCAATGATCTCAACCTGCTTCCAAATGCTGACAGGTACCAGAGTGCTCTATCATGAGTGAAGGATGCTGGGGTACAGAACTAATGACTCACTCTCTGCCCTTGCCTTCTGCTTTCAAAACCTGGAAGCTGATGGCATGCCACCCATCCTTCCGCTGTGCCTCACAGCAGGCTCTCCCCAGCCTTCTTGTCTTTGCTCATACAATTCATCAACAATGGATGGAATATTTCCCTTGGTGATTTCCCCAATCACACTCTTGTTTGCTAGCTAACCCAGGGTATGCTCTTGATTTTAATTTCAGAAACCAGCTACTTCCTGCAAGAAGTCAGAGCTTAGGGGCTATAGGTTCTCATAGCAGTCAGCATATCCACTGTCAGAAACCACACCCTGCCTATGGGCCCTCCAGGTTGCTGTCTTACCCACCCTCTAGCCAGGACTGCTTTGTGTGAGCCTGAGGACTGGTTTATCTCATTCACTGGCCCATGCCCAGCACCTCCAACAATTCCTTATCTAATTGTTCAATCAATCAGTCTTGACTACAAAATAATGAGTGCCCTTTTTACTTTTTACAAAAGCAATGTATAACTACTTTGCTTCATTGTTAACCAACTATTGGACATGAATAAATAGCCATTTACCTGGAAAATAAGTCAATAAACAAAATATCATTTTCTGAGCACTTTCTCAATAGAATTGCTGATCTCAGATGTGAGGGGTTGGGGAGATGAGTGGGATGGGGATGCATGATGTGAAACCCATAATCACAAGTATATGGAGAAAGTTTTGGAAACTTTGCTCTCATGAATAGTTGGCCCCCTCTACACCAGAGCTCCATCTATATTCAAATAGCGGGGAAAGATCAGCATCCCAAGTCAGAGGGGAAAAAAAGACTCAGTCTTAAAATTTCACAGAAACCAAGAGCAAAGAATTCGATCTTTGGAGAACACAAAAGCCCCCACCTTCTTTCACCTTTGCATATACATAAGAATTGAAATTTGTCAACTTGATTGGGGAATAGAGTCCCCAAACTCTTCCCTGAGCCCTCCTTGCTCCAGGAGCAGCAGGTGGCCAGTGTGCCTTCTTTGCAATGCTCATGGGGCTCCAGAATGCCAGCTGATTTCACAAGAAGCTGTGCCTGTCCATGTGGTTTCATTAAGTCACAATGCTGAACTCAAAGCACATTCAAGTTCCAGCCAGTCTGTTTGTAGCCTGATGGATGTCAGCCCTTGCATGCCAACTCTGAGAACACCCAACCCCAGGTGCTGTTGATCCTTAAGAGTGCTGGCATCCTGCTGGCAATCCCAATTTTTCCAAAGGGCAGGCTGAAACCACAGTCACGGGCCTGTCTTCATGAGAGCAAGACCTCATTGGCACCAAGGCCAGGGCAAGTGACCTCTTCAAACATTCTGTCTGGGATTTACAAGAAAACCTTACATAGCCTCATGAGAATCAACTGGGCAAAGATATTATCTCTCTCCTTCATAGTGAAAACTATGCAGATTCAGATGGAGCTAGAGCCCTTACCCATGACCACTGTCACATTCCCTAACTTGTTCCAGAAAGGATTTAAGTCAGCTTACCGAGTGACACGCACAGTGAAATAAAATGCCATCCAATGAATGAGAAAAACAGGAAAGATAAAAATGAAACCAGGTTTGAGATTAATTTTTAAAACCAAAAGCTGTATCCTAAAGTTGGGTACAGTCAATAGAAGTGGGTCACAGACTTGGCCCTTAGTTGTCAGATAAACAATGAAAATAGGAAAAGTGTTGCCTGTGGTTTAAAGTTCCACAAAGTTCTCTCATAAGGGAGAATCTTGGACCCTGTTTGAGAATCTTTACTACTTACTTCACACACAATATCCAATAACATCACTTGCTCAATCTAGCAATAAGACAGATGATAGTACAAAGAGCCGAGGTACCACATAGAAGCTTCCTCCCCAATAAGAGGTCTTTAGGAAAGTAATGATGCTCATGCTACTGTTGAAGAAAACAAAGGATATCAATACCAAAATGGTTAAAATGTAACAAAAATCTGTTTTTTTCACCACACCCAAAATTGTAAGGAAAATAAATCAAGATGTATGATTTCTCTCTTTGGCCTCTGACTTATACAGCCTGATAGGGACAGGTCCAATATCCTTTAAGTTGGGACTTATCTCGTCCATCTTATAGAATTTGTTATCCCTCCTGCACCTTCGCTTCAGTTCAATCCCATCAGCTGAAGTAATTTATGAAGAACACATTGCAGAAATTCTAATCCATTCCAAAGTAATGTCTGTTTTTGTTTTATTTTGTTTTAAGACAAGTATCAGTTTCTGCACAAGATAGGAAGTTCTTCCAGATGGTTCAGAAATGACCGTGTATAATAAAAGAAAAACACTTCTTCAAGTATGCACACCAGAAGGCCCAGGTCATTCAGAAGGCAAGCTCCACACCAAGTGGTTTTATATTTCAGTGAGTGAAATATTAATGATAAACTAGCTTGACAAGCACTCATCTTGTGCCAGGACAGGCGAGGGCCCAATGTACAGAGTGCCAAATGGGACTGTCACCACAAGCCACATGGCAGTGTGATAGATCCTCTCACTGTATCTGCATCCACGTGGGCATCCATCCAACGCTGTTTGAAGTCACCGGCCATTGCATTTACTCATATATAGAGGAACTCAGGGGGTGACTAGCCAGTTTGGTTATAAGAAGAATTTGACACCCTGCCACACCACACTCCCATCATTTTCTTCAAACATCAGCTGTAGCTAATTCCTTTTGGAGGCTTGTCTTCACCACCATGGGGGCTTTGATTGTGTCCTCACCAGCTCTTCTCATGCAGACAGTGCCCACTGATAATCTTATTTGCTTAATTCAAATAATTCAAAGTCAACTGCCTTCATTCCTACCTGTCACATAACCTTGTTTTCCCTATTGTGCTTGTAGGAGCTAAGGATAATCTCATTTCCCATTTTTTAGCTAGGATTTCTTTGAAGAACTTTATGTTTCTTGCTTAGTGCATGGCAGTCAAGCTTACAACAGTAACTGGCACACAGAAGATACTCATCTGAAAGTTGTGGGAGGAAAGCAAAAGAAGTCCTAAGTTCTTCTGGAGCACAAAGCAAAAGTGAGACCTGTGAAAATGGTGTAGTTGGCGAAGGAACCTGGAACATCCCTGGCAACAATCTCCTACAGGGACCGGCAGCAGGTGTCCCTGCCTTCCCAGAATCTCCAGCTCCACAGGAGACTGGAGTCCCTCCTGCTTCTTGGTGCCTCAGGTAACCTACAGTAAAATGAGAAAGTCACTACTTATGCAGGCCTTACTACTATAGATTCACAGGGCTTCCCACCTGCAAATAATGAAAATAAATGAAGTTACACCACACTGCTGCCTGCTTACCAAGAAATAATCAAGCCATTCCCTAAGTAGCCAAGAGAGATGCTACAATATAATTAGTGTTTTGTGTGCCACAACGATGACACACATTCAAATCTGTGTTCAAAAGCCTCTTAATTGCATCCAAAGGTAATTTTCTGAGAAGAAACACGGTAAGGTTCTAGAATGTTTATGCTTATAATAAATTCAAAGCTAAAATTATAAAATCAAATTGAAATTGTACTTAACCTTGGGATGGGAAGGTCAGGTAAAGGATAAACACTCTTGCTTGGCAATGACATTTTCTAGCCAAAGCCTTTGATAACCAGATATGTTAATAATGGGATTTAGAATGGGAGAGTGAAGCCCTGGAGAGTTCCTCCTTCCAGAGGAATAGACATAAGGGCACCATGTTAGACTCCCAGGGAACCAACAGGAAAGATTCTTCCTATGGCCTAAGTGGAGAAGAATGAATGAAAGGCATAAAACACCCCAAGATTTGAAGTAAACATGGGAAAGGGCTCAAAGACATTAACAAAGCAGAAGCAATGTGACTTCATGTGAAGAAAGCCGACAGGAACCAAGGTGGAAGGCCTGCTGGTATACCCAGAGCATGTTTTTGTGCTGGTAAAATAGAGGACTAATTTGAAGTCCTAAACCAACCAAGAAAGGCCATGACAGAAACATCCATGGATGAAAGCATTGCATAAATGCTCATAGGTCAGACTGAATGAGAAAGGAAACAAAGTCCAAGTGACATTAGAGGGAACTGGAAGTTGACTGGATAGTTTTATGTCAACTTGACACAAGCTAGAATAGTTTGAAAGGAGGGAACCTGCATTGAGAAAATGTCTCCATGACATCTGGATATGGAGTATTTTCTTAATGAATGACTGACGGGAAGGACCTAGCCTATTATAGGTGGGGCTGTCCCTGGGCTGGTAGTTCTGAGTTCTGAGAAAGCAGGTTGAACAAGCCATGAGGAACAAGCTAGTAAGCAGCACTCCTCCATGGCCTCTGCATCAGCTGCTGCCTGGAGGATCTCCCTGTTTAAAGTTCCCATCCTGACTTTCTTGATGACAAACAGTGATATGAAAGTGTAAGTCAAATTAACCCTTTCCTCTCAAGTTGCTTTTGTTCACTTTTTTGTTGTTGTTGTTTTTGTTTTTGTTCTTTTGCTTTTTTATCACAGAAACAGAAAGCAAACTAGAATAGAGGCAGAGGTTGGGGAGCATCATGGTCCTTCCAAAGACAGGAAGTATGTGTGATAAATGACCCTGAAGATCAAGGCCTTGAACAAAGGCAACAGAAGTCCCAGCAGAAAGAATGGAGATCCAGAGGGAAGTCATGCTAAGAGAGCAGCCCTTCTAACTGTGGTCCTATGTGAAAAATAAAAGTGTAGAAAATAAAAATCTCAGAGAATCTGGAATCCAGGACTGAGAAAGACAATAGTAATTTAGGTGTGTGTGTGTGTGTGTGTGTGTGAGAGAGAGAGAGAGAGAGAGAGAGAGAGAGAGAGAGAGAGAGAGAGAGAGACAGAGACAGAGACAGAGACAGAGAGAGAAACACCATCAGCAATTCTCAGCCTGAGAGGCAACATTTATAGGGGCCCTGGCTGATATTTGAGAGCTCTACCTCAGCTTAAATCAATGCAACAAACAATCAGAGGGAGATACACCTAACAGACAGAAGCATAGATAAGGGCCAGATTCTGGGTCTGTATTATGTATTTGGTAGTCTAGGCTGGGTGGTGGCGCAGGGGATGGAGGATAGGAATGAATATTTCAGAAAGCCCTAATATCAGAGAAACATTTTGAATTTTTAAGATGGATTTGTAAGACTGAAATTGGTAGTTTGAACAATTGTGTGTCTAGTGCCACCTGGTGTCAACATACCTTACTTAATCCCAGAGTCAGTGTAATAAACTCACTGGGAAAGCTGAGTTAAGGAAAGGAAAGTCAGAAGTATGTAATTTAGCTCAGAACTCCAGCTCCAGTGGCAGCTCTCAACAATCACTGCAAGAGCACCAAAAATGCTCTTCTCTGACATAATGGGAATTGACTTGCTTTTAATTATAGAATACAGTAGGTAGCTTGATAAGATTTTTCACACAAGTATGAAGTCCTTGCTCCTTACATATATACCCCCTTTTGTTTCCAATGAAGAGCTCTTTTCATTTGTTGTGAAAAACAGTATGGGTCATTCAGGCGGTTGCACTTGAAAGGGAGCCACTGGCTACCTCAAGACACCAGTACAGCAATCACACTGTCCTTCACCTTCCATCTTCTCCTGCAATGCCTTGTGCCTTCTATCACGCGGCACCTCACTGTGAAGGGGCATACCTGTGCACATTCTCGTGTTATTCAACTCCTCGCAGTTGTAAAAAGCACTGTATGGAAGGAGAAAGAACATTTCCTAGTCTGGGAATCCCCAGAGGGTTCCCCAACATGAACATGCAAACAAAGCCTGTACATGGGCTTCTCTCAGCTAACCTCCATGTCCTAGAGACCCTACCTATTGTTGTGGGTCCAGTAACTTTCAGAGACTATATTGCTTTGAAGAGACACCATGACCAAGGAGACTTTTTTGTTTGTTTTGCTTTTTGTTGTTTTGGGGTTTTATTTTGGTTTGGTTTTTCTTGTTTGTTTTTTGGTTTTTGTTGTTTGTTTGTGTTTTCTGTTTGTTTTGGGGGGTTGTATTGTTTTTTTTGGGGGGGGGATTTTTTTGGAGACAGGTTTCTCTGTGTAGTACTGGTTGTTTTGGAACTCATCTATCTGCCTCTGACTCCTAAGTGGTATGGTAGGCTTAAAGACCTGCACCACCACTTCCCAGCTACCAAGCCAAAACTCTTATAAAGGAAAACATTTAATGACTTGACAGATTTAGATGACCCCTCCTGGAAGGCATCACCCTACATGTAGAGTGTGGGGGGGGGTGGGATGGGAGGGTGGTCAGGTGGGATGGGAGGGGGATGGAAGGATGGGAGAGAGGGAGAGAGAGAGAGGGAACTGGGATCAATATGTAAAATACGGAAGAAAAAAAAAAAGAAAAGCATTTAATTGGGGCTGGTTTATAATTTCAAAGGTTTAGTCCATTATCATCTTGGCAGCAAGCATGGCAGCATGCAGGCAGACATGGTGCTGGAGAAGGAGCTAAGAGTTCTACCTCTTGATCCATAGGCAGCTAAAGCAACTGTGTGTCACATTGCCTGTTGCTTTAGCAAAGGAGGTAACAAAGCATATCCACACAGTGACCCACTTCCTCAAATAAGGCCACATCTACTCCAACAAAGCCACACCTCCTAACAGTGCGACTATCTATGGAGGCCATTTTTTTTTTCTGGTGTTCCTTTAGCCCATTTCTATTCCTTTATGATACCTGCTGAATCTGAGAAACTTTCTCTCTCAGGTACCCACAGTGGCTATACTAAGTTTGGACCCAGTATGTATAATAGCAACCAAAGAATAAAACACACCAGAACAAAGACAAGGCCAAAATTATCCATACCAACAAGTACTTCAAATAATATAACTCCAGATGCCTAAATCCTGGAATAAAATCACAATATGAACAGCCAAGATAACATGCCTCCTCCAGAAGCCAGAAAGTCTATTGCAATAGGTCCTGAAAAAAAGCAATTTAGCTGATCCCAAGACAAGGACTTCAAAATATCAATTACGAACATGTTCAAGGACCTTTAAGAAGATATGAATAAATTCCTTAATGAAATCTGTGAAAATACAACAAGCATTTGAATGAAATAATGAAAATACTTTAAGACATAAGAGTAGAATTTAACAAAGAAATAGGTTCACCAAACTGAAACAAAATATTTAGGATGTCAAGCAAAAATCTCAGAGATAAGTCTCACCAGCAGGTGAAAAGATATGGAAGACAAGATAGAAGAAATGAATAGGTCAATCAAAAAAAAAAAATGTTAAAGATGAGGAAAAACTGAAACACAACCCTTCCAGAAAATCTAGAACACCATGAAAAGGCCAAACCTACAAATAATAGTTTTAAAGGAAGGAGAAGTTCAAGCCAAAGATACAGAAAGTATTTCTATAAAAATTATAAAAGAAAATGTCTCTAAATATAAAGAAAGAAATACCTATTAAGGTGCATGAAGCATACAAAGCACCAAGTAGAAAAGCCCAGAAAAGAAATTCTCCATGATACGTAGTAATCCTAACACTTAATTTGCAGAACCAAGAGGATATTAAAAGCTACAAGGGGAAAGACCAAATCACATATAAAGTCAGGCCTACGAATAACATCTAAATTCTCAATAGAGACTCCAAAAGCCTGAAGGGCTTGTAAAAATGTTCGACAAGATCTGAGAGACACAGATACAACCCCAGACTACAATACCCAGTAAAACTTTAAATTACAATGAATGAAAAAAGAAAAATATTCTATGATAACAAATATTTAATAAATTTCTGTCCATTAATCAGCTCTGCAGGAGGCACTTGAAGGAAAGCTTCAGTCTGAAGAGACGATTAACTATACTCAAGAAGACATAAGGGATAAATAATCACAAAACAGTTAGTAAAAGGAGATAGATGGTTATACACAAAAACAAAATAATATTAGCAAACACTTAGTAACTCTAAATATTAGTGGCCTCATTCCCCCAATACATAGGCAAAGATTAACAGGTTGATTTAGAAAATAGTATCCATTTTTCTGCTGCATACAAGAAACACACCTCATCATCAAGGATATCTATCACCTCAGAATAAAAAGATAGAAAGGGATATCCCAAGCAAATGGAACCAAGAAAGAAGCAGGAGTAACTATTTTAATACCTGAAAAACTAAACTTCAAAAGGAAACTAATCAGAAGAATTACAGGAGGACACTACATACTAACCAAAAGAAAATCCACCAAGAAAGCATTGTAATTCTAAATATTAATGCCCCAAAACACAGATAGAAAAAAGAAGGAGAAGCACTATTACAGCTATAATCATATATGGATCCTCAATCAGTGATAGTGGATGTTTTCAATACCCCATACTCACCAGTAGGCAGGTTATCTGTACAAAAATCAAACAGATGTTTGATAAATAAATCAAATGGACCTAATGGATATCTAGAGAACACTCCACTCCAAAACTAAAGAATACAGTTTCTTCTCAGGGTTCTTAGGACTTTCTCCAAAATGGACCACATAGTAGGATATGAAGCAAGTCTCAACAGACATAATAAAACTGAAAACACAGACTGAACCCTACATGGATGAAATGTGGATGTCAACAACAATAGAAAAGGCAAAAAGTATACAAATTCATACTCATACAAACTGAACAATTCACTACCAAATGAAATTGTGTGAAGACAGAACAAAAGAAGGATGTTAAAACATTTTTAGAATTGAAAGAAAACAAAACATCATCCCCAAATCCATAAGACACAATGAAGGTGGTTCTAAAGGCAACTCATAGCACTTAAGTGTCTACGTAAAACATCCAGCGTGATCTCATATTAGTAACTTAATGGTACACCTGAAAGCTCCAGAAAAATAGGAATAGTGTCCAAAAGCAGTAGATGGGAAGAAAAATCAAAGATGAAGGCAGGAGAAGCAAATTAATAACAATAGAGATTAAAAGAGAGATACTACAACAGATACTGAGGAAATCCAGAGATTCGTACCAACATACTTTTAAAATCTCTTTCTACCAAACTGGAAAACCTAAAAGAAATGGAGGAGTTTGTTGATACATATGACCTACCAAAATCAAATTAAGATGAAATAAATAATTAAACAGTGTGGGTGCCCATAAAGATGGGTGCATTCTATCTTGGCACAAGGACAGAGAGTTCAAAACTGTCCTCAAGCATAAAACTTATATAGTTGATAAAACTTTTATCCAGTAGCAAGATACAAAATTAATACACAAAAATCAATAGCCTCCCTATATACAAATGACAGTGACAATGAAATTGCAAAAGTAGTACCTTTAAGAATAGCCTTTAAAAAGCATGCTTTAGCCAAGCAAGTGAAAGAATGAGTAAACAAATTAAATAAATAAAACTTTAAGACATTGAAGAAAAAAGTTAAGACAATCCCAAGATGGAAATGCTCAAAGATCAGTAGGATGAATATTTTGAAAATGGCCATTCTACCAAAGTAATCAAAATTCCAACAGATTTTCACACAAATTTCAATGCCCCACTTCAAATGGAAACACACAAGCACACAAAGAGACAGATAGAAGAGAGAGGGATAGAAGAGAGACAAAGACAGGGAGAGATAAAACAACGAGAAAAAAACTGTTGAAAGTATCACTAGCCCAGATTTCAAGAGGTATTACAGAGCTATAGTATGAATATAGCATGATATCAGCATAAAAGCAGCCAATCAATAAAAACAAATTGAAGTACACACCCAAGGTTTGACAAGGCAGTACCTTCAATAATAGTGTGGCTTAAACTGTAGATCTGTTTGCAGAAGAATGAAAATATAGTCATATTATCAATGAAAATATAGTCATATGTATCATGCCACATAATAATCACCTCCAGATGGATTAAAGACCTGAACATAAAACCCAGATACCCTGAATCTGATAGAAAAAGCATGGAATAGGCTTGAAATCATTGGTACAGGAAAGGACTTTCTGAACAGGTATGGGCATTAAGATCAACAATAAATGAAACCTCTTGGAAAGCTTCTGCATGGCAAAGAATATCATCATTACAGTAAAGTATGAGCCTACAGAATGGGAAATCCATTTATCAATTATACATCTAATAGTGGGTTAGTATCTAGAAGATATGATGCACTAAAAAGAAACTGAAGATTAAGAAAACAAATAATTCAAATTAAAATGGGGTACAGAGCAAAACAGAGAATTCTCAAAAGACTAAACACAAATGACTTACAAAAATCACTTACAAGAAATGTTCAACATCCTTAGCCACCAGGGAAATGCAAATTAAAATACTTAGAGATTTCAACTTACCCTAGCCAGAATGGCACATTCTGATCAGGATGCAGGGAAAGTGGTACACTTACTCATTCTTGACAGGAGTACAAACCAGTATAGCCACTATGGAAATTAGTGTGTGGTTCCTCAGAAAACTGGACAGCAGTTACTTCAATATCTAGCCAGACCACTCTTGGCCAAATACCCAGTGGACTCTACATGCTACTATAGAGACACTTGCTCATCCGTGTTTGTTGCTGCCTTATTCATAACAGTCAGAAACTTGCAACAGTCCATCACCTGATGAGTGGATGGATGGATGGATGAATAATGAAAATGTGGTACATTTACACAATAGAATACAACTCAGCAGTGAAGAAAACTGAAATTCACTGATAAATGGATGGAGTTAGAAACAGTCATCTTGAATAAGGTAATTTAGACCCCCAATGACAAATATGCAATGTGCTCTCTTATATGTGGATGCTAGCTTTTAGTTTTTGATATGTGTGCTACCATCAAAGTAATCAGAGGTTGATTACATAGTAAAGGACTAGGAGGAAGAAAGGTATCTACCAACAGGAAATAGAATATGATGTTACGGAAAGATAAAGAGTAACAGGAATCAGAGGATTAAAGGAATCAGAGGGTAAAGTAGGGAATATGTGTAGGGGAATCAAACACTTAAGGCCTCTAGAAAAACTATGGAAACCTACTAGTGTAGAAGCTTCCTAAACTACATATATATATATATATATATATATATATATATATATATATATATATATAAAATCTAATACTACCAAGTAAAACTTCCAGTGCCAGGAATGCTTTACATATTGTTGAGTCATTGGCCAAAGGGGTCAAACATTTTAGGCTGCTTGCCTAGGCTATTGGTTGTTCTTCACACCTAATGGTAAGGCCCTCAGTTCTGTGTAAAACACTTACCTATGCAATTGCACATGGGTAAGTCCATCTGGTGTCCAACTAGTAGCTTCACCCAACTAACTACCATACATGGGGCTGGAAAAAATTCTGTATACTACTAGAGGAGAAAGGCAATCATCCATATTACCCAGCTACAAACAACATAACCTACAACAGCAACTTATATCTGACTCTGATGAAATGCCAAAGAATCTGAGACTAGAAAGGTCATGGGCCTACTATTCTTCACTTAAAGGAGCACAGCAACAAAATGACTCCTGATGTCATACTGCTCTGTGGTGGTTTGAATGAGAATGGCCTCCATAGACTCATATTTGCAAGCTTAGTTCACAGTTAATGAACTTTTTGGGAAGTAGTAGAATTAGGAAATGTGGCCTTGTTGGAAAAAAATATATATTACTAGGGATAGACTTTGAAAATTTAAAAAGCCCATACAAGATCCAGTGTCACTTTCTACCTGCCACCTGAGGATCAGGATGTAGCTCTCAGCTACTGCTCCAGCGTCATGCCTATCTTCATGTTATCATGGCCTCCACCATAATGATAATGGATAAACCCTCTAAAACTGTAAGCAAGCTCCCAATTAAATGCTTTATTTTATGAGTTGACTTGGTCATGATGTCTCTTCACAGCAATAGAAGAGTGACAAGGACATCCTGTGCCCATGATCAGTGCCTCACTCAGCTCTTATCAGGGAAGTGTCTTCTTGTAATAGTTGGAAATTAACAGAGACCCACAAGAGGACAATATACAAAGAGTGAGAGACTTTGAAAATTCAGTACCAAATGGGATGACTTCATCAATCCCACCCTAACCTCAATAATCAGGGATCTGTGCAAAAGAAGAGGTAAAAAGATAGTTAAAGGCCAATGACTAGTTCCCGGGAGGCAAGGTCTTCAAGACACAATAGGACTGAGGCACACATGAACTCAGAGATTGTGGCAGCATGCACAAAACCTGAATAAGTTCAAGCCAGACAAAATTCTAGCACTGAAAAGTGGAAGTAGATACAGATTCCCACCCACAATCAGTTAGCTATTTGTAAATGATACCTTCTGGGGAAGGAAATATCTGTTATCCTCAATGGAGTGTCATTGGGTATATCAACCACACTCCAGAGAGGGTCATGCACCCAGGAGTCATTGGCCAACACAGAAAACACCATTGTTTTAGTTGAGTGTGTTTGACATTTTAAAAATCTATTTTTTGCTTATTTTGAGAAAGAAAGCATAAAGTTGGATGGGTATGGGGGTGAAAATGATCTGGGAAGAGTGTGGGGAAAGAAACGTGATGAAATATATTCTATTTTGTAAAGGCTTGTGCCCTTGGAACCATGTCCCAATAAGGATAATGCAGGTAAGCCGTGGCCTCTAAATGTCTGGGTTCCACTGTACTTCACCTCAAAATCTTGACATCTCTATACTGCTGGAATGTGATGTACCCTGACTTCAGAATCCTGTACACAACACTAGATGGTGTTGTCTTTCCTCAGATTTGCCCATACTGTGTGGCAACTTATGTCCTGACCTCTGCCCCAAGGTTGCTTCAGCTGGGTCTCTCTGGAGAGGAGCTGACACTGGCTGCTGATTCATGAAGAGCAGCTGTGAGAAACAGAGGTGCCTATGCCTCTTGGGCTTCTCAGTTGGCAACTGGGGCCCAAAGGGAAGCAGCATGTGACTGTGGGATATATGAAGGGACAAGACACAAGCTAGCTGCCTCACCACTTTCCACAGACAGGCCTATGTGTGAAGCCAAATACAATACAGATTAGCTGTCACCTCACTGAACTCTACAAGCCCTCAAACTACAAGAATGGTTCAAATCACCCTAGTAAAGAATAATGCAAAACATTATTACATGTGATTATTATTTAAGAAAAATACAAGTAGGAAAGTTAAAACTTAAGACACATGTCCACACTCTCAGAATTTTTACATAATTTGATACTAATCATTTTGTGCCCAAACATATTCTACTGGCTATTTAAAGAAATCTTCTGTGATTACAAGGGATTTGATCATATCTCAAAATTCTACATCAAACTGTCCCAGAAGACAAACTGATGTGTGAATAAAAACAAAAATTAGCAAAATCTTAAGTTTCCTAAAGGATGAAAAGTAATCAAGCATTGAGTGATACGTATTTATCTTTTATTCTTCTATAAAGTGTTAATTTTTAAATGTTTGGACAATGGACAATTTATTAGCAATGATACTGAATTAGGTAAAAGACCAAAATGAAATAGTTTATAAATCCTATTTTCAAAAGTAACTAATTCAGAGAAATAAAATTTATTTTGATCTTATAGAAAAAAGTTACCACATATAGAATTGCTTTGGGAAAAGTGTCATGAACTTAGGGACACACAAAAAAGGAAACACTGTGAGAAATACATGTCACCTTGTCACAAACACACAGACTTCTGTGTGTGCATGCCCATGCACATGTATGTACCTATGAGTGTGCCTGGTGTGTGTGTGTGTGTGTGTGTGTGTGTGTGTGTGTGTGTGTGTGTGTGTAAGAAGGACAGAAACAAAACTGTCTTCTTCATCAATAAAGGATAGATACTTCTTTGAAGGATGAAAAAATAAAACTACAACATAATTTATGCCAGTGGTATCTCTGATATCAAGGCAACAGTCCCTCATCCTATAAGAACTCAATAAATATATCACAGCCATGATTCTGAGTACCTACTAGGGAAGATTGCAGAAATTCCATCTATGCTTTCACAGACACTAGGCAACCGCGGCAGCCATGGAAGGCTAGCTGATTGCTGCTTTTATCTCCCTTCTACAACAAAAGTCACTGAACAACAATGGGCCACTGGGTCATGTGGTCTTGACTACCACTTCCTTTAATGTCATGAAAGAGAAACAATTTATTTTCAAATGGTTCATTTTCAAATTATCCAAGGTTTTGCCAGCAAGAACCTAAATAGTCCTGTCTCTGTGATGAGATCAGAGATTGCCAGCAATTACAGAGTTAAAGAACTGACTGGGCTCAGGAAGGTCCCCATGGAAAATCAGAAACATAGGATGGGGACACATGTCTGCCACATGCCTCACCATACTGCCGCGTGGCTTCACTCCTCAGAACAATAGTCTTGCCAGTGCTAGATGAGGCATGTGGAGCTCTGTTGGCTTCCCAGTGGTTACATCTGGAAAGTGACAGCCTTCTGACTGGCCCCAGCTTGTTGTCACCGAGTAGCTAATGCTCAGTCCCCTGCTTCAGAAAGTGTCCTCTCCCCCCACCCCAAACCCTGCAATTGGGCACCTCTAGAGCACTGTGGAACGATTACCTGTCTGCTTGGGGCTTCATTTCTGTTCTTCTTCAAAAAGAGTAGGAAAACTCAGGATCTCCCCAATACTTCTCCTCTCTCTTCAGTGTGAGAGAGGACACAACCTCCTGCTGTGGAGTCAGAGTGGTGTCAGGGAATGTGGCTGGCAGGACTGTCTAGATTTCTCCCCCAACATGTTTCTGTCATTTCCAGAGAAGAGAAGAAGACAGACCCAAGACCACTCTATACCATACCATGCCATTGACAGTTGAACTCAAGCCAATCCCCTACCACACCCCACCTTATTCTGCATGTTCAAAGGACTCAAGAGCATGCCTGACTTTGCTCTGACTCACCACATCAAGCCTGACACAAACACTATGTACCGTGCTGCTATAACTGCTGCAGACCCTTTTAAAGGACAGAAGGGGGCAGCCACCTGATTATTGAAGGAGTCAATTCCTTCTGGTTTTGTGCATTGAACTGGTTCTTGGGACATGTGCCAAAGCCAAGTTATTCTCCTGCCGAACTCAAAGAAGTTAGCACTAATTAAATCTGCAGAGGCAAAAGACATGGCAATTTTGGGAGGAAAAAAATCTCCACATCCCTGCTCTCTGGTTTTTGTTTTCAGTGAAATCCTTTGAAGAGATGGGCAGATGAAGGCAAAGAATGGTACAGCCAGTCCATACTATTTTCAGCAAAGAGTACAATCTATGCCTTCAACTAGAGTGGGAGCGCTTCCAAAGGAGGCTCTTTTCATGTCTGTCTTCTAATTGATAGTAGAGGAAATGGCAGCAGTCAACAGGTCCATCACCTCCAGCTCTTTGGTTCCAAACCTCAATAAATATGAATAGGAGTTCTTATTGTCCCAACTCCACAGATAGATGAAGCAAGGCTTGTAGAGGAAGGTTAGACAGCCTGGCAGTCCTTAAAGCTGGGAGTCCACAATAAAGATCAGCGTAATTACTATGTTCTCCTAAATCCCACAAGACAAGATTCCAAATAAAGTCTGGGTCATCCAGGTGGTGAACTCATCCACAATCTCCAATTAGGACTCAGTAGAAAAGGAGTGGAGCCAATCTCGGGGGCAGAACAAGGGGGAAACATAAGGGAATTCAGAGGATTCAAATTATAACAGGAGAATGGCTGAAAGAGCTGAATATATGACTAAAGCCAAATGGTTTGGCAGATACAGCCATGCTTGGGGATCTGTGATGACAGGGACAGTCTTTTTCCATCCTACTTTGAGCTGTCTTTATAGAACTTTATCTTTTATGTCCAAAGATCAAATTAAAATAAAAAGATCACATTTAATGAGAGCTAAGGGAAATAAAGTGGTGGCAATTAAAGAGTAAAAATAACCCCTCTGTGGTTGCAGACCACAGGAGTTCACTAGTTTTAAGAGCCACAGGCAAATCACTTAAACAAGGCCTTTTGGGCTGCATTCCTCTCATGTTTCCTCCCACACCCACGGCGGTTAAAGTTATAGGCAGCCTTGGCTCTTGAACTCCTGGAATTGTGTAGTAACCAGGAGTGCAACAGGCCAAACTCATCAACTTACAAACCCAACATTGTTACAAGGAAGTCAAAGGCAAGACCCTCTGTAGTGCATCTCTGGGTGTGACCCAGAGTTAACATGGTAGAAAAGACAGAATCCCTCATCTTAATGAGATCCTTTCCTTTCTCCCACCTCAAACCTATTTTCTCCTGTCCTCTGACTCGGGACATGCAGTGTCATAGTTGATCTATGTCCAGGGAATTTTCACTCAGCTCCTCAGTTTTCCATGGCAGATTGGATCTGGACTAGACCACGAAGTACATGTGAACTGTTTCTCAGACCTAGGATAATCCTGTTCCCTCAAACATAAAACAAAAGCCAGGTTGATGTGAGATTCCATTTCAGTTAGTGCCTGTCCCCAACAGGCATGCTGTCAGGCAGTCGTCAATCTTCAGATGAGGCTAATTACAGAAAAACTTCTATAACTCAGAGACAGCATTCTAGAATACCTGTAGACACACAAACAAAATTGCCCAGAGAAGACAAGCCTGGAAAACTTCATAAAAAATGACCAATTCTGGACAAGATGAGTTACTGAGCAAAAAGAGGTAGGGGGCTGGAGAGATGGCTCGGATATTAAGAGCACTGGTTACTCTTCCAAAGAGTGTGCTTTCAATTCCCAGCAACCACATGGTGGTTCGCAACAATCTGTAATGAGATCTGGCACCCTCTTCTGGCCTGTAGGCATACATGCAGGCAGAACACTGTATATATAATAAAAAGAAGAAGGAGAAGGAGAAGAAGGAGAAGAAGGAGAAGGAGGAGGAGGAGGAGGAGGAGGAGAAGAAGAAGAAGAAGAAGAAGAAGAAGAGGGGATAATGATGATTACCCTACAATTCTACAATTTAAAGCATTACACTACAGCCAATAGAGGACTAATAGCCAAAATACATAAATAACCTAAATATCAACAAACCAAACAATCTAACAAAAACAAAACAAACAAACAAACAAAAAAGAGGGGGGAGGGTTATAGACCAAAACATAGAATTACCAATAGAACAATCTCAAATAGATGAGAAGCATTTAAATGTTCACTATCCTTAGCCATCATGTAAATGCAAATCAAAACCACTTTGAGATTTCATTTTCTATTTGTCAGAATGACTAAGATCAGTAACACAAGTGACAACTCATACTGGCCAGGATATGGAGCAAGGGGAACATCCTCCATTGCTGGTGGGATTGCAAATCTGTACAGCCACTGTGGAAATCAATAGGGCAGTCCCTCAGAAAATAGGAATTCAATCTACCTAATGACCCAGCTGTACCACTCTTGGATATATATATATCCCAACGACACTCCATCCTACAACAAGGACACTTGCTCAACTATGTTCATAGTGGCTTTTTTGTAATAGCTAGAAACTGGAAGAAAACTAGATGTTCCTTAACTGAAGAAACATGGTACATTTACATGAAGGAATATTACTCAGTTTAAAAACTGACATCATGAAACTTGTAGGCAAATGGATGGAACTAGAAAAAAAATCATCCTGAGTGAGGCAACCCAGCCCCAAAAAGACAAACATGATATATGCTCCCTTTTAAGTGGATATTAGCTGTTAAAGGATAACCATGCTACAATCCATAGACCCAGAGAGGCTAAGTAACAAAGAGACTTTGGAAGGATACATGGACCTTCCTGGGAAGGAGCCTGGAAGCAGGTGGGGATGAGAACTGGAGGGATCATGTATAGGAGGAAGTGATAGAGGGAGAAAGTATGGGGAGAGACAACTGGAATGGAGGGGGTGGGGAACCTAGTGCTGTGGAAACTTCCTGGAATCTAGAAGGGTGACCCTAGCAAGGACTCCTAGTAGTGGAGGATATGGAGCCTAAACTGACCATTTCCTGTAACCAAGCAAGGCTTCCAGAGGTGGGACTGGTATACCAATCCAGTCACATATCTTAGACCTACAACCTGTCCTGTCTGTGGGATGTGCTGGGGCAATGATGGCCTAGAGCTTGTAAACAAAAAATGATTGGTCTAATTTGAGGCTCAAGCCAAAAGAGGGGCCCCATACCCAACACTGCCTGGAAGGGCAGGAACCATAAGCTGGATAGCCCAGAGACCTAGGGTAGACCAACATAACTGCTCTCCCCAAAACAGTTAAATGATTCCTAATTACTCTGCTATACTCATAGATCAGTGCCTGGCCTAATTGTTATCAGAGAGGCTTCCTCCAGCAGCTAATGGAAACAGATGCAGAGGAACTAAACATTTACCCACATTAGGCAGCAGCAGGAGTCTGCAGAAGAGGGGGAAGAGGGATTGTAGGAGTCAATGTGTAGAGGACACCACAAAAACACAGCCCACAGAATCAATTGAACATAGCTTGTAGGAGGTCACAGAGACTGAAGCAACAATCATGGAGCTGCTTGAGTCTGCCCTAGGTCCTCTGCACATACGGTGTGGTGTGGTTGTTAGCTTGGAACTCCTATGTGAATGAGGTGTCTCTGACTGCTTTTGCCTGTTCTTGGGACCTTTTTCTTACTGCTGGGTTTCCTCATCGAGCCTTGATATGAGGGTTTTTGTTTTTTTACCTAGTCTTACTGCATCTTGTTATGACATATGAGGTTGATATCCCTGGGAGGTCTACTCTTTTCTGAAGGGAAACAGGAAAGCAGTGGATCTGGGGGAGAGGAGAGGTGGGAATAATGGAAGGAGCAGAGGGAGGGAAAACTTCAGTCAAGAAGCATTGTATGAGAGAAGAATAAATAAAAGAAAAACAAAAAGACATGATTCCCTTGGTTCCAAGGTCAAGCATGCTCTCAGTTTATGATCCAAACCTGTCCATCAGCACATTGGACTTACCTGTAGAACGTGGTATAGTCCACTGTTGAGTGGCAGGTCTGAAACTCCCAGGACTTGAGTTTCTGGCATTCTCGATGGGCTCGCAGCTTCACCTTCACTGTGCCTTGACATAGCTCAGGCACTGGTTTTCTCTGTGGTCTGTTACAGAATCCATTGGACTCCACCCTCCATGACTCAGCAAAGTCATCCACATCAAACTTGAAGTTTCCATCGCCACCAATCAAGTCATCACGTTTATGACCATTGTAGTTGCCACAAAGACCACAGAGCTTGCCCTTGAGATGAGGGGCAGCCATGACCTCCACAAAACTGTCTCCATCCCAGGATATCTCCAAACCTAGAGGACAAGAAGACAGGAGGGTCACCCACCCTGGAACATCCCTATAATTCCCAAATGTGTGCATCTTTATCCAGTTCATATGCAATCAGCCTTCAGGGAGCAACCCTAGCTATTATCCAGACCTTAATTGCATTTTAATCTCACCACATTCAGTCTTACATAAATGAAAGAAATTATTCCATTTAAGGAGCTCAGGATTTATCAACTGTATAAAGGTTCCCTTTGTAATATCTTCTGTACTTGGAGTCTACCTTCATGGAAAGTTACTGTCACCATAGTAATCTAGAGTATATTAATTTTAAATTTTCCTAAAATAGTTGTGTTTTTTTCAAATTCTATCTTTGCTTCTGTGAAGATGACTATAATATGGAAATGCAAAGAATAAGCATTGTACCCCTAATATGTTTTTCATCTCTTTATCCAAATACTCTATATAATTATTTTTTTAACTACTAAAGGAAATTTTCTGAACTGTCTGCTATAATGAGTGTCTATATATTCTTCAGAAGATGACACTAGAATCCATGAAAACGGTCACTCCCTGCCATTTGTAGTGACTCCCTAGACAGAGACCACTGACAGACATTTTCTAGAGGGGAATGCTTAAGAGCCCATCCTTGGGATGCACACAAGCTTCAATATCTTAGAATGTACTGGAGAATACTAGGGCATGAGAAAAATTTCCTCTTGTGTATCTACCATCAGACCATCACTTCTTTCCTTGTTCACAAAAATAAATAAATAAATAGATAGATAGATAGATAGATAAATAAATAAATAATCTACAGTCTTTGCTCCAGAGCAGAGAATACCCTTCTTGTTTTGTTGAACTGTTTGAAGTCTTGTATGAAAATATGGAATTTTGAGGAATATCTCTAGGCAATGACACCTCTGAGTGATGAACTTTGTGGCTATGAACTTCAGGCTATATTATATCGGCATGGTAGAGATAAGTCTGATTAGACAGTGAAGAAGAAACCTCCTCCAATCCATCTGATATTGTATGTGAAGATATTACCCTCAAGAGGAAGAAGTCCATGTTGAACGCCTTGAAGGTTCAGCAGAAAGGAATGACTTTTTCTGCTTTATCCTTTTAAGTGCACATTGCCAGCGTTTCACCTCACTAATCTCTGGCAGGGCCTGAGCCCCTGAGATGACTGCTGAAGGAACCTCATAGCGTGGACTCAAGAGAGCCCCAACAACACATTTATGTGGACGTCTGTTCTGGGCATCTTCATTACTGATGCTGTCTGTTACAAGCAGCAATCTGAGGGCAAGCCTTCTGAAAGGAGAGTCCCTGCTCCCTCCTGATTCTCTCCTGCATAGGCTCTTGGGCTCCTAATAAAAATCATCTTTCATTGTGTGCTGCTTGTGCTGAGCCTCTGGAAAGAGGAAACGTGACTTTCCTCTGAAATCCATCATCTTTGTTCCTGAATTACCAACCAACTAGGCAGAGGAGCAAATGCTCAGAGTTTGGAGATGAGATGAGGATGGCTCTGAGGGAGGGAGGGAGGGAGGGAGGGAGGGAGGGAGGGAGGGAGGGAGGGAGGGAGGGAGGGAGGGAGGGAGGGAGGGAGGGAAGGAGGGAGGGACAGAGGAAGAAAAAGGAAGAAAGTTAGCTAGGTAGATAGTGTGAAAGAGAATTGGTCTTGTTGGGATAAGAAATTTCCAAAAGGCAATGTCTTCAGGACAAGGAGACATGAGAAAGACACAAAGAGAATAGATTCTAAACCAGAAATTCCTAGGTTTGAACATGTCCACAGCAGGAGAAAGTCTAGCCAAATGGCTTTCCCATGAGAAAGCCACACAGATGCCACAAGGTATAGTTACTTTTTGGAGAGCTATTGGTAAAATAAACCAGTGGTCCAAAACTGAGGCTCTTGAGGAAAAACCAAAACAAACAAACAAACAAGAAAAACTTTGGAAACCACTCTGCACTAAGTGGAAGTAATAGAACATTTTCAATCCAAGACAAATGGAAAAGCAATTTAACAAAGAGATCTGGAAAAGGAAGAATAGAGGACAGCCACAGGAAAGGTGTCTCAGAAGAAATTCGGTGAAGAGGGGCAGTGACAGCCCCAAGTAGAAGAGAAGAGAGAGAGAACTGGAGTACCCGAGTAGGAGAGAAAAGAGATAAACTGGAGTACCCACACAGCACCTTGCATGTGGCCCTGCGTGAGATGTGGTGTCAGCCATGAGCGCCATAGCTTTTATATAACACCATGTCCATTTCTGTATAGTCCACCATCTGAGTACCTGGATCCCGGCATAAATGAAGGACTCAACCCTGTGGTGCTAATGCACTGACTCTGTAAAGCCAGCTAAATTCCGAGTTTCACGCTGGTTAATAACTGTTTTTGAAAGGAGGCAAACAAGTATAAAATGATTTGAAGTATGCTCTCCAAGGTGCAGAAGAAACCTGACCTCACAAGCCTGCAGCCGGGCAGTTCCTAAGTAAGAAAAATGAGGGGAGAAAATCAGTTCCGTCCCAAGTCCAACTTTTAGAGCACAATTCCAAAGATTTTCCATGTTGCAAAATTTTCCAAACTGCAAATCTCTTTCCTAGGCAGCAGGCAAACACTGCTATTCCAAGTACGACAAATAGTGAGGAATTTACACCCAAGGGGTCCACTGTCATCACAGACAATGATAAAATAACTCTGAACCTTTGGGCAACTTAGTCCTGGGAATTCAGTGGTGGAGAACAAGCACATCACTGTGTTCCCTGTCTGCAGGGTCTAGTGGTCTGCACACGCCTGGAGACATGTAGAATCACTGTGCCTTGAGTAAACTCTGCTCAAAACCCATGACATCTCATTCATAAAACAGGGTCCCCAAAGTGTCCATCTTTCTTTGTTACTAGCACACTGAGATTATCGCCGACCAGTGCCAAGCTTCATACAGGGGCAGTGAAATGAATTTTCTCCTGCAGATGTCTTTGTCTATTGTGCTATAATTTCTGCCTGTGTCTGTGTGAATTCTTTAACCCTTTATGAGAGAGAGATTTATCTATGATAGACCAAACGCTAATAAGCTGCAATCGAAGCAGTGGCTCTTCTAGACAGGCCTTTCAGTGGACATCTCAAGAGAGCAGAACTGAACTTCATGACAGCACTCAAAGGGCAGGTGCTGGCCCTTTCTGCAGCTGGCATGACTTTCCCAGTTCTCTGCGTGAGAAATTGGGTAGAAATAGCTATCTGTCCGTCCATCTGTCTGTCTGTCAGCCTGTGAGCCAGCTAAAACTGAAGCACATGTACCAGCTGGGCTTGAGCAGCAGTCACATTCCTTGCAGTTTCCCCTGCTCACCAGTGAGTTTCCCAACCTGCTTTTTCTATTGTTTTGGTTTCTGCTTACTGATATTTTCACTATAGTCTACTGAAAGAGAGAAGGAGTTGTAAAGTCTGTATATATTCCAGAGAGAAACAAAACTAGATATTTTTTCTGTTTGGGTTTAATACCAGGATATATTCTAAGTTCAACGAGTGGACGGCTGAACAAAAATATAATGAAAAGCATGTCCCTTGTGTCCGGGCACTTTCAGGTAGACCTTACATAACTCAGGCAGAGCTGATGAAGTAAACTGACCACAGGGGAAAGAAGTTTACATTTAAACTATTGGCTAAGAACTCAGTTGGGACGGGATGTGTGGTGAAGGTGAGCGATGCTGCTGAGACCAGTCATTCGCAGGTAGGTGGTAGCGCCTGATTCTGCCATGCTGCTAGCACCTAGGCAGCTCAGCCAGATTCACTAAGCCACTAAGACAAAAGTAGCGCCCCCCCTTTCTCTTCCTGCCCTGTCCTCCAGCTGCAGGCCTGAGGGTAAGCTGCTGTTCTGAAGACAGCACCCTTTGATCACTCTTGCTTATGAAAGAAAACAAAACTCAGAGGAAGACAACACTCAAAGGCAATGCCATGTAATTTGAAATAGGCAATCAATAGGTGGTAACAGGAAAATATCCCGAAGGGATATTTCAAACTGAGGTGGCTAGACCAGAAAGGAAGCACTATTGCCTGGACAACCAGTAGTTTCAGTCAAAGCAAAGAGCAAAAGCAGGTTCAATGCTCAGGAAAACAAGCTCCTCTCCAAGAAGCAGGCTGCTGGGGTGGTGCACAGCAGACACTCATTCAGCCAGCTGTTAGGGGTGCCACACAAATGACTTACATCATGGAAAGGAGATGGAAAAATGAAAGCAATTGGAAGATTGAGCTCAAGGTCCAGCGTAGTAAAATTCACTAATCTGATTATGGTATTTACGAGCTATCATTATATTCTTAGCAGCCCATCCATCCTTTTGCTCATTTTTACAGCATGGAATCGTACAAAGAACATATTTATTCCATAAGGTTTTGCCAGCTGTACACGGAACAGTGTTGAACCTCCTAGGCGGTTAGTAATCTTCCAGTACTTCTTTGAGAGCTGGGCCATGACTGACTAATAATTTCCATATCAGTACGATACATTGTGTCTCACTGGCTTGCAAACAGATAGGCAGGATGCTTCTAATTACTTCTGTGTAATAACAGCCTATTTTGGACATACTTTACAGGGAACCAGGATGTTGGCTCCTTTAAAGGAAGGAGCTGTGGTCTAAATGTTAGAGTGCTGTGACATTTGGATATAAGAACTGCCTAGATTTTTTGAGTAGGCTGAAACACCTTAGTTGAATGAATAGAGAATTTCACACTTGAGAGGAAAAGGTATATCTTCTTTGCTGAATGCCCCTATACATTAACACTTGTACTATCTCACTGAAATGATGTCTTGGTACCTAAAAGCTCCCAGCCTCCACATTGGCATCTTTCCCTGCTTAGGTAAACTGGCATTCTACGGGGTTAAGCCAATTTATCAAACCAAATATTGGCTTGAATTATAACAATTTCCAGGGTTCTGAAGCAATAGCAACAACAGCAAAACCACTAAATAATCTAGAACTCAGTTGATGCCTTTCCATTATTAAATTCTCAACAGTTAGAATGCAAAAATAAAATTTAAAAAGGTGCACAGATTCTTTAAAGTATCATGCTTTAAAGACCCTGCAATGCAATACCCATTGTCATGCATTAACCAGAAGTGGTGTGCCAGGAACCACACCAATGAGACAGTAGTGCACACGAGCTAAGCTGGTAGTCTGAGGATGATAAAAACAAACTAGACCCTGCTTCCAAAATGTTTTTTCTGGGATAGCACCTAGTGTGCCAGGGTTTGACTGTGTAGACCACTGGCAGCTGAGAACAGCCTGATCATGGAGTGGAAATGCTTGGTAGAGTGGGCCTAAGGCTACTGCAGAGAGAAGACCTCAGCCATCATCTCTATACATCCAAGGTCCAACTGGAAGATACACTTTCAAAGCCAGCCTGGAAATGTCCTGTTGCAGAAATAATGTCCCTGGCTATCAGCCAGGGGAACATCCTCTCTTGGTGTTAGCGCACATAGACCTTCGGAGCATGTGTGGCTCCTTGGCTCTTGTCAGTATACTCGCATCTGCATGCTGATGCAAGGTTGCTGGTGTTTCCCAGCATAAGATGACCAAAGGAAATCAGGCTTGCCTGAGATTAAGACTGTCTGTCTTCAGTTTTCTGGTTTTTTTGGTTTTTTTTGGTTTTGGGTGTGTGTGTGTGTGTGTGTGTCAGGAACTGAAGCTGGGCCTCACATAGGCTAGGAAAGCATGCACCATAAAACTGTGTCTCTCCTTTAACTTTTTTCTTGGCTTTATAATTCTCACCCCCTCCCTGCCACCTGCCCCATTTGAACAGCAACTGGGACTAAAACAATTTACTTCTGAGAAACCTCCCACCCCCTAGTTGGGCAATTACCAAGGAAACCCTCACTACAGATGTAAAACTGCACATGGCTGTCTGATCTAAGAGACACTTGACAGTTCCAAGCTGGACATCAGTGCCCTAAAATAGTAACAAAGCTGGAGAGGTTATTTGCAGGGTACCACTGTTATTTTTAGAATGTGAGTGGAAAGGTTCTGGATGTCCAAAAATCACCAAGACTGGTGTGGCTGGTGTCCAGGTGCAAGGTCTGCATGGTACAAATGCCCGTGGTTATTTCATAGCCTCTTCAGGATGTGCCTCTCCCCGAGATGGGCAGGAGAGAAGCCTTCCCCATCCCTTCCCAATGCAGGAAGGAGGCACACTCCATGAAGCTGCTGCTGCTGGCATGGTGAGCAGAATAAAGGTCAGAGGGAGCCCACAGAAGAAGCCCACCTGCTCTGGTAGTCACTTTCAAGAGGTAGCCGTCCAGGTCAATGTGGAAATGGGGTGTGTGGCAGGGCAGGGCAATGCGGGAGCCATTCCAGCGCACAGTGAGGTGCTGTTGCAGGCTGACCGTACTGTCACCCAGCACCAGCTCCACAGACTTGGTCCAGGAGAAGGAACGGGTCCGGCGTGCATCATTCTTCACCAGCACCTGAAAGGGTGAGGCCGGGGAGGAGCAGTCTTTTGTCAAAACATACTGGCATGTCCCCTGAAAGTTAAATGTCCGTCCATCAAAAGTGTTGTAGTGTGGATCTCCGAATACTGTGCAAACGCCAGGCTCTGTGAATGAGAGAGGGAGACCAAAGTAGGGTCACTACCAAGACAGTGGTACAGAGAAATCAGAAATTCCTAGAGAGCATCTACCAGTTAAGAAGCTTGGGAGGGATTCATTAAAGTAACCAAGGTTTGAAATGGACTAAGTGGTATGAAAAGTTTTGCTTGTTTTTCTTACAATTCCTTTAGTGTGTTCATATTTAGAGATGATTTCTAATACATCGGAATTCTGAGAACATCTCTATGCTGTAGCCTGGCATTCTTCTTTGAATAAAGGAATTACATCAAGGCCTTACTCCATAACCCACATAAACAAGAAATCAAGCTTATAAATAAATAACAGCAAAACTATACCACATGAAAACTATACTACATGAAAACAAGAAATATAAATTATCACATTTCTTAATTTGAGGTTTTATCTTATTGTGTGAGTGGTGTGTGTGTGTGTGTGTGTGTGTGTGTGTGTGTGTGTGTTTGTGTGTGTGTGTGGTGTGCACACTGTTGTTGAAAAGACAAGAAAAGGCTATTGGATCCCCAGGACCTGGAGTGATGGGGATTGCAAATGGGCCAATATAGGTGTTTAGAAACTGATCTTGGGTCCTCTAAAAGAGCAGTACATACTCCTTTTTAAAACAATTTATTTTTATTTTATATTATTGATGTTTTGCCTGCAACTATATCTGTGTGAGGGTGTCAGAGCCTGGAACTGGAGTTAAAGACAGTTGTGAGCTGCCATGTGGGCGCTGGGAATTAAACCTGAATTCTCTAGAAGAACAGCCAGTGCTCTTAAACACTGAGTCATCTCTCCAGCCCACCATATATGCTCTTAGCCACTGAGTCATTTCTGTAGCTCCAAGGATCTGTTTCTTATACTTTGACACATATGACAAAATCTAATGTTAAATAAAAAATTAATTGAAAATGTCTTTAGGATATTTAGCCCAAAAGACTCCACACTTTGAAACTCCATTAGTTCATATTTATAAAAGCAAAGTAAAGATTAGTACTCTGAGGCATTTTGGTGGTTTTATTTAAAAAATTAAATATAATTATAAATAAAAATTGGCATTTATTTGTTTTCAGGAGAAGGTCTTGTTATCTGTTTCTAATAAGGCACAAACCATCAGGAAATTAATTTAGAGAAATTGGCCCAAATAATGAAAACTACCTGGGCATATTCTTATAGCACAGCAGGCAGGAGGCTGAGGTAAGAAGATGGCAAGCTAGAGGCCAGCCATGCCTACATAATGAGTCCTCATCTCAGATGTGAAGAAAAATAACATGAGCAAAAGCAGAGCAATTTCCAGCCAACACCAGAACAATTATCAAGTCAAGAGCAACAAGGACGAACGACTGGGTTTGGGATGTAAGACTGAACCTTCAGGGCTGAAAAAGATGGCCCAGACTGTGAGGTCAGGACAGAGCCCAGAGGACAGCTGAGCTGCAGACAGCACTGGCACCAATGTCAGGTTCACTGTGTGCTCCCACAATGCATGGAGAATAATGCTGGTTCAGGGTGCAGCTCATCACTACTCTCATGGGAAGCCATACATATCAACCACATTTGGAATTTAAAAATAATTAATGCATCTGTATTTTTGTCCATCTTTGTCACAAACAAAGGCGAGAGTTTCTGAAATATAGAAACATTTCAGTGAACAAGAATATTCAAGAATATCTATGAGGTGCCATCATGAGGATGGGAGAAGTGTGTGGGCTTGGCAGTGATGTTTGAACTAACCCTTTCTTACTTTTCTCTTATCCATTTTTGTTGTGACCTCAATTTTACCAGTGTTATACTTTGGATGTGTTCCCTACTATCCTAACTCCCCCATCTAGCCATCCCCAGCTTGACTTCTCCACAGTGCATTTTTTCAGTCTTTGTTGAATGGTATGGATTCCAAACCTGCCTTCTCACACTGTTCTTCACTCTCCAGCTAATGGAACCCATTGCTACTATGCATGTTAATTGACAGAGTAAAGGCAGTGTGCACTCCACAGGGAAGCAAGAGTTCAGACTTAGTACATCCTCTTACATTGTGCACCAAATTCAAGTGTGTTACCTAAAGCTCTCAGTCCCACGTACTCAGCAAGTTAGACAGAACCAACTGAAGCTCTGAAATCTTCAGGGTTGAGATAAATGACCTCAGATTAGGAAAGCCAAAACACTCACATACTACCCAAGGGGCTGGCACTCTTCCCCTGAGGATGTCCTAAAGCAGTGAACCAGGACTGAGGATTTTCACATCTGGCACTACATTCTCTTACAACTGTTTTACTGCCGCAGTAGCAACTGTGGCTTCTCTTGATGTCCTGATCATAGATGCAATGAAATTATCATTAATCAAAACATTGGTAACTAACACTTGTCAAAAGTTCACTCCCTCTGGTAGCATTCTTCTGCATGCCTACTAACGATGGAAGCATCCTCAGAAAATTGACAAACTGTCTCCAAACATTAGATAAACAGCTAGGCACTTGACAGTAGAGCATAATATGGGCTGTCATCTAGTCATTGAAAATATTTGTGAGTGATCCTTAGGACTAAGGAAATGTTTTTGTTGTGGGAAGTGAAAAACCAGAAACAAGATTCTGTTTTCAGTTCTAGGATGCTCTCTCTCTCTCTCTCTCTCTCTCTCTCTCTCTCTCTCTCTCTCTCTCTCTCTCTCTCCACACACACACACACACAACAACAACAACAACAACAACAACATTTACTTCTTGATGGAACCACAAATGAACGTTTTCCCCTGTTTTGCTAGTTTTGTTGTTGTTGTTTTGCTTTTAATAATGAGGCACTTATAGATAAAGCCAATTGTGTGACAAAGCAAATCCCAAAGGATACAATAGAAACTGGACTACCCTGAACTGGCCTCAGGAAGCCTGAGTTTGTTCTTGGCTGGACAAGAAGCCATGGGGGATGTCCAGAACAGACCCAGAAAGTGGAAATTGTATGTGAACAGGCCTGTCAGGAGAGATATTTTTTAAGAGTCTTTAATTTGTAGGAGAGAAGAGTTTGGAAGTTGGTATGATTTCCTGTGTGACTGCAATATAGACATAGCCAACAAAATTTCAAGACTATGAAGAGGCTTGAGAATTATGTGTTACACATGGGAACATTCGAATCATGAACTGAAATCATTGTGAAACTTTGGCCCCTTTTCCTGGCACCCAAAAGTCTTCATGCCAGATCCCAGAGGAGTGGGCTAACACACATGCTGTAGAATGTCTAAGAGCAAGACTGATAGTGTTACAGAAACCCTCCTGCCTAGGAAGGAAGCATCCAGATAACACTTGGGAACAAAAGTGAGCTTTGCACTGTCATGGCTATTTTCAGGAGAGCCAGTCAAATGTGCTGTAATCCAACATGTCCAGATGTCTGGTCACACTATTCTGGAAAGCTTGGCTCAATGGTTAGGGGGACAGAGAGGGAACTGGGGAAAGAACTTGTCTGAATGTGCCTAAGGCAGAGATGCAGGCTATTTCAGTTTCTCTCTGTGGCACATTGTTTCACAGTCTTGAAGTCAAATCTTCATCTGGGTTTGTTGTTGCTTTGTTTTCAATATATGTAAATAAATTCACATGACCAGGGAAAAAGAGATCAAAAGGTAAAAAGTCAAATATTTAAAATTGAAAATATTAAAAATTCTGCTTAGGCAGAATTACGTACAGCATTTTTTTCCTCTTCTCTTATTTATGTTTTTGGTTGTGAGGCTAGCTTCAAATGGGCTGAGCCATCTCTCCAGCCCTTTTTTTTTTCTTATTTATGATATTAATAGTATCTACACTTTCATTTCTTGTGTACTTTCAGAAAGGAATATTGACTTTAAAACCCCAAATTCCTTCCTCACAACATATCACATTAATGATACACATGTATTAAGATTGCCACCTCTGAACACACGGTTCTGATGTTATTCTCTTAACTGCCTCAGACTGTTTTATTTTACCCTGAATATACGTATTTTAATGAAATGCCTTTTCTCTGGAGCAGCGTTCTCAAAACATCTGTCAAAGACTATTAAGTGAGAACTCTAGAATCCCAGGCACAGAGACAAAAACAAGAGAAGCTGGGTAGACTAATCTAGCCCTTTCCGCCAAACAACAAAACAGAGCAGAAAACGTGCAAGGAAGAAACGAAAGCCCCTCATGTTCTGTCACCAAGAAGTAAGCCGTGTCTGCAGTTCTCGCTGTGCCTGTGTGTTTATTTTCAGTGTTAAGACAATCCTGTACATGGAAATTTTATTTCCTATATTTCACTTAACATGTCATAAGATTTCCGCAGTCATTCAAGTACGTCTTCCTTTGAAAACCCAGAAGGGAATTTTCCACCTCAGTCCATTACTGCTGCAGAGAGGGAGGTCTCTCCAGCACCTTGTATGGGGATCAACACATTTCCGGAGTGGTGTCCTAACCACAGGGCACAAGGCACATAAACATGGCTTTAAACCTTTCTCAGCACAAACTTAAGGGAAACAGGTCCTGCAGGACTCTGGATCAGGGACGGAGTCATGCCGAGTTTTGGGGATCTTAGGAGGGTGAAAGTAGCTGCCATGCCAAGTGTTTGGTAAGAAGCAGGAAAGGCTAGGATTAGAAATACTGCCTGAGACACAAGCCAGCTGTTATTTGCTGAGGTGACTTCTGACCGTGGTAGGGTCTGGTAAAAAGCAGGCCCTGGTTATCTTCTACATACAAGAGCTATGGCCTTGTGCACAGTGTTAGTGACAGCTATTAGCCTACAGGCACTTGAGAGCCAACAGATGTTCCACCAGGTGGCACCTGGATGTCTGTAAGGATGTGCATTTTTTCTAACTTTACTGTAAGATGTGGCACAGGGACAAGGGCTCCATTCCCATTAGGGACAACAACTGAACTACATTTAAAAAAAAATCCTGAGTTTGAAAAAGTTACATAGGAATTTTATATCACACAGAAATTTGTTTTCTCATATTGCCATAACTACATGTACTCATCGAGTTATTCCTTAACTTCAAAAATTAAATCTGAACTGTTTCCAGATACCAAGCTATAGCTGCCACTCTAGGACCTACCCAGTACATGCTGGTGCTTCTCAGCTACTACCAGGGGCTCAGCCTGTCCCACCCAAGACCACGCAGTTCACACACATGTGTGTGGTTGCCTGTGCACGTGCATACACAAACACTTGCACACATGCATGTACACAAACACAAGTGCAAACTCACATACATGTATAAACACATGCTATAAAGACACATACACACTCAAGTGTGCACACAAACACATCGCCTCTCTCTCTTTCTCTCTCTCCCTATCTCTTCAATAACACCTCCCCCTGTAATACCACCATACCCCAGCCAATGTCATTTTTCTTCCTTCCCAAACACCTTACAGGGTCTTTCGTTAAGCTCAGTTGTAGGCTGGCTGGCCGGCCAGAGAGCCTCTGGTGTCTTCTTGTCCCTCTTTCCCCTGTGCTTGGGCACAGGGACAGGTCTTGACACAAGCACTGCAGGTCTAAACTCAAGCTTGTAGGACAAACACTTTATTGACTGCTCTGTCTCCTGACAATGTTAAGTCACTTTGTACCCCACCCAACAGTAACAATGTACTCACAACCCCTTAGTCTGGCCTTGAGCTCCTTACCCATAAATTTCATGTATACTTCCCAGTATACACTCAGTGCAACACTGGAGGCTCTAAATGCACACACGTAGACACTGACTGTATTACAACTCATGGGATACTGCCTATGAAATATCAACAAATATTTGCTGAAAATGGGCTAATTAATTAAACAATGAGTTTGGCTAAGAAGAAATTGGCTACATTAAGTTTATTAAAATAAATACAAGTAATGACATGCGGCAGATAGGCAGCAGAAGTTTGTTTAATTAATTAATTGATTTATTTATGAACACATTAAGAACAAATACACTATTAGAGAAACCAGAAAAGTGAAGACTATTTAAGGGGAATTATATTCGGTGACAAGAAAACCACTCTGGAAATCCCACTCTGGGAGCTCAGGGCTCAGGTGAGCATCAATCCCTCTCCCTTCGTAAATCCAGTTCTTGCAGCTGAATAGGCATGTAACTTATGGAAAAACACCTTCAGAATTACAAATTTGGAGAATGGAGTTCAAGTCTAACCCTACATGGATCAAGTATGGCAGCTGATCCTGGTTCCACAAAGAAAGCCACATATTGATAACCAGAACTTGTGCATGTGGCATCAGATGGCCTGAATAGTAAGGCAGAGCCATGACATAATACATTTCATGAGAAGAATGGAACCAGCCACAACTTTGAAAATGAAGGAGAAGGTCAAGGGTCAAGTGATGCAGGTAGCCTGAGAAGCTAGGAATGGCAAAAAATGATGCTGCTTGAAACTTTATAAGGAACACAGCCTTTTAAGTGGCTTGATTTTAGCCCAGTGAGGCCTCTTTCTGCTTTTGACCTCTAGCATGTATAAGATAATTAGTGGTATTAAGCCATGATTTTTTGTGGGAATTTGCTACAGCATCCATTGGAAACTAGAACTTAGCACACTTAAAGCATCTAGTACAAACTGCTTGTGTCAGGCACCATGCAGGGGTGCTGTGTTCTGTATTTTAGTGTCTCATTCCAGTCTTACTATGTCTCTATACATCATGTAATATTATATCAACCCCTCAGTAGTGTAATAGTGAGTTTGCAGCTGCCTGTGGCCCAGTCATTCACCCAATAGCATGATGCTCTAGTCTCTGTGGTCCAAGGCCAGTGCCTTTCCAACTCATGGTTCTACTGATAGCATACACTGTAGTGTTCCGGCAGATGTTGCTGATGCCACTGGGAATGTGAAGAAGCTGTTCCCAGGAAAAAGCTTCTAGGATGCAGAGGCTCTTAAAGTTGGTCAATGACCTCCCAGGACTACCTGAATTTCAGATTAACAATATCTATCTAGAAGTCAGTTATAAAATTAAGTGCATGGATCTTCTGTTTAATGTGTCCCTTCATCTCCCCAACTTCAAGTTCTCAAATTTAAGATCTATTTCTGTTTTATCTCTATTTTCCAGAATGTAGGAAACTCACCAAGTTTCTTTCTTTCTTTTTCTTTCACTGCTTATTTCACATCATATATTTGGGGAAGTCTACTACATAACTAAGATCCCTGTACCAACAAATAACAGATGAAGCTAAATCACTAAGCAAAAAAAAATGCATTTTACTCTTAAAAGTTTTAATATAAGCTTGTTGTAGAATATATACTTGCTACTCCTGTTAGACACGGGATGGAGTGGCAATGTCTCTTCTCTTTAGATGGTTCTCTTTATAGCAGAGCTGTGCACCTGAACTGAGGAGATGCACTTTGCCCCTCTAAATTAATTTAGTCTACAGAATTAAGCACTAAGGACCTAGGACCTAGGAAGAGTCCTGCATTTGAAATCCCACCTCACCTTTCCATTCAGTGGCTAAAAGAGCAGACCCAAGCTCCTTCTGTGATATAGGTTTGTTTACCCAAAGCACTGCAGATTCCCTGAAAAGATGCCAATGGGTTTAGGGCTGCCCACATATAGTGACCCTTGCTTTTCTTATTGTGGGAGAGACTGTAACAGGAGCATAAAGAACAGAGCTGGTGAAAATATAATGAGTTGAGTCCATCCATAAAAGACATCCACAATATAGATTAGGAGCCAGAATGGAGTTAGGCTTCTAGGCCAGGAAGCATGCCAGTAAAGCACAAACACAGGAAGGAAGCAGCCTGTACAAGAAGAGCAGACACAGATCTGTCTGCAGCAAGGACTTGCTTCAGGGGACATGAAGCACTCACACTCTGTAAATAAATTGACCTGAGATTCATTCGTTGCCAGTATGAGAAGTTTAAATATATTCCAAAGAACCAACATTTCTTATGTGTTCCTACAAAGCATCAATCCCACCTGCTGGATTGCCACAGTAAAACTAGCTCTACAAGGTCACTGGAGGAGGGGTGCTCTGTACTATCTCACCCTCCTGGAAGTTTGCAGTGCCCAATGCCACAGCAAAGCCCGGAAGAGTTCTACGGCAAGGAAGTGTGTGCAAGTCTACCTTACCCAGTATTCCTTAACATAGGCAATCAGCGGATCTGTCTTGAAGATATTACTCAGGGCTATTTCTCAGTTCTAGTCTTTTATAACATAAACCTTGGAAAGCTCGGCAGTGGAGGAAGGAGGTCTGGATTTTCATGAAGGATGAGTTTGTGTTCTGAACTGGTGTACACAAAGGACTGAAAAGAAGGCGATGGGGGTTAATAGAAAACAACAGGATGAGGGTACAGCTATCATGGGAATAAAAAGGAAATTATTTATTAGAAAAACAGCATAAAGAGGCAATCAACTAGACTTGATGACTGATTAGCAACAGGGGAGAGAAATGCCAGAAATATGAGAAACAACGTTCAGTCTCCAAACCTGCACAGCTGGGGGAATGTGGAGGCCAGAATTTAGTCAATAAATAGGGCTTGGAAGCAGCCACTAGCCCCTCCAACCAACTCCGAATTCAGATACTCTGGAGAATCAAAGGTAGCAACTGTTAAGGAAATTCAAATGCAACACTTACAAGGAGAATTAGTCCCTTGGAAGGCTAGAAGCTAAGGTTTACTATTGGACTCAGAGAGCATGGGGAAGAGAGGCTGGTATTTTACCCATGGTGACTAGTTTTCATGGTGCTGTAAAGTATTACATGCACTACAAAAGGAGCAAAGTAATCATCAATCCTGACCACCTGTGAACTCTGGAAACTACAAAACTAACCCGACAGGATATGCCTACTGGCACAGGAGTAGCACAGATGTTATAGGGGTAACCAATCACTTTCTAGATTAGATACAAAGCTTATTTCATGAGATAGAACCCAAACTTGTCATTGTTAAAGGAGTCAAGAATCTGTAGCTAGATAAGTCATAGGCTCTAGGGGAAAATCCAAGAGCTTTATATCATTAAATGAACATAGTATTAAATGATTCCTAATGCCATTCTATACCCATAGATCAGACCATCTCTCAACCCTCATAAAAGAGGCTTCCTCCAGCAGTAGATGGCAATAACATCAAGACCCACAACTGATCAATGTGCAGAAGCTTCTACTTGGCAGGGTCATCTTGAAAATTAAGAAGCAAAACATGTGAACTGAACGTACTAGAAGCCCTGCCCCACCACAGCAAGTCTCTGTTTGGCTGATCTCATTTCACTTGTAGGAGAGGCAGAAATCTGCCTCATCTCAGCACTCAGAGCTTTCCATGGAGCATGGATTTCAGGTGCAGTCTGGTGTTTGACTTACTCAGCTGTCCTGCCCTGTGGTTGTATTTCCGGGGTGTCCTCACTAAGTTTAGGTTTCCAGGATACTCAGCCACAACTGGCCACTTACATTTCTTTATAGAGATCTGGGAAGGCAGTGTGGTCATAACAATTTATATGTTATGAAAAAACATATATCAATTTATATGTGGACAAGAATGTAATTTTTAATGGAATGATTTAATAATACTGTGTCACTTAGAAATAAAAAGCAAGCAAACAAGAATAAACCATATTTCCATAGCAAACTCCAAAGAGGCTTCTAGACTGAGTATTATATTAGGATGTTTGAAAAGTACATGGGTCTTAATCCAATTCTCCTACTTGGTGCACTTGTGAGCCTCAGTTTCCTTGACTAAGGACTGGAAGGGAAGATCCCAGAGAGAAGGTCCCCAGATGAATATAATTTCATGGCACTAAATTAGTAATGACTTAAAGTGAAATTTTGGAAACAACATTGCTCTGTTTTGAAGCCTACTAGCAAATATAGGCAGAGTTCTTTCAATTTAAAACCATACAGAATATTTACTCACATGTGCATAGTAGAAATGAAAATTTAGCAAGACCTTCATTTGACTGTATAAATATACCCCTCTGAGTTGCCATGGTGGAGGTGGCAGAGAGCGACTGGAATTATAAGTAGATATGGAAAAGTAAGCTCAGAGCACAGTCACTACTCTGCCTTGAGCAGATAGGTGGAGCAAACCATAAAATAGAAGAAAGCCTAGGGCTAGAATAGTCATTTCTCTCAGGCTAGGGGTAGAATTGAGAATAGCTATTAAATTGGAGAGCTCTCTTACAATTTCTTTTCTAATCTATCACTCCTAGAGACTATAAAATTCCCACCACCACCACCCCCTTCTTAGCTGTAACTATTTATCGAACTCTAAATGACAAAGAGCCCAAGCACAAGGACTCCAGCTCAGCCTCTGGAGCCAGACAGCACAGGGGAGACTCAGGCTCCATCTCTAAGCCTCAGTCCCCTGGCTGTAAAACTGCAACTAATAACATTACTTAGCCAAAAGATAGCTGTGAGATTGATATGAAATCAAATGGGACAACCGTGACAGTGTAGTGATATATAGCAGATGATGATAAATAAATGTTGGCTACTGCCGCTGCTATCACTGGTTCTGCTGGCTAGTGATGTTGACACTGATGATGATGGTGGTCACAGTTTACTAATCAATTACTAAATTACTGAGTACTTGTCAAGAACAAACCTTATACCTAGTGTCAGTATGCCACCCTTGTCTGCTTCCTGGATGTGTTATTACTGGAGAAGCATTACTATCAATTCACACTTGAAACTGACAAGGAGGTCAGAGATCATCTGGTTCTTAAAGGATGATTTCAATCCCTTAACTCTGCTAACTTGTAGCAAGACAACTGCAAAGTGGTAACATCTTAAAATAGAACAGCAGAGCTAAAGAAAGACCTCATTTCCCCACTGCTTCTCCTGGGTGGGCTCTCCACCAGACACTGTTGGCATGTGGGGCTTCCCTTTCCCCCAGCCTGCCAGCCTGGCTTCAGAAAGTGTCAGAGCTAGCTCCCCTTGCAGGAGGAGAAACATCAGTGGCTACTAAGCTTAACACCTCCCTGGCTGGGCTAAAATCAACACTGCAGATTCTTACTCTGCAAGCTTCCTGAGCCTGGTGTCCAATTTCCCTCGCTTGCCTGGGGTAAGGACAAACTCCAAGGGCTAAGAGAACTGGAGTCCCAGAGGCAAGAAGCCTTGCTCAACCTTGGAGTTACTGATATGCAAAGGCTCTCTCAGAGGAGACGTTTCGTATGCTAGACTCCAACATCAGTCTTTCATCATGCATCATGCCCTATCCCACTCCCATCTCCCCAGTAAGGGACAGTCATTATCCTATTTGCCCTCCTACACTCACTCTGATTACTGGGACATAAAAAATGTCACCAGGAATTCAATGGCTTAGGGTAAAGAGACTTGCTAACAAAACCAGCTGGGGCAAATTCTGCATCGAGCTGGTGGGTACAGGCAGCAGGCCCAGGGCCCACTATGAGTTAGCACAGATCCAGTGACCTTCACATAGCTAGAAACTAACCCTTGGAGTGGGGTTCAAGAATCACCTGGCAACTGTGCACCTCCTGGCACCCCAAGCTGCAGAAATTCAGTATTTCCTGTGACTTATGGAATATGTAGCTGAGATTATTTCAATCATATGTACACATGTGCTCAGTAGACCCTGCCAGCCTCAGTTTTACAAATCACATGCCTGTATTTTTGGGTTGGGGGTGCCTCAGGCTAAGTATGTAGTAAGTGAAGTGTTAAAGTAATGTCAGAGACCTGGGGGTGGATGACCATGTCCTAACACCTCTGGATGCCTCTGATTAAGAGATTAACTTCTTTCATAACCAACCTCTCAACCTCCCCCCTACCTTCCTCCACACACCCTCACTTATCAGTGAAAACTTTGACACTGAAGTATTATTTCCAAGTTTGAAAACAGATCTGCAGCCAGCATAGATTTTATCTGATTCTGGTCTCTGTGGGTTGGTGAGGTCAAGATTCCCCCTCCACACACACACTATTTGCCAGCACACTATAAAAGAGAATCTCACATAAACCAAATGCTACAGGAATAGCAGAGTGGCCCTCATGAGTCCTGACGCTTCCTGGCACCTATTCATGGTCACATGACACTCAGCCAAGCAAAGAGAGACTGCCTTCCAGCTACAGCCTCATACTTTGGCAAGAAGGTGCTTTTGCCAAAAGTTTTATGGAGTTTGTATAGCTCACTTCAAATATTTTACTTTAAGTAAATCATCCAAACCAAATTCAATTCTTTCTGTTGGAAGGGAAAATGGTATGTCTCAAGTTATTAAGAGGCAACTTTGCTTTTTAGACTTTCTGGAGGCCTGATTCTAAGAGGACCCCCATGTGAATAGAATCCCCAATGCCTCTTCAGACCAAACTTACACATTGTTCTGATGTGGAGAGCACAATGGCTTCCTGTCCTTGTGGCCACTTCCTACCTACATAACAATAAGCTTGCATTGTAACTGACACATAGAGAGAAAGACCTGAAAAAGCACTCATTTTTGTTTCAAGATGTCAAACTCTACTAAGACCATGACAAAGCCAGGCAGGAAGCAATTCTGTAGGATTTTAGTGAGCGTCAATGAGGTGCCAACACAGCAGAAAAAAAAAAACATCATTCATTTAACATCTACAATCAAAAAGTATCTTTGAGTATTTGAGAGCTGTAATCTATTTCTTTTATATATGGATATATGCATGCATGCATTTATGTAGGCATATAGTCTTGACTCCTTGCAGAATATATTAAAATACAGAAAATAAATATACATATGTTGAATAATTCAAACTATAAATATGATCATATACAGTAAAGACAAAAGCAAGCTTATCCACACTGTGAAATGCGGTCTGCATTTTATTTCCCACTTCCGAGCAATGAACAACAATGGGAGCAATCTTTTAGTGGTCAGGTTGTGTCTTATAACTATTTTTAAGCTCCGGGAATTAAAATATAAAAGCATATTCGATAACCATAGAGGCCCTGGCCTTTTGATTTTAGGATAACAGAAGGGCAACTTCATTTTACTGTCCTATGTGCTGAGGCGGCAGTCCCAAAAATGCTCCTCTCTGCATTCACCACAGGGCAGCTTTCCCTACTTGTGGTATCACTGGTTGACCTCAAGGAGCATTTGACAATGTCTAGAGACACTTGGCACTTTGAGGGAAGGGTAATTGTTTAATACTCCGCAATGCACAGGACATTCCTAAAGCAAAGCTGATGAGAGGGTGTCAATAAAACAAAGATGGAACGCACTGGAGTCCTGTAGTCTTAGCAAACACTAGTCTTGGCTTGACATTTTGGCCTTGGTTTCTCACTCTAGAAACCTGTATGCCAGAAAAGGTTTTATAACTAATAAGAGGAGGAAAGAATGAGCCCAAAGGTTTATTCCACATCATTGATATAATAACAAAGGAATTTCAAAGTAGGAGGTCTTCAGGCCATAGCTAAGGGACATCAGGAAAAGTCTACCTGGATGCGGTATGGAAAGGTGGGCATTGCTTAAAAAACTGGAAGCTATCCCATCTCTTGACTGAATCTGAACCAGTGAGCCACGCCGAGGAGAATGTGCTTTACAGCAGTGATGGGAGAACTGCTGGAGAGCAAGTGAGGGTAAACAGATGGAAAGAACACCAAGGGAGATTGAGAAATAGCCATCTGATGATATAATTCAGACTTGAGCCGAGAACCGCGTGCCTGCATGCTTCCAGCCCTGACCTGCAGGTGCAGGTGCAGCCTGTGGCCTCCCGGTGCCCCTCCAGCTGGGTGGCTTTCTCTAGTTTTCTCCCTGGGTATTGGAAGGGATGGATCATCAGATGCAACACACAGCACAGCACTGGACATGACTGATGACAAATTCTCTCCTTTTGTCTGCTCTTTCCCCCTTTTCAGTTTTTTATAAGTCACCAGACTTCTAGATATGGAGAGGCCAGCTTGTAATGGATAAACTAATAAAATGTAGCTTTACTAGCAAATGTGTCAGCAATCAACATTTTGACTCTTAGAAATTAGGGTGGTGGTGGCACACACCTGTAATCCTGGCACTCAGGAGGCAGAGGCAAGTGGGTCTCTGTGAGTCCAGCCTGGTCCAGGACAGCCAGAGCTCTGTCTCGAAAAACCAAAACAAACAAACAAAAAAAGAATTAGGGCAGTAATTCCAGATTTGGGTTATTTCTGTGCAAAGTCCATATTCTTGTGAGGCTGATAACAAGAGAATCGGGAGATGTACCACATCTGTGTCATGCAAACAAAAGAGGTGAACTGCAAATTAGCAGGAGTACCTGGGGGGGGCTGTTTCTCCCTCATCTAGTCTCTCTCTCCTTCATTTTCTACACTACAGAGAAATGCAAACACTTCCATGACTACAGAGGACAGTGCTACCAGTACAGCATGGAGACAGTTCATACAGAAGGGAATGCAGCTGAACCAGCCATACAGAAGAATCTCTGGAAGCTAAGGGGACAATTCACACACGTGCTTTCGAATTGCCCATGTGTTAATCACAGCTGCTGCTTCTTTCTGCATTAATTTCTGATTCTACTGCCATGCACCATTAGCTAGTTTATGACTTCATTATCTTCAAAGGAAAGGTCTTTTATTAAATCTATAACTTATCTTTTACTAATTCAATAAGCAGTTTCATCTATTGTAAAGTTTCATGGCTCTCTATCTTTAAAACTAATAATATCTATTAGACATGGGTAATATATACTGAGCATTAACATATTACATATTAACATGTAGCAGTTTTCCAAGTATAATTTCATATAGATAAAAATGACATACATTTATGTATATGTCATTAGAGGACATTAAATAGCTAAAAGAAGGAAAACCAGGACTCCTTGAGAGTATAAACTCCAATTTCAGATAAATAAAAGTAACAAACCTGTTTCCATATGAAAGCTGCTTCCAACTGCATGAAAGATCACTTCTCTCAGCCTGACTGGCTCGTAAAACAATTCCTAATCAATTTCCTGGCTCTGCTAACCCTGCCACCATGCATCAGAAATAATGTGACAATGTATTTTTAACACCACTATTTCAACCAGAATGCTGTCTCAAAAGCAGGTGTTTCAGGACTAACATGATGACTGTCTAGTAGTTGTAGATGAAGTCCCCATATGGAGCTGATGTGAGGCCTGGCACAATGCTCTGCCCCTAAGATGAATAGAGCAGCTGCAAATGGCTCTCAAACTTCAAAACTTTTAGATACAGCCTTCAAGAACTCAGCTAAAAGTGTCAGGATGAAAACCCACTGCTTTCAGCATTACCAGATGTGTCTAGGAGACAGGGTTAGTGTGACGGGGTGGACAAGGAAGGAGAAAGTGTACATGTTTGGTGGTATAAGGAGAGGAAGTAAGTCCCCAAGAGGTTATGGCTATCTGGCTTTCCTGGGTATCAATATCCGAGCCCCAAGGACTGCAAATGCTATTAGTAGCTCCAAATGTGCATTATGTTATCTGTTATTCTTTAAAACCCCATCTAACCATTTATCTTCCTGGGTTCTCCTAATAGCAGATTCTGATGGAGATATCCACACTGGTCTCAATCCAGCTTCTGTGAAAGAATGATAGCTGATTCCAGGTGCCTGTGGAAAAATCCATCTCATACCTGAAGAATCAAGTCTACAGAAAACTCACACCAGATTCTCCTATTCATCACAAAATGTCAAACAAATATTAAGAGCACATTTTTCCAAACAATGAACTTACTTTCAGTGCAAATAGGACAGCATCCTTTTCTGTTGAGAATTTTGCCCTGGTCAGGAGAGGATAAAGAGAAACACCAAAGTTTAATGTTAAAAAAAAAATGGTCTGCTGAGAATAAATCTGTCCTTTTTTTTTTTTTTTTTAATCTAATACCAGAAAAACCAACAACATTAGCCCAGACTGTACTTGAACATGGCAGCAAAAATGAACTTTCAAGCATCAGGTCCCCAGGCCAGGCAAAAGTATTCCAAAAAGTTTTCCTGTTTTTATCCTTTAAGAAACAAGATACCTCAAAGTTTGGTGTGATTTTTCTCACTTGGAGGATGGAGAAAACCTGGAGGCAGCTTTCTCATTGATAGCCAAATGAAGCCTTGTAAAGGTCAAGGGCACACACACAAATGGGAACCACTGTCACTCTGCCCACACTAGCAGTTTCTCCCTGCTGTGCTGAGACAAGCTCCCCTGGATCTGGTAACCCAAGCTTGGATGCATACATCCTATGGACACAGTGTACTGCAGATCACGCTCAGTCTCTCTTCTTCCTCTTCAGCATCATCCCTGCTAACTCATTGCTCTACAATCAAAGCCAGTGAAGCAGTGGAGAGTTCCGTAGTATAGAGTAATTTCCCATCACTGCTCTGGAAATGCAGTGCAATTGCCTAGTTAAATGTCTTTTCCCTTTTCCTAATGCCTGACATTTAAAGAAGGAAGCATACTCTACAGACTTGGGTTGGAGAGTGGCCTTTTCTTCTCTCTGACTCAGTGATTAATCACAGGGAATAAAAAAATGTGGAAGTAGGTTAATATTCAAGGAACTACTCTTGTATATGACCTTGGGTTGATTATGAGAATTTAATGAGCTAACGCTTTAAGGCTTAATGCTATGATAGCCATTGTTACTAAGAATGGCAAAATCATTCTGAGCTGAGTCTATTGCCTTCTGTCAGTGAAGAAGCTGGTGCCATGCAACACACGGTAATAGAAACAAAATGTAAACTTCATATGGCATCATAGGCTATGTTCCTTTAGTAGGTAATTATGCCATAGCTCCTTGAGACATTTATTATTGCCTACATTCAACACAGACGGCTGTGTGCGCCACATGCTTCATCTCATTTGAAGTTCACGACAACACTCTGAACATAGATGATGTCATCCCTCTTTTATAGAGCAAGGAAGCAAAGTACACTGAGAGGTGGCCCAAGATCCAGGACAGAGACCCACAGCTCAGCTCTGAGCTTTCCCTACTGGTAAGTGGTGTGCAAAGCAGGTCTGAATATTTGCAAAATTAATAACCCCATTGGCTTTTCAAATGACATTTTGCTACTGAAGAACTACAGCCATGTGTCACTCATTCATCCTCAACAAAACCTATAATGACACATTAAATGCTATAATATCATAGGACAGTGGTTCTCAACCTTCCTAATGCTGCAACCTTTAATATAGTTGCTCATGTCATGCTAACCCTCAACCATAAAATTATTTTCCTTGCTACTTCATAACTAATTTCCTACATTTATGGACTATAATATAAGTATCTGATATGTAACCCATAGGTCAGGGTCGTTCAACTCCAAAAGGGGTCATAAACCACAGTTTGAGAACCACTGCCATAGGGGAATGCATTTAATTTCTCAAGGACAAAGTCAAAGAAGATGAACCCAGTCCCATGGAACCATTTCCCCAGAGGCTAGTCCAAGGCACTCTGCCCCACTGGAATAGAGGGTTTGAAGCCAGGTGTGACTGGGTGATTCTGTACATGTGTATTTCAGCAGACACTGTCATTTCCCGTGTTCAGAAAATGAAAGCGGAACTAGTCCTGTTAGTACATTAGTGGGAAATGAATAAAGCACAAACTGTGAGGTCAGAGAGCCTGGGCTGGGTGTAATGAGCTGGAAACTGGACACGCTGTAGCCTCATCTGGAGGAAGGATGTAGTCAGTGCCTACTTCAGCAGAGAAGTCTTGCGGGTGTGAAGATATTTCTGTGACCACAGAAAAGACCTTAATATACATGGATGATATTGAGGAGACAGTGGTCTACCTCACTGGAGCTCCCAGAGACTGCGGAATAATGTAGGAGGGCATACAGGAAATACAGCCATAACCCCCTTCAAGAATGAAAAGGAAAAAGAAAAGATACAGTCACTGGAAAAGATGTAACAGCACACACAGACTCTCTTTTTCCAATTTTAGCATCTTTTTTTTTTTTTTTTTAATTTCCCCAGTCAATGATGGGAAGGTGAAATAAATTGTTGTCTTTTCTTTTTAAAGGATTTCATGGTAGAGCTGATCTATCTTCCAAAGGCCTTGGGCTAGCTCTGAGAAGGGGAAAGGGAGTACAGGTTGGAAGGATGCCTAGATACAAAAAAGATGTTTCTGGAGGACACAGCCAAGCCAGGGCACTGGCAAGCATCTGCAGAGGGCCACAGTCTGGGCAAAGACCTTCCTAGGAAGGATGGACATGCCTGGTCTGAGTGTGGCACACACGCTGAGATCACAAGGGAAACACAGGCTACAGAGCTGTGGCCTCCCAGCAGAAACCACGGACCCAGCTACAAGTGGCAGAGCTGGAGTAAAACTGGAAACTCCACAGTGGCCTGCTCAGGCGAGTTAGTGGAGCCACCAGGCTGGCACTGCTTCCCAGTTTTGTCTTGCAGAATAAGGAAGCCCATTATTACTAACATGTGCTGGGAGAGTTCATTAGCAGTGAGGGTTCCCTGAGGACTGGCAGAAATGATGTGATTCCATTTTTCCCAATGAATATTTATAAGCAGCCCATGTTCAAGTCTGCTTATTGTACCTACTTTTTTTTTTTTTTTTCTTCTTTTATGGGAAGTTTTCAGTTTTATGTCTGAGGCTTTTTAAAGCAAGACTAATTAGGGGACTTTTTTTTACCCTTGCTCCCCCACCCCCAATTCAGTTGTGCAATGGCAACAGCTGTTGTTTTTTTGTACCTCATTTGGCACTCAAGTAAAAACAGCAACTTTTGTTTATAATAATAACAGATGTGAATAAAATTAAAAGCTTTCTATAACAGAGAATAGAGGACATGTTCTGAATATATGGATATGTTTTCTTCACTCACTAGAAGGTACTGAATAGGTTTGACATTTTCCCAAAACGTACAAAGCCTTGAAAGGTTTCAAGTTGCTGAGGTGGATTCAATGGAACCCACACTTCAGAAGATAATGGTGGCTTTATTCAAGGCTCTGGGCCGTGGGCTTCTGAAAAGAGGTATTTCCATAAGGACACTATTTCCATGTGGGGCTCCAATGGAGGCCAGGGCTAGAGAGGAATTTTCTGCAGAGGAGTTGGTGCTTCTGCAAGGCAAGGAAATCCTCCTGGGGAATTTACTATTAAACAACCACATATTACCATGGCTATTCAAATAAAGCTGAGATTTGAGAGAGAAAAGTAAAAAAAGAAAGGGGAAGCAAAATATAGTTATGATGTTAAATAGAAAACCCAACAACAGAAAACAAGGTCTAGGCAGAAGAGAGTGAAGTGTTTACAAAGACACAGGAGAAATCAACCAAAAGTAGGAACACTACAGCAAGAACTGGAAATGAGTTTTGTCACACAGGCTGAACTCCAGGTGGGCATGGTAAGAAGGAATCAGCAAGATGCACAAGAGGCTTCAGCTACTGGGGTATATGTAAACTTTTGGAATGTCTGGTTGTCTTTTCATAAAATGCCCTGGGCTGTGCATTTCCAAAGGTATTAAGAAAGTAAAGCTGAATTCCCAACATACCTGTGGGCAGCTGCTGACAGGAATGCACTGCTTCTTTCGACACTCTGTCTTCCCCTTCACACAAGCACAGATGCTACAGTTGACTGAGGACCACATCTCTCCATCCTGCAGGAGACAGCACAGGATTCTGCTATCAGGAGGCTGCAGGAGCTGAGCAGGTGGGCTGTGATTTCCAGATTGAGAAAAGCAGGCCTACCCTGCCTGAGTCACACAGTTTAGCCCAAGGGATTCTGGAGCACCTATATGGAACCATCTTAACTTAGTGGGTAGGGAGAATTTCAAGCACTGTGTGTTTTGGGGGTGGGAGGATCGGAAATATGGAGGATTCCTTTGTATCTAACCAAGTCGTGTTTGCATCTCACCTTTCATGTGTGCTTGTGTATTTTTACTTTCACCCTGGAAGAAAAGGAAGTGTGGATTTTCATACATGATGCATGAACAAAGTCTTAACTGCCCTCTGCTTAATGAGATTGAAATATTTGCTGTCTCAGGCATCACAATTAATTGAGATCTTTAGGTATGGTGATATAAGCCCAGCTATGCCATGCCTCTTAGCAATCCAGGACTTGAAGAGAATAGAAATCATTCAAACAATTCTCAGTGGCCAGGCAGGTACCTGGTCAGTAGCTATTTGAACACCAGAGCCCAGACAGACCAGCCCTAGAGACATGCACAGCCTATACACTGTCTGGCTATCACTCTCCTCCAAAATATGTAGGATAGCATTTTGAGACACATTTCTGAGACTAGACTCTTGCTTAGCTAGAAAGCTACTTGGTAAATGTATTGGGCTCATTGGATTTATAGTGTGCAGTTGTCCAGTTCTGAGTCAGAACACATCAGACAGGGACATACTGTACTTGATGCTGGAAAGATCAGATGACAGGCAGATCTAAAGACAAAATGAGGATTCTTTCCCAGGCCTGTGGATTCAAGGTCTTTGGTGCATCCTCTTGTTTCTCAATTTTTGAAGCTATTTTAAGGACTGCCCATTCTCTGCTTCTTTTCAAGAGAGAGAGAGAACTAACTGGATCTGTCTTTATAGGACACTGAACTTACCAATGTGCTATGAGCAAATGTTCCCAGGGCCCACAATCTCTGTAAAGTACTTTAAGGTTTTTTATAAAGTGATTTGAATGTGTTTTGTCAAAGGTGCTATCACAAGAAGAGTGTATTTTATCTTGGTGCTCCAGGGAGAAGTGATGGTTTTGAATGAAGAGGATTTTATATGAGTGTCTCTGGAAACTTGCTGTATGACCCCCCTCCTATTGGCTTAATTCACTAACTTCTTTCTTGCAGGCTCCCTAATAATCCAGACCTCTCTTCAATCATGTCAGTGGATAGGAAGCCTGAGCAAGCCTCCACATCTGAAAAGGTATTAAGGTTCTAGATACTCATGGCTTTCATCAAGCATGTCTTTGATACAGAGTCTCTCTCCCTCATCCTTAAGGAAAACGTGCTAGATAAGAGAGGGGAGACAATATGAATGAAGTCAATATCTGCTTCCTAAGTTAAACGGTCATTATCCCACTTAAGATCACCAGAAAACAGTGTAGAGCACACTTCAGGTAGAGTCAAATGGCCAGTAAGAAGCCTTTGAGTACTATGGAGTTGGACTCTCAAACTTATGCTGGCCACTTACATAGTAAGCATCCTCATCTAAACACCTTGAAGTAAGCCATCTGTTTAAAGAAATCTGTAGAATGCTGCTGAAATCATCTAATTAATCATTTATCCATCAGGATCTGGCCATGGTCATGATCTGGACAAGGTTCACTGAGCATCCCCAAGTAAATGGCTCTCAGGAGATTGGTCACCATAACCACACCAGCCACCCACGTGGCATGCTCAGCTGAACTTCAGGTACTGGATGAATACATATAGAAAGAGTAATAACACTGACACATTGATAATCTTCCATGTCCTTGACTTTAGCATGTATGGGTACGCGTGCACACACACACACACACACACACACTTATGTAAATTAATATATTAAATATACATGTCTGTTTTTAAATATATAGATTACATAAAACTCTACACTGTGTTATGTCTATAACTAATGGCTCCCACAGCTCGTGACACTTGTTATGGCTTATTGCATACATACCCTGAAAATCTTGCTACCAAACTTGCATACTTTGACATCATCTGGGGGCACTTGCAGAAGACACTCTTCACAACAGGCAATGCCATCATTGTTACAGACACCAGGCTGGGAGCACTTCTTCTTACACACCATTGTAGAGTCCTGGAGCCCCAAAGGCAAACTAGAAATCAGAAATGACTTTCACCCCTCCTAAGCATCTTTCTCCGCCCTCCTTTAACAACCCACAATGGCTATCTCTGTTGTACTCTCCTAGCACCATGCTTTAATATGGTGCAATAAACACTTCATCCACTTTAAAACATGTTCTCTGACTAACATCTGTAGTAGATGAGAGTGTAGAACACTCCCAGCCTTACTTCCACTGGCCTAGAACTTCATGCTTATGTACTTTCTCCATGGGACAAGAAGTCCCAGATTAGCAACACATCTCCTTCTTCCTGACCCTTTTTCACTCTCTACATGAACAGAGCTTGTTCTGGTTTCCTGCACCTTCCCTAGAAATTAGGAAGATCACAGGACGAGGCTGTTGGAGAGGGAAACTCCCCAGAAAGAAAGGGATGTTGGTTATCACAATAAACGCTGCCTTTTGTTGCTTAAATGAGAGTCCCCTCCCTCCTCCAAGACTCATATATTTTCATACTTAGTCCTCAGTAGATGAACTGTTTGAGAAAAATCAGAACGATTAGGGGTCATGACCTTGTTGGAGGAAGTATTCACTGGTGGGGTAGGCTTTAAGGTTTAAAAATCCCTGCCAGGCCCAGTCTCCCCGACCCATCACCTGGAGATCAGGTTGTAAAGCTCTCAGCTACTTCTCCAACACCATGCTTCCCACAATGATGTTAGTGGACTTACCCTCTGAAACTGTAATTAAGTCAGCAATTAAATGCTTTTATAAGAGTTGCCTTAGTCATGGTGTCTCTTTACAGCACTAGAGCAGTAATTAAGACATGGCTGACCCAAAGATGTCTACAAACTCATATTGTGATAAGCCTGTCACTTTCAGGACAAGTATTCATTCTAATATCCTAGCTAGAATACTGGGACTCATTGCCTGATTATGTCTCAAAAATTCCTTAAGATGCAGAATGGTGTAAATGCTAGCATAACTAGCTCCCATGTGTGGGCTGACAGGCTGTCCCTCAGTCAAGAGAATTGGGAAGGTGACTTATTTCAGTAAAGGCTCAGTTTCAGTTTTCGGGAGAAAGCTGTGGCCTATGAGATTTCAGTGTAGATGTGAAGTCATAGGCATGAAGACCAAGCTCACAAGGAGATGCTCTGTGTGTTTACTTACAGCAGCAAATATAAAGGGAGTTGTGTGTTTAGCGCAGGGTCGTGCAGACCATCACCTCATGAAAATAATCATGGGCTTTGAAATGGATCAGGTTCACCTCTGTAGTGAACTGTAAAGCCATGCCTTTTATAGTTGGGGTCATTTGCATTGTTGGGTGTGCTACAGAATTTATTCACAATAGGTGGAACATTAGAGCAGACCCTTTTGTATTTGTCTGACTAGAGAGAATGATGAGGACAGTGTCCAGATCTTCTCTGTGACCTTGCATATGATTATATCCTTCAAATGACATCAACAATGATTCCTCCTCATGAAAAAATGCTATCACATTTGCCTACAATTCTACTGTAATCCAAGCTTACTGGGTAGCCCCAGAGCTCCTAGAGACCCCCTTACCTTGCAAGTGCATACTGTGCAGTTATCATAGACAAATGAAGATCCATTGTCATAAACATCACTGCGAAATAGGCAGCTCCCAAAAGGAAGGTCAAATACTTTCCGCTGACCTATAGGGCATCAAGAGTAAGTACAATATAAGCAAGACAGAGACGAGGCATATCCCATTTTACTATCTTATCACTGATAAGATAATTAAATCACAGGACAGTGGAACACTTTCACAAAACCAGATAAATGTGACATATAAGAATAGAGCCTTGGGCCAGGTATACCAGGAGGTCCCCAAGAATTATGAGTTTGAAAAGTCATTATATAAAAATTTGATTCCACAATGAACTTTGCAGATTCAACAAGCTGTTTACCATAGTAGACATATGCTGCCTTGTGGAGCTCACATGGAGTTAAGATTATTTCAGAACAACATTGTGAGCTCTAGACATTGTATCTGCTGTGCCACAGACAACAAGTAACATCATCTCCCAAAGTAGCATTAGTGAGAGGGAAGCTGTAGGGAGAAGGAATCAAGTTATCCTCAGGATTATCATGATTTGTGTTCCCACAAAACTCATACACTAAAACTAAGCACCAAGCAATCTTATTAAGAGGTGAGAGATTTGAGAGGTGATTAACTTGTTGGGGGGGGGTGGAGGAGTCTCATTAAAATGTCTTCATGTAACAGACCCAAGAAACACTCCTTATTCCTCCCAACATGTGAAGAACAACAAGATGAGCATCTATGAGCTATGAAGAAAAAGCTCACAGAATCTGTAGGGACCTTTATATTGGGATTTTCATCATCCAAAAGTGTATTTCTGTTGTTTGAAAGTGACCTAGTCAAGGATATTTTATATAATAGCCTGAATAGGTTAACATGTAATACCAGTAAAGAAATTAAGCAATGCCATATAAGGGGAAATTAATTCAAGGTATACTCAGGGCAACTTCAATTCTATATGCTACATCCAGTTTTTGGGAGGACTGGAGCAAGGAGCTAACACATTATCCAAAAAAAAAAAGAATATGATCTGATTTATTCCTTTCAGCTCATAAAGTGGCATCAATAGTACTATTGTCTCATATCACCACCTGTATCTACAATGATAATGTTGAAGTATACAGCTAAAATCTATCCCATGATTGGTCAAAATTTAGCTTACTCATTGTGCTTTCTTAGTTTGTATATATGTGTGTAGTGAGAGGTGTTGTGTGTGTGTATGAGTGCATGTATATGTGTGTGTGCATGTGTACGTATGTACACATACATCTGGATGCCATAGGCTGACATCAGGTGCCTTTCTTGATTTCTCTTCATTTTATATTTTAAGGCATGTTCTTTTACTTGTATCCAGAACCCACTGATTTGGCGAATGTAGATAGTTACTTCCAAGTCTCTACTCCCACAAGATGGGATAAAAACTAGCCACAATATCAATCTGTTTACCACCTGAGTTCAGAGGTTCTAAACTATGGTCCTCAAATTTGCACAACACTGTTGCCCATTAGGATATCTCCTTAGCCCATAACCATCATTAACATGCCAATCAACACAGGTAATTTGTATGTGCCCATTTACATCTTGAGGTTCTTTAACTTCCAGAGAATTATAAAATACATCTCCTCCTGAAGTACTCCTCCAAGGACCCCACTGATGTCATTCTGGAGCATCAGAAAACCATTAGCTGAATCACATGGAATGATCCATCCCATTATAATCACTTCTGCCAAAACACATCTTAGATTTAGAACATTATATATAGTACAAGAAACATCTGTAGCCAGTAAAAAAATATTTACTACAACAGTGATGTTGGTAAGTTTTCACAAATTGAGCATTGTTTTCTTTATCAATCCATCAGAGATTCACTTCTGTCCTTGAAGAAGCAAAATTAAACTATATTTCAGTACAATATTTTCTAAAATTATGACCTGGCTGTCCTTTTCCCTACTTTATCTGCATGTACTTCAAGTATTTTACAATTGACAACAAATGGTTTATGGTAAAAGGCATACAATTACTAAAATTAGATAGATAGATGATAGATAGATAGACAGACAGACAGACAACAAAAAGATGCACGCCCCATAGATTTTGGTATACTGTGTTTGTATTTCTATTCAATTCTAGGAAATTTTAATTTTCCTTTTTTGATTTTTTTTTCTTTATACTATTGTGGTTGTTTAGCTTTCAGGAATTTGTATACTCTGTTGTTTCTATTGTTGTTGATATCCAGCAAATGGCATCACTTGTGGGAAGGGGTAGCCAAAGAATGGGAAGAAAGCTTTTCCAGCCATGCATCTGACAAGTAACTCAAAAACTTTAACATCAAGAAACCAAACAACTCAATTTCAAAATGGGGCATGGAACTACACAGAGAGTTCTCAAAGGATGATATACAAATGGTTAAGAAATATTTTTTAAATGTTCAACATCTTTAGCTTTTAGAGAAATGCAAAATAAAAACTGTTTTTATATTTTACCCTATACTAATCAGACTAACTAAGATCAAACAAACAAACAGTAGCAAGTATTGCCCTGGATACAAAGAGAGTAGGCCCATAGTCACTGCTAGTGGGAATACAAACTTGTAGAGCTACTATGGAAATAAGTGTTGGATGTCCTCAAATAATAAAAATAGATCTATCCCATGATCATCCATACCACTCTTGAGAATATCCACAAAGGACTCCATATCCTAGTATAGAGATACTTGTTCATTCATGTTCATTGCTGCTCTATTCGTAATAGCCATGGAATGGAGACAGATGTCCATTGGCTAACAAATAGATAAGGAAAATGAGGTATATTTGCACAGTGTAATATTGTTGGACAGTTAAAAATTAAATTTGCTAGTGAATAGATGAAGATGGAAACTATCATTCTCAGTGAGATAACCCAGACCCAGAAAGAGAAATACCTCATTTTTTTCTCATACATGGATGTTTGTTTTGTGTCTTGAGATACTTATATTTCATTTGGAATGACCACAGAGTTCAGTAAATTACTAAGGAGCCATGTGGAGGGGCTTTCTAGGGGATATAGACAGGCATTCTAGTATAAAAAATATTAACAGGAAATAATAGAATGGGAAGGATTAAATTGGGATGGCAGAGGGGAGGGCAGATCATATGGAGAGTAATAAATACCACTAAAGTTATTTTTTAAAAATTCAAATGAAAATGTACTTCTGTACACACACACACACATACATATATACATATATATATATATATATGTATTTATATATATATGAGACAGAGAAGAGAGAGAGAAAGTTAGAATGGATTTACTCTGTAACAGGACAATATTCCTATTAGAGACCAGAGACTAACAAAAGAGACTAGTGCCAGGAATAGGTTACTTATTGTGGGGTTGTTGGCTTGTGAGGTCTCAGAGACCTACATCACCCCACAAGTAGTATAGGCTATTGAGAGTGTTCTTGGTTACCCTCTAGAACTAGGGAACTTTATTGAAGACACTACATCCTTGACTCATGTAACATGGAACAATTAAGCTCGTACTAACTTGAAATCATCATTCCTACTTGCTAGCTTTCATGGTACTGGACAATGCTATTCACATTACCAGAGGAAAAATCTAATCATCAGTCTTACCTAGCTGTAAATCTACATTAAAGCATGGCCTGGCAAGACATTCCCACTGGAGCAAGCAATGCTGTCATGAATGTAACTGAAGTAACCAACTGCTTTCTGATCCAATCATAGTAACACTCCACAAGATGAAACCCATACGTGGCACCATTATCAGGTCAAAACCCTATGGCTAGACAAGTCATAGACCCTGGAAGAGAATCTGCTATTATTACTTTATTAAGTAGACTTAATACTAAGTAGACTTCTAATGGCTAATAATTATGCCCATAGATTAATGCATCTACCAACTCTCATCAGAGAAGTTTCTATCTGCAGTAAATGGTGACTATCAGACCTCCACCTTACCCCTGCCACCAACTAGCCAAGGTACAAAAAATAAGAGACTGTAGAATTCAACTCTAAGTGGAACATATACAGTGTGCCTCCTGCTCGCAAGGCTAAGGGAAGGGCTCAAAGAAGAGGAGGCAGAAGAAGTGGAAAAACCAGAGGTGGTGCATGACTGTGGGGAAACAGTATCTTCTGGCATAGCAGGAAGCTGTCCATGGGAGTTCATAGCAGTTGGTCTGTGCAAGCCCAAACTAGATACATCCCAGCATGAAAAAAGAAGTTGAGCATGAACTTCCACCCCAAGATGAGGAGCTTTTGGTAACTGTTAGCTGCTGGAAACAGAGTCAGTTTTCTCTGGTAAAGCCACACACCCAAGAATATTTGTGCAGTACAGACTGATCTTGCATTTTTGGCTCTCTCTTTTTTTTTTTTAAGGACATAAACTTGAATGGATGGGGAAGGTGGGAGTTGATTTGAGAAGAATTACAGAGGGTGGGAGAATATGCCCAAAACACACTGCACAAAATTCTCAAATAACTAATAAATAAATAAAAATATACAGAGCTCTATGTAGAGCCAGGCATACTTATACAATTCTAGTACTTGGGAAACAGAGGCAGGATGAACACAAGTTCAATGACAGCTTGAGCTATATGGCAAGAACTTGTCTCAAACATAAATAAAATCATAATGTCTCTGTGGAATCTTGCTCATAAACCAATTACAATACATCTTCTTCCTGGCCAGAGTGTACATTTCCTACCCAGAGCTCCTTCCTCTTAGAATCATTGTACTGCCTTTTGCTTGAGCTATTATTACTCTATTCAATACAACTATATAAATGGATATTGTATAAATGTTGAGTAGATGGACAAATGATGGATGGATCTATGAATTGACTGATCTATTGATTGATTCCTGAACAAACAGACACAATGATAGTTATTTCCTGAGTTAGATGCGATCACTGGCTTAAATTACCCCTCACAAAAAATGTAAATTATACCTAGAACTATGGCTATAAATCTTTGAGAAGTGGCTGGCTGTTATCTGAACTCCCAGCACATGGCAGATGATAACTATTAGCACTGTTAATGGTGATTTAATGTCAGTATTATCCTGGGCTATGCCATCTGGAGAGGTGTCTTGAGTACTGCTCTATGTATCCTGATCTTTGATGAGATGCTCCATTAAAATTGAGCAGGGGGGGGGTGTAATTCTGCAATCCAAATGGCAGAGGTGTTCCATGTGCGGGCATCCAGGTCAAGAGGAAAAATTAAGAGCAAATCATTATCCATTCAGCCAGAAGCTGAAGGGCTCTCAGTTTTCAGTAAGCAGTTTCCTGGGATTTGCCTTTATCTGGTTTTTTGCTTTTGTTGTTGCATTGGCATGTTTCCTTCCACCACTAAAGAACACAAAATCTCACTTTAATCCCAAGTCATCATGGTCAACACAGAACATTCTAGGTAGTGTGCAAAGGCAGGAGACAACTTGATTTAAGCCATTTCCACACCATTCCACTATGGTTTATCCCAAAGAAGAACAAAATTCTCATTTGGTGGAACAGTGACCTTTTAGTTTCCCAAAACTCACTGCTCTTTATGTAGACTGTCTTAAAAACACATGAACAGTAAAATGTGCAGTAGCTACAATCACCATGTGAGGATCCTCTAAATGAATGAGCACATCAACAGCATTGGCTCCAAAGCTTCAGTCACCGTTATTTATCTGCAAGGCCTTGACCAATCTCCATTTCCTCTTTGATGAACTCCCGTTTAGATGGCCAGGTTCCTCCATGCCCTCAGCTTGGCAACATCTACTACACTGGTTTCTATTTAGGGCAGCACATGTGGAGCGGCAGGCAGTGAAGCACTAGTACATGAAACGGTCTTTAACCCGGTGCATCCAACAAGTCTCTCCTCTCCTTCTACTTATTCCACGTTTGCTTAAAAGTATGGGTTTGTACATGGAATAGAATGGCAAACACTATTAGATGAAATGGCAGGAATCCCTCAAGGAAGAGAAAACAGTTTAACACAAATGTCTTTATTTGGCAGTTTGGTTATTTAAAAAAAAAAAAAAAAACAGCTAAACTGAAGCTGTGATAACCTTTGAAAGGGGGATGTGAGTCAACAGAATGGCTTGGAGATAGAAAAAGCAAACTGAAAGAAAGAGGAGGGCTCCAAAAAGGGTATGGGTGGAACTGCCAGGAGCTGAAGCCAAGTCAAAGAGACACTCGTGAAAATCTCCCCAAGGAAAAACAATTAAGGCCTTCCATGAACTAGAAAGCTTAGTAGTCCATTTTATGACCCTCATTCTACATCCCCTTGCTGTCTGCAAACCTGCAAATCTTCAGTGAATTGTGCTACACAGCCTTGGTTCAGTTGTACCATAGGTTGCAAAGATTGCAAGGTGCTAATAGGAGAAAATGATGCCAAAGGCCAAAACAAAATAATACAGAGTTCCAGAGAAACAATCAGCAAAAGTCAAACCAGAGATGAACAAGGATGCCACCAGCCTTCCCTGTGGATCTCTGCAGATTAGTGGAATATCTCCTCCTCAGAGGGTTAAAACTACTAATAGTGCCAGTGTGACATACAGGAGATCTGTTCTATATTTCACAGTTTCCCGAGATTCATTAAGAAAAATCATGTAACCTGTGTGCAGCACCTGGTCTGTAATAAAGGTTCAATGGAATAGCAGATACTCCCTTCTGATCAATGGTTAATTGCTCTTCATTGCAAGCTTCTCACTTCCGGGCATCCTACCTTCCTGTGTGTTTTTGCCTCTCAGGTAGTGCTAGCCTACAGTCTTCCATGCATATTTTCAAAGGGCTTTACTATACTCTACTAATAGTCACATGTCCAGCTAGAGACTCCTTCTTCATCACCATTCTTAGCTCACTGAATATTAACCAGGTTGGAGCTGCATGCCAGGCTCCAGAAACAAGTGAAGCCGAGAGAAGAACAGCGTCTGAGCAGCTCTCAGGTAAGAGCCAAAGCTTCCTCACATTGTTAGAAGGGGCAGATGTCTCCACCAGGCCATGAAGCGACATACATACACACTCCACAGAAACTTCAAGAAGAAATCACATTGTTCTTTGACCTGGAAATTGTCACTCACCCAAACATCTGGGGCAGCACTGTCCTGGGGGTGTGTGACTAAGGTGCTGGGGACAAGAGAGAATGGGACAGACTTCTCTCACGCACTGTGTCCTGCCTCCCTAAGAAAAGAGAGAAAAAGCATATTTAGAAAAGTCAATGCACATAGGTGATACAACTAAGATGTCCAGAGCAAATACAAGGCCTTTCTTTAGTATTTGGTTCCAGCAGCAACTGATCAGCTCACTCTAAGTGTTAGACTGGGATTCCCAGCAAGCATTTCTTCCATCTTCCCTGCAGGCCCTATAGATTTCAGCTACAAAAAGATCACCTTCAGTGATATTGTTGTAGACAGTATCCCTCCCAACACCCACCATCTTTCTTTATTATTTCCTTTCTCAAGCCTAGCTTTAGAGTAGGCTTAAGGTAACCAACCATCTCTGTTTTCCTAGAACATGAAACCAGTTTAAAATGAAGAAAGTTAAAACGAAGATCACAACAGAAACAGGCCAGCAAATCCAAGTAAATCCAGGATGAGGGGACTATTCTAATGATCACTGCCTCTGTCACCCACCTGCCTGCTCTGGAAGGTGGATGTTCTGGAAGGCAATGTGCAGGAGGACAATTTCACTGACTACTGAACACTAATAAAATTGTTCACTAGTAATAAGGCTGCAATGGATGACACTGGAATAGCTGGAAGGGCCTATCAGGCCCCATAGCAGCAGTTTTAAAGCTTTTGGATACTTTCTGTATTCCCTCTGTCTAACCCCAAGAACACCTTATCCTTGACACTCCTTCCCATCCTATTGCCCCAACAGCACTCCCCATTTCTCTGCCTATTGGCTATGTGTTCTCTCTGGGAGCCAGAGATGTGAACTTCTCCCATCACTCTGGACCATGGAGTCTCAGTGAGTGTAACTGTTTATTCAGAAAGCTGGAACAAGGAAAACTAGGAGTGCTTCTCAGTCAGTTCACATCTAAAAAACCTGCAAGGCTGGCATGAAGACTGTCCCAATGCAACACAAGTCACTATATACACTTTATGAATTAAGTCTTATTTTTCAGAAGTAGGTAAATCTGGTAGATTATCAGGCAAATGGGATTATATTGAACTGGTGCCAAGTTCCTGCTTAGCCTCCAGAGACTGACCAAAGTGGGAGGTGAAGAAATGAAGAAAATCTAGGTAAATACAGTGACACAGAAAAGCTGGAGTCCCATGGTCTGGGCTCTGCACTGCAAAAACTGCAACACCCTAGAAATGATGGAGGAGGCCCTTCTGTACATATGTTTCTTTCATTGGCTGATGAATAAAATATTGTTTGGCCAATAGAGGCAGGAAGATAGATGGGACTAGGAGATGAGGAGAATTCTGGGAAAGGTGGGCAGAGAGAAAGCGCAAAGACACTATGTAGGTACCAGGAAGAAAGGATGCTCCAGAAGTTCTCTGGTAAGATTAGGCCATGTAGAAACACATAGTTTAGTAGTTATGGGTTAATAATTAAGACAGAGCTATCCAGTAAGAAGCCTTAGCCATCAGCCAACAGTTTTATAATTAATATAACGCTTGTGCATTTATTTGGGGCTAAGAAGGGTGGCGGGACCAGGCTGGACAAGAAATTCCCACAACATGTTTATTACATATAGCTGAGCAGGTAAGCAGGGTTACTGCATATAGCTGGACAGGGAGATGCATTATCACACACAGGTAAACAAGGATGAAGGGTTTGTGGAGCTGGATCAAGGACCCAAGTCCTGCCAATCTCAATAGAAGCAGCCTCTGTAGGGGAGCAGTCTTTAGGCCACAAATATTCTGGGACAGAAAGCCGTAATGGATATTTTCTGCACACACTATCACAACCCCCACACACAAACCAGAAAGTAAGGCTTTGGCATTTCCTTATGAGCCTCAATCCTACCCCCACCCTCTGTGAGGTGTGCTGAGGTAGCACTTAGCCATTCTTTAGTTGGTTTGAGGCTCTGGGGTCCTTGGCATGGCCATGCCTTGGGCATTCCCTCGGGACTTCCTCTGCTTCCTAAGACTAGGTTCTCTGGGATTGGAGTGGGAGAGCTAACTAATAGACTTACAGCTCCTCATTACCTCAGATGGAGAGGTCATAGATCAAGAGGCCTTGGCCAGTGAGGACCTTGGGCCCAAAGAGCCCTGGACCTGAGAAGGAAAGCCCAAGCTGCAGTCATTTCCTCTCAGCCCTGCCAGCTCTGTCTGTGTGAGCAGCAGACATGACTAGCCTTGGCTGTGGGGATCCTATTGGCAGTCACCTCTCCCTAGCCTATCCAGCCCTGTCCTTTGTTTCTACATTCCCTAATTGTTCTAGTCACTTTTATTATTACAGTTTATTTTTTGGTGGGGAAGAAAAAAAAGGAGGCCATGTTAAGTCTTCATAAAGATTTGTTATTTTTAAGCCTCTTTAATGTTGGATTGTTCCCTAAACCAATACAAAACATGCAAAAATACCACAAAATACTCTCCTGTTTTTATATTATTCCCAGATCAAGAATCATTAAAAATCTCCCAAGAATCATGGGTTGTTCTGAGAATTCTCACTCAACTCTGCATAAACCTGAAGTTAGAGATCTGTCATCAAACTTCAGACCTGGGTAACAGGAGTCTGGGCAAGCCACTGAATGGTCTCAGCTTATGCATAAGACCCAGAGGTTATATCCAGAGGGAAGACAGGGCAATGCTGACCCTTGCTTTTGATTTCTAAGGAATTCATCTGTGAGCAATTTCTTAAACTCCAGGTTGCTGGCCGTACAAGGCTGTCTGTGTGCTGGCCTCTCTTAGGTGCACGACAACACAAGCTTTTCATTGATATCCTCTGTTCTTGTTGGATCAGCATCTATTTTTAAAGTATATTTTAAAATTAAAAAGTTTTAAAATATTGCATAATTGCTAAAAGTTAATGTATCCAACACTTTGCAATGCTGGCAGAAGATTATGTGTGCACTGGTAACTTTCCTTGCAGTAAGGTCAAAGAACAAATTTTGCATAGCTAATACAACTGCACTTTGTGTTTCCCTAGAGTCTGTTAAAGTAACTTGAACTTCAGTCTGGCTTAGTCAAGTTTTATTTTGTTTGGGTTGCAGTCTTACAGCACAGCCCAAGTCCCCAGGCTGATTCCAGTTACAGCCTCCAATGAAAGGGCTGGCCCTTCCTAGGAACACAGTTGCAGCTCACAACCTGCTTCTAAAGTTTCAGCTCAGAGGAGATCCTGGTTGAACTACAACCTGTGGCTAAGCTATATACTAACTGTGTTAAAATATCAGAAGCCAACATTTCTAAAAATGGAAATATTCAAGGGTAACTGGTCTACTTCATGCTCTATCAAATCTACGCAAGCACTTTTAAAGTGGCTTCCCTGATGTGGCTCTCTCCCACCCATCCATCCTAGATAGATCCACATATAAAGGACTCTTCTCCAGCACTTACCCATCATTCCATTATTTTATGACACACTTGTTTAAGACTACCATATATATTCTTAGGATATGGGTATGAAAATAACAAAAGAGTCAGTATCTTTATGGAACTTTCATTACCAATTAGCACACTCTCATCTTTGGAAGGCTGAAGATGGCTCAACACTGTGTATAGCACAAAGTTCAACCTATTCAAACTAAAGCCACATGTCCACCAAAACTGCTTCCTTTGTCTCTCAACAAACATTTCCAGACTTCCACACAGATAGGCATGGTCACATGGCTGCTTTCTAATCAATGAAAATAATATAAAACATCTGTAGGCCTGATGCCATCATCAATCCTTGTTTTAATCCTGTATCAGCCAAGGACAAAAATTAAGCCTCTTCTCTCCGTGAAGCCTTCTGGAACCCTTCGTTTCTCAGGAAAGGCCCCTTCTCCATATCTTCTGTTTTATCATTTATCCTTCTCTATTTGGGGGCACATATTATTTTGGGTGCAAATATAAAATCTTTATCTCAAAAGGTGACATAGTAAGAGTTTCTTAGGAGCGGGTACCAGTTCTGTGTTCCTGATGCCCTAGAATCTCATTTAAAAAAATTGTTCAATGAGAGGTAGAGCCTTCACACACATGAGCTCCAGATTCCAGCTGTGTTCTCTAGAGACTGTTAACTGTGGGACACTAATAAATGAACTGGTAGAGGTGGGGGTGGTCTGTGTCCATTTACCTTTGAACCTCCTTGGGTTTGTATATCCTCACTCGGCCAACTGCACTTATTAGCTACTAACTAAATGCCTATGGATGCTGATACGGCCAAGATCAATATCCACACTCAAGATGTAGAGCTGCTGACACAACTCCTTCCACACAACTGAAAGTATGGTGTTGTAATCTATTCACAAAGGACAGGAGTCCCTCTGTGTTCTGACTCTCACCATCCATCTTTCTGTGTAAGAGGCAAGCTTGTTCTCTACAGTCAGCCATGTGTTAAAACTGCACAGTCACATACTTCTCTCACAGCAGCTACATTTAAACAAGGACCTGAAACCTACCTTAGCTCTATTTTTTTTTTAATGTTTTTATACTTGGTTTAGATGATTGAGACAAGAACACAATTGCTTTGTGTCAAAGTTTACCCTGAAGCAGCAATTTTACTGCATAATGAAAATCTGTCCCCCTGAATGGGGTGATGAATGCAAGATGATAAAACCACAGCTCTGTGCATGTGGGATGCCTCTGCAACCCCCAAGGATCCACAGAAAATTGGGGGCTGGAACCTATCCTGTGACATGTGACATGGCATTGCTTCCTTGTTCAGGATGTAGAGCCTGGCTGCCTGACTAGAAGCTGGGAGCAGAGTTGCTAAAGAGCTTTTTAAAATCCCCCCAGGATGTGATACATTGTAGTTGACTCCTTGCTAAATTGTTACAATGAATCAGCAACAGACTCCCACAATCTAGGGGATTTTCCCCTATGCCCTGCTCTTTGAAAAGAATAAAGTTGAAAAGAAGAGGGAAGAGAGCACCTGAGAGGCCAATAAACAAATAGATCTTGAATAGGAAAGGTTGTGTGTGGTCCCTAAATCTTACATCATCACAGCCAGTGGCTCAAAGCCGATTAGTGAACAAAGCAATTGTCCTGAATTATAAACAGGATCCAAACACTGCACAGACAGAAATGGATTTCTTAGCCATATTTTGTTTTGTTCTAGAACTTAATTTCAGAACACTTTGAAAGCACAACACTTGTCAGGGTAAGGGCCTTGGTGTCTGGGTTGTTCAACTCATTTTCCACAATAGTAACAACAACAAACAGGCCAGTCAAAGGTGCAGAACAGTGGGCTTCTGGGCTGTGGAAGCAGAAATAGAGTAGGAAAGAGCACCCACATCCACACACACCCACCCACCCACACACACACACACACACACACACACACACACACACACACCAGGTAGTGATGACAAACAAGATCAGGTTGTGCAAGGGTGTTGTTATCACTTTGACAAAGCCACAGGGAGGGTATCGTCACCCCACAGTAAAAACTGAGCAACTAAATTTGATGTACTTAGGGAAACTTGCCACCCCAAAACACACAAGACAGGGATGAAATGTTAATTCCATTCTAACAATCACCTGATCCTAAGAGCTGCAGCCCAGTTTCCTAACAAAGAGATGCAGTCAAATCAACTGAACAGGGCTTCTTCTCCCTTGAGCTCTGTTTTACATACCCCTGGTCACAACTTTGTGTTTATTAGAAATGACATGGATGAAATGTTTAACCTACATTTTCTTACTTGGACAAAATCCAAATTATATATACACTTTATTTAATCCCAGGGCTTTTTCCATAATGTTTTCTCCCCCCCCCACACACACACACACTTTGCTCTTTTACATGTGAAATAAGGTGTGACTTACGTAGATATCTGAACTTTGGGGGTTTTATCCTCCTTTTCTCGGAAGAGACTGACAGTATTCACCATCCATCCCCATGCCTACCACACAACCCTCTAGTGCAGGCCCTGTATCTGCCTCTTCGGTTTTGTTAAAGACTTTGCTTTGGGTCCACTCATGAGGATGTACCATGCTTATATGTGAAGGCCTATGATGGCTCCTCCTTATTACATAGGCTTCCAGTATAGCATGTGGGTCAGAACCATCCCTGCAACTCCTTGAAAAATAGAATACTGAAGTATTTACTTTAAAATGTTGTAATGCCCAGGCACTTTATTAAAGTCACAATTATGTCCCCAGGCATACTCTTGGCTACATATACACTTGACAGACTGCCTTGTGATGATTTCAGGTTGGGCATGCTGGTGGGACAGGTTACTCTGCTTGTCTCCATCCTGCTCTAAGTATACAGAAAGAAAGAAATTAAAAGTTAGAGAAACACACATACTTGTACACATACAGGCACAGTGCCTTAATGAGACTGATACACTCCAAGGGATGTATCAGTGGACATCACTGGACAATTCTGTCATTGTACAACCCTGATAGAATGATTTTGAATTAATGTGACTCGTGATCACTGGTTGATATAATCTCAAAGACAACTGTCCTATAGCACCCCACTATTAACTGAAACACCCTTACATGGTATAAGAACATGTACGCAACAGCATCTGTGTGGGCTTGCCACTGTAGTATAATAATTTGTGTGTATGTGTCAGATTTACACAATTGATAACAGTGTCTTACCCTTTGACATATTGACTTCTGAGGTGAGAGAATCCCTCACTGTTGGGATGTCCTGCATTATAGCAGGCACACTGCAATACCCCTGCCTCACCATGCACTTCCTGGGGCCTTGGAATCATGTCTTGATGAGAACAGCAGAACTAGATCAATATTTTCTCATGTACAGGACAATGGATTATGGTGGTAAATAAGGATCAGGATAAACAAATAGGCCGAATAGATGTTTATTCAGGGAGAAATAACTTACAACCTAGACAGATGAACACCAGGAAATTCAACCCGATCCTCTCCTGTCCGAGTCACGCCAGAAAGAGAGCCTTTCCTGGCCCCCTCCGACCTCCTTCCACAGGTCACTTCCGCCCATGGCTCCACCCCCCAATGGGTGTGGTCAGTGCCAGAGAAGGACTATCTCACTACAATGGATTGCTCACATGAACTTGAGGCATCAGCCCAAGACAATGGCTTATGCAAAATGCCTCACTAGCAAGCATTTACATAGACTAGCACACATCATAGCTTCTAATGCCTGATGCGTGGATCTATAGTGATCTAGAGGCTGGAGCTTTCTTCTAGGCAGCGTAGTTCACTGTGAGAAGAACCAGGACCAAGCTACTTCCACACTTGGGAAGGAGAATGTCTGTCATGAGACATGGGAGATGCAATGGAGCCTTGGTAGAGCTGTAGCTCACTAACGAGTGTGTTCTGAGGCCCAGAAGGCTTCCTTACTACCTTCTGTGCAAGCCTTGAAAGCTTTTGCCTGAGCATCATGGCTACATGTGAGTTTCTATTTACACATGATAAAACAAATCTTGACTTTGATTTTACACACAGACAGTCAAGGACATGTCAGCAAGACTCCATCAAGATACATATTTGTCTCCTAAAACTCCTTAGTAATAATGAGCCCTGAGGGAGACCTGTTGAACTGACACAGATTAAAGCTCCCGTCCTGCTCACTGATATTGACAGAGCCATGTGCCAACACGCTGCACAGAGGACCATCCTGAAATCAATTCTTTCAGTTTTTCCCATGATTGCAGCTAAGTCTGTTATAAGTGCTGTTTATATCATTACTTTATCTTCCTATTGCTTCTCTAACAAATATGGTGACTTAAAACATATATTTTACATATCATTTTACAACGTTGAAGGTCAGAGATTAGAAAGCAAGTTCATGGAGCTAATGTGGAGGCTGCATCCATTTTTAAGATTCTGAGGGAGAATGTTTCCTTTGTCTTTCTCAGCTTCTAGAGGTGGCCTCAATTCCTTGACTCATGGATTCTTTAAGCATCCTCAAAGCCTATTGTAGCATCTATTAATTTGCCATTGCTGGACCTCTGTGTCCATAATTGCATTCTGACTCTGACCCTTCCCTCTTTCATTGATGAGATTCAGAATAACCATGGGGCAGAAACTAGGCATGCATGTAAGAGGTTCTCTAGATACGGTTATTTAAGGTAGGACTTACCCTAAATATGGATAGCACCATTTCATGGACTGCCTGTTCTGGACTGAATAACAAAAAAGTGAGCTGAGTACCAGTGCCTCCTGACTATAAACACAATGCGACCAGTCACTTCATTCTCTGCCTTCAGGACTCTCCACAGTGATGGACTCAAGCTTTGAGCCCAAATAGGCCTGTTCTTCCTGAACTGGATTTTGTCAGTGTTTTTATGATGGTAACAGGAAAAAGGAACTAAAACAGAGGCAATCCCAGACAATCCAGGCCAATCCTCCAAGGCAGATCCTTAACTTAGGACATCCATACAATCCCTTTCACCACTGCATGGTCACATGCATGGTCTTAGGGTTGGGACATGGACATCTTTGTGTTAAAGGGTGTTGATTACTATTACTATAGAAACAATATTTAATTCCCTGGGGGAACCCAGACGAGACATTTCATGAAGAATGCCACACTATCATTGTAAACATATTCTTTTAAGTTCTCTCATCATGGAAGAAGCTCCAGTTTCCAGTGTTTTCCAGAAAGAGAAGCATTAGCCAAAGTTGGGAATGTCAATCCTGTTGTATGATAAGTGACCTGAATAAATCCAGGAGCATTGACTTCCTCACCTTTTTTATTCTGTCCTTACTACTATAGGCTAGCTACCTTTTCATGGACATCAGCAGCAGTAACTTTTCCAAAGTAGGAAGGATGTACATGGTGCCTTTTTTGACACCATGGCTTTCTCAGTGACACCATGGCAGCTAGTCCTGTTGTCCAGCACTAATTCCTCAAGCTTGCACTACCCTCTGACCCATGTAAATAAGCTTCTCAAGGGACATCAGTGTTTTCATGTGACTTCTAGAATTATACTCTAAGATTTTTGCAAATAGTATAGACAATTGTCTGTTCTGATCTCGGTGAAGGGATGGCACAGGTTGTGCCATGGGGCCTGGGCCTGCCGACACCGAACTGGACCCTGTCTTTCAACAGCTGCAGAAGTGAGTAGCCAAGATACTACGGAGGTGATATGTAACTTCACATTCAGATAGAGGCAGGGCCAGGACATTGTCATGAAATAGGCATCAGGGTAATTACAAAATAAGCAATGGAAATGCCCAATGTTCAATTGATCTTATCCTCCAGGAATACTGCTCCAACGTTATTAAATATATCTGTGCCATCTTCCCCTCCAAACTCTTGATCTTAGCACTTTCCTGTCAATTTCTGAATGGCAACCGTTTAGGGTTTTTGCTTTTGTTTTGTTTTCACTTTAAATTCATTTAAATTTGAAAATTTAAGAAAATTAAGAAATTCTTGCTCTTGTCTAAACTCAAATTTTCTACTCCCAAAGACACAGAAATTATGAATACCCTAAGTGTGTCATTTGAGGGAACATCCAAATGATTGTGGATATTCACATGTCTGACTTCCCTCTTTATCTGTTTTAGAAGTAGGAAGATAAGACTACTCCATGGGACTAAGATCAGATAATATTTCTAACCAAATGCCCTAGAAACAGAAAATGGAGAAGTTCTAGTAGTCCAAACACCCTTTCTAGCCCTGGCCTGCCTGTTTGTCACATAGAAGCAGATGCTGAGGGACAAGTACTCTGTCCCAAGGAAGATGACACTAGGCACTGGGACTGGGTTATAAGTGGTTCTCTCTCTCTCTCTCTCTCTCTCTCTCTCTCTCTCTCTCTCTCTCTCTCTTTCACACACACACACACACACACACACACACACACACACACACTCAATATATAGGCAATCAAAACCACTGAAGATACCATGCAGACCACCCTGGTAGAACATTTTTAACTACCACCTAGAAAAAGAGAGAGAGCACAGATGGGAGAACATGATCTCCTTTCCCTATTTTCCCGTTTTTATCAAAGTTTAGCCTTTCATCATCATCTAAGTAGTCAAAGCTGTCACAAGCCCCCTGCTGACACATCAAACGCTCTCCTTACAGCCTGGTCTACATCCAGAGAGATGAAAAGAACAATCATTCAGAAATCACACCTCCTATGAGTTATAGCTATCCCCCAAAGGAAGGAAATAGCACCATTGTGTAGCATGAGGGAAGCTTTACAGGTTCCTCCAGCTTGTCTACACATAGCAAAGCTGCCCATGTACCTAAAGGAAAGTCTCAGGCACACCTCTGATGGGTCAGAAGGGTCCAAACATACCAGATAGCAGAAACACACACCATTTACCACCGGTGAATCAACTCGCTAAAGCCCTTGATCTGGCCACCTAAACCAGTCCATCAGAGCAGAATATTTCATGCAGCCTCATCTTATTACTGAAGTTATTCATGTGAACATATTTTTTTTCCAAACAGGGTTAAGAGTTCAAGGAGGACAGAAGTACGCCACTGTTTCTTCTGTCTTCCACAGTGAGACCATAGTTTCAACAGAAGTATTTGGGTTTTGGTTAAATGTCTACTCATTTGAGTTGTCAACTAAGACTGAAAATAGTTCAAAGATATCTGTGTTCTATTGAGGTTTCTTAATGTTACAAAAATATTAGTTGTACTGAAATGAATTACTCTTAAATGAGATGTAGCTAAAGGATGAACACCCCCCCACACACACACACACCCCTCCACACACACTATTTTGAAAACTTATATTTAGAAGTCTATTTAAGGTTTTTCAGATACAATATGCTGGGACACATCACTGAAAAATAAAACTATATCTCAACTTCAAATTAATTACTGACAATAACTCCTTATCAAGGAATCCAGGTCTAAGAATTCACTGAAAACGACAGACCAAGTTATAACTCCCTCACTGGGACTCCACTTAAACACTGCAATAGCACTGACCCGCCATCTGATGACCTGTATGTGATAGCACTGACCCACCATCTGGTGATTTATGTGTGAGTCGAGGGCAAGCAGAGAACTCCTGACTGTCCTTGGGCTTTGGAGTGGCCTGCTTGACTGCTATCTGTCTGTCTACCTGCTCACTCTATCTGCTCCTGTCTGGATCTCCACTCTTGCTCCAGATCAGTCCCTGAAGCTGAAAACAACTTTTCTTTCCACTCTGATTCCCTGCAGCCTGACAACAGCTTCATCTCTACAGATGTTTGGGTTCACTATCTTATCATTACACACACTACATGCATCTCATTCCACTCACTTCTGAAACCCCTCAAACTCTTCTGTAGCCTCTAATTTGTATCCATTCCGTGACTCACATACATGAACAGATAAATACATGATGTAGTTTCTGTGTGATGTGTGATATTAAAGTTAATATTACTAACTAAGATTGAAACAAACAAACAAACACAAAACCCTTTCATTCACTTTGGCCAGATTACCAAAATAGACAGAATTATATTGCAAATGAATGTCACTGAAAGCCACTGCCCCTTCCAAATTCATTTGTATTCAGTAAATTCTGATATCATGGAAAGACACAATTGTGCTCATTTATTTTCCTGGCATAATGAGACTGGATTCTAGCACAGCAGAGAGACTAGAGGGTTCTTGCATTATTAATTCAAACTAGTGGCACTCTGAGTATAGGTTTTGTCAACCAATTTTAATTTTCTATTTTGTGGAGACAATCAGGAAGCAGTCCAGTCTTGGCAGGTGTTCAAAGTGATCCTAACTAAGGCCAAATATAATGGAGGAAAAGTGCACAGTCTGTTGAAAACAGATGTGGTAGACCCCAGAGTGATCCAGAGCTAGTACAGTGACAAGTCTGGGAAGGTCTAGTGGGGGTGGGGGACAACTTGATGGGAAATCTTCCCTAAGGTAAGAAGTGATAAAACACTTCACTGAGCCTGATGTCTGAAGAAATTACCAACACGGCACATTTGTCACTCTTATCATCCTAAGCTGCAGGACCACTGATGTTGGTGCAGATATTACAGGAGAAAGAATGCTGAAACAACATCTCACAGGAGCTGTGCCACCAAGACCCTTGCAATGCAAACCCTGCAGATACAGCATCCCTGTAAGGGAATAACATATATCAAAAGAAAACTGACCTTGGCCCATGCCACTTCCCCCTTGACCTCACACTGCTCTGTCACTTCATAGATAATGGTAGTGTACAAACCAAGAAGCAACAGAAGTTGTGTCTGAGCCAGGGAAATGGCCTAGGGAAAATAGTAATAGTGCCAAACAGTGAAAGAAACTTTCCTAGTGCAGGAAAGCAATAGGTCCTTCACAGTGAACTTCGATATCCTAGGAAAACGGGTCATCATCCTCCAGTGAGACCACTATCAGCACTATTCAGCATGTGGCAGACCAAGTGTCTCATAGCCACAAGGCATTAGTGTGCAAACAGCCTTATATATTAAACAGAAAGAAAAAAAATCGAATGGCCTCTGAAAAAACAGTGCATTATAAAGGTTAAGTTCAACCTAGAACAATATCAATTCAGGGTTGTGGTGTCAATTTCAAATGTCCCCAAAGGCTTTAAATAGATTTGATCACCAACTTGGCCACTGCTGGAAAGTGATACTTTCAAGTCCCAAAGCCTCACCTCAACCCTTAGTCAGAATGGTGAAATCACAATGGGTTACCATCTCAGTACAGCCACAGCTTGGGGAAGTTTGCCTGGCTAGACACAGGGTCTGAGTGGACAATAGGCCCACAATTGGTAATTTGCTAGGCTGTCTCCAAAGTCCTCTCCTTGAAGGTGTAGACAGATGTGTTGAACTTTTAGCTACAAGAAAGATGGTAGAAGTTTTTATCCAAGAAACATAATGACTACTCTACTTTAGAAAATGACACAGAATCGATGACAGGTCTGAATTTTTTCAAAGTCTATAACTTGTTGGATAGACATTCCAGGGTTTGTCAGGATTACCCTAAGTGATGAAAGGAAAACCACAGACAGCCTCCATGACTCACAGGAAGTTATTCTAAGTGTAGACGGCCATGCTTGACCACAAATTAAAGGATGTCCAAAGCACCTAAAAGAACTACCAGAGCGTCACTGGTCAGTGAACCTGAGACAAATCTTTCAGAATATGACTAATGTTCCTCTAAAATCAATGTTGTAGGAGTGTCCCTGGGAACAAATGTCCTGGACACAGGTAGGCAGCTATGCAAAAAGATCTACCACATTGGTAACCAGGCTACCTTGAGAATGGGGATGTAAAGATTATCACAATACAATGTATGAGATTGCAAAGAATTAATAAAAATATTTTCAGATTTGTATATGTGTGAATAGCTTTGTAAGTTTGAACAACTGCTGATTAAGTTTTGAAAGTAACCAGGTGTGGTGGTACATGCCTTTAATCCTAGCATTTCAGAGGTCACAGCCAGCCTGATCTATGGAGTGAGTTCTAGGATAACCAGGGCTACACAGAGAAACACTGTCTCTGGAAAAAAAGGAGGAGTAGTAGGAAGAGAAAAGAAGAAAGAGAAGAAGAAAAAGAAGGAGGAAGAGGAGGAGAAGATAGATGGAGGTTCTGTCCCACCTGGTCACACACAAATAAACACATAGAGCCTTATATTAGTAATAAACTGTTTGGCCAATGGCTTAGGCTTCTTACTGGCTAGCTATTTCTTAATTATTAACCCATAACTATTAATCTATGTGTTTCTACATGGCCTTATCTTTCCAGAGAATGCCCAGCATCCTATCTTCCCAGAAGGTACATGGCACCCTTCTGGCAGCTCCTCTGTGCATCTCCCTAGAATTCTCCTCATCTTATAGCCCAGTCTATACTTCCTGCCCGGCTACTGACCAAGCAATATTTGATCATCAACCAACAAAAGGAACATATATAAACAGAAGAACATTTCCCCATCAGAGGAAGTAGTAGTAGTTTTGAAAATAAAAAGATCCAATTAAGAATTTACACACTGAATGCTGAGAACACATACACACACATTGGGGGGGGGGTAAAATTTTTTTAAAAACAAAACAAATCAATCAAACAAGCAAAACCTTTTGAGGAGCCATGCCATTAAGAAAGAAGGTCATTACTCAATATCTGATTGCTAAGTTCAGAGAACTGATGTAAGGGAGTAGCTCAATGTGTATAGAATCATAATAAAAAGCCATTTTCACTTTAAATATGTATAATAGTCAACACCTAGCTAAAATGCACACCAAGCTCTGGATGAATGTCTCTAATGGCTTTCTCCTGTTCTTTATATGAGCTCTTGCTACAGGCTTTTATTATCCTTTACAATTTATAGGTGAAACAGCTCAAGCTTGCAGAGGGCTGTAGGCTCCGAAGGCGAGCTCAGCTGCATGGGTTTCTTCCTTTCTGCCATGTCAGCTTCTAGTTTTCCTTAACTCTGAACCTGCAAATGCTGTCTTAGTTTTATTAAATTTGGGACATGTGTTTGTACTTGTTTTAGGGAACAGGATTTTGAAATCATATTTTCCCTTTGAGTGTTTAATTCGTTTCTCTCTATCTATAGTTTGGACTATAAGTTCCATATTCACAGATTCTTTTATTTGTACAAATTTCACAACAAAGCTATTTTGGAACATTTAAGAAAACATTCATGCAAACACTTTGTACCTAACTGTCGGATTAATAAAATCACCTTTACACCAAGTTTTCATCTTTTGTTTTTTATCCACAATGCTGGGTGACAGATACAACTATGATGCTTAAGGTAAGGCACTTTTTTTGTGAGTGTTTTAAAGTTTCTGTGAAAAATTATGATCCATACACTGCTTCTTTCAATTCTAAACTTTTAAGTTTCTGTTATTTAAGTAAAATACTATAGACTCGGTGAAATGCTGATTCTGAGCCTAATCCTCCTGTGCCAAGTTCCCCTGCCATGGCATGCTTTATTACTGATGCAGTTAGAGTTTCCACATCATGGCATCTTTTATTACTGACTCAGTAAGGCTGGCCATCTTCATAGCACACTGATTCAAGAGAATGCTTCATTTATGATTTCAGAAACACAGGCTGCCTGGAAGCTGGGAAGGAGAGGGGCATGATCTACAGATACCTCCATTCATAAGATCTGTTCTAGAACACCCGAAACAGCTCTTAACCCAGAAACACAGATGCTAATGCTCTCATGTAGAACACACAATGCCTTCCACCTTGTCACCATCTAGGGGTGAGATAGGAGCCTTTGCCTTGGAGTTTCACTCAGAGTTCATAAACAGCTTTTGTCACGTAGCTATCTATACAAAAATGAAATATTCTATTTAAACATGGAGGATGATATTTGGAGCCCATGCACTGAAAACCTAGCCAGAAAACAATGTCTGGAAATGCCACAGACCCCAGAGGAGAGCCTCCTGATGCCCTATTACCAAATGGATACACTATCAGCATCCTAACAATTACTCATCCTTATGCCATACATGAGGCACTCACTTATCATCCAAGAAGCCTCTTTTGATGCAGATGGAAACTATTTCAGAGACAAAAATAGCCAATATCTGCTCATAAATATTTCAACCAATCAGAACTAGCCAAGTTCCGATTACTAACTGATTAATGTGTTAGTTACTGGGCGTACTGAAGAAATCCATTTTAACATGAGACTTGTTTACTTTATATCTAAATGATAGTGTTTTCCTTGCATAGCTGTTGCAAAATTTATGTGTCTAAAGTGAACAGCACAAAGCCTGGACTAGAAGGAAATGGAGAGAAATGAACTTTCAGCCTTCTCCCTCCATTACTGTGTTTGGTCTTAGTCGGTTAAAGCATGTTCCACTGGCGGAGAGAACAAAGCTAAGAAGGATACAAGGCTGCAGTGACTTTTTCTCTGAATAAGTTGGAGAATGTTAGTGTTTTCCTTGGCATAAGGAACACATGGGGCAGTCTTTGGGGTATACGGTAGTGTATACATCACCCATGTTATTTGCATAAAATGTCAAAGCACTTTCTGAATATATGCAATGTGACAGCTGCTGTCACAATATATTTCTGTAAGTTCTGCACAGATTTGCTAAAATAAACTTACAAGTGTTTGTTTTCCTAAGGAGGGGTTTGTTTGGGGGCGGGGTAAGCATTTCATCTCACTATACAAAGTAACACATGCTGTCATGCTTCCCTTACCCATGCCACAAGCAGGCTGCTGTTCTCCAGAGCTATGTACAGCAACAGCAAGGACATAGTAGGCCACTGTATTACCTTTTCCTTCAAAATACACTGTATGTTAAAAACCAGCATTGAGAGGTGCAACAGTCCCCATCAGAGAAGATGGAATGAAGCAGATGACTGTGACCCTTCTGGCAAGTTGACCTATCCCCAGAGTAGCTGTCCATATTTCTACATAAAGGACCTATCCAGATATGGAAAACAACAGCAGTTCCTTACCAACATGAGCCAACCTCCTTCCTCTTCTTTCAAAGAAACCACGACTTCAATTGACATGAGTAATCTATAGAAATTTCTAACATAACAGGTTAGAGGAGCTTTCCAATATAAAATGCCCATTATGAAATTGATAAGATTGGGTTTTAAAAAGTGAAATGGGTGCTTTTATTATAAGACATTTAATGAAACTCAGAGAATACAGGATGACCATGAACATACATATTTTGGGTAAACTCTGACCAGCATTATTATTATTATTATTATTATTATTATTATTATTATTATTATGTGACTCAATCCCATAGATCAACAGCATCCAATCTGAGGACCATAGGCTATGTTCAGCCACAGATAGTCATGAATGCATCCCAACACAAGAACCACACACTGTAAGAAATTATGAGGGTTTTTTTAGGCCTCAACTGTACAATTCTTGATCCTGAACTTTGTAGATGACAATGTCATTTCACAATACCAAAAGGGTTGAACATGTCTAATATACCTACAGGGTCTTTTCTATTTGAGGGATATGTGCTGAGAATTTTTGCTTATAAAGTCTTCTTACACAGGTACATACTTTTAATGCCATGATTCAGGGAAGTGTAGGTACAACCACTGTGAATCTGAGTTAAGCTTGGTCTCTAGAGTGATACCCTGCTTCAAAATCAAACAAGCAAACAAACAAAACAAACAAATCAAACAAATAGTCTTTACATTGAGCAACCAACAAATTGAAAAACTCCTGATAGTCTTTGATTATTTTTTCTTCTCATGTACAAATATTATATGACTCAATGATCAGTTTTATTGTCTGTTTGCTTGTCCCAGATGGTACTGTCAGTTTAAGCTGCCTTAGGATTCCCATTCTTTGGGGTTTTTTTGTTTGTTTGTTTTTGTTTTTGTTTTAATTTTTTTTCAGAATTTCTTGTATATTTTACTATAAACAAAAAAGACTTCTATATACAGTCTCTAGCGATTGTACAAACCAGGTTGTCCAGCCTATTCCTGACATTTTTTCAACATTTATAAATACTGTAGTATGAAAACTCCCCCTCCCATACCCATTGAAAATAATGCTGTGCAAATTTCCCTGGGAAGATTATGTGGGCTATGCAGTTTCCATGCCTCTAAAGGGGCATTTGTTAGGATAAGCAGAGGTATTTCACCTTCTGCTTTTCAGTCTAGCAACTTTGCCTTGAATCCCTAAATCTGGGAGGCCTGTAAAAGTGACACATTGTAAACAGGAAGATCCCTCATAGACCTCTCTCAGTGGGTGGGAAGGCAGAGCAAAGGCTGAGGGATGGCTTCTTACTCAGGGCCCTTCCAAGTGTGTGGGCTGCCACCAGGTCATGGTGAGTTTGAGACTGGGCTGCTCAGGTCACAGGAACTGAGCAAACAGTACAACCAGGCTAGAGGTATGGGAATGCCACAAGGACACCACCATGGGAACAGACCTCACCTCACTCAGGTGCTGTGGTATTTGAAGAGGCAAGGAAGACAACAACATGGATGCCATCCCCATATCTCTGCCTAGACATTTGCTCCTTCACACTGAAATCAGAATTACTTTCTTTTTAATGTGTGATGTTTGAAGCAGATGCATTAGGCATTATTTATTTTACTTATGACATACAAATTTGACTCAACATAATCAAATAATTTAGTCAACAGCTATGTCTCTCACTCACCATTATATCCCAGGACTAACACAGTATGGATCCCAGCAGGCACTTTTCATGATTAAAATTTACTGCCCATTTGATAGTTTGTTATGATAATAAAATTCTTAGTGATGAATTCTAAGCCACTAAGAAAGGCCTCACCTTGCTGATGAACTCCTAGAAACTATGAAAGGCCTCAACAATAATTCAGATAAGAATCAGCCTAATCAGACTAATCGCTGTCTCCTGAGCCTGGATGTCCATCTCACCACATAGAGTCAGCCAGAAAGACAAAGACATGCAGTTTCTGACTCAGGCTCCTCTCTTCCATGTCAAGTAGGTGGGATTCATGGTACACACCAAAGGAGAGAGGAGATGCCTCATTGACATTTCTAACACACATGGGAACCGAATTTAAAAAAACAAAGAAAGAAAAAAAAGAAAGAAAGGCTAAGTATGAGAGAGAGAAGAGAGAGAGAGAGAGAGAGAGAGAGAAAGAGAGAGAGAGAGTAAGAGAGAGGTTGCTTTTGGGTAAATTAGATAGATTCTAAATCTATGCTATCATATGTGCAAAAGAGTGGTTTTTAAACTGTTTGATATTAGCAAATGTTTACACTCAAAATATCTGAATGCACCAAAGATGCTGACTTTGGTTACACCTTTGTGTTGCAGTGCTATAATTGAAGTTAAAACTCAAGCAGTTTAAGAACATTTCAAAATAACAAGAACTTATCACATGGTAATACAAATAATCCATTTAATGAAAAATTTTCAAACACCGTGACAAGAGTGGCATCTTATATAGTTTTGAGACTCTCACACTGCTTTGTGTTCCCCTATAATTTATCATGCTGTGTGGTTTGCAGCATGGCTTATAAAGAAAATATAAGCTTACACAGACATACAGTTGGAAAACAGAAGAGAATTGTAATCGTCCTGCCATGTAACCATGAGTAGTCTTCTCAGATACAATACCAAAATTTATCACTCTTAAGAGTCAGTTAAAATATAAAATAGAAGGTCAAATCAATAAGCTATTCTCTATTACATCAAAATCTACTGCCTGTCTTATACTTTAGACATTCCATTTTTTTCTGGATCATTTGGAAAGCACTGATATTGAGATATATACCAAATGTTGATACATTTCACTATTAAATGTCAAAATAAATTACATTTATTTCAGAAAGTATACTACTTGTATTCAGAAAAGCCTTTCCATGTCAACAAGTTGTCAAACAGTAACATATAAAAATTCTCTGAAATCCTAATTTTCAGGTAAAAGTTCAAATTTGTCTCTAAAAACCGAATGTCACCACTTGTTGACTCTGAATAACATACAGCATATTTTTTTTTTCTGTTTTAACAAAATATTTGTCTGTAAAATACCCAAATCTATAGAGTCATAAGTTTTCTATCTGTTCTTTCAAGGAAAAAGTGGAATTCCATGGAAATAGTAATTAGAAAAGTTCATAATTCAGATGAAATCACAAACTTTTTTCCTATAGAAATCTACTGGAATTCATCACAGCACAACTTTCTGGCAAACATTCTCTGTCAAAAGGATAAATGGTGTAGGGTAATAGTATTGAAAAGCTAATAGCTTTCAGATTCCTTGGAGAAGTTATTTTTCTTATTCTTTTGCTACTGAGAAGACACAGTAGTGAATACACAATGGCTACTGAGCCATGTCAAGGCTTTAACACTTCTATTCATCATCCAAGCAAACTGAACACTAAAAAAAAGATCAATACAATAATGTGTTGATATTGTTTAAAAAATTACTTGAATCCCTCAAGTACCTTGAAATAGTCTGGGGATTCTCAGCCGCCCAAGGACTGCACTTTCACAATCTCTGGCTTAAATGCTTTGACTTTTACATTCTTGAGGTCTACTGCCATGAAGTGGATCTCACAAATATGACAAACAAATCAAAGTACAGCAGCACATTTGGGTCATGGAAGTGAACTGTACAGTCCCTGGGAAATAAAGTACATCATCACTTATATCAAGAATTCACTTAGCAGACCATAATATCTCGTGAACTATAAGGCAGAAGGAGTGGGGAGCAATAAAAGGCCACCCAAAGCACCAGCCAGATATGGGCAATCAGAGTCAGTAAAACTATCAAGAATCCGTATTAATCCTTACATTCATATTTGCAGGCATTTAATAGAAAAAAGGAGAGCCCACTGTGTGGCATAAAGAATGAAGTAAGTATGGGAGTGAGAAAGAACAGATGCTTAGGACTCCACAGTTTGTACCCTTTCTCTAAAAGCACATCTGTCATCGACTTCAGCTGAGAAGACCAACAAAGGACTTTTATAAATAAACACAGTGGTCATTTTCATTTCACTAACCCTGAATTTTTGCAATCAGTCTGATGGTTCTGGAAAGCCTAAGAGCTATTCTCTGTAACACTTTAAGCAGGATGGCTTCTTAAGAGGTTAGTTGTAAATGAGAAGCTGAAAGCACCAGAATTGGGGTGCTAAAGTCCACAGCATTGCCATGTCAGCTGCTGCATGGGTTTTGACCAAAGCAGCAAAGGAGAAATTTCCATAGCCCCCTCATGAGGGATTACTATATGATAATTTGATCAACAAAAAAGGAATAGCCCACTGGAGAACCTGTGGCTTCCAACAGTGGGTATTGCCCAATAAAAGTCATAGTTTGCCTCATGACCCCAAGACTCAGTCCCTTCCCAATTCCCACTTAGTAAGGGTTCCCCAGTCTTATTCTGTTTACCCTCTCCCAAACTCCCCAATGGGACCATTTGTCTGAGCTGGGTTGAGGGGCCCAGCGGGGGGGGGGGGGGGAGGAAGGGGCTTACTCTTGTGTGCCTGACTCTGTGCTTAGGTGAATTTCAGATTTTTCAAATGTAAACAAACTAGCTCCACACCCACAGATGTGACTTCCAGACAAATATAAAAGCATGCTTAGAAATCAAAGGAAGAAATTCAGAACACTTTTATAAGAATTATAAATCACCGGATTAAAAGATTAAGTTAAGATTTATGATTTCCTCAACGAAGTATCTTAAGGGAGTCATGTTTGTTATGATGCAGGAGCAAACTATTCTGAAGCTTGTTATAAACAACAATTACATCATAATTGTATACACGTATTTTGTATGGAGCCCACGCATTCAATTGTCTGTTTGTTAAGATGCACTTCTGAAGTGTTGCTCACCAATTGCTGCATCCTCCACGGTTCTGGATCACTAAACACTATATTCTATCTGTCTTCCTTTTGGTGCTCACATCAGATGTAGCCAAGTCACATGCTAAGAATATTTAACAGCATAAATACAAGCCACGCCTGACACTTCTGTGTAAGAATGAGTGAACAGCAAAAACTTTGATTAACTCAGAAACATTCAGGATTTGTATTATTAGTATTTGTGTCAGAATGTGGCATATCAAGACATGAGTCTCAGTAAAGAAAACTAACACAGTGTGCATCTACTGTTCCTGGAGTTGCCAGGCAATATCTAAAACAGATGAACTAGGAAAGAGCTGTACACAGGTTCTACTGAGTAAAGGGCGAAGGATCCAAGAAGAAGCAGGCATTGGAACCAGTCACTTACAGAAGAGGACCTATTATGAGAGATATTAGTCATAGCCACATATTAATTTAATTTAAGCATAAAAATCTATTGAAAACTGAAGGAAAAAACACTCTATAGACTTGTAATTTATTTCAACTACTGTTTCCATCCTGTTTCTGTAAAGCCAAACTTAAAGAAAAAAATAGCAAAGCTTTAGGAAGGAAGGGTGACTTTCACCCCCCCCCAATGTTGGTTTACCTAAACAAATGGCAAAGTATGCAACATATTAATTTAATCTTAAATTTTTTTTAACTTACTGACTGAGCAAAAATATTTCACAGAAACTTTCCTCTCCAAAAAATGTGCAAAAGCAGCATTAAATAAATTAATTCCAAACATGGTAATAGATGAATGTAAATGTTTACTGTGTCAATGGAGGAGCAAACAGCAATTGCAATATCATATGCAAATTACTTCTCCAAACTGTGATAGACATTCAACTTCTATAAAATTCTCACTTCCTACAGTATAATTCAATATTTTCCAGAAGATTCCATGACTTCCTCTTAATTGGTATTTATGATCAATGTCTCTAATAGGAATTGAAGGTGTGTCAAAGGCCTCATAAGTCTAACAATCATTTCAGAGTTTGAAAAACTGATGTTGGAAGCTGGGAGGAATGAACTCAAGGCAGCAAAGACAGAAAGACTGAGAGAGACAGAGATAAGGGGAGACACTGGAAAAATACACCCAAGAGGAAGTTTTCTGAAACACATCCCTTGGACCACTGCAACAGCTATCTATCTTTCTTCCAGGAAAGTCACCACCAAGTCACACCATCCAGTCACACCACCCAATCACACCAGGTTACTTCACTATGCACTGGATATATTAGTCCACTTCATGTCACAATAATGCCATACCTGACATGGGCGACTTGTGCAAAGACAGGCTAATTTTTGTCTCCAGTTCTGGAGACTCAAACCTAAAGGAGAGTGTCTCCATCAACCTGAACCTCTGAAAAAGCAGTTTATTGCTGCAGAAACACTTGAGAGAATGTTCATCTATTAAACTACATCAGAGAGATAAGGGACATGCAGGGATCCCACCACCCCTCAGGATATGTCCCCAGTGGCTTAAGTATGTTCATAACACTCCACCTCTTAAAGATCTACACACATCCCAGTAATACCACCCTGGAACCAAGTCTTAACATCCAAACTATAGTACTGAGAATCTGGTTCTCAACTGATGGTTACAGTATGAACATATTCTAAGTAAAGCGTGTGGATTCCCAAACTCATATGAAGACAACAAAGAAAAGCCTTACATGACAAAATGAAACAATATGGATATTGGATCTAAGATGTTAAATCATAATTTCTCTGGGTCAACTGGAAAACTCTAAAGGCGTACAATATGAGGGCAATAAACTTGTTACTTCTAAAGCGGTGTTATTTGCATGAGACAGTATCTCTTGTGTAAAGTGAAGGTTGGGTTTCTGTAGTATACTGTTTCCCCTGTAGTACTTTCAAAACAGTTTGAATCTCATTTTACTGCTAGTTTCAAAACTGTTCCAAATGGGCCCAGGTCCCTCATGTCACACATCCCTCTCAGTGACAGGAGATACACTACTGTTCACTTTGGACCCCAAGGAAAATCCCAGGCAGATGATCTGCTATACTGTCACAATTGAGAGCAGGAGGCAATTACTGTTTCTCAGACAGATACTGGTCATGGCAGGAGAGAAAAAGGGAGCTACTTGGCCATTTTTGCTAACATCCTTTCCACCCCTTCTCTTGCCACTAATTAATTAACTTCCTTTTTACTTGGCAAATATCAAAGGGATTATTTCCCTGAGTCATAGGTGATTGCGTGATGTTGACTCTAAGTTATCCTTTCAGGATATTCTAGGTTAAGTAGTAGGAACTCAGGAAGTTGCCTTTAGCAAGGCTCCTTTATATGGTCTACCAAGTCTAGTGAAGACATTAATTAAATGCTAAGTTGGGATTTCCTAGTAGATGAAACTTACACACAGGAGCTTGGGTTCTTTCTCAAAGGTTCTGAAGGCTCACATACTTTGCAATCTTTTTTGGCATGCAGAAATCAAAAGTTCATCTACCTTGACACCATGGAAAGGGAAGAAAGGAAGGGTTCCCATGCTTTCCTCCTCATTCTGAGTTCCCCAAAACCAAATCAGAATGAGAAGCCAAAATGCAACACAAAAACTAAAGGAACTCCTCAAAGAAGGTCTCAGAGAGAGAGAGAGAGAGAGAGAGAGAGAGAGAGAGGGAGAGAGGGAGAGAGGGAGAGGGAGAGGGAGAGGGAGAGGGAGAGAGGGAGAGGGAGAGGGGCAGGGAGAGGGAGAGGGAGAGGGAGAGATAGAGGGAGAGAGAGAATCACAGAATGTACCACCAAGTAGATTTTTTTCCAGTTCAAAGAGTTTTAAACCTTTCAAGAATTAAAGCTGATTAGGCAATTTGGAAGGAATTCCTGAAAGGCTGCTTGAGATGAAAGGACTTTGTGTGATTCTATATGTGTTGGACATTTTTTTTTTAATCAAGCCAAGATGCTTCCAGAAGTCATGATGAGTATTCTCCATGGAGTACAATTGCAAAAAAAAAAAAAAAAAAGTTTGACAGTGCTCATTGTCACGAATCCTTGTACTTTGTACAGCTCAACAACACAGTACCCCACCAGCAGAGAGAGAATTGTTGGCTTCTTCTTATCATTCCTGGTTTAAAAAAAAAATGTTCTTTATTTAAACATTGCCCTACTGTGGTTAATACCCAATGCATTAGGACACACACAAAAGCAAGATCCTGAATGGTAGGACTCACCCTTCTTTCATCCCTGCTTCCCAGGCCTCTGTAGTGGCTGACTCTTGGCTACTAATCAGTAGGTGAGGTGTGGGGTAGGTGGAGGGAGGCATGTGTGCATGGATGGACCAAATTTGAAGTATTGAATTTAGATTTTACAACTTGGCGTTTCTAGGGTTATAATGTCAGCAGGAGTTACCACGAGATGTGATAAACATATTTTATGTTTCTACCACATGGAGACAGGCCAATGGTAAGGGTGTTGATCTGCAAAATAAACAGGTATCAGAGCTCTTGTACAATTCTCTGATGATTCAGTTTAGAGATAAACTTTGCTCTAAGACCTAGCCTTGTCATTAAACTGTTGTGTAAGTACAAGTATGTGTGAGCTTCATTTGATAGTATGATACTAGCATCCAGCATCCAATAGCTGCTGTTAAAAGGAGTAAAATCACTCATAGAAATTGACATATATGACCTTGACATATATTGAGATTAATAAACACAACTTCTCCTCAAGGTCATGAGTGTGTAAGATTAGTAATTTTAAATTAAAATTAATTTAAATTAAAATTGAATTAAAATCCTTAAACTGAGGACCTAGGTCATAAACCAAATAATTAGGCAAAGAAACCTTCATTAAAATTGGTCATTCAGTGTTTCCAAAAGTCCACAAGTAACAAATATCAGCAGGTGGAACTCATTGAAAAACCTGGCAACCTAGAGCATTATTCAGAAATTGTACAATTTATAGAAATCTTCCATATTTCAGTAGCTTTGTCCAAATAAAAAGCCACTTCTTAGACAATACTGTAATCTTATTACATCAAGCCTAAAGCCCTATTATGTTCTGTCAAGGTTATAAGATATCTTCCTCCACATAAAATATGGGTATAGCTCAACTGCCATATGTATCACAAGCTTCTGTTTTTACACGTACATATATACACACACACATACCTAGAGCATATGTTAAAATAAAACAAATGGTGCTTTGCTCACTGTCCTCTGGAAACCCCCAGTTTTTTTTCTTCTCATACTAAGCACTGACAGAGATTCTACCTGAAAACTGGGTGCTGGCATCTTAGTTGCCACAACGCCACAGAAAAGCCCATATTTTATGCCCCAAACCATTTTCTGAATGTAACAATAGCACCACAAAGGTGAAACAAAGGAACAGGAGACACAAAATATGTGGGCAGTGGTAATTTCCTCTCTCCCTATCTATCTCTCTATCTCTCTCTCTCTCTCTCTCTCTCTCTCTCTCTCTCCCTCTTTCCCCCTCTGTATGTCTTTTCCATTGACCCTCCCTCCCTCTTTCTTTCTTTCTTTCATGTCTTCTTTCTCTTTTCTTTTTATTTTGTCATTTCACCTTACTGGAATTTGTCTTTTGTGATCTTTTTACCTGGCAGGAATTTGTCTTTCATCTTCCACATTTACAGGGGAAAGGTGAAACATCTTCCAGGGAGAAATCAATCCCCCTCTAACCTGGCCACTCTCCAGCATTAAGCAGCTCAGGAAGTTCTGTGATAAAGGCAAGGCAGACCAGCATCAAAAGGATCAGAAACAGGAAAGCCTGAACAAGTGCAAGCCACATTTGGGCTTGGCAATGAACAGGCACTCGGGCAGGCTTGTGTCAGTGTCTGCTTTCATCTGGAAACTTTGTGAGGTGTGCAAAGCCTCTGGAAGGTATCAGTGAGATTCATAGTCGGGTTTTCTCAATGAGACTCTCAAGGTTGTAAAGCTGCATCCACCTTTAACTCTAGAGCCCTGCTTGCTCATCCTACCTGTAAAAAACTAAAGACTTCTCAATGTGTGCTGAGGCAAGGTTTCCGGCCATAGAGTACAGCCATAGGGATGGAGATGAGGAGAGGGAACAGGTTGCCATGGGAGCAAATATTCTCTTACAGCCTGCATCTCCTCACTGCATGTGCCGATTTTCCTGAGCCCATAATTAAAGCCCACAGACTATGGTGTCCTCCTCTGTTTCCTTCCAGCAAAGAAAGCTGGATGCAGACTGGGTGTGCTTGCTGGTGGCTCCAAACTAGACCAGTTGGCCCAGCCTGGTTTAGGATTGCAGCGCCAATAGAACTTAGAATGGTATTTCAAACAGACTAAAAGCCAATGAGCTCTTGCCCGATCTTTGATCTTCATTCAAAACTCAGTTACTGATCGTGGTTGACATGTTGAAGGATGGTTTAAGAAGGCCCTGAAGAGGAGCCTGGGTGCTGCAGAGGGAGCAGTACATACCCTGAGAAGTTAAAATTTAGTGAAGTCAGACATGCAGGCAAACCAGTGGTAGCTCAACCCTGCATCTTGGTAGCTCTCAAAGCAAAGTAACAGTCTCGGTACCATGTGATGCCACAATGAAACAGTCACCCTTGGGCCTTAGCCACACCTTCAGATAGGAGTCTGCTGCAGAGACCCAGTGATTTGTGTTTTAACAAGCATATCAGGTGGTTAAAATTGGAGAGCCTGGGCTTCAGATAATGGTTTAAGCTAAATAGTTGCATTGCAAGGCAGGAGTTTGAAATTTTACAGCTCTGTATCTCAACTCAAACTTACTGGCCTGGCATTTCCCCAGGGTCACATGATAAGTCTTCCATGAAGACCACTAATGGGGGATTCATCCCTCAATACTCAACGGGTGCAGCTATCATAAAGCCCTTCTGGAGTTTTGGAAGCTCGCCATCATGTCAGGGAAAGAGAAGCAAGGCAGCTAGCTCATCCTGTGTGGGTAGGATAAGTGAATGGCAGGGATATGTTTATATGGCTATGCCAGGAAGCTGAGGGCGCAGCATGAAACCAGAATCAGGTATAACCTCCAAACTCCTGCCTCTAGCAACCTGTTTCTCCCAGCTAGTCTCCACTTCCCAAAGCTCCACAACTTCTCAAAACAATGCCACCAACTGGGGACAAGGGTTCAAAACATGGGACACCTTTCAGAACCAAAGCTTACCAGCCTGGAGTATATGGGAATGCTGAAGCTTTTCTGGGATTTAAAAGAAAAAAAAATAGATCATGATTCAATTCATTTTGGTAATATCTTCCAAATTCCTCTAGGTTTAAAGAAGCTGATTTCTGTTGCTTAGAATAAAACATTATTGAATAAACACCAATAGTTTACCTGAAAAATTATGAATTTGGTGTGTGTGTGTGTGTGCTGTATATGTGTGTGTGATAAATATTCTTACTGCTCCTTCTTCCTAAAAACTACTTTTTGAACATGTCAGAAGAGGTTGTAAAGTTGTAAGTACTTGGGGAGATGGATGGTTGCTCAGACACAGCTGTAAAGCTGAGAAGTGCTGAAGGTATTATATTGTGAATTACTGTTCAGACCATGCAGGCGAAGATAATCCAACATGACTGCTTTCAATCCAATCCTCTCTTCAGATTAATTCCACACCAGAAACTTAATAAATCGTAAATATGATTTTAAGATGTACCCAGTGATGAGAGAAACCACAGAGAGCTTCAGAAAAGTGTCAGAGATTGGGAAAGGAAACATGTTGCCCTAACTCAGGAAGAGGAGGGAAAGATGAGTCCTGGAATTCTCAGACCACTGAGCTTAACAGTGTGTTTGAGAGAGTTTTAAGCATCGAAGCAAACAGAAAAGTACATAGTGATGATAGTGGACACATGTAACAGGTATTGAAGAGTCAATCACAGTCTAATTTCCCTACTCTTACACACTGACTATGGATCAAAGGATATGCCAGTTATGTTACCATATCTTCATTTCATGGAGGTAACTGACACATATCATTTCCCCTCTCCCACTATGAGAGGATTTAAAAATGCATGCTATGGGTCTCTAGTGTGTCTCCAGAAGTCAAAGTATTTGTCATGAAAACCTGGAAATCTGAGTTGTCTCCCCAGAGACCACATTAATGTGGAAGGAGAGAACCTACGCCACGATGTTGTCCTCTGACCTCCCCGTGTGCTGTGTTGCACACACTCCTCTACCAACACATCCTCTGTGTACACACAAATGCACACAATGACAACTTTTTTAATGTGGTCTGAACCACAACACCCCAAAAATATCTTACCAGCAATAATAACTGTGATTATTATAATCAGTATGAGCCTTATTGAGATTTCTCTTAAAGATTAAAACCTAACACTGAGCTCTTTCTCTTTTTATAAAGTTTGTTTTGGCTGGCTTCCTAAGAACTACCAATGCCACAGCTCCATGACAGGCAAGTGGACCAGCTCAGAATGGCTGGGCCAGCTAGGGAGTACGTAGCAATCACCACCTCTGTCTCACTGGTAAGTGCCGTTGTTCTGGGGGTCTGCATCTTCTACAGATGTCTTTCCCAGCTAATATCAGTAGACAGTGGGAAAATATCCTTGTGCATCAAATTTTCTATGTGCAAAGGGAATGAGCATTTCTGCCTTTACAACAGACAACCATTTTTAGATTCCACTCCTTGCATCTGGATCATGGACAGCTTGGAGCTCTCCCACCAGCAGCATTGTCAGGTGGCTTGTATCTACAAGCACATGCAAGCTGCCAGGCATGGCAAACCGCCCCTCACTAGTCTAACACCCTAGAGATATTCCCCACTGATGACATCAGTCTGAATCTATCACTTCCCTGCATCTTTCCACAGCTCTTTTAATAAACCATTTGATGATGTGTGAGCCGGTATTATTATTATTACAGATAAGGAACAAAGCCACAGAACAATTAAGTAACTTGTCCAAAGTCATACAGCTTATTTACCATGCAACTTGAAGTTAAAGCCAGGTAGGTATGTTGGCTCCTTGAAGTCAGTTTCCTTAAGGTCTACACTACATTCAACTCATATTTATTTGCAGACATTCATGCCTTCACCTAGAATTTCAGCTCACATTTAGATGAATCTTCAGAATGCATTTAGCTATGCTGTTAAGAGTGTGAAATGAGGCATTTCTCATGAAATCACAAGGGGATTCAATATCCAGCCTCCATCTTAGTGAAGGGGGTACATAGAGGAGAGAAATATTTTAGTAGAAGAAATATACAAGGGAAAAAAGTATGCATTTATTAAAAAATACTGAAAATATGACAGAACACTCAAATTAATATTCTAAAATGAAAATCAATCATCTGATACCTATTCTCCATATAATTGTGTAAAATATACAGATTCTCTAGCGCTGAGACCATTTTGGTTGGTGAACATATAAAATATTTATAAAGGCATAAGTTGACTTAACCACAGTGCCTCAATATCATTTTTCTGGGAAGCATCAAGTTGCTCAACCACAGTTTCTTGTGCTAGAGGTGTGTTCAGGGCCTGAGTTTCTCCAGATGGGGAGGAAATACCACATTCCATGCTGCTGGCCTGGAATAGTACCACACAGTACATGGAGGGGACTCCACAGAATGGGCAGCTTTGACTGGCTAGAATTCAGTATGTCACAAAGATGTCTTCAGGAGCCATCTGAATGAGAAACAGCACTGCCTCACAGGCACACTCAGAGGCCAGGATAGCTTACTTAAAAGATGGCTTTCCTCGATGTCCCTCAACATACTCCTTTTACATGTGCGCGTGTATAGGTTGTTTCACCCATGTGGGCATGCATTCAGAATAGGGGTTGGTATCTCATTATCTTCATCAATTGCTTCCCCAGATTGTTTGTCTGTTTGTTCTCTCTCTCTCTCTCTCTCTCTCTCTCTCTCTCTCTCTCTCTCTCTCTCTCTCTCTCTCCCTCCCTCTCTTTCTTTGTCTCTCTTTCTTTCTGGAGGGGGTTTCTAACTGAACTTGGAGTTCACTGTTCCAGCCAGGTTGGCTGTCCATTGAGCCCTAGGAGGTGCCTGTGTCTGCCTCACCTAGGATTATGGGTATGTAACACTATGCCTGGCTTTTTTTTTTTTTATATGAAAGCAGAGGATCCCAACTCAAGTCTTCATACTTGCAAGGAAAGCACTTCACTCACTGAGCAAACCCCCAGCCAATTCAGCTAATGCCTTCTTGTGCCTTCAGAGAAGTTTCTGATGTCTCTTCTCTGTGAACAGTATATGACCACAGTGCCCCATCAAGTTGTCTCAAACCATCTCTTCTTGACTTGTGTTTCTTGCCTTTCTTCAGTTTCAACTTGCCTTTTCTACATGCCCCACACTAAGGAAAACAGCTGCAGCATCAGTGCTGTGCTCCACCAAGACACTGCAGCCCTCCTCTTCTGCACCCATCGCTTAGTCATTTACCTTGGCCATTCAACACGAAGCATGAGTGTTAGTACTTGACAGGCACTTTCTGAGTCCTTCAGTGATGAACAACCAGGCAGTGTCCTTTTCCTGATGAGGCTTGCAAAGCAAGCAGAACACAGGAAAAAATGTGCACCCACAGAATAGCTACAGCTGAAACAAGGAGAGAGAGGTACAGAAAACCTCAAGTTTTATGCATGATCAGGTTCTCATTTCTTGAAGTTCGTTGTATATATTGACCCAATAGCATGAGAAATTAATGAGAGGGAACTCTACATATGCTTATGTGTGTGAGATTTGCAGGTACCTGTGAACTCTGCAGTTGCTCTTTAATTTCTTTATAAATCTAAAATTCCACTAAAAATGAAGACTATTTATTAAGTTCACTATATAAAAAGGAAGAAAGGGTACATAACCACTGTAGTTTGGCTATAGACAATAGCTAGTATAATTCTAGATAGAAAGTCCATGAAAACCTGATGAATCAGGGGAACAGCACCTAAAGTCACAACTTCACAAAATAGACCTTTGGTGCCTCCAGAAACCCAGTAAGCCACTTAGGAGGAAGAGTGGAAAATCAAGCCTCCATCTGACCAACCATTTAGGTATAGCTCAGTTTCTGAATGACATACCATGCTAAATGCTACAAACATAGATCCTTTCTCAAAAGCTCAATTACAAAACCAGGAAAAGCGAAGAGACAGATATGGGGAAGTAGGGAGTTGGAGAGCTAGGGAGCTGGGGAGCTGGTTATGTGGCTCATTTGGTAAAGCATATGCCTTGCAAGTACTAGGACCTGACTTGGATCCTCAGAAGCCATGGAATCATCAGCCGTGATGCTGTCCATATAATCTCAGAGCTCGGGAGGCAGAGGCAGGAAGATCTCTGAGGCTCACTGATATTTTAAGGATGGAAAAATACAGCCTAACTCTCCACTGACCCCAGGAAGCTAGAAGCTTAAAAATACTAAATACCTTAAATTCCAGACCCTGCCCTCAGCCAGTAAATAGGCGAAAGGTCACACTCCTGACTTTGTAAACTGCTTGTGAAACCCCTGCCCCAGTGACCTAACCTAACTACCATTTGTCACCTCACCTAGGAGCCCGCACAAATGCAGACCTCCAGGGCTATAGAAAACTGATTGGTCTATAAAGCATAGGCTTAGATGGTTTAAATTGATTGGTCCTTACCGCACGGGCTCTGGATGCTATGAGATGACTGGTTTACGATGCGCGGGCTTTGTTGTAACCCTATAAAAACTGCCTCAATTTTGTACTCAGGGTCCTCAGTCCTCTACCCTTGATGGCGTATGACTGTGGACCCCAGTGCACTTGGAATATAAAAGACCTCATGCTTTTACATCGAGACTGCTTCTGGTGAGTGATTTGGGGTGTCGCCTTTCCTGAGTGGGAGAGTGAAGTTCCATGCTCTGCAGGTCTTTCAATATCAGTCTAGCCTGATTGATGAGTTCAAAGACAACAATAAACTCTGTCTCTACATAAATGGTCTTCTTGATCATACAACCTAATGTTATCCTTCAATATGCACATGTATGATCATACATATAGACATGCATACAAATACCTGAATCCAAAAAGGGAGAGTGGGAAGAAACTTTAGATTGAGAAACTGAGATTAGGGTTGGGGAGCTGGCTAAGTGGGCAACGTGCTTGGTATGAGTGCAAGCATGAGAAACTGAGTTCAGATCCACAGCACCCATGTGCTGTGATGTCAATGCCCATAAAGATGGCTACACTCCATCCTGGCACAAGGACAGAGTTCAAAGGTGTCCTCAGCAAGACATAAGACCTAAAGGTCAAAGGTGTGACTACAGTAGAATATTTGACTGTCTTAGTCTCAATAACAACAGGCCTGAATCTGAGGTGTGGCTACTACTGACTTTCAAGGCTAGGGAAGAAGTTGACTCTAAGGTGTGACCACTCCTGATCCTCAAGGTTAGGGAACAAGAAGTTGAAGCTAAGGTGTGGTTACTAAACCCTTAGAATAATTACAGAAGAAAAGTCTGTTTGTTCCATATGCGTGGTACTCTGTTCCCCTTTTTGGATAAGGTATATAAGAGTGGTGAAAAATAAACTCATGGCATTTCAGTATTGACAGATCTGCCCTCCTGACCTTTATTCTGTCTCTCTGTCTTTTCTTTATGGTCTATAGCTAGCCTTTCCCTCATCCACACACCCCCACTCACCATGAACTTCTTTCCCTCATCCACATCCCCCACTCAGGTACAAACTTGGGGCCTATCTGCTGGTTCCGACTACAGCCCCACAAAGACAGCTTTGACACTGTGGAAAATTATTTGAAGGCGTGTTACAATTGTTTACATTGTAGAACATTTATTTTAATGATACAAAGATGAGTTGTATTCTTTTATATCACATTTAAGTCCATGAAGCTAGGTTACTTTGCCTGTCTAAAACACCTGATGATCTAATAAAGAGCTGAATGGCCAATAGTGAGGCAGGACTGGCAGGCAGAGAGAATAAATAGGAGGAGAAATCTGGGAAAAGAGAAGGGCAAGAGAGAACAAGGAGAGGAGGACATCAGGGGCAGCCACCCAGCCACACGGCCACCCAGCCACACGGCCACCCAGCCACACGGCCACCCAGCCACATGGCCGGCCGTGGAGTAAGAGTGAAAGTAAGATATGCAGAAGAAAAGGAAAAAGCCCAAAGGCAAAAGGTAGATGGCATAATTTGAGAAAAGCTGGCAAGAAACAAGCCAAGCTAAGGCCATGCATTTATAATTAAGAATAAGTATACATGTGTGATTAATTTGGGAGCTGAGTGACAGGGCCCCCCAAAAAGTAAAATAAATAAATAAATAAATAAATAAATAAATAAATAAATAAATAAATAAAAAACAAAAAACCACCCATGTGACAGTGGGGCAGGGCCAAGCATTTCTAACTGAGTCCTGGTCATTTCAGAGACTCACTGGCCACCTGGTCCAGACAAAGCATTCACCTCCAGGTTCAGTGAGAGGCTCTGTCCTAAAGACTAATGTGGAAAGAATAGAGAAAGGTCACCAGTGTTGGCTTCTGGTCTGACATATGTATACACAGGTATGAGTGTGTGTGTGCGCGCACACACACACACATACATACACACACACACACACACACACACACAGATTAAAAACCAACTGAAGAAAATTATACATGTATTGTGGTGAATGAACTGGGTCTAACTCTAAGCAATCCAGTTATGTTTTCAAGAAGTAATACATTTAAATGTTTGACAGCATGGTAACATTAAGGAATTATTAGTAATTTTGAAAAGATGCGTAAAGGTGTTTGTGATTACATTTTTCCAAATACGCCTTTCTCTTTGAAAAATAACCCATGCTAAAATATTTACAGATGGGGTGATCATCTCTCTGATAAGAGTTTCAAGTATTGCAGGTATGGCTGAAGCAAGACAGGCTGGGGGCTGTCCATGTACACAGCTCCTTATGCTGCTTTCTCACCAGTGCAGAACGGGAGACATTGTGTACCACTCTTCACCTATGGGCTTATGAAGGTTTCCACAACCGAGGCTAAGGGAAAAGATTTAGAATTTTGATTATGGCTGTATCAATGGCTGAGACAGTTACCTGATTATTAGAGTGTGTGGATTGTTTTAAAACAACAGCTATTATTTAAGGAATGAAACATACACCAACATGTTAAAAGGAGAACAAATAAAAAGAACAAAAGTACTAGTTGGGAAGTCTTCACCAGAGAGCAGGTGGGAGCTGCTAGTAGCCTGAAGTAAAGTGAAATCTGTGGTAAGGAGGAGGAATGACTTGGATAAAGATGACAACGTGAACTGCCATCTACCATAGTTAGCAGAGTGGAGAAATGGGAAGAGAGTGAGGCAATGAGGATAATGGACAGTGTCTGTCCTCTGAGGACAGAGAACTTGAAGTAATGAGAAGACAGAAAGTGGACATTTATAAGCCCAGCTCAGGACTATGAAAGACACCAGAGATATGAGCGCTGGATCCTAGAACCCAGGACAGGGTGACTGTGTGAATGTACACAAGTATGTTCTTGTGTGTGTGTGCTTGTTTGTGTGGTAGTTTGAATGTAATGGACCCCCCATAAGCTCATAGGAGGTGTGACTCTGTTGGAGTAGATATGGCCTTGTTTGAGGAAGTGTGCCACTGTGGAGGTGGGCTTTGAGGTCTCATATCATATATGCTCAATCCATCCCCAGTGACTCAGTTCACATCCTGTTGCCTGCAAATCAAGATATAGAATTCTCAGCTCCTTCTCCAGCACTATGTCTGCTTGCCAGTATGATGGTAATGGACCAAACCTCTGAAACCAGAAACCACATAATTAAATGTTTTCCTTTATAAGACTTGTCATGGTCTTGGTGTCTCTTCACAGCAATAGAATAAACCACTCAAACTATGTTTGAGTGTAATTGTGTATATGTGAATATGTGAACATCTGTGTATGTGTGTGCATGTATGTGAACATAAGTGTGAGTGCATGTTTGTGAGTATGTGTGTTTGAGTGTATGAGTGTGTATAGGTGTGTGAGTGTGCTTGATTTTGTATAAGTGTGTCTATGAATAATTGTGTGAGTGTAAGAGTATAGTATGTACATGTGTATGAGTGTACTTGAGTATGTGTATGAGTATGTGTGAATGTGTGTGCGTAAATGTACGTGAGTGTGTATGTGTGTGTGACTGTGCTTGAGTATGTGCGTAAGTTTGTGAATATGTGAACAATTAAAATGAGTGTGTCTGTGTGTGAGAGACAGAGAGTGAGTGAGAGAGAAAGGACTAATAGAACGGAGAGCAACTACGAACAGATTCTACTGCTCCTGGTACACAGTACAAATATGTAGTCAACTAAAGCTTGAGTCTGTTTCCCTAACCAGGACTGATTTCACCTTCGATTGGTGCCAATTGGCTTCACCCTATAGCAAGTCCCAAAGTTCTTAAGAGTACATTCCTTGAGGCTTGGTGACCTTAAGTTGGGGAGAATTTCTAAGAGGCTGCACTGACAACTGCTCTTTAAGGAGATTTTTGAATCTGAAACTTTGTAGAGAAATGGAAAAGCAGAATGAGAGTCATCCTGGCTCTGGAGAACATTCTGCCTCTGACAACGTTTTAGAACCTAAAAGTTCCCTGTCCCAGCTCTCTGTATAACATTGCGTGTAGATAGCTTGTGTTGGAAACTGATTCCCCTGTCTTCTCTCACTAGGTTCCTGTGCCCCTTACCAATTTGACCCTAATAATTTGCAGATTCCATTTGCCTTCACTTAGTCCCATTGTTGCTATGTTGAGTACCACCACCACCACCCCCCTCCCCCAGCTGCGGCATGACATTCACCTCTGGGTGCATTCTTGGGGTTTTTTCTTTCAATTAAATGCTTCCAGAAACAAAAGTTTGGATTATAGATTCACCCTAGCTGACTCAGATCTCAAAGTCTTTCCAAAGAGCATTTACAGGGAAGATATTACTGGCTTCAAACCTTCAGCTCTCAGTTCAATTTAAATTTGGCTTTCGCTTTTCATATCTTTAGCAATGTAAAAATCCTAGTAAAGTAGTGTCCTTCCCTGAGATGGCCCAGTCCTCTGGAATGTGCTTGCATTTATCCAAAGGCATTTCAGGGTATACTGTAAACTGGCTTTTCTGGCCCTAATCAGCTGAATGCAGCAAAGCCTTTATTTATATTCTAGCTTAGAAGCTTTTCCTTTAATGGAAGTTTTCCTTCATCTTCTATACAAAGAGGTGCTGAGGATGAGTGAGCCCAGTGAAGTGCTGTATAATTTTACATGTGCAAAACGTGCATTTTATTTCCTTTGAATGATAGCTTCACAATCAAGTTGGAGTCTAAAATGTTCTTAAAGGTACAGCAACACTCCTTGCCCTTGCCTGTGGACTGGGAGCATCAATATCATCCACGGAATGTTGAGCCTCACCCCTGACCCACTGAACCAGAACGTGCACCTAAACAAAACCCTCAGATGATTAACACATCTATTAAAATCTGAGGACCACTGGGAAAGACCAGTGCTGGAGGTCCTTAAAACACGTTGTGAGAGTCAGAACCCAAGGAATAGAAGGAAACATAGCATACACTGTAGAAGAGAGTTGGCTAGGCTATATGCCCAAGAGCAGGAACAAGGCTAGAAGCAACTCCAGACCACACATGGGGAGATTTAAGAATATCAACGGAGTAAAAAGAAACTCTGGAGGGAGAGAAAAATAACAAGTGAATCAAGATATTTGTATCTATGCACAATTTCTGTATGCCATGACTACTTTGTAAGTTTCAATTGTTAGAGAGGAGAAAATAGAGGTTAGCTGAGTTTAAGTAGTTTAACTCCAGATAATTCACAACAGCTGGATTAACCAACTCCAAAGCAATTCTCTGGGAAAAAGAATTGTTCTCATTTACTATCTCTGCATGAGCTAAGACATTCATATTAATAGTAATTAAATCTTTACTTTTATTTTCTAACAAGTCAGCATATTAAAAAGAAAATCCCAGAGGTTTGAAAGTGAACCTCTCCTCTGATCAATAAAATTAAACAGATTTTATAAAACAAAACTTAACCTTTAGAAAAAAATAAAATTGATTCTTCTTAAAAACATCCATCTCAAAGTATCTCAAAGTTATCGAATTGATTTTACTCTGAATACCAAATTACTATGTAAAGTCCACTAACTCGAATGAGTGCTAATTAAGAATATCTGGGAGAGGACACCTAACAAAAATCAGTATAAAAGAAAAGAAACTTCAGCCAAAGTTCACACCTAATTCTTTTAAAATAAAATCAATGATATTCCTATGTCTTATCAATTCTAAGACATCATGGGCATTGTCTTTCTAACAATCTCATCTCTACATCATCAGGGAATGTCCTTAAAGAATAGATGAAGGGAGCTTTTCTAATACTCGGACATATATGAGCATTCCTATCTACTATCCAAGAAATTAAAACATAATTATACAACCATGTGATAAAGAAACCAGGAAAACACTTCCCAGGAGACAGGATCTCAGCTGAAGTTCAAGGGTGACTAACAATGGTAAGGGAGGACTTGGGACAAGAAATGGCACATATTCTGAGCCATGGAGGTGAGAGGAGAGACAAGTCTGGAAGACTGTTTTATAAGATGTGTAAAATCGATGAATGCAAACAGACATTAGGAGCTAAAGATGATCATTTAACGTGATCACCCAAAGACAGGGAGGAGGCAGATAAAGGAAAAACACAGCACCTTCCCAGAGCTGTCTAGAAGGTCATCTTTCCTTACTAAAATATTGTACAATGATTTTACTGATTTCCTATACATCAGCTATTCAACACAAAACCACAGTCTAAAATTACAAGAAAATGAGGCTTTTAAAGTATAATGTCTGGGAGATTTCTAATTTTCTGGAAATGAAGTCTGAAACTGGATGAACAGGCCAAAAGCAGTAACCACAACAGCATAGCCTTAGATTAGAGTTGCTTTCTTGATGACATCTCTCCTTAGTCCTGTCTCGAACAATTAACACAAGCTTCTCTCTCATTTATAAGCTTTGTGCATGGTCTTGTCTTTCTCCAGCATTCTTTTACATGATTATACTTGGTTTTTATAGTCAATGATACTTACCATTACATAGCCAAGTATGCGATTTGCATCTTGAAGTAGGCAATAAAGTTAGTACACTTGTCTTATATGCAAGAACCAGGGTGGCCCTTACTGGAAAAAAATGGATGGTCTTCTCCAAAACCAATTCTCCTTCCACCAATTCTTGCCCATTGAAGTCAGTTGGGGTAGTTTGAAAAGAGCTGTTGTATAATGTTTTACTTAGGAGTCTAGAAAAAGGCAGGGTCTCCCCTGAGAGAACAGTAACATGCACTCAAGCAAGGGTATGTGTTAAAGACATAGTCAAGGTTTCAATTTTAATATGATAATTTTCCTCTTAGTGACATGGGGTTGGAAAGATTCTTCTTGAAAGAGATGTAGCATCTCCTAAAACCAGTGTGTTGTGTGTAGGGAAACACCATGTCTTTGACGTCAGGTTAGGAGTGCTGTCACAGACATGAGCTGCAATTAGTATCATCTAAGCCAGTCTTTATGGTGCTCACTAGCAATTTACACAGAAGAACTGAAGCATACATGAACTGTTTAAAAGAATTAATTACTTTTGCTGTAAAAACTTACATCGATTTCTATGGAACCAAATCTCTTTTGAACTACACAGCTTGTTTTTAATATTGATTTAATAATAAAAATATTCTGGAAAATTATTTTTTGATAAGAGATTTATTATTAAGATAACATGGAGAAGCTGGGGTGCTTTTGAATCTTAGAGTGGGAGGGGCCATAAGTAACACAGTAAGGAAGGCCATTAGGGGAAGTTGGGTGAACCAGACCACTTGGGAATAATAGTAAGCCATTAACAGACTGTAGGACTGGTGAACTAGGGAATGGGATGCAAAACACAGTCAAGGCATCAGAGGAAAAAAGAAAAAACAAGGCTTCACAAACTTTGAAATGTTTTTTTAAAAAAAATCATACAACCAATGTCTTAAAAGTAATAAACTGTGGTATATAAAATATGCTCTAACCTCCCCCTATATACTACAATAAAAGCTGAGCTTGCTTTTATGTGGTGTCACATTATCTGTAGCCCCAGCACTGCTGGGCTAAAGGAAGTAGATCACAAGTTCTAGGCCGGCCTGGACTACATAGTAAAAGCTAAGAATGAATATAATAAAACTTGAAAAGTTCTATGTATCACTGAGAATTCTGAGGACTATGGCTGTATAAGGTGCTATCCATGCTCAGGAAATGCCCGAGAAAGCCCGAACCGCTTGTTTCCAGATGACCTGGAGGCTCATACAACCAGGAAGTGAAGGGCTGAAGGTTTCCAGCTGGGATGAGAGAAACATGACCAACAACACAGCGGGCCTTAGAGCAGGGAGAGGGAGACATATTTGCACAAGGCATTTGGATACAGGGAGACATATTTGCACAAGGCATTTAAAGACAGTGAGACATATTTGCACAAGATATTTGGAGACTTTTTTCTCCAGTCAGTAGCCGATCACAAATATAATTGAATGGGGACCAGGAGTCTCTTAAAACAAGGGTTATAGGATGAGCCAGACATCACTAAACAAATGTGCAGCAGCAACTACACTGTAAAAAGCAAACAGCAACAACAAACAGGGGAAATCTGAATTTCAGTGTTGTTAAACCACATGATTTTAAGTTTTCGGTTTTCAGCAAGCAACAACAAGAGAGAGAAACTGGGAAGTGTATGCTGGGGGGGGGGTGGAGGGCAACAGAAATTCTCCTTGAGAAAACCATGAGTTGGATTTATTATGACCAAGACTGTAAATCAACTATTATGGATATATTAAAGAGCTAAAATAAAACACACCTAAGGGAAAGAAATAAGTTTAAAATCCATGTTCTATCAAATAGGTTTTTTGATAATGTAGAAACATTAGTAAGACAAACTGACTTCTCATTAGAAACTACTGAGGTCAAAAGACAATTGCAGGGTGAAAAAGTGAGAAAACTCTATCAACAAAACTATTGTTTAAAAGCAAAGGATAAATTAAGAAATTGTTATACAAACAATTCCAACAGATCTTCTTCCCTATGGAAAAACACTAGCAGGAAAGGAAGGGCCACAAATGAAGGCATAAAGGATGAAGGGAACCACCCAGGTACAACGGACATTTGCATCCAGCCCTCTCTTCCTATAAAACTAAAACATAAGAGAGCTATGTTGATGAACTCATAACTTAGGAAGATGTAATTTATCTCATGAAAAAGAAGACCTCTACTGGAATGAAGGTTTTCTTTTTATTTTTGATAGTTTTGAACATATTAACCTAAATAAATTGTTACATATATATATATGTGTATATATATATGAATATGTGTGTATATATATATTTGTATATATATATATATGTGTGTGTGTGTGCGTGTGTATAAAACACACACACACACATATATTTCCATTATGTATATTATAACTTGCCATCCTCCCTCAGAGTGCTAATTCCAGGATGTCTCTCAGGAACAAAATCCAGAGAGTAACAAGTCTCTCCCACACAGTGGGATAGTGTTCACACATAACTTGCTCATGTGATTTCCGGTACTTAGGTCAGTGGTTCTCAACCTTCCTAATGCTGTGATCCTTTAATAAGTTCCTCATGTTGTGCTGACCCCCCCAACCATAAAACTATTTTCATTGCTACTTGATGACTATAGTTTTGCTACTGTTATGGATCATAATGTAAATATCAACACTGTGCTAAGTACTCTCTGGATTGCATAGAATGCTTAACACAATGTTGATAGTTGCTATATTTTATTGTTTAAGGAACAATGACAAAGATAATTTATACATGTTCAGTACAGATGTCATTTTTTTCAAAGATTTTTGAATTATGTTTGACTCAAAACCTATAGATATCAAGGGTCTACAACACATAATAACTTCAAGTAGAGCTTATATAGATAATATGATACATTTTGTATAAATGGTAAGATATCCACATAACAAAACATGTTTCATCTTACTCAACACTAAATATATACCATGAAAATAAGTAAAAGAGATTGTGTATATTAAACAAAAGAGTAATGTATAGTACATAAAGATAAACTACATAATGAAACAAAATCTTTGTAAATGGTTACAATCTGTTATAACATTGTTACAGAAAATAGATTGCACACAAGAAAGCATTATAACAACAGGTTTAATACCATTTTACAAAAATAATGCACTGAATAAAAGTAAATTAAACCAAACCAAAGGCAAAGAAATAAACCCAAAACAAAGAAACCCAAACCAAAGGCAAAGAAATAAAAATCTTATTCAAACCTATAATTCTAACATGTTCTGTCTGCAAAACAAATTATTTAGATTCATATACATAAACAGGCCGAAAATAAAGAGGCAAGAAAAAGAGATACTGCAATATTATAAAGGCAATATAAAAATTGCTGTTGCGCATAGACAAGTACATTTTACAATGATAAAAGCCAAAGGGTAAAAAGTGTCATAAATACATGGGTGCCCAATTAAAAAAAAAAAAAGCCAAAGTATATGAAACAAAGTCTTTAAAATGCAAATATGGCCAACTCAAAAGATAATAATTTGATATTACAATATCCCAATTCAGTAAAAATGAAAAAACTGTCAGATAGATGAGCTGTGCTGTCACCTAGACACAACAGATAAACCGCACATTCCGCTGCTCCTTGAGGACTAGCTCTTGTCCTACGGAAAGGAGTTGTGTGGATGCCAAGGGAGGAAAGCAATCAATATTTCTACTTAGCTGTAAAGTCTATGAACCACCAACAGTGACCAGAACAGCAAGATACCACAAAAGGTTCAAGAGTGTCACTTAAGTCCTTTGATAAGCAACAGCTCTCTAATTGGGCTTGAGACTCTCTCAGCAGGAGGGAATTCAGGTCTGGCATTGAAAACCTAGCCTGCTATCTGCAGCTAATGAAGTCTTCCACCCCAGAAGAGAATCTACTACTGTTGCCCATTCAAGCAGGATACCTAACCATATTCTAAATACCCACAAGCCCTCAGGTAAGTGCAGCTCTCACTCCTTGTCTCAGGGTTGATATTGAAATGATTAAAACACATGACCAAAATCAACAGGAAGAGGAAAGAGTGTATTCCATCCTACGGTTCATTATCCAGGGAAGTCAGGGCAGGAACTTGAGACAGGAACCATTGCTGAGGCCACAGAGGACTGCTGTTTACTGACTTGCCCATTATGGCTTCCTCAGGACAGTGAACTTGGCCCTTCCACATCAATCACCTACCAAGAAGGTGTACCACAGGCTTTCCCATAGGCCAGTCTGATGGGGGCATTTTTTCATATATGACTCCTGCTTCCAAAATGACTGTATTTTATGTCAAGTTGACATAAAAGCAAACAAACAAAATAATAATAATAATAAAAAGGTATAGTCAGCACAAAACACACAACACATCAAAGAAGTTTTTTGTTTTTGTTTTGGTTTTTTTTTTTAATCTTTGGCATAAGACATAAACCATTAAATAAATCTACTTGTCAAACGTCAAAGAACAATTGGACATGTGTCCAACCACAATTGCTATATCGATAACACAAATCCTATACCTCAGATTCCTCAGGAAACACAGACAGAGAGGAGCCAGAAAGATTGTATGAGTCAGAGACATCTGCAATGAAACAGTGTCTTCTGCTACAGGGGTCTATATTCATGAAATCTCAACAATATGGCTACCTAAGCAAGACTCACAAAAGAACAACAACACTTGACACACCAGCATGGATGAGTGAAATCTCACAAAGCCGCACCCCTAGATGAAGAGCTACAGGCAAGAAATGGCTGTTGAGAGGGAAAACAGTCTTCTTCCTGAATAAGCCCCATGATAGGTTATCCAATTCCAAGTGATCAACCCAAAAAAATTACACACAAGGGCAAACTCTAAATGGACCCATCAGAATGCATTTTTATATGCATGTGTTTGTATATAAGATATCATGGATGAGAGGGAGTCAGCAGTCCAGGGAGAAAATACTTAGGGGAGGATTATGAATATAGCATTTATGTGAAATTATTAAAAAATGTTAAATTAAAAAAAAAAAAGCAAACCATTAGCTAGACTGAACAGGAAAAGCTGGAAGCAGATTCAAGTCACTGAAATCAGACATGAGTGAGGACATTGTTACTTCACAAAAATGAAAACATCACACAGAATACTATGAAAAAAATATCTGTTAATAATTTAAATATCTCTATAAATAGTAAATTTCTAGAAGCAAACAGCTGAATATGACATAGGAAGATATGAAAAAAAATTAACTTATAATAAAAAAAACTTTCATTATTGACTAAAAAGTTCTCATGAACAAAGGCCATGGTCAGATAGAATCTAACAAGTGTTTGAAGACTTGACATTGGCTGGGCAAATTTGTGCACCTACTCAGGAGACTGAGGCAGGAGAGTAGTGGATTCCAGGTTTACCTGGGTTACAGAGTGAATTCAAGGCTAGCCTGTACATCCTGGTAAACCCTCAGTCCTTGTTTCAGAATTAAAAGTAAATAAATGGTCTGAAGTTGGGGCAGGGTCTGAAGTAGGTTAGTGCTCTGGGGTTCCCTAGCATGTGTGGCCATGGGTTCCATCTCACTGGGAGAGGGATGAGGGGAGTGGAAAGACATCAATAGTTTACAAAGTTTTACATAATAAAAATGAGGGAGAAATAAGCCTTGTTTGCAAAAAAAAAAAAAATGAAGACAAATATGTCTCAAGAAAACAAACTACAATCTTTCCAAAAAGCAATCTACAGATTCAATGCAATCCCCATCAAAATCCCAGCACAATTCTTCACTGACCCTGAAAGGATAATAATCAACTTTATATGGAAAAACTAAAGACTCAGAAAAAAAAAAAAAAAACCCTGTACAATAAAGGAACTTCAGGAGGCATCACCATCCCAGACTTCAGGCTCTACTATAGAACTATAGTCTACTATAGAACTATAGCTTGGTATTGCCACAAAAATAGACAGGTAGACCAATGGAATCAAATCGAAAATCCTAGTATTAACCCACACACCTACAAACACCTGATTTTTAACAAAACAGCTAAAATTATACAATAGAAGGAGGAAAGCATGTCCAAAAAATGGTGCTGGCACAACTGGATGATAGTGTATAGAAGACTGCAGATAGACTCATGTCTATCACCATGCACAAAACTTAAGTCCAAATGGATCAAAGACCTCAACATAAATCCAGCCACACTGAACCTCTTAGAAGAGAAAGTGGGAGGTACTCTTGAACAAATTGGTACAAATTTGGGACCTCCTCAAACTGAGAAGCTTCTGTAAGGCACAATCAACAAGACCAAGTGGCAGCCCACAGATTGGGAAAAGATCTTCACCAACCCCACATCTGACAGAGGGCTGATCTCCAAAATATACAAAGAACTCAAGAAACTAGTCACTAAAACACCAAATAACTCTATTAAAAAGTGGGGTACAGTACTGAAGAGAGAATTCTCAATAAAGGAATTCAAACTGGCTGAAAGACACTTAAGTGTTCAACATCCTTATCCATCAGGCAAATGCAAATCAAAACAACTCTGAGATACCATCTTACTCCGGTCAGAATGGCTAAAATTAGAAACACCAATGATAGCTTATGCTGGAGAGAATGTGAAGAAAGGGGAACACTCTTCCACTGCTGGTGGGAGTGCAAACTTGTACAGCCATTTTGGAGATCAGTATGGCAGTTTCTCAGCAAAATGGAAATCAGTCTACCACAGATCCTGGCAATCGCCCTCTTAGGCATATACCCAAATGATCCATATCCATGCAACAAAGACATCTGTTCAACTGTGTTCACAGCAGCATTATTTGTAATAGCAAGAACCTGGAAGCAACCTAGATGTCCCTCAACTGAAGAATGGATAAAGAAGATATGGCCCATTTACACAATGGAATACAGAAAAAAAAAAAAGAAAAAAAAAAAAAGATGGACTCTTGAAATTCACAGGCAAATGGATGGAACTTGAAGAAACCATCCTGAGTGAGGTAACCCAGTCACAAAAAGAAGAACATGGTATGTAATTACTCATATATGGATTTTAGACATAGAGCAAAGGATCACCAGCCTATAATTCACACCTCCAGAGAAACTAGGATACAAGGAGGAACCTAAGAGGTACATACAAGGTCCCTCACAAAAGGGAAAAGGAACAAGATCTCCTGAGCATATTGGGAGTGGGGGGGGCAGTGAGTGGAGAGGGAGTTAGAAGAAAGAGAAGGGGAGGAGAGGAGAACATGTGGGACGAGGAAGATTGAGTCAGGGGATGAATAGATGAGAGCAAGAAAAGAGATACCATAATAGAAGGAGGCATTATAGGTTTGAGGAGAAAACTGACTCCAGAGAAATGTCCAGAGACCTACAAGGAGGACCCCAACTAACAATCTGAACAATAGTGGAAAGGCTACCTTAAATGCCCTTCCCTGATAATGAGATTGATAACTAATTTATATGGCATCATAAAGCCCTTATCTAGTAGCTGATGGAGACAGAAGCAGACACTCACAGCTAAACACTGAGCCGAACTCCTGGAATCCAGTTGCAGAGAAGTGATAAGCAAAGGAGTCAAGAACAGGCTACAGAAACCCACAATGACAGCTGACCTGAACAAGGAGGATCTCATGGACCCTCAGACTGACAGCTGGGAAACCAGCATTGGGCTGACTCAGACCCCCTGTACATGGGTCTCAGTTAGAAGGCCTGGGAAGTCTAACGGACCTCTGACAGTGGAACCAGGACAGATTTTGATGGTTCCTCCTGGAAGGCATCACCCTCCCTGTGGAGTAGGCGGGGGGGAGAAATGGGATGGGGGAGGGGGGGCATGGGAGGGAGGGAATGAGAGGGAACTAGGATCGATACGTAAAATGTGGAAATTCTCCAAAAAAAAAATTATCTAATTGAATTCAGTAACACATAAGAAGATATATGATGGTCCACTAAAAAATATACCCAAATCATGGTAGGCATTAACATGAAAATTACTCAAAATATCATATTAATATAATTAAAGACAAAATAATACCATCATACAAGTAGATGTAAAAATTACATTTGACAAAAACCCAGCATCTCCTCATGGTAAAAACAGCTGACAAACTGGAAATAAAAAAGAGCATTTCTCAGCCTGAAAAAGACATCAACAGAAAACTCATTTCAATGGGTTATGCCCAACGGCTGATAATCCAACAAATTTTTCCCCAACATTTACTTTTGAAAACTTTCAAACCTTCTGAAAAGCCACAAGAACAGTACAATGTGTACCTGGCCTTAGTTTCCTATAGTCTTACCAATTTTAATATTTCACAATACTTTTTTTCTTCAAATACTTTTTAGTGGTTCTATTCTTGTTTTTCTGATTAATTACTTTGTTTCTAATTAGCATACCAAGTGTTAAGTTTCCTTATGGCATTTTCAAGCAAAGCATGATATTAAGGATCCCTCTTCCTCCTCCACACTTCCCTGCCCCCATTTGTACGTTTCAACCCCCAGCAGCCTCTCTCTACTTTCATGCCCCATACCACTCCTTATTTTATGGGAAGATATCTATTTCCAGACACCTTAACCCTAATTTAAAATATCCTCCTAAAACTATTTTTTTGTTATAATCACAAAATTTTTCTGCCATTCCAGAAATTTAGTAGTATCAAGTACCCTACCTTCAAGTTTATCCAACTGTCTTGATGATATCATTTTATAGTATTTAACGTTTATTACCTGCCTTTATTTTCATACATTTGCACCACAAGAAACTTAGTTGTCCACACATTTTCAGTTTCTAAAATCATAAACTACTATGATATGAGAAATTGAAAATGTTATATATGTATATATATTCTAATACATATGGGAAGTATTTAATTATTTGACTATCAAATCATAGGAACATAAAACCAAAAATATGTATATATAAAACTTCCCTCATCCCAAAATATGGGTTTTGCATAGAACACTACCAATGTTGTTAAAATGGAAACCACATAGTGAAGGAAAAATGGGAGGGCAAAGAATGTAAGAGTAGAAAGGCTGGGAAGAGCACTGTGAGTGCTGTCCTCTGAACAGACATGGCTGCTGTTTATATCAACTCATAGCAGCTGTCAAAATTCCAGCATAGAGGGCACATCCTTAACAGGAAAGCTATTAGCAGCTGATACTAGTGAGGGACAAAGAATCACTTTTAGGGTTGCAGAAATAATGTGAATGTGAATGTGAAAGGTTGCTTGCATAGTGTGAATAAATATAGACTGATCTCCTGTACCTCAAAAACAAAAACCAAAACCCTTAAAATGTTGAACATTGAAGTAAAAATAACAGGAAGAAAGGAAACTAAAATTAAAGTCAACTTTACAGCAATTTGTTTAATCCACAATCCAGTCCAAGATCATGAATTGCATGTAGTTGTCTTGTCTCTTTCATCTTTGTTAATCTAAAACAGTTGCCTGATTTCTTGTTTCTTTCCTAACATTAACTGAATGAATGAGCAAACGAATTTACCTCCTTACTAAAATGTGCCAGAGTCACAGGGCTCAAGGGTCTTTGGACATCTAAGCCACACAGCTCCTTTTGGAACATAATTTGATCAGGCTGTCCCTAAGCCTTCTTTCCACACTCTCTTCTCCCACCAGGGCCCTCAACTTGATTACAGCATGATTCATGAATCTTGCCAAAGAACTACATAAAAATAAATGCATTTATTAACCAGTTTGTCACCAATGCAAAATCTCTTTCTGACTGGTATGGCTACAACTTCCCTATTGGGGTTTTATGCAGTTGCTAATCACTTCATATTATAACCATATTCATATTATGTCATAATATTCGGTGTGACCTTTGAAGTTCTGAAGAGGATGGGAGAATCGAAGAAGCATTGAGAAGGGAGGAGAGCCTGGAGGAGCGCTAAGCAGTTCAGAGCCATGACAGACAACTCACCTTTAATTTTGGCTTTGGGGCAGTGGTTCTCACCATGTGGGTCACATTGGAGTTAAATGACACTTTCACAGGGGTCACATATCAGATATCTTGCATATCAGACATTTACATTATGATTCATAACAGTAGTGAAATTACAGTTATGAAATAGCAACAAAATAATTGTATGCCTGGGGGATGGGGTCATCACAACATGAGGAAATGTATTAAAGGGTCGTAGCATTAGGAAGGTTGAAAACCAATGCTCTAAGGAATCTGATGCCCTTTTCTGACCTTTGTTGGCACCTGCACACATGTGGTATTCACACATATATGTGCCTGTGCAATACGCATAAATAAAATTCTTTAAAAAGACAGGCAAGTTTTAAAGGCCAGAGAGTATAAGACAAGGTTTCTAGGACTCTCTGTGCCATCAAATCTTTCCCTCACTCCAAACCTAGGCTTAACACATCTTCATTATCAGCCTTCCCAGCTCAGTTGGCCTCCTTCAAACAAGATTATGGGAAGGTCAGAAAATGAGCAGCCAACAGGCTGTGTATAATGGCCTCTTCCCATCCAGATAATGAGGCTAAAATGATGGTCCCCAAAGGAGAAAAATGAGAAACTGACTAGGCAAAATTTTTATCCATCTTCGGAATGAACTCAGTTGTTCTGGTCAAACCCCAGCTTTTGTAAATGCTGTAACTGTATAAACCAATTGGTAAAGTCTTTTTCACTTTGTGAAAACTTGAAACCATTAATTACATAACTAGATAGTATCAAACTGCCCTCTAAATCTGTATCCATGGATTAATTCAGCTCTCAGACTTTCTGAGAATTTCTTTGTGCAGTGGACAGTAGTAAACAGAAGCCTAGCTTGTGCCAGATCAAGTGAAAACAATCAGTGTCAGCGGAATGCTAGGTCACCAATGGCACTTTAGTTATCTCACGTACACATACACACCTCCCCAAGGCTCAGGAGCTACCACAGAAGACAGAGCAGAAAGACTGTGAGAGCCAGAGGTTGGAAGGATCGGAGCAAAACAGTGTCCTCTGGGCATGACAGGATTTTGCACTCCTGAACTGAAAGCAGCTGTGGTTTCCCACATAAGACCTGCACAAGATCAAGCAGTTGATATTCTAGCATGGAGGGGAGGGGTAGGGATCAGCATCCCCACTGCTAACTGAAGGACTATGGTCAGTTGATGGCTTTGCAGGGAGGGAGAATCAGTTTTCTTTAAGGGTGTGACTCCTGGCACTTCAACTATGCTCCAGTGGGTGGCTCCACACCTAGCAGTATATGAACAACATTAATTGGACCTGGTGGGGTATTTCTAAAAGAAAAATAGAAGGAGGGCACTATGTTGAGATACAGTAAGGAGGTGGGGTAGGTTTGGGATGAGTTAGAGCCAAGAGTGGAGGGTGACTATAATCAAAATACATTGTAGGAAATTCTCAAAAAGTTAGTTAAACCAATATATTTTAAAAACTACTAAATAAAACATTATATAACAAAACCAGTACTCCAGAAACAACCCTGTTTATATTTGAATTGTTTTAATGGGACAAGATGTCTTTTTAAATTTTGAGATTTAATTTAATCCAATGCATTCTTACCAGATTGTTCAAAAGCTACAAGATCTCTGACTTAGATGTCTGGGTTTTCATGCACAGCTCTGCGAGTTCTCAGGACAGGATGCCTGCCCTTGACAGTGCCTGGCACAACAAAACAAGTCAAGGAAGCCATGACCTGGAAACCGCCATTTTGGTTTTGGCCTCTACAGCTATTGAGAAAGGTTTGATTTCCTTTCTGGGAGTGTGTAGAGTGATAGGAAGCACTCTGCTGCTAGGAAGAATGCCTTAGTGTGAAATGAATGTAGTCGGGGCCAATTTTCATCCCAGGTCCCAGAGCGAGGTGGGAGGGGAGAGCTGCGGACTGCCCCTCATGTTTACCCTCATGCTCTCAAGGCCCAAGTCCTGAGCACCCAGCAGCCATGCCTTCCCTCTTGCTGTGACCTCTGAAACATTGGCTTCTTGAAGGGAAAACAAGCTAAGACAAAGGAGAGTTGTTTGACTTCTAAACTAACCTGGCTTCTCCTCTCAGGAGCTCTGGAGACTCTGAGCCAGACTCTGCTTTTAGCCATAGCCTCAGCAGCCAGGGATCAAATCACACAGTTTGGGCCTCGCGATACCCATAGCCAGGACTGCCCCCTCAGACCCAGGCAACAATAGCCCTTTCCACTATGCCTTGACCTTGTATACAAGGTCACCCATTCCGAAGAAATATCAAAAGTGAGCATAAGCAGAGGATCTATGGATGTGTAGAGAGATAATCCAATCTACCCACATTAAATCTTCAATTCTCAGGTTCCCAAGTCTTAAGCATTCTGAAGCTCCGCTAACAAAGAAGGAAACATACTCAAAAGCCCACGAAGTTGAATTCACTGTGATGTTCCAACAATTCACCACTTAAAAGCAGTCATTTGAGGGCACAGACCAGATTCCTCCTAGGATCCAGCTGATCAAGACAGCCCAAGGTCCATTAAGGCACCTCTCCAAGAAGGACAAAGCTGATGCATAGGCCATTTAATTGTGTTTTTAACACTGGACAAGGTGACTGAGTTTCTCTTCAGTGAAATTTTATTTAGGGCTTTACCTGGGAATGAAATTGGGTATTTTAGAATTTTTAAAATGCTTGGTATAATCCACCCACCAAGCAAATGCCTGTGCTTATTGTATGTGAAACCTTACTTTAAGTAGAGCTTATGTTGTACTAAGGCTTTTGTTCTACAAAGATTTTGACAAGAAAAAAGAAACAAAAAGCAAGGGGAAAAAAAACAAAAACAAAAAACCAACACCAGATATTGATTAAAAAACATCAGGAAAACCCAAAGGAGTAACTAATGACAGAGTTTGTACCAAAGTAACAATTTCACAAAGAATTAAATAAGTGACATTCGAGCAAAGCCTTCAAGGAGACAAAGGAGCCAGACATGTAGGGAGTTAGGGAAGAATATTCCAGGCAGAGTGCACTACAAACATAAAACCCTGCAGTGAGAATGTGTGGCTAGCCAGGAGTCTGGTGTGGTTATGGATACATCAGGATGACAATGCTTAGCAGGAAGGCTCGTTAGCTTTAACTGTGAACAAAGGATGCTACCAAAGGATTGTGAGCAGGGAAGGAACACCCTGAAACTGGATTCATCATTCTGGGCAATGATGAAATTTGATTTTATTTCATCCTGTGTGAACATCAGCCAGGCAGTGTATATTAATGTAACATACGTTGGTGTGAGTAAAGGAGCTTGGTCTTTGTCTTTAGGATTGGATGTACCTGCACTATGCAATGTGGTAGATACTGGCCACATCTATGGTTGAGTAATTAAAATTGGCTGAGTCTAAACCAAGAAGTGCTGTTATAAACACCAGGATCTGATGGGCTATCATGAAAATTTAACTTATAACATCCTGTTTGGATATTTTCATGGTTACTTATTAAAGTTATAGTTTGCGTATACTATGTTAAATATAGTATATTATTAAAATCCACTCAATCCTGCTTTACTTCTTTTAATGTACCTACTAGAAAACTTAAAATTGCAAATGTGACCTTCCATGTATTTGTATGGGACAGTGCAGGAGTGGAGTACTACTGTAATAGTTTAAACCATCTCTTCTTAAAGAGGATCTAACAAACACTGTAATTCCTTGCATGAAGAAAAAGAATGACCAAGATTACCAAATACCACCCCAGCGCAGCCCCAAGCAAAGCAAAAGCGTTAGGACTGGGTGCAAAGAGGAGGTTTCTTCATGCAGCCTTCTGCAGAAGAGGACCAGAAAGAACAAGCTGCCATTTGGTAGGTCCCCTCAGACAACAGAAAAGTCTGGTTTAAAATGTTTAGATCTGACACACAGTGAGTGCTCCAAATGAGTGCATTGCAGATAACCATCAGAAAGTCTACACAGCAGGGTGTGGTGGTTCATTACTGAAATTGTTATGCTGAGGCAGGAGGATTGTCCCCCAACGAAGTCAGCCTGGGCTACATAGAGAATTTCAAGCCAACTTAAGCTATAAAGTAAGACTCTGGCAAAAACAAATAAATAAAATAATAATAATAATAATAATAATAATAATAATAATAATAATAATAAAAGATGTCAGGTAGAAATTCAACAAAGGATCTACTATGTGCTAGTATGATGGCCACTAGCCAGAGCCTGTATTACTGTGAAACCATACCAGCCATATGGAACCTCCCTGGTTGAGCATAAGGGAGAGAAGGGGAGTAGCTTGAACTCCCAAACTCTGAAGTGTCACTGCAATGTCTCCTTCATTCCCACAGTGACAAGAAGCTACAGATCTTGTGCTTTTCATCTGGCTCTTCTGGCATGAAATGGCTTTGAGGGTCCTGTTAGAGACTCTCCATTTTACCAACCAGACTGTGAAGCTCAAAGTTACTTTCATTTGTTTTGAATTGCAGAGCTGAACTAAATCTCCATCTGAATCTGGAGATCCACCCTCCAGTAGGGCACACTGGCCTCAGAGGGGTCAGACCTCAGGCAGAATTAGAAGACCCTTGAGTTGGTGCCTGCCTCTGTTAAGGCTCCAGTCACAGCTCCTCCCCCACAAAAAACTCTGTTTCCTCCAGTACTAGCATTTGAACATCTGGAATGAGAAGCGCTGCAGATTAACACAGAGATGCAACACCTTAACATCTGCACAGGCTTCGTGGAACCAAGGCTCTTGCAAAGGCCAGGGGACACCCTCTCCTCAGAGAACCTCAGAACTCTTCCTGAAAACCGTCTGTCTCATACTGACTGGTTTTATATGACTACAGAGACATATGAAGCTACTGGAATGCTTTCCCATCTCTGAGCTCTGGATCCAATGTTATAAGCAGAGATGCCTCAAGCCCCACCACACTCTACCCATCAGCAGCAGCTGTGATACAGCTCAGCGCCTGCAGTCCTTATCCTGGCCAGCATTCCCATCATATTGGATGGTCTAGGCCCTGCCCTGGGGAGGAAAAGGTACAGTCTCTCCTTTAATTGCTGGCCTGCAACAGAACCCACCAATTCCTTTCAGAGCTAGTGAATGCAAGCCTCCCTCCTTACCCTAGATACACTGAAAAAGGCCCGGAGGTCTCAATAATTCCACAAAACCATAATCTAAGAATCCAAGCAAATTCTCATTGCTTTATTTTGTTAATAAAATTAGTTGTAGCTAGGTTTATAAAGACAGTTTGCCTCTCTCAATGTAGTCTGTGATATGAGCTTCTTAAAATTATATACCATGCATATGGCAAGACTCACAGATCTGTACCCCCCCCCAAAAAAGAGTGATATTACAGTGCCTAAATTTTTAAAACAAAATTCAAATTTAAAATGTATCAATGGCTTTTTTTATTATCATAGAGAAAAATAACTTGCATTAACTGAGATTTTAGACTCTAATAACTGGCTTCCTGGGAAACAAAGGCTTTGTCTGCATTGGGCTGTTTATGAACTGCACAAGCAACAAGGATTTAACAGGGCCTCACTTTACTGGTGAAGACAGAGTCTCAGAGGGACAAATGAGGAGATCACAGGTTCCACAGTTCCAATTACAAAGGGCAAGAGTGCACCCCAAACCTCTGTGCTCCTACGCTATGGCCTTTTATCCAGTGCAATCTGCACTATAGACCCAGCAGCCTGCCCACGGCTGCCAGAGCAGCCCAGCAGCATAGCCAGTGAGGCAGGGCAAGCACCAAGAACGCTGTGGTACTCAGCCTCGTGTCTCACCGAACAACCTCAGGTATGGCAAAAGTTAAAGGTACACATCTATTTTGCTTACAAAAGAAAGTCTGCTTCGTGCTTCAGTCTATGGCAACCCTTGTATTGGAAACAACATCCTCCCAGAGCCTGGTGTTCTTCTGGCACTTGCTCTGCTCTTTCAGTTAGTGGGCTGAGTCATTAAAGACAGCTGTGTCATTGTTTATGAATATTGTGGATGCTGAGAACCTAACAACAAACCCCAAATTCTCAAGGGTCTCCTCCCTCCTTCCCTCACTCACTCTCTCTCTCTCTCTCTCTCTCTCTCTCTCTCTCTTTCTCTCTCTCTCTCAAACTTGAAGCTGAAAAGACATACATTTCCCCAGCAACATCTCAGGCTGATGGGAAACAAGCTCCAAAGATCGCATCATCTCTACCATACAAGGCATGGAAGGATATTAAATGTGCGTCCCACAAATAAAAATATGAAAAAATAAGGTATGGGTCAACATAAATAATGTGCTTTGAGTCATTCTTCATATTCACTTTGAAATTTAAAAGCAATTGTTCTATTTTTGAATTTTAGTTTTTAAATTATGACCAAAGAACCACTGCATATGTTGCTATTGGACAATATCACAAATTTGAACAAAATCACCGAAATGAAAGAGGCACCCCCACAGCCTAGCACCCCCACAGCCTATCATCAATGGAGAGCAGTTAGGAGAAAATGACGGCCTTTCTTTTGTTCATTAAGGATATCAACTTTTTATTGGTTTTGTTGGTTGGTTGGTTGGTTTGCTTAATTCCAAGAATGCTGAGATATTAAAAATGCTCAAGTAGTTTTATAGTTTAGCATCTGAACATGCTACCATTGATCACAATCACAGTCATGTTGTCTGATACCACAAAGAATGAGGAGAAAGACTGCACAAAGGCAGGGTCCTCAGAACCATTCAGCAGCCATGTCTGGCCCGGAAGCCAGCTCTTCACCCATTGCTCATTTCACAGTGCTCAGGCTACAGAAGGCTCACTCCCACTCCAGGGCCTGTTTCCTTTGCAGTTTGCTTGGTATGTTAGTCCATATCTTCTAGGACACAGAACAGGCAGGTGGGTCACAGCTTTATATCTCTGGGTAGCCTGAGAGATAGGCTGCAGAAGAGCATGCTGGGTGTGTGTGAGGATGTGTTCTTCTCCCTGTGTGTTGTGGTGCAGCCTCCTTGGTCTTCAGGGAGAACTGTGGCTCCCTGAGATCCAAACACATTGCTGCTTCCACACCAAACAAGTGGTACCATTTAAAATTCCACTCGGAGGGAATGGTGGTAATTGAAGCCATTCACGGGACCACAAAAGCACTGCCACCCTCCAAATCGAACATTTGAATGACATTTAAAAGGTGCCAAAATGTGTAATCAATTCATTCAAAAGATATTTCCTGAATATCTAGTGTATGCAGAACTCTGGGATAGTTACTCAAGGGGAGATCGAGACTTCACTGAGAGCAGTCCTTGGTACTCTAGGAACACAAGGACAGCCTGTGGGGTGGGGTGCCAGAGTCATCCAGGAGGTGATGAATCAGGGGAAGGGGTGCAATGCACAGAAGTGAAGGCGCACAATAAAGAATGGAAGCATGGCAGCAACCACAAAAAGGAAAGTACCCAGTTCTCTGGAGACACAGACCTGGGGACACACTGAGCTGTGCCCAGAGCACTATAGTCCAAGCTATTTTACATGAAAATCTTTTAACTTTCTTTGTGGAAAGTTCAGCTTCTCTTTCTCCCAGAGTGCAACCTTCCTGTCCTGCCATCCCCGAGGCTGTTTCTGCTTTCAGAACTTCACATCAGCATGAGTTCAGGTGTGGATGGGCAGCCACTACCTCACAATGATGGGGTCAGAGAGGAAAAGGGATGAATGGAAATGAAGAAAACCACTGAACTCATTACTGTGGGAGCTGAAAGCATGGCCTCATGTTTCTGCTTGTTAATGCATTTGGACCAAGATGAAAAGTAAAGATTAGAGAAGGACCCCAGAAACCCATGGCAATATCCACTTTGCTGTGTACATGCCAAGGACATTAACATGAGGCATTTGTTCAATGTTCTCAAAAACACTTCAGTGTGAGAGGGCTTTATTCAAACATCATCTCCAATTCTTCCTCACTCTCCTTTCTTCTTTCTTTCCTTCATCCCCCTCTCTCGCCACCCCCTTTCTTCTGTTCTTTACACTAAGTTTTAGACTCGGCTTTGTACACTCTAGGCAAGTACTCCACCACTAAGTCACACCCCAAGCTTGCAATACAACTTTAAGTACCCAACAAAACTTAGACAGTAAAACACACAATTTACAAAAGAAATATAGATGGTTAATAAACAGAAAATTAGAATGCAGATAATATTTACAAAATAATTCATGGAAAAACTGTTCCAGAGAAGAAACTGGTTCCCAAGTAGAGAACACTTTGGAGCAAGATGACAAGCACCAGATAAGTATACTTCTGATTTGTGTGCAAATTCAAATACCACTTCCTTTAGAGTAACTCAGCAATACACACAAGTATACCTTAAAGTGTTTACATTCTTGCTATATTTCTAGGACTTCAGAGCAAGTAAATAATCAGAGATTAGTCAAAGCAAAGATTTTCAAAGATCCCTGTCTATTATTCATAACTGTAGAAATTTAAAATATAAAATTTAAAAGACAAAAAAAAAGTGATCAAATCGTAGTGTGCTGATGGAATACTATGCAACTGTGAAAACTGAGTTCAACAATCTTTTAGTGAAGTTGAGATACATTCACAATATGGGTCCTAAGCATGTACATTATCCAATTAGGACCAAAAGTGTATCAGATTTCCTTTTGTTTGCATTTTGATTTCACAATATTTTTATCTGGTCCTAGAGCTCGGTAATAAGGTTCTTGCCCACCATGCCCAAGACCATGAGTTCAATCTCTAGCACCACACATACAAAAAAAGAAGTTACATCAAATTTACTGGTTGCTCATTCCCAATCCAAAGCCTTGTACTTTTTATTCTCAGTTGTTTAGATTAGTAAATTCTAATGTTAAATGAAGATAATATGGATGGTGACCCATGTATAAATGCAGTACCATTTAGTTTGTAATGATAGTACATCTAGGGGAAAATATTGGACAGAAATACATTATATCTTACTGTAATGGGTTGTTTAGGGCCTTTCTTGACCATCGTAAACTACATGTGGAACAGAACACATTGCACTGTGGTTTAATTTGGGTTTAGTTTTAATAAATGCATTCAAGTCAATATATTGTAACTGCATGATGAGTATCAATCACCTCTCACAGTCTCTAACATAAAGCAGGTACTCAATCACTGTTAAACTAATGAATGACTGGCTGGATGCCGACACAAATGAGAAGATGGAAGTAGTAATGGACAGGTAGTTGAACAGATCTTCAGGACATAGTAAAATTGTTCTCTTTGAGTTTTCAGGAGACAAGAGAGGCTCTTCTGGTGACAGACTTGGAAGCCACCTCTTCTGAGCACTAAGAAGGATACTGAGCTTCTTCTTAGATGCATAAACTCCCTGGACCCCTGCCAGGTATCAATGAACCCCACAAGATACATGTTTCTTTCTATCCCTCTCTTGAAGCAGAGAAAGAGAGGGTTACTCCATCCCAGAAACAACCACATTTTTCCTGCATTCTCATCACACTTTGGCAGGAGAAGCACTGTAGATCATAGTGCCTTACTCCCCAACTGATACAAGGGTAATAGATATGTGTTCTTCATCCTCTCCAGCACCATTGTGACATATGCTCAGGCCGAATGCCTGAACATAAAATCTGGTATGAGTTTAAACTTGCTTAGTCTTGTGAATTAGAAGGAGGAAGCATAATTCACTTTTATTGTGCTGATATCTCTTGCATCAGATTTGGGGTTCTTCTGTGGATATTCACAGCACCATTAAATTCCTGGTAGTTGTTCACCCCATAGACTCACATGGCATTTCTTAGTTTCAAATGTCTACAAGTGGTTATAGATAAAAATCTCCAAACTATACTGGCTGCTTGCAAAGGTGGGTGGTTTGAGAACCATGCAGTGCTGCGTTTCTGTTCTCTGAGCTCTACAACTTCAGCCACACTACTGTGTTTCTCAGAAATTCAGTTTCTTCACCAAAAGAAGAGCTACTATCACTTATGTTGAAGGATAATTGAGAAAATAAACATTCAAGTGCTATGTGGAACACATTAGTAATGGAAGCTATCATTATCAACAATTCTCTTGTAAAGAAATCACTCGCTGGTCTCTTTTCAAACTATGTTTTCATATAAATCTTGAAACACTGTTAAAGAAATTTCTGTTTTTGATGTTGGGATTATTGTTGGCATAGTAACTCCCTATGTAGAAAAGTAACTTCACAGGAAGCCTCATAAATTATATAAGGCACCAACCATAAAGAATGTTGTAAGCTATAAAAATAAGACACCTATGCAAATATTTCTTGAAAATTCCTAAGACAGGATTTCACATTGAGAAGATAAAGAAAATGTAAGTCTCCACTGGTTTTTAAAAGGTGCTGAACGAATCAGCTAATAATAGCTGAACTGAACTAATGAACTCTTAAACACGTGCAGGGGAAACCTTCCCCTTGAGCTTTCTGCCAATCTTAACCTAATATACCATGAAATTTACCCAATCAAGACCAAGTCCTCACATTGAAAGATCCACCTTAAACCAGATCATGCCTTTGTCCTCTTCCTTCTAAGATACAATTAAGTCTCTATCAAGGTCTCTATCAATTAAGTCTCTATCAATAACCACAGTAGGCAGTTAATCCAGTGCTTTCTCAAACATTTTGGTGATTTTCCAACATCAACTATATGACAGTTATACACTCATGTCTTCAAACTAAGAATTCGGGTAAACTATTAGAACAATTTTTAGAAAACAGGTGCTATCATACCTACTCACATTCAACGCAACATAGCCCATCAACATGCAACTTTGTGGTCCAGCCTAAAACACATACAACACCAGTTACTTTTCTGAGAATGTTGGAGACCCCTCTTAGTGGCTAGATACCTTCTAATCCTGTCATAAAAAGAATTTGTCTTGTTTTTGCTCAGTGGACTATCCAAAGCCAACACCACTTTTGTCCTCAGAATGACAAGGAAATCAAAACACTAAAAAAAATTGAACCAATGTTTTAGACTAGTTCTAAAAACTCCTCTGAGCTTTTTGGCCTGTATAAGTCAGATAAACTGCCCACATTGATCTAATTCTCTCAATAATTGCTCAATTCTCCAATTTATTGCTCAAATGTAGCCAAATTTCTCCCCATGGACAGGGAAGACATAATGTGAGCCTGTGACTAAAATGTGCCAAAACTGTACTTGTTATCACAAGTAAGACAAAGGCCACAAGAGAGGGTACAGGCCCGGAAGGTCTGGAGTCCTGAGAGTGGGCAAGGTTGGGAGTATGCAGCTTAAACTCCTGTGGCATCACGTGGCCACAGAAATGATAATGTCTCCCTCTGCTTCCTATTTCAGGGTTGTACAATCCCAGCTGGATCAACTTCACTCCAAGGTCAAATCTGAGGGTAGAGGACCAGCCTCCTTTTAAAAAGCTCTGCCACTGTGAGCATCCCTCATCACTGGTGGCCACATCCTGTCACAATTTCTGCTGCCAGGACCTGTGGAAACCTTTCTGACTTACAGGGCACTTACTTCTCAAGCAAGACAGTCCCTGAGAACTCATCCCCTTGCCATATGAAGCCATTTTAGTAAGTGTGCAGCAGCAGACACAAATATGCCTTTCTCCCTTGGTGAACTAGTGAACATAAGCAATGTTCACCAGGGAGGGCAAGGGAGAAGCTGGGTAGAGAGAGGAGCCCTGGCGGATGGGGCACAAGGTGATGCAGACAGAATAGAAAACATGGTCAACATCATTTGCACTTGTATGTGGTCATTATTATCAATAAATAGTATGCCCCCAAGCACCGAAAAGCCAAAATCAGCACCTCCCCTGGGAATGTATGCAGCTAAATAAAATCATCAAATAACTGTGTGTTTCAAAAAGAAAGTTCAGCCAGGCACAGTGGCACACACCTATTATAGTCCCGGCTACTTGGGAGGCTGAGACAAGAGGATTGCTTGAGTCCAGGAATTATCAGCTGTAGTGTGCTATGCTGATCAGATGTCCACATTAAGTGCTGCATCAATATGGTGACCTCCTGTTAGCAGGGGACCACCAGATTACCTAAGGAGGAGTGAACCGGTCCAGGTTGGAATCGGAGCAGGTCAAAAAGAAAGTGCAAAAGAAATTAAATACTCACAGACCAAAACAGTGATTAATGCCTGAAGTGATCAATATCAATATGCCAACTGTCCTAATCAGGTCACCATACATTATGTACATGTGCAATGTGACCACACTATACCTTTCTATTATGTGCAACTATGTTCAATTACAAAGGAAAAATATATTTTAAAGATTATCAAAATTATCTAATAACTAATAATAAATATCTAATAACTAAGCATTTTTATGTTTTGGAGAAAGTTCCAGTTTCTAATACACAATCAGTGGGTGCCCCCTAAAGATGGGGGTGATGGTGAGGCAAAGAAAAGGGAAAGGGAAAGGAGAGCAGGAAAGGCAATGCAAAGGCGAAGGGATCAGACTGGCGTTCTCAAAATTCATTGGTCTAATGCCTCCTCTGATGATTCTTTAAGGCTGTGGCTTTGGCTTCCTTAGCCTCCAAGAGGGATGGAGAGACCGCACTTCTAAAAACATGCAGAAGAGCCCAGTGTCAGGGCAACCAGTCCAAAGGCCAGAAAGTCAAGAGAAAAGGAGAATCTGGGAAAAGGCCAAGTGGCCAGGACAGGATGTCTTTAAGGAATGCAAGCTATGACAGGGAAGCCACAGGACCTCCATCTTCTTTGTTCTCAACAATTTTCCTGAGAGTTCCAGTCTCCCTGGGAGACATGTTTTGCAATATGTCAAGTGTAAGTGAGAGCAAAGGTGTTTATGGACTTCGGGGCTGCTAGGGCCAATAAAGCAGAGCTCCTCCATCACAGACAGCCCATTAACAACCCATGTTTATTGGTTAAAATGTTCTGAATTTAGCACGCCTTTGTCAGCAAAAGCAATTGATCTTGGCCAGTTAATTTGGCTGGTTTTACAGACTGAGACCTTACCATTTCTCCAAGAGTATCCTACAATACTGTGTGGCTACCTCCTTTCATCAGCAATTTCCAAGAACCCTGAACCTATGGGGTTCGTAAAATAGATTGTTAAAAAAAAAATAACAAAACATTTCCCATTGGCACCTTTACCTCTACAACCTTGAAGCAGGGTTTTGGAGAAATACCTGTGCCAACTACCACCACATTTCCTGAATATTTGACTGAGCAATTGTGTGTTAGATGGGCAGGATAGACAGACAGAGAAATACATATAAACATGAATGGCAGGTAGATACATAGATACATAAGTACCCAGATGACAGATGACAAATAGATGATAGATAAATGACAGATAGATGATATATAAATGATAGATAGGTGATCGATGAATACATAGATGATATATGAATCACAGGTGATAGATGGGTAGGTGATAGATGGGTAGGTGATAGATAGATACATAGATAGATAGATAGATAGATAGATAGATAGATAGATAGATAGATAATAGAACCTCAAGCTTAAACCAAAGGAAACTTTAACAAACGTTCAACATGCTTTAGACTCGAGAAATAATCATTGCTATGTTTTAAAACTAGCATAGTACTTACATCAAACACATCTTATAAGAAACATGTTCTAATATGACCCAGACAAATGTATGGGACAGCTAAGGGAATGCAAATCATCACTCCCCTGATTAGTATCAGGACTCTGGATGTAATCCTCTTGGCTCTTATTTATTGAGTGTAAATGGGAATGATATAGTTTAATGGGTGATGATAAAACTCTGAAGTTCCTAAGTGAGTCATGATGATATTCACACCTAAAAATGTTGGACTCCTTGCTTCTGGAATGGGTGGGAGGAAAGAGTTGTGCAGTCCTCTCCAGATATCATCAAAGGCTAGCATGTCCTCAACTGTCTGGAATGCCATGCATACTGTCCTGACTAAACCAGGATATAAAGTCATATGCAAAGCATTTGTTTCATTAGCTAAGGCATCCATCTCAGTCAGATGAAGTGCCTTTCTGGTGGTCTGCCTCTGTCACCACATCACTAAAACACAGCTACACATATTTTCAAAAAAAAAAAAAATCAGAGAGTGTAAAGAGGGGGACTGGACGTAACATGCAAGCCACACAGCACTGGCAATATTTTACTTGAGAGAAGGGTCACCCATTAGTCGGAGAGTGGATAAGGGATAATTCCTCCCACACACTCAACTCCAGAGCAAACAGTAAGCAAAGGATAATGGGACAGTGGACTATAGTGAGTATATCAGGCAAGAGTGGGTTGGCTAGCCTGAAAGAGCTGGCTTATTATAGTATGGAAGAGAAAACATTACTTTCTCTTAATGTACTACATGGAAAGAGACCAGAGAAGAGAAGGGAGAGAATATTGCAAGCACTACTGAGCACATGGTGGTAAGAACTGAGGACATGGAGATGAACACACCAATGATGGCATGCCCTCTGCTGCAACTAGCAGAGAGAACAGGAAAATAAATCAGTAATGGGGACACACAAGGCCATGTATCTTACTGGGTGTACATACATACATACTTGGGGGGCAGGGAAAAAGGAAAAGGGAGACAGAGATGGAGACAGATAGATGGACAGAGTCGAGCAGGGAAGGAAGGCAGATATGCTAGCAAATTTTAACCATAGCACCTCAGCAATACAAATGAGGAAAGACTATCACTCCTGCTTGGGAACACGGAGTGCACAGAAAAGTGGACTAATATAGTAATGACCAACTTAGAAAGCTTAAACACTCTCCAAATGAACAAGGCAAAGCATGGGCAGGGACAGCAGATGGGCAAGGAACTGGAGACGTGAAAGAGAATGATGGGGATGGGCAGGGAGCACTGTGTTCTAAACATGCATGTATGTGTAGGTATGTTTAGATCCATATGTACATCCCTATGCAATGACATAAGCATGCTAGCATGTGCATGTTGATGAGCATAGGGATCACACATATGCACAAGCATCTCTGTTGTTGATAACTCTGGATGCCTTGCTACCCTCATCTGCTTAAACTTGTCACCTAAGTCCACAGCCAGTCACCTAACATCAACACCTGTGTTTCTTCCTCTTCTGCTAAGGAGTACTTAGCCATCTGAGTGGCAGCTGGAAATACCAGCCAACTGTTATCCTTCCAGAGACAGTTCTCAGTCAATGGTTGATGAGAACTGGCTTAAGTGCATCTCAGTCCCCAGCCCTCAGGAAGAAAAATTCTGAGGCACGAAATTTATGTAGGTTTCAAGAAATTCCTAGACAAGACTAAGATCTACCTACAATAGCAATTTGTTGAGGTTCTAGTTCATCTGTGTTCTTGGAACAAAACTCCACAGGTTGGATAATTTGTTAAGCACAGAAATTTGATTTTCACAGTTCTTAAGGATAAAACACAAAATAAGGCACCCAGTTTGGCTTGTGAGAGCTGCTGTCTGCTCTCAAGATAATGTCTCTAGCTGCATCCTCTAGACGAGAGGAATTCTGTGTGCTCACATAGCACAAGAGGGGGAAGGGCAAGAGAGGTCAAACTCCTCTCTCCTGAGCAATCACAAACCCACCCATAATAGCAGATACTCATCACCTAATGGACTCCTCAAGTATCAATTTGTCAACACTACCACATGGAAATTAATTTTAAACACATGATTTCAGGGTGTGGAGGCAGTGTTCAGGTCCTGGCCCTTGGCAGTGTACCCTCAACTGGATACCACCCTTCCTTATCTCACCTCCCATATGAACTCATAAACTACCTACATTAAGTTGTTTGCCTCAGGGTATGTTTCTAGGAAAATCCAAATTTAGGTATGTAAATATGTTTTCACATTAGTGTTTATGGCCATGCCTATATATGTTTGCATAGTTATTTGTATATGCACGTCTATATGTATATATAAAAAACAGACTGTTAAATATAGACTATGTGCACACAAGTATGTATTCACATAAATATAGCTATCTCTCAATATCCATGTGTTACACAACTGTGGATCCATTCACTCACAGATTCAAGGATGTTTGGGCAACTGTCTATATTGACCATATCAAATGTTTTTGTCATTATTCTCCAAATAGTAGAGTAAAATAATTATTTTCATTATTAGAATATAACATAATAAAATTTACATGTCATTTACATTGTTTTAGGTTACATTATGTTCTAATGATTAGCTTAAGTCTATAGAAGGATGTGCATATATTGCATGTGATTACCAGGAAATTTCACAATTTTACATAAAGGACTGAAACATCTGATTTCAGTATTCACAGGAGATCTGAAATCAATCTCTAATAGATTCTGAGAGAAAACTAATACGATATACACAAGTATAGTTGTGTTACTCTATATGCAACATTAGCACTTTCCTTTTTGTTAAAATAAAACACATAGTTCTCCCCTGTAGGGAAGCCGATAGACTAATGCTTTGAATCCCCGACTTCCACGCCCTAACACGACTACTCTATGCTAGAACCACTTCAGTCAAATGTTCCATTTTCCAGTGGTTCTGGTTGAAACATTCCAGTTCTTTTGTTAAGTGGTTTCCTCACATCTTTGCACACCTTACACATCAAAATTTCCAGCCCAGCTGCTGGACAAACCTAGCAAGCAACAGAGTGAGACCACAGGTTTGAAACATTACACTCACAAGCAAATATCCCCCACAGCCACCACAACTGGGATAGGGCCATCAGCTACCCAGACACCACTTTCTATTTCATGTTTTAAAAGTTAACTACATGAAAAGATAGCAAAAGGGAAGAATATTTTAAAGCTAGGCCATTTCAACAATGACCCACTGGAATAAATGTTTATATCTCAAACTTTTATTCATCCTAGCACAAAATACACCCTGTCCTCAAGCATGAGTTCATCCTTTCTCCCATTTATTCTAATAGTCTAAACCAGTGGTTCTCAACTTTTAATACAGTTCCTCATGTTGTGACGACCCCCAACCATAAACTCATTTCCTTGCTACTTCATAACTTCATAATTGTATTTTTGCTACTGTTATGAAGTGTAATGTAAATATCTGATAGGCAGGATATCTTGGACATGACCCCAAAGGATAGCTACCCATGGGTTTAGGACCACTGGTAAAGACTGGCAATGAGGAACATAACCAAGCCATCAATTGCACTTTAATTGATGAGGACAGCAAGGAGAACTAGAAGGAAGCTAGAACCACAGGCACACAGGAAAGTAGATTAATGTGCAGGAAGGGACAGACATTACAGGGCTGCAGAGAAGCAGCTAGCAAGAAAGCCTGGACAAACATCAACTGAAAATGAAAACAGGGCTTTCCTGGGCCTGAACTTGGCCTTCAGTGTGTTCCATTCTGCACACAATGAATTTAAAACACACGAAATCCACATACCTCAGTATATTTAAGTCTGTGACCCTGTACACACAGACTCATTTCCAGTCCAGTCCAGTTCCAGAAGTTCTGGAAACTTCTGACTGACATCACTGGCAAAACTACAGAGGTTTCTCATCCTTCTTGGCACCTGCCAAGTTTCTTCCCCACGGACGGTTGACTGTCTGACTTTGGCACACCTTTTGCAGAAAGACAATTTGTTGATGCATATATTTACAATTTCCTATTGAAATTTGCCTTGTTTTTCCTCCACCTACTCCCAAAAGATTCACACACACACACACACACACACACACACACACACACACACAGAAGAAAAACCAGAAAAATGCTACATACTCCAATAACAAAAAGTAGAAGCCACTAACATAAAAAATAAGATAATCTGTTTACCCATAGTAAAAGAGAAACCAGAAGAATACAAGCTCATGTTTGTTTTCATTAGGAGGTTTCTTTTGTGTTTGTAATACACTGCATAAATCTTCTGTTGTTTTCTATCTAGATATGTGTACATGTATCCCTCTTCTTCATCTGTTCCCTTACTCTCTTCCTTCCCCTCTTCACCCTCCATCATACGCCATCACATGAGCTTGGTCATGTTTACTCTGATGTGGCCTCTAAGTGGGCATGTGCTGCAGGAGGAAACTACTAGAAAAGACTTATGGAGAGCTGTGTCTTCCGGGGCTTCATATGCCTCTGCTTTAGTAAGTCTGGGATGGTAGCATTCCTTGTGTATTTCCTTCTAATACATAAAGATGCATCTGTGTCACCAATGACTTAGGAAATGTATGCTTTATCAGTATATCCTGTACTACTAACTGTATCACTAACAGCATGTGCTGTGGTCGCTCCTACTGTGAATAACCTGGAGCAATGACTGAACACCAGACTCCCCATCACCACCATCACTACTGGTTTTACGTCTGATTTAAAATACATTCATTTAAAAATTCCCTTTAAAATCAGAGCACAGGCCAAACTCTTTTCCTCTTTCTTATACATGCTAGAAAACATGGTCTCATTAATTTCTACCCTGCCATAAACCTGTTATTTATGAGCACTTTCCACCCATCTATTCCCTACAACCATAGGTGACCAGCCTTCACCTCACCCCACAGAGCACATTGAGATGAGCTGTTTGTTCTCGTCCACTTCCCACTTTGACTGCACTGAAGTTAAAGCTACAATGGCAAGAAGCCTCTCTGCTCCATGAAACAGAAGACCCATGGGCTTCCCCAAAGAGGGGTAGAAGGACTCCTTTATTTCAGAGGACAGTAGATCTTAATGAAAAGCCAGTTTGCTATCCAGAGGATACTGTGCAAGGTCTGCAGACAGTGATGGTTATACAGTTGAGGATCTAGTAGGGCAAGCCCAGGAGTGCTGCTGAACATTCTGGAATGAATGCATGCAAGTGGGTCCATAGCACAGAACCCCAGCCCAGAAGGTCAACATCAGCAGAACTGAAAAGCTTGCCTCACTTGGAATGGGCTTTTCCTTGGATCTGCATCATAAGACCCTAATGAGGAGAGAGTATAAAGGATGAGTCTGCTTTTAGTGAAGGCAAGAAGCAGTTAGTCCTAAGGATCATATGAGCAATGTCATTTCAGTACTTACAACACAGGAACACTTGATGCATTTGCTTCCTTCTGGATGAAATTCTTCTCCTTCTTGATACTGTATGCCTTCAAACACACAGCCTGGAAAGCAAAGAACTTCCAATTAGGACAACAAACTTCATTCAGCTTGGCATGACCCTTCCACCTTCTGGTTACCATCTCCCAGCCATACCTTTCCCTCTACCCAGTAGAGATCCCCTTTGATCACACCATCATGCATAATTAAAAGGGGGAAAATGATACAATTCAAATGATTGGCATGTTGGCACAGGTTCAGAAACCCTGAAGATGATAGAAAACAAATGACAGTGGAACTTAAGTCAGCCCATGGCCAGCAGATGCATTACAGTGAGTCATGCAGTGAGACTTTGGAGCTACAGCAGGATCATGCTGACCACAGCCAGGGGGATGAACTCCAGAGAGGTCAGAAGAGGCCAAAGCAAGGGCGAGGGAGGGAAGGTTGAGATGAGAAAGAGCAGATGCCTCTGTAGGCGGCCACTTGAGTACAGGAATTACTCAGCCTATTCCTGGCCCAGCATGCCCTTGGTTCCCACATCACCTTCCAATATTGCAGAAAAAGCTCTGTCTCTCTTCCCACAGATGAGAAAAACACAGCAGGTGACTGAGTTGTAATGTAAACTTGATTTTTATACATGTGATACTTATACAGAGGGTCATGTGCAAAGGCAACAATGGGCTAGGACAAGGCAGCATGTGCCCTATGGTTTTCTGCTCCACTCTGTGTGTCAATGGGCTGTGGCCCCTGCTAAGTTTAGTTCATAAAGGGTCTCACCTGCAGGAGATGTTTCGTGGCAGTATTTACTCTAAGTGACCTGAGACACAGGTTAGCAAGCAACTGGATCACACCAACCATAGGACTGTCAGCGAATGGCAAAACCACTTCCTTCAAGACTTTCCTCATAGTAGACAGCGTTGGAAGTAAAATTAGCTATGGTGGGTTTTGTGAAGGATAGAGAAGTTCTCAAGACAATGTTGGAAGGAATCAACAAATGCTCAAAGGAACTGGTTCCTGATGAAGCAGAATGAACATTGCTCTAGCAAATCTGGCTCCTGGATCTATCCATTTTCACACTAAGCATGACTCTGCTCAGTAGAAAGACATGAAGATAAGTGCTGAATCCAAAAAGCCAAGTAAAGACAAATTCAAGTGATGACCCAGCGATAAGATCTCTTTTTGTAGCTATACCCATAGCTAACAATCAGCTGTCTCCTCACTGTTCTGGATGATTTTGAAGGTCTTGCTAACATGGCCTTCCCTGTGGCTGTGTCTCGGCACCATTCATAATGACAGATGCTTAATAGCCTATTTCCAAAGGACATTACAATAAAGTGTCTTCAATCTTTTCCCATGTTTACACCTCTGACTCTGTCATATGGCTTGCCACAAAAATCTATATTTGACAACTTAAACAACAGAATTTGAAATAATTCTATTTCCATCACACCCACTCCTTGAGCAATACTCAGACTACAATGAAGGAGCAGACAACCAAGAATGCCCTGAAATTCATTTCAGGAGGAAACTGCCCACATGTTTGTCATTATAGAGGATGCCAGTCTGATCAATGGCAGATGCCAGCCCGTCAGAATTACCAGGGTAAATACCCCAAGGCTTTCCTTGACTGTCCCTTTCTAGACTGGGATGAGGTTTCCCTCAAAGACAAAGGATGAGACATTCCAGAGATGGCTCCTTCTAAATCATCCAATTTACATCCCAAGCAGGGTCACTGGAATTCAGGAGAGGGAGCAAAGCTGATAGCTAATCTCATACTCAAAGCTCCAAGCCCATCCAGTCAGAGGAAGTATGTGGCACTGTCATGATCATTTTTAAATATTTGTCTGCCAGGGTACCAGAACCTAAATAGAGTACCTCTCTGGGTATTGATGGGGTAGGTAGTGTGATTTGATGATGAGGAAATAGAAGGAATCTGATTCCATCCCCATCCATGGCCCTTGATCACCAAGGCCCTCATAGTCACTGGGTCTGATTTCTTGTCCTACAGACAATACCTTGTACATCCTTGGATGGTAGTGAAGACTGGAATGTTTACAGGGATGAAGCTCAACTCTCTTCTTCCTGGGAACCGAACCCAAAGCACAGTGACAAAAACAAGTGCTCAAATAGGAAAACTTTACTTTGAAATAAATGCACCCTGCCAACTGCATGCTTAGGTTTCAAAGACAACCTAAAAATATTACTATATCCCAGTGATATGGTGTTATATATATACAGGGAAAGGTGTTGAGTTCCAAGGATCCCTTTATGTTACGCCAATATTACATTGCTCACTGAGCACTCCTGAGACTGTGAGGGGGACCCTGAATTGATTCTGCATTGATAAGTCAACTGTCTACTCACTGGAACTATATAACAATTTAGAAATTATTAGAATGTTTAAATCTCTAGAGTGAAAAAAAATGTCATGTTATCAGTCTTGAACTTAGCTGCATATAGAAATTACCTACCAGCCCACCCCTGCCATTGCCTTGAAGATTCAAATAAAATTTGCTAGGATGCAGCCTAGGTATTAACATTTTGTTTTCCACATACAGTCTGAAGAATTGACAATTTGACTTAATAAATCTCCTATAAGTATCAAATGACATGCTACCACAGTTCAAATCACCTAACACACTCAGAAGGAAAAATAAAGCAGTTGGCTCATGGAATTGGTTCAATTCTCATCAGTTTTTTTCACCTGTGTAAACTGAGGAAATATCAGTTTCATAGAAACCCTGAAGTGAAACAAAATTGAATAAAGACCTCTCAGGACATGAAAAAGTACTAGACGCAAGGGAAACTGACTGTGGGTTTCCAGTGGGACTGACATGTAAAAGAAGAGAACCTGACACCATCCCAGCAGAACACCCCACACGAGGCTTCTGCAGTCTCCAAAGAGCAGCCCATCCTTTGCTCGCTACCCCACAAAGCAAAGAGCAGTAGATGTTGAGTATTGTCACTAGTGAGGAAAGGGCTCAAAGAAAACACAAAACACCTGTCTGAGACTATTGGCCACAGGCTTAAGAGATCAGGAAAAACATCTCTCACCTAAAAATCCCCAGGCTCTCATGAGAGAGCAAGAGAAGACACAGGAGCCCTCCCCACTAGCAAGAAAAGGCTTCCTCAGCTGTCGGCTTGGAAGAAGGACCCTCTCCAGAAAGACACAGGGCCCAACTTGTTAAACCACATTGAAAACTGAAACCGACAAAACTCCAAACTGAAGTCATGTGGGACACAGCTCTCAGTTTTCAGAAAACATCTGGTCACCTCATCACCATGACACACTCTGGCCGAGGTATTGCAATAGGAAACAGTAAAAAAAAAAAAAAAAAAAAAAAACCACTCTGAATGCAAGCAGAGCCATAGTCCTTCCTTCCAAAACAAGCATTACCTGTGGCCCTGAGCAGAAAGCAGGCCTCTGAGCTTGGGGATTCCACAAGCCAAGACCTACAGCACATAGTTTCACTCATGCTAGGCACACAAGAGTCTGGCAGATACTGCCACTGGAAGGAGCTTCCTCTCCAAGTTTTTTACAAGCACAAATGTAAAAAGTGGGAGGGGAGGGGGTCATGCATTGTTGACAGAGCAGTGCAGTACCAGGAAGCCTGTCAGCTTCCATTTCTCGAGCATTACCTGGACAGGTAGGACAGCAGGCTCCTGGATGATCTGAGGGATTTTTACAATGAACAACACAGCGCACCTCAGACTCTGTGACAACACCCTCCTGAAAAACAGAATGTCACAAGTCAGCCCAGAATTGCCACTTGAGTTACTTTTGGGGGAGTAGCAGGATGAATCCAAACCCCCAAAGGCAGCGACACAAATGAGGTAAGACCCAGCTCACTGAAATGGACGCTTGGATCTTGATATGCATGTCCTGTCACCTGTTATTTGCCACATTCTTGTACTTGGCTTTTGGTCCTGCATTTTTCTCCTTTAAATCTACGTAGGAGGACCTGCTTGCTTACAGTGAGCCTCTGACATCCTGGGTGGGCATTCATAATTGCTTTAAGTCCTCTGTAGTGACTGTCTCCTAACTCTGTCACTGTGCTGCCAGCCATTAACTACAAAGGAGGATCAGCATGCCTAGAGTTGTGTTCCACAAAAAAACACAACTCTGGAAAAACCCCTAATACCTTCCAGAAAGAGTCACCAGCTCTACACTCTTACAAGTGTCACTTCATCCCCAGTAGTACCTGGGACTCAGTTTCCTCCAGCAGTAAATGAACAGATTCAAGAAAATCATCTCTAAGTTCCCCTTAAGCATGTCAAAACACATAGTGTATGTTCAGACAATGGAATCAGGAGCAGCAATAGCAAACTGATCCTGGAGCTAGGATATTTAAATGAATATTGAAGCTTTTGGGTTTTGATCATATATTGCTTTTTTGAAAAGGAATCTCAAGTATCCCAGGCTAGTCTTGAACTGACAGAGAATGACCTTGAACTTCCGATTCTTCTTCTTCCACCTCTGGGAAGCTCTGGGATCACAGGTGTGCATCACCATGACAAGTTTCAGGGGAAAGACTTTTGAAGTAAAATTTTAGGGTCAGTCTTCATTCCCTCTGGATTCTCTGCCTACTTTTTTTTCTAAATGAATTCATATTCTTATTAGTTTTATTTGAATAAATCTCACAACAAAGCCATTTTCTTCAGTGTGTCTGCCCTATAGCATCCAACTTAATAATGACATTGTATACTAAATGTTTCATATCATGCCAGGCTTGGGGGCAGCACTACTAGGTGAATTTATTACATCATTTATCACACTTGGGGGAAGGGATCCAGAAACACCATCAATAGACAGTAAAACATGTGTGAAGCACTATGGTTAAGGGCTAGGGTCAATTTTCCTTCAGTAGCTGCCATCTAAATGGAGACCTCACAGTAATTCTTCGTGTGAATTTCTCATATGTGACCTCCAGATTTTTCTCTTCTAGTTAGAAATCAGAAGTGAGAAAAAACGTAAAACTTTCATCATTAGAACTCCTTTGGCACAGGATATAAGAAATACATAGAATTCTATGCAAATGGAAACAGATGAAGATCATTAGACTTGCTGTCACCTGTCCAGTACCTACTGCATGCTGGCATCTGCTAGAAGCATTTTAATGAAAGTCTCTCTGTGTCTCTGTCTCTCTCTCTGCCTCTCTCTCTGTGTGTGTGCTCACCCAACTCACTCTATCCCTTTTTTACAGAGAGTGCACTGACTCCTCTGTTACTGGCTTTGTGCCCTGGTGAGAGACTATAACTTTGCTTACTTCACAGCAACAGGACATGCCGAGCAAGTGCCAGAAAGGCCCTTGCTGGCATCCTTCTATGAGGTCTCATTCCCAAAGGGAGGGAGTGGGAGGCAGGAGCAGGAAGATAGCTGCTGCAAGTGTATCCCAGAGGATGGCTTTCCTGCTTGCTGAATGAAAGGACCTCATAGGGTTTAAGTGAAAGGAAGGCATAAAAGGTGAGATTCACCCCCTCCCAAATCTTCTGTAGCATTCTGCCCTGGAGCATTTCCTCACTTCCAGTAATGATGTGCTCCCCTCACCCATTCTCTCTGGGGTCCACTGATAGGCAGGATGATAGACAATAGAGGGCACACTTCATGAAAGGAGATACCCATGTGGAGGATATTCCATTTAATTTAAAGACTACCTTCAACCATTCAAGACAGCAACACTAAACAACCTGAGAATCTATAAGGCCTCAGGATTGATGTGCACAGTGTTATTCAGGATTCCTCAGCATTCATTAGAAGCTTGTTTAACAAATGTCGTAACCAAGACCTTCAGAATACCTCCAACAAAGTCAGGAAAGCTTATACTTTCAGGAGCAGGGTGGAGCTGAAAATATTGGCAATGATATGGTCTTTGAGGTTGTCTTAAAACTCACTGCTCTTGTGTCTCTGTGACTTGAGTCTGGTTAAGTTTACAATTTATATCTTTTTAAACCTACTGTTTACTTCACATACAGCTTACTACACAAATAAGCCAAAAGTGAAATAAATAGGTCTAATGATCAAGAATGCCTATTATACACTAAAACCTACAGTATAATAAAACCATGCATGACTCTATAGAATTTAGATTTCAGAAGCAAACTATCAGCATCTCAGATAAGATCCAAGACAAACATCCAGTATTGCACTTGCCTTTCGGTCCTCGTCTAACTACAAACACATATACTGAGAGGGGCAAATGTGGTTTGGAATAAAGTAACTTAACAACATCTTCATAAAAACATAACTGAAGTTATTTAAAATTAGATGAACATTACTTTTTGAGCAGAAGAGGCATACATTTATTAAGGAAAAGTGAAGATCTCCAAAGAGTGGGAGGGGCTTCAAGAAAAGAATATTCTATAATTACTGTACCTTTTCATTTACTGTGCATGTGTGTGCATGATATGTATGTAGAGACAGAATGCTTTGTGCAAATGTGGAGGCCAGAGAACAGCTTTGGAGTCTATTCTCTCCTTCTGCCTTACTGTGAGAGTTCTGATTGAACTCAGGCCACAACACTTGCATGAAAAGTACAAACCCAAGCCCATCTCCCTCCAAGCTACATCACCAGCCCCTGACTGTCAGTTTTGGTACAATATTTCTATACAATGAGGAAAAGAATGCAACAATTTTGGCTGTCTGTTTCCCCTTGGCTCATCAGACCAGGTTTAACATCAGAGCCACGTGGAGCAGCTGTTCCCTTGGGAATTGAACAAAGACCAACAGTGGACCCCATACTTGCTAAACCTATGGTTCTTAAACTGTTTAGGTTAAATCCCTAAGTTACATTAATTAATTACTTCATTTGAATACCGTTTACAGCACAGCTCCAGCTCAAAATCTTTTTCATCAAAGGACAGAATATCTCATCTAAAAGAACCTCTTTTCTGCTGACAAGAATTCATAGTTTGCTCAAAGATGATTTCACAGGAAGACATGAGCTTCCTCAAGGACACACACATCTTCCTAGCATGTTCCAACCTCAGTGTAAAGGTGATGTAATGGTGGACAATTCTGCTGTGTGTTTCTAGAAACAAGAACCATTCAATACCTACTGTGTACCTGTCTCGTTCTGAATAATGTCACAACAAATAATACATGGATAGAGATGCTCCCCCCTCTTCCCTTTCTGGACTTTCAGGAAGAGGTTCACTTGGGGTTACCGAAAGCGGTGGCTCAGGAGAGGTAGAGGTGGAGTTACCTGACACTGCCGCAGGATGCATGGCTCATCCGGGCTTTGCCATCTGAAGGAGCTGTTGTAGGTTCTTCCTTCATGGGTACAACCTAGAGAGGAAGAAAAGAGGCCAAGGATGAGTGGGGTTCACCGCTCTTTGGAACAGAACTATATATGTCGTGTAAGCCAAGGCAATGTTTTCTTTCCTATAACACACATATGATCTGCTTGGCACATGATCACATTAAATTTTTCACTACTGAGTGCATTAACCTCACAGACTATATTTTCAGATAGAAAACCATATATGACTCTCTTGGCAAACATATATAAAATTATCATTTTATTTATGTTTTATCAAACATGAGAATACAATATCTAAAACTACTGCAGTGAAAGGGGATTTGGTATGAGAGCATAAGAATTCAAAATTGCTGAATGTTAAGACAGCAGTATAAAATATGGTGGGAAATATAAAAGTGTGAATTAAAATATAGAAGTTGATTACAAAATTATAGTAACTATAACCTTTATTAAATCAAACTTTTCAAGGCTTATTTCCCACCTCAAAGAGCTATGCCTTCCTATTTCAGTTTTGTTTTACTCTTAGGTAATAAATTTAAACAAATCTGAAATTACTAATGCATGGGTTATTACATGCTGAGTTAATAGGAAAAACAAAGTTCATACTAACTCATTGGCAAAAACAGAAGTTAGAGGCTAGAGACCCTCAAAAGAGAGCAGATTGGCTTAAGTCCCTGGGAAGAAGCCAAAGAAGTAACAGAGGAACATAATGTATTCAGCCTGGATTCAGAGTTTACCAATAGCATCCTCTGTGCTATGGCCTATACTTTGTGTTGGATTCACCTATTGTCACTGTCTCTCTAGAAGCCCACCAGATGGAGAGATTTACCAAAATATAGAAAAGGAGAACATGTACCATGACAGGATTGTCACAAAACAAAAGGGCTGCCCCTCTGCTTCAGAGGTGAACTTCTGATAACCTACTCAACCTCAACTCCTTGTTCGATCTTGTTCAAAAGAGAAAGAACTCACCTTCATCCAGGAGTTTTTCCTAACAGCACCATGGCAAAAGGGTCTTAATTCATAGCAACAGAATAACAAAGGGCTTGTGGAATTTTCAACAGATGTTTTCATAAACTCAGATTGCTGACCTGAATTTCAGAGCATCACGAATGACTGAAAAAGCTTAGTGATTCCTTGCTCTCCAGTGCCTCTACATCAAATGGCTAACGTGCACGGCTGACTGGAAACATATCTGGGCATTGCTTTCACTATACATTTTTTAATTTCCTCTGCGTGGAGTGTTACTGAGATAAAGTGTTCAACCACAAGAACTTTTAGCACACTGCAAATACACATGCCAAACCAAGGATGAATACAGAACATTTTCAACAATGAAAAGCAATATAGAATCATTTGGGCTAGCATAAATCTCACTGCGCAAATGCATGAGCAACATGCCATGTGCCTGTCTGATCTACTAGCACAGGCTTGTTTGGATAATAAATAACATGTTCCAAGTGATGGAAGCAGGGAAATCAGAGAACCAAATCTCATTCATACTGAATCCGAGCAAATACAAAATGCCTGCCAAGGGGGCCAGTACAGTGGAGTTTCTGGGTGTGCTATATATTTTCATCATATGGATTTAAAAACATAAAGATAGAGTGTTTTGTTTTTTGGGTCTTTTGTTTTGTTTTGTTTTGTTTTTTTTGTTACTAATAGAGCCAGTAGTGATCTTGCCTTTCCACATGAAAGAAGGAAACCTAGGAGAAAGGTCTCACAGGCTTAGAAAGAATCCTCCACCCCCATCCAGTAACACCAGGCCATGTGCAGAGAGCTCCAGGAGGTGCATGAGGCTGTCCAGAGTATTCTGCTTTGAGTGGGATAGAGGCATCAGAACAAGCTGTCCACTGTGCAGGGAACATAACAGTGCCTTTGGCTTCAGACAACTCTGTGGGGAGCCTGGTTTCTCCACTGTTTTTGAACACGCAAAGAAAAACTGGGCAATAACATTAGAAAATTAGACCAAGGTCAGATTGTGAGGGTCATTGTTTAACTTCCCTGTTACTATGTTAGTCTACAGTGCCTGAGTCCACACTGGATATCGCTGTTCGATGGATGAAGCTAGATGACTTGAGTAGGCTCAAAACATCTGGAAAACTCTCTGTATCAAATAAAGCCCATACCTTCTTCTTCACGTGCTCTGACTAGCCTCAGCTGGCTCCAAAGACTTTGACACACTGGCATTAGATACACCATTTCATAGGCAAGAGATATGGGAACATGATTACTAAAGACAAGATCTTCTTATTGCTCTTTGGGGTCCAATTCTAAGACAAGCATGTTTTCTTAGAGCAAAATACCAATGAGCTATATGAAAACTCCAAGAAAACCTTAATATTACTCAGAAATAAATGATCTCATCTTGAGAAAATTTCTATAACAAATTCTATTGCTATATAATTTGTGCTAATGAAAGAATAGTCAGGCATTCTCTTGCCTTCCACACAATATAATGCCTCATGGGCCAAACTGCATTGTCTCTTATTGGACAGAATAGAAAAGCAGAGAAAAATTCCTGTCACGTTTCCATGAAGGGCTTCTCTACTACCTCTAGTGAAAGAACACTGTTTTGTTTTGTCTCCAATTCAGACCAATACTTTTATAAAATATTAAAGATGCCTTACTAGAAAAATTACATTTTAAAGATTACACAATATATGAGCTTGTTTTTTTAATTATTACATGCAAAGGCATAGAATCCCTGCTGAGTTATAGTCAATGCTTCCAATTGTTGACTGTACTTACAGTGTTTGTCTATGAACCACTGGGGGCCTGAAGGGCATGTTCTGAGTATTAGTGGAAAATATGTCATGAATGTAGGGAACAAACAGAAGAAACAATAAAAAATTGCTAAAGTTCTGATATTTAGAACTAAAAGCAAACTTACAGATAACATAGCTTGTCTCCTTTATCTTTCAAATGAGAAAATTTACACAGAAAGTCCAAAGTGGCACTCCAAATATGTAGGAACTAAGTGTGAAGCAAACTAGAATCCAGGTTCCAGGTGAAATCCATGTTTTCCACAGTCAGGTCTAAACTTGTAATATTCTGCATTGAGGAATTAATTGCCCAGGAAAAATGGAAAATAACTGCCCTTCTCATAAAATTAAGTGTAATTGAAACAGTCACGAAACAAAAGAGAGAAGCCAAGAGAAGAATGCAGGGAAACACTCAGAAACCAATAAAGTAGCTTTTCTTTCTTAACATCTGTTTGTATGAATTTTCTAGAAGGAAATTCGTAAATGTCCATTAGTTTTCTGCAGACAATGAACAGTTTTAGCTGTACCTCAAATTTTTGAATAAAAATATCAGGACTGCAGAGGGACAAAGTGATTATTTTCTGATAAAAATCACAACACTCTTCACCACCTCTACCCAAGAGGATTCTGGCACCTCTAGGAGACACTGCTAATTGTCACAATGGGGAATGAGAGAAGCTGCGGGTGTCTTATGGGCAGAGACATCAGAGACAGCGTGACACCCACAGAGCACAACACAGAATTAACCAAGGCAAAGGTAAATATACCAAGATTGAGAAACCTCAGTTTAAACTATCATGCAGACATCCAATGTTTTTTATGTCTAAACTAATATAAAATGAACCTAACACATCAGTTCTCAACCTGTGGGCCGCACCACCCAAGGACCATTGCAAAAGACATATAGTTACACTATGATTCATAATACTAACAAAATTGTAGCTATGAAGTAGCAATAAAGATAATTTTATGGCTGAGGGTCACCACAGCATGAGGAGCTGTATTAACAGGTCACCGTGTTAGGAAGGTTAGAACCACTGGCCTAACTGTTCACGTTCCTTTTGAGTGTGATTTAGCTCTTGTAATATTGAGTGTTTTCAGAGTGAGGAAAAACTTCACAGTATTTCTTCCCACAGACTCCTGTAATGAAGCTCTGCCTCGTCATCCAGTCAACTCAGAGCACACATGGCAAAGGAAACAGGAAGAGCATAAATTAATTAAATCAACAGTTAAGCAATAAAACTAACTCATTTTTCCTATTAATCGCAAACTTTTTCAGTGGCCACACTGTTCCAAGGGCTCAAGAATACCACATTTTTCATCATTGTTACTAAAACAACTGTTAAAAATCACCAAGACTATAAAAACGGCCCTGGACCTGGAAGGAGCCCTAGGAGCTATGACTGCTTTCTCCATCTTTGTCTGAAATCCTCTCAGGTCTTCCCATCGCTGTCTCTGCATCCCCTGGCACCTTAAGCACTTCCCTGTTTGAGTCACTTGCTCTCATTCCCAGAACTCCACAGAGGTGAATCTGACTGAGCATCCTGGTTGTCATCACACCTTTTAAAACCATCTTCAACAGCTGTCAGTGTTCAAACTTACAAGTTGAAACGTTGATACTTGATGGCCCCTACTCAACCTGGCTGAAGTACAAAGGTGAATCTACTCCCCAATTCCTCCAAATGTGGCCAGAGGAGCTTATTCTGTGATGGTCACATGCCCTTGTCTTCCTGGGAAACCCACATCTCATCCACTTACTTGTCTGCATGAATGGGCACACAGATGGTTCCAGGGTCAAGCTCAATACATCTATGTAAGGAGTAAGGTTTTTCCTCCCGCCACCTGGTCTTGTCCTGTCACCGCGCCAGCCCCAATTAACACACTGAGACTCTATATTTGATACAATGCTGTTGGCCAGTTACTAGTTTCTTATCAGCTAGTTCTGTCTTAATTATTAACCCATTTCTATGTATTTCCACGTGGTCTTATCTTACCAGGGAATACAGCAGGCATCTCGTCTCCCCAGTCTCTCTATGTTGACCCCTCCTTACTACTTCCTCTTTCCTCCTTGTATCCTAGTCCCTCCTATCTTGCTTTCCTATTGGCCAACAGTGCTTTATTCATTAACCAGTATGAGAAACATATTTACAGAATGACATCTCCCAAAACATCTATGGAGCCAGTCTTGACACTCAACTGCATAAAGCGGGCTTCTGTGCTCCCTCTACATGCATAACATATAATCCCAGGTCCTCTGCAACATTTTATATGTAGCAAATACTTAATACAGATTCAACTTAAGTATATGAAACAGCAAGCACCTATGAACAGCTATTCCTACAATCCACAAAAATAAACTATAGCAAAGGTGACTATCTCCTGGGGCTCTTAGGCATATGGACCCAATTAAATTTAGCTCCAGAAAAGCAGTTTTCCTGGATTAATTCAAATGACTTAATTTTTAATAATGTGCTCTTTCTTCCCAAAATCTACTCTGGGCCCATAAACTATTGGTTAATCTTATGTTGCTTTATTGTCATTGATTTCTTTGATTTTGTTAAGTGTTTTGTCATATTTATTTAAACTAACCCAGATTTGGGGTCTCTGAACTCACTTCTTACTAGATGGCAAAAAGAAAGGGTGTAGACAGACCTGCCGTTCTTTGCTGTTCCTGGTCTCCACAGGGCACCCCCACCCTTGGCCTTGGTCAATAAGCCCCAAATGACCCCAGTCCAATACAATGTTTTTTAATGAGCCACTTTTCAGAACTTCTCCAGCGACATATGGAAGTATAGTCAGAGGGATAAACATAAAGTCTTACTGGCCATTCAAGGGCTTAAATCATGTCCTTAAGAGTTCCTTTAACCCAGGTTTTATTACTTTTCAAGGCCGTACCTGCATGGATCCTGCAGGCATTGTTGCTTATTTTTGTGGCTAATGGGACTTTTATGGCCAAGCCATTTCCTTCATCCCAAGAGAAGAAGTTAACCTGACTTCTTGTGAGCAACCTGAGCTCCTAAGGAATGCTGTGTACCCCTCAGCATAACATTCTTCTCATAGCCTTCTGTTTTGTATCCCAACCAGGGATTCAAATATGTGATCTAAATTAAGTAACACACAAGAGAACTAAAATGATAGAAAGCTTTATACTTAACTTTTGATGGCTGTATGAACAAAGTCTCAAACACACAGAAATATCAGACAAGTTCAGCATACTTCTCTTTCAACTCACCTGCATGGATTTCTGGCCTATGTGATTATTAAAGTCTATCAGTTGATGAAATTTGGCTGACAGTCTCATGACTTCATACTATTGTAATAATACAATATCTGGCCTTGATAGGCTATGAACCACAAACCAATTGGGTTTCTACTTTTAGGCTCCCTTTGTAATTTTAACAACAAAGGACATGTGATGCAGTAAGGGAAGGAAATGCTTGTGAGCTCCTTCCATGTGAGCCATACCACCTATCCATGCATTTGATGTGTTCCAACTACAAACATGTCTATCTGTGGGACAGCATGTTTCTCGGTGCTAAGTGCCATTACAGCAATCTTCCCAGCATCAGCACTCCACTGTCAAGCATCAGTAGGAGGGGAAGAAGTTCCAGTTATGCTGAGCAAAGACACAAAGAAGCACAGTGAAACTCAAGAGTGTGTCTTGTGAAGCCATCAAACTCACTTTCCAACGTGGGCAGGGAAGTGTCTAGAGACCATTTCTAAAGATGAGGGGTGTGTGTGTGTGTGTGTGTGTGTGTGTGTGTGTGTGTGTGTGCGCGCGCTCACACGCGTACATCTGTGTCTGTGTGTCTAATGTTGTATGAAAAAATCTTCCAAGAGGAAAAATGAAAATTGAAAATTAATCCCTTTATGTAATTATAATAGGTGTGGCATTGTGCTTCAAGTCTTCCTCTGAGAATAACGTGTAGCTCATAGAAAGCGCCACTGAAGATACATTTTAGTTCATTTTTAGTGAGGGAACAAAGTAGAAGAAAGTAAAAGACTTCACACCACTCAGTCATTCTTTATGTTTCACCCTGAACCCTGAATGCATGGCCTAATTGGGCTCATGGATGTGCTGGAGCTCAGAAAGTGATACCTAATAAAGACCTGGGGAAGATGGCACACAATGTCTTTCAATGACATCCCAATGAAATGTTCTAATGGAAACGGAAAGCTAGCATTGTAAGACAAAATGCAGACTTTATGACTGATAAGGTGAGAGCTGACTTTGTGTTTCAGTTCTGTTCTACATACCTTTATGTTTGGCCACCAATCATGCTATACTCAGGGTCTTTTGATGTCAGGAAACAACATATACTAAGAGCTCAAAGAACCAAATCTAAACACTTGTGGTTTGAGTCCTGTGCTTTTCCAAAGGGTAAATGTTTCACAATTTGGGGTACATGATATCAGCCTAAGAAATAAAGTGTATTTGAAAAAGAAAATAGCAACAACTCTCAAGATGAATTGCACCAAATGCAGACAAAAAGATGGGAACAGAAATCTTCCCAAATTAATTGCAAAGAAATCTCTCTCTCTCTGTCTCTCTCTCTCTCTCTCTCTCTCTCTCACACACACACACACACACACACACACACACAACATAAACCCCAGGTAGCACATGTGTGACTGATGTGTTTCTATGCTTGAATTTTCATGATGCACTTTTATGATTCATTAAATAGGCTGTTCAGGGATCATTGAGGAAAAAAAAGTCCAAAAATAATCCAATACTTCCTGTAGTATTTTATATTTAATTTGTACTAATTACCAGATTCCCAGAAGTTGTAAGCACACAGGGAGGTGTAAATACCTTGTGTAACTATAGTAAAATATCAAAACCAGCACATTGACATGAGTATCATCCACACCGCTCATTCACATTTCACCAGTTTTTACATAAATGTATTGGGTGTGTGTGTGTGTGTGTGTGTGTGTGTGTGTGTGTGTGTGTGTGTGTGTGTGTGTCTTGGTCATGTGTACATTCTTGTCACCAACCCACTTACAGAACTGTGCTAACACCTTCTGGATTCCTCAATCTGTTCATTTACAACCACAATCACTCTAGTTCTCTGTTACATCCTGAAATCCTTAGCAATCACAAATCAACTCTCTATGTCTGTAATCTTGTTATTCAGGATTATTCTATGAAATGGATCACAGTTTGTGTGTGTGTGTGTGTGTGTGTGTGTGTGTGTGTGGTGTAGAATGAAGCCTTTGAGACTAGATGTGCTCTTGGAGAATTTCTCTAGCTCCATATAAGTTGTTGGTTTGAGAGTGTGTTCCTTCTCATAGCTGAGCCATATTCCCTAGCATAGACATACCACTGAATGTATGAACATTTATCCACTTCAGGACATCTCAGCTCCTTTATTCATTCGTTGGCTAGCTCACTGCCTTTGTTTTACTTTTTTGCTTATAACAAATAAGGCTACACTGCACATTTGTGCTCAGAATTTTGCTTGAGCACAGATTTTCACTTTCAAGAGATAAATGCCTAACAATGTACTAAACACCCAAACAGGCAAGTTGTATGAGGAACTGTGAAACTGATATCTGGTGTGCCTGAAACACTTGACATTTTTTCCCAGCAGTAATATGAGATTTTTCACTTCTTAACCATCACTTGTCATTTACATCTTTAATCCATTTTTGTGGGTAGCCATGTCTCGTTATGATTTAGATTTTTAATTTTCCTGATAGTTAATAATATTAACCATCTTTTCATGGGACTAAATGCCATCTGCACATACTCTCTGCTCGCAGTTTTTACCTCTTTTCTAACTGTGACATTTTTGTTGTACTTAGAAATTCTCCCACAGAGTTGAGGTGCATTCTATATACGGGACCCATACCTCCTGGCTTCCTTTAGGAACAGTGTCATTGCTGTTAAGTTACAAAACTAGGTTCCAAATATTTTCTTCTGCATGCTTTTTCTATCCATTTTTCCTTCATAAAATTTTACTGGTGGAAATCTCCCATAGTTTAGCATGGTAGTTAGTTTGTAATAAACATGACTTTAATATTAAATTTTCCCTTACTATCAAAGGCACCAAGATTCACTGCAGTAAATAAAAATATATATGCTTAAGACTTTGCAAAATTCTGGTTTGGGCTGTATTTCACATGAAAGCCTGTGATAAATTTTGACTTGATTTTTTTGCATAATTTATGAGGTTCTAGTCTAATATACTATATTGCTTGATTGGTTTAATTAATTCCCTGCGGCTACCAAATTGCTACAGCCACAAGTGTAAAAAAAGCTAGCTTTCTTCCATTGACTTGCTTTGTTTAAATACAATTTGGTATATTTATGGGTCCCCACTTGTGTCTCATTGATCTGTGTTGTCTGGTCCTTGCAAGAGTTCACACTATTTCTGTAGTGACATTATAATTATACTCATTCCTCCCTCTTCTCTCTTGCTTTAAAGAACTGTTTCAGCTGGTCTAAGTCCTTGACATTTTCATGCAAGTTTTCAAAAAAATATCTCATTATATAACACACATCTATTGGACCCACCCTTTTAAATAAGATTTTAGGAACTATTTACATGGGAACATTAGGCTTAATCCACACATCATTCAGAAGTCTCCTTCAGTGAATTCATCTCACTTATGTTTGCCCAGCATCTCTCAATATAAGGAAGCATTTGTAGGAAGCAAAGGATTCAGGGTACCCTTGGAGGCCTATAAAAATACATATTTGGCTTTCTCTTGTCTGCTGCCTCTTTGGACTGGGCTCCCTTCTGGCAAGTTTAAACTGAGTCTCACTGCCCAAGATTTCTTCAGAACTGTGTGGCCAGTAAGGAAGGATCATCTGATCCAACCACACAGCACAGCTGCAGACTTCTCTGGAAGGTTGTGTGGCCCCTCTGACTCCAAGGATGACCCTTGCTGTAACTGAAATACAAGTGTGCAAGTGAATTAAGAGAAAAAGTTACCCATTCTAGAAACAAAATTGATGAAGACCTTAAGCTGTAGGCAGGAACTGTAGAAGAAAATGTCTATTATTTGGCAAGAAAAGTAGTCCCTGAATATGTGATCAAACATCCCTCAAGAAACGTGGGGAGAAATCTCCACACGCAGAGTCAATGTGAGTACAAACAAGTATGCAAGGATGCTTTTGCTGTAGCCTAACCAAGAAGCCTCATAGTTGCTGCATCAGGGGACTTATAGATTTTAGTTTGTCAGTCGTAGCTAACTTCAGGGCCCAAGAACTTGGGGTAAGAGGTACTGTCTAGCTCTCCTTTTTAACATTAGTTACTATTTGTTCTGTAAATTCTGCTATCTTTCTAACAAGCGATCATAAGTACTCAACTACAGCTCAGAGTGCTTAATTTGTACCAGAGATCCTGTTTTTTTATCCTACATACCAGACAAAACTAAATAAGATTAATTTTAGCCATGTCTTTTCAGGTATAACAGTCTATCTGGCCCTCCTTCACCTAGACCTATGACATAAAATGTCATAATTTAACTGGGATAACACACACTCCATAGGCTCCCAAGCCCAGGACACTGAATGAACATCACAATGTATAGAGGAGATAAGAATGTGGACGCCAGTGGAAAGCACTCAGTGTCCATCAACAGATGAACAAATGGACAAAATGTTTATGTTGTAAAGCCTGTTGGGCAATGAAACAAGTGATGCCTACTGCAACATTAAATGCCATACGCTAAGTAAAATAAGCCATTCAGAAAAGGATAAATAGATGGCTACTTATATAAGACACCTAAAATAGATGAGCTGATGGAAGCCAGAAGTATAAGAGGTGAGTAGGGTCTTAGGGGTTACTGTTCAATGAGACAGAGCTTTCAATGTGAGATGAGAAGAATGATCTTGAAGCAGATGGTGCTGTGACTGGCAGTAGTTTGAGTGCATGCTGCTGGACTCTTCTGCTAAGGAGGATTAAATGGTCTTACGATATATGTGATTTGTCATGATCCAAACAATGTGGGTCCACTCATTGAAGGTGAGGAACTGGAGTCCAGCCATTTGAATATTTCCCAAGCTGTGTGCATTCAGCAAGGCTCAGGAAGGAGTGGTTTGTGAAAGGCCAAGTAACTAGAAGAGGCAGAGTCGGGAGCTGATTCCACCCTCACTTCCAAGCCCAGTCCCTTTTCATTTCAGTCTCCAAAGAACTGAGTCTTTATGATTTTTCTACAGCCCCTAGACCACAAGCACAGAAGAGACTTGTCTTAATTCTTTAAAATATGAAATATTAGTCTGGCTATTTCATTTAGCTCCTCAGGGTGGCCTTGCATGTAGAGGTTTGAAGTTGAGTCTTTGTTCTGTATTCATGGTCTCATCAGAGCAGCTCTCCAAACCCAGCACAGCTAAACTCAAAGAGCAGTTCTGAGACTGCCCAGACATTCCAGGGCATTCAGAGAGCTGCTTCCTGTGTTCAGCATCATCCAGCCAGAGCTCAAGCATGTCTTCAGATAAACATCCCGAGCCCTTTAACCACCACACTACTGGAAACATAATGAGCTGGCCGTGGAATAAATAACCTCACAGCAAACGAAGAAGATGGTTAGGTTTGTGAGTATACCATTGCACTTTGTTCACCTTTATTATCCTATCAGTCCTGTTCGATTTCAGCCTCTCTCAAAGGGAGATGCTCATCAGCTAACACCAGGTTCTGCCCTAGAACATGTGACTGAAAAAAATAAGATGTGTCAACTTCTAAAGAGACTGAAAGAGCATAGTCTCTCATTGGAGTTCGGGGGGGGGGGGAGCTTGCTATTGTAATCTGATACTTATATTTAGGCATCTATAATACAGACAACTGCTGTGTTTCTCTACAGATTGCATGTCACATACAGAGACACATTTTCAATATGCAAGTTGTCAAACTTAGACAGAAAATTTAAAGAATCTAAAAAGAGATTGTAGGGGTTTCTGTATCTTTTTCTGTGTTTCCTAAATATGCACCCTAACTTTCCTTCCAAATTCCATGCTGAACACTTTCCAGAATGTTACTGTCTGTGAAAAATGTCATTAAAAGCCTCAGAGAGTGTCAGGCAGTGATGGTGCACACCTTTAAACTCTGCACTTGGGAAACAGAAGCAGGCAGATCTCTGTGAGGTTGAGGCCAGTCTGGTCTACAGTGAATTCTATGACAGCCAAGACTATACAGAGAAACCCTGTCTTGAACAACAATAAAAAAGCAAGCCTCTGAGAAAATAATGCTTTGATTCCAAGGCTTTTTGATAGGCTCAACATCTCCACTACAAGACTGGAGACTGAAAGGAAAACCCATCTTGACACTTTACTCTTCTGAGTATACACATTGCTAGAGTCACAGAACTGATTTAATAAATTAAATTTCTTATTTATTTTACATCCCGCCTGCAGTTTCACCTTCCCCCTCTCCTACCGTTCTCTGCTCCTGCCTCCTCTATGCCTCCACCTAGTCCTCCTTCACAGAACTGTTTTAAAGAAACCTATATAGAACTTCAAGTCAAATGACAAATGCATATTATATATGACAGTTTAAAAAGAAAGCATATAATCATACTGAATCATAGAATAGATCTAGTAACCTTCCCCATATAATAAAAAATATATTTAGAATCATATTTAGGTTATCATTAAGTGGGTTAGTACTGAAATACAGCATACACATTATCATAAAAATACAATTAGGTTGTATAAAATTCAATGAAGAAAATTTAAAGATTTAATGACATGGAACTGGCTGATTCCCTCTAACAATTTTTCATTCTGAGTTCTCCATTCTTACTCTCTATCATTTAAATGCAGCTTTTAGGTGGATCAGGTATGACACTAATGTGAGGCTATAGGTCAGGTAATACACTAGCGTGAGGTCAAGTAATACTCTAACATGAGGTCAGGTAATATTCTAACATGAGGTCGGGTAATACGCTAACATGAGGTCAGGTAATGCTCTAACATGAGGTCAGGTAATACTCTAACATGAGGTCAGGTAATATTCTATCTAACATGAGGTCAGGTAATACTCTAACGTGAGGTCAGGTAATATTCTAACATGAAGTCAGGTAATATTCTAACATGAGGTCGGGTAATACGCTAACATGAGGTCAGGTAATATTCTAACATGAGGTCAGGTAATATTCTAACATGAAGTCAGGTAATATTCTAACATGAGGGCAGGTAATTATCTAACATGAGGTCAGGTAACACTCTATCATGAGCTCAGGTAATGCTCTAACATGAGGTCAGGTAATACGCTAAGATGAGCTCAGGTAACACTCTAAGATGAGGTCAGGTAATGCTCTAACATGAGGTCAGGTAATGCTCTAACATGAAGTCAGGTAATACTCTAATATGAGGTCAGATAACACTATAACATGAGCTCAGGTAATACTCTAATATGAGTGGTGTTATGAGCCATACACCGAGCTGGAAAAACTGTAACCTATTCCTATTTTCACTTTCTCTCTGTTCATCCACTTCTTCCCACATCTAGTCACGTGATTGCCACTGTGTAGCAGGCGCATTGGCAGAGCTGACTCCTAGGTGAAGGAGTGGGAAGACGAGGGGATCCTGCCAGCTTAGTGAGAGCTCTGGAAGTTAAAAATGTTACAGTGATAAAGGAGAGATATTCAGCTCTACACCATGTAGCTATGGATGCCAGGAAACAGTGCCTGGAGTGAGAGCTGCAGAAGAGCTGCAGAAAAACCTCAAACTAGGTGAGTGATAGATGTGGAGAGTAATCTAAGAAAGTGAACACTGTGTACAGAATTTCCTGGTGTGAATCAAGTAGAGAACACAGAGGAAAACTAATGACCATCTCCTATAGGGAGAAAACTAGAACTAAGGAAGGTTTGAGGGGTGAGTAGGGCCAGCTGTGTGGTCAAGCTAAGCAGAGGAGGAGGAAGAGGCCAAGAATAAGCATTTGCTAGGTAGGCTTGAATCTACAGTCATCTGTGGCCTGCCTTCTAGTTCTAGGCACCATTCTGCCTAGGTCCTTCTACATGCATAGGTCCAGTAGTTTGGGTGTGGCTGGCAAAATGCTAAGATGGACATGCATCCACCTTGTGAAACCCCTACCTTGAAAGTGGACATACATTGGAATATGGGGGATATCACCCTAATCATTCGGATATGTTCCCAGACAGGAGAAGGAGGGGAGAGTGCTTATACAGCTATAACTAAGTTGCTGATCGCATTAGTTTCGTGTGTGTGTGTATGTGTGTGTGTGTGTGTGTGTGTGTGTGTGTGTGTGTGTGTGTGTGTGTGTATCCTAACTGGCACTGGGGTCTGGCCCCAGGACCTTATGCGTATTAGGCAAGCAACCTACCACTGACACATGTTCCTAGTCCTCCATTTATTTTTACTTTGAAACAAGGTCTCACTGAGTGGTCCAGATTAACTTTAAACTTACTGTATAACTGAGGTAGGTTTTGAACTTTCTTTCCTTTTGTCTCAGCTTCCAAGAGCCTGCAATTTCAGGCCTTGCCACCAGCTCTGATTTTCTAATCAGTTTTTACTTAATTCACTTGACATTACCTTGAGCGAGCCGACTTTCCTGCCAATCCCTGTCAGTGAGCCTACAAGCCATAAAAGCATTCTACTGCTGTCACTAAAGAAGGAAATCATTCCACAAGAGAAAATGAATTTTTCTGACAACCATGTAAGCAGAGAAGAGGACTCCCCGCATGAGACAGAAGCCCAGTCCTTGCTGACACCTAGACCATCTCCAGGGCCAGCAACACATGCCTAGAATGTCAGCCATGCAGCAATGAAAATGAGCATGATTTTAAGAAGCTAAGACTGTCATAACCAGTGCACATCGGTAGAAAACTTACTATTTTGAGCACTAGCAATAGTAGAATTAATCTTTGGCTGGCTGGCTGTGGCTAGAGATGACATCTATGCTCTCACAAGGTGCCTACTCTTTTTAATAAGGAAATCAGAGCCATTTCCCTCTTCTTCCATGTTGAAGAATGTCTTCAGCCTGTCCCATGTTAGAAAGGTGAAAACTGACACACATGAAGTCATGCAAGCTTAGACATCTCATCTTCTAACTCAAAGGCAACCACAAACTCTAAGAAATTCACTTTCCCAATTTCTCCAAAAGCTGGGGGGAGCCTCTGAGAAAATCAACTGAGACAAATTTAACAGGGAACACTGATCTGTCTTGAGTTTTGTTATCACTCTTAACAAAAAAAGCAGATTTCTGTAAAGTGCAATTTTAATATTAGGAAAGCTCTTTTAAACAAATAAGGTCACTTTTACTTTTCAATGACAAAATATCCTGGTTTAAAATATAAGTGAGGCACACTAGACCTGCCTATCCATGCAGGACCACCCATAATTTCCACCTTCCTTGTCTCTGACACTCACCGCCGGTCCTCTACTAGAGTTCTGGGCCCCTCCCAGAGATCCATCTATAGAAAGAACTCAAGAAACTAGTCAACAAAACACCAAATAATCCTATTTAAAAATGGGTAATAGAACTAAATAGAGAACTCTCAATAGAGGAAATCAAAAAGGCTGGAAGACACTTAAGAAAGTGCTCAACATCCTTAGCTATCAGGAAAATGCAAATCAAAACAACTCTGTGATACCATCTTACTCCTGCCAGAAAGGCTAAAATTAGAAACACCAATGACACTTATGCTAGATAGGATGTGGAGAAAGGGGAACACTCCTCCACTGTTGGTGGGAGTGCAAACTCCCAGTTTGGAGATCAGTATGGAAGTTCCTCAGGAAAATGGGAATTAGTTTAAGAGGGGGACCCAGCAATCCCCCTCTTAGGCATATACCCAAAAGATCCACATCCATGCAACAAAGACATGTGCTCAACTATGTTCATAGCAGCATTATTTGTAATAGCAAGAACCTGTAAGCAACCTAGATGCCCCTCGCCTGAAGAATGGATAAAGAAGATGTGGCACATCTACACAACGGAACACTACTCTGAAGAAAAAAAAAATGGAATCTTGAAATTCGCAGGCAAGTGGATGGCACTTGAAGAAACCATCCTGAATGAGGTAACCCAGTCACAAAAAGAGGAACATGGTATGTACTCGCTCATATATGGATTTTAGACCTAGAACAAAGGATCACCAGCCTATAATTCACATCACCAGAGGAACGAGGATACAAGACCGATTCTAAGAGATTCATATAAAGTTCTTCACAGAAGGGGGAAGGGATAAGTTCTCCAGAGCACATGGGAAGTGGGAGGGGGCAGTGAATGGAGAGGGAACTAGGAGAAAGAGAAGGGGAGGAGAGGAAAGCACATGGGACTAGGAAGATTAAGTCAGGAGAGGAATAGAAGACAGAGGAGGGGGGAGATATAAATGAGGGAGCCATTATTTTTTGAAGAGAAAACTGAACCTAAAGAAATGTCTAGAGATCTACAAGACTGACTCCAACTAACAATTTGAGCAACTATGGAAAGGCTACCATAAATGCCTTTCCCTGATAATGAGATCAACAACTAACTTATCCACCATCATGGAGCCCTCATCTAGTACCTGTTGGAAACAGAAGCAAACACCCGTAACTAAACACTGAGTTGAACTAGAATCCAGGTTCTGAGAGAGAGGACAAGACCAGGTTGCAGAAACACATAGAGACAGCTGACCTGAACAAGGAGGAGCTAATGGGCCCCCAGACTGATAGCTGGGAAGCCAGAATAGGACTGACTCAGACCCCCTGAACATGGGTCTCAAAGGCCTGAGCAGTCTAAGGGACCTCAGATAGTGGAACCAGGATGTATTCCTGGTCCACAAAAGGACCTTGTGGGCACATCCCCCATGGAGGGATACTCCCTTAAACTAGAGACAGGAGAGAAGTCCTAGTCCCTACTACAAAAGACTTGACAGATTTAGATGACCCCCCCTGGATGGCATTACCCTACATGTGGAGTTGGTGGGGGATGGGAAGGGTGGTCAGGGTGCATGTGAGGGGGGAGAGGGAAAAAGGGAGGGAGAGAGGAAGGGAGGGAGGGAGAGGGAACTGGGATCAATATGTAAAATAAAAAAATAAAGTGAAAAAAAGTAAAGCATAGGTGAATAACATATGAATTACAACATTTAATATGTCTTTTTTTCAGTTGTGGGGGAAAAAGAATGAAAGACACCCTTGGAAGTTTTTGTTTTGGTTTGGTTTTTCTTGTTTTGTTTGTGTATATGTGTGTTGTTTTGTTTTTGTCTTTAAAGATACATAGCAAAGTTTACTCATATTTCTGAAGCTACTTAAAGTGAGTTCTTCTCACAGCTTAAAGTATATATGGATGTCCAAGAGGCAGAACACAAGTTTTCTTCGGCTCCAAATCATAGTGAACATAACAACATTGAAAGTTGAGTAGCTAGCTCAGTGGTGGGGACGATGCAAGGTTCCAAGATGTTTTAAGTAACAGGTAGAGTATAAACTCCAAATAGCTGAAAGTGGAACTAGTGGAGAATTCTACATGGCTAGATATCCCTTCCACCCACTACACACACCTACATACACACACATGCACACAGAGATGGGGGCAGGCTAACTGCTGATACAACACAAACACATGTACACATGCACACACTCGTGCATACAAACACACATGCACACATGTGATGAGAGATGTCAGTCTGTATATGTTTCTCATACTGGTTAATGAATAAAGCACTGTTGGCCAATAGGAAAGCAAGATAGGCGGGACTAGGAGACGAGGAGGAAAGAGGAAGTAGTAAGGAGGAGTCAAGATGGAGAGTCTGGAGAGAACAGAAGCGCCATTCCTCCGCTCTCAGTAAGACCACGTGGAAATACATAGAAATAGGTTAATACTTAAGACAGAGCTAGCTGATAAGACACAAGTAACTGGCCAACAGCATCATATCAAATACAGAGTCTCTGTGCATTATTTGGGGCTGGCGCGGCGGCGGGACAAGACCAGGCGGCGGGTGGAGAAAACTCTACTCCTTACACACATGTGCATACAAACACACACACACACAGAGATGGGGGCAGGCTAGCTGCTGATACAACACATACACATACACACATGCACACACTCATGCATACAAACACACACATGCACACAGAGATGGGGGGCAGGCTAACTGCTGATACCACACACACGCGTACTCAGAGATCATCTCCAAGAAAAGATACACACACGCGTAATCAGAGATCATCTCCAAGAAAAGATACAGGATGGTGGGGTCAAGAATAGGAATGAAATTTGCTTATTATACATGACTTTATATATTCCTAATTGTATGAATGCATTTCTATTAAAAATATTTGAGCTGTATCTATAGTTTCCCGGAGAAGTAAGAGATCTGTCTGAATCTGTGAGCTCAAGACCTGCCTGAGGAACATAGCAAGACGCCACACTCGGGGTGGAGAACACAGCTATGAAAGCAGACATACTCAAAGAAAACTCATCCAAATTGGTTCCCTGGAACATCACTAGAAAAATAAACAGCTATGCCTACACATGTTTTCTTTATTGTTAAAACTTCCCAATTAGTAACAGAAGCCACAAGTGTTTTTCAGTCACCTGCACAAAGCTGCCCTGCCCACAGACTTCATTTGAAACTGTTGGTCCACCTCAGCCAGCAAAGGACAGGAATGGAGAAACCATTAGCAAGGCAAGGGATGTCAGGAAATGAGACTGTAAGAAGGAGGGACAAAACACGGCATCTGAATCTGCTTAAGACAAGCAAATGTCAGCAACTCATCCACTCAGAATAGTCCTAACCTGACCCTCAGGCCTACACAACAGCATCTACACAAACCCAAAACTGAGGCTGGTCTCTCTTCCAAAATCCTTTATCAAATTCATCCACAATACAGTTTGAATATGGGCTGGGTCCTCCAATATCAATCACCAATTAAAAAAATGCCTTACAGGCTTGCCCAAAGCCCTCCTCTCAATTAAGGTTCCCTCCTCTCAAACAACTTCAGTTGTGTCAAGTTAACATAAAAATATCCAGCATACCTTACTTTTTTTCCTTTAGTGAGACATGATAAGGTAAGTTTTAATCAAATATGAAAGTTAAAAAGTAAAACCCATGGCCTACAACCCACCAAAAAAGAGACAATGCAGAGAAATCAAAAACCAGTCTGTGGGAAATAAACACTACCCAACAAACCATACACTATTTTTTTTTTTCTATCTTTCATCAAAGCACTGTGGACAATTAATATTTCGTGTGTTCTATGAAGAAAGAGGATGGAATTTGACCTATAAAGTTTGAAACACACCTTATTCATTTATAATTTACTAACATACATTCAGATAACAGATACATTATTGTTCATGAAAGAACCTCAAATTAAAGGGTGGTTTCAGTCCAAGTAAATATGGAAAAGCTGCCAAACCCATCTGCCTGGCTCCCAGCAACCTCATCTGTTTTCATCAAACCATATTAGGCTTTCTCAAATTAGGTTCATCTTTTGCCTAGTTACTACGATATTTGGATACAAATTATAACCATTATTAATAAGAAGAAAAACAATCTTGAGATTGTGCTAACATGCTTACTTGAGAAGAATTAGTTATAATTGTTTACTTTTGCTGTAGGAAATATTCTTGGTTCATAAAAATTTAAGAACAATCATTAAGTAGCACCATCATCCATAACTACCTGGCAAGTGGCTCAGCAAACAATTGAATGAATAAATGGGAAATTGGATGATCTGATCCGAGTAAGTAGGACTGCAAGGAGTACAATGCACACTGGGAAAGCCCTTCTGAGGACACTTTTGGAAGAGTAAATGGTCATATTTCTGCCCTCAGCAGATCTATTCACTCATTTCTCTTCAATACTCTCTTCCTTTTGTATCTGGCCCTTCCCTTTCCCAGGTAATCATCAAACAAAATCTATTCCAAATTAGGAGCATCAGTAGGCCTGGAACTGCTGTTTTAATACGGGTGATTTGGGATGAGAATAATTTTGGAGGACTATTCCATGCCTTCATATAGACTTTCACCCTCATGAGGGAGTCAACCACAGACTGGTTCCCTGTGGTTGTGACTAATTTTTTCTTGTTTCCAAAGATGCACTGCCTATTCTAAAATAGCTCCACAAGCATGCATTTGAATCCCTTGTCCAGCACACATCCTGACTCCTTGTTCAGCAGCTGTCCCCTTTCCTTTCCTGCTTGCTCTAGCCTGCCATCCTGAGTTACCCCCCACTAGCTGGCTTGGAGATATGGACACCCTTTGCTTTATCTTTGGAAAAATAACACCGTGGCTATTGGATGATGTAACTTGACCCGGTCCTCAGATTCCTCAGACAAAAAGTTATAATGAGAAATCACCTCACTATTATGGGGGCCACTGGACAAGGAATAACACCCTAGTCTGGTGTCCAGTAATGAGGGAAAATAAGTGTCATTGGCATTGGCATGCCCTAGAAGATAACAAATAGGGGGGAAAGGTCTTTAAATTCTAACTCACAGAGACCTAACAGTGAGATGTTCACAGCCTTCGTGGGTCTTAAGCAAAACCTCTTGGACGATGCAAGCAGGGAATTTTTCAGAACAAAATGATCAACATTTCCAAAATGATGTTTTTTCATGGAACAATGTCATCACTGGAGTGCTGAGTACCAGATGAGCCCCTGCCCTGTAGCAAAGGGTTGCAATCACTCCTGAAGACCCATAGAGAATGGACATGACAGTAGAGCCCAACACACAAGCACCAAAGTCTCTAGTTATTCAAAAAGGGACAGAGATTTGCTTGATTACAAGTGAACTACACATCTGAGTTACAGAAGTAGCCCAAACACATGAATAATTCATAAAATAAAACATAAACAGAAGCATAAAAATAGGACAATACATGGAGCTTTGTAGTGGTTTGAATAACAATGGCCCCATAGGCACATATGTTTGGATGTTTCAGCCCCAGTTGATGGAACTGTTTGAGAAAGATTAGGAGGTGTGGCCAGTCACAGGAAGAACAGCAGGCAGGATACCCCCTCTTTCCTTCCATAGTCTCTATTCTAATTTTAGCTAATTCTAGAACTACACTTTTGTATCCATGAAAACAGCATATCACAAACTCTCCTTCCTTTTCACTTAGAGACAAATGACTCACAAATTCTGAAGGGAATGCCTGGCCTTTTCCTAAGTCATTTAGTGTCATCCATTATAGTAGAACCTATACATACCTCCCCAAGCTGGATTTCTAAGTCAGTGTCCTCAAAGAATTATAACACATGCACACAACAGGCCTCACAGTTAATGCCTTGGCTATTTGAAAAAGCTAAAAATATAAACATTTATCAAAAGAGAGATGTCCAATGAATTCTTGTACATCAATTCTGCAGAATCAACACAACAACTGAAAAAGCATGAATTGGCCTGGGAAAATTCCTAACTCACCACACTATTGAGGTTTGAATGCAAACTGCAATAGCATGTGTACTTCTTTATTTCATTTCTGTACAAGGAAAGGACACATACAGAATTACATCATGAAAACCTGCAAACATTCGGGGATGGTCAGAAAAAATTGGTAACAGTTGTTTCAGACCTGGGTGGGATCCGATCAGAAACACTTGCATTCCCTTTCTTGTTTAAATGCTTAGTATGCTAATGTATTAGTGTGCTGGTAATCTAACTAAAGTTAAAAATTCAATATAACTATGCTAAGGAAACAAGTGAAGACATCCAGGAAAGAAAATGAAAAATAAAAATGTCCGAAGAAACAATGGGAGGTGGCTAGTCGGTTTTGAGATTCAAGTCTCCCCACATCCACTTATTCACACAATTGAGTAACTGAGAAAGACCTTTGACATGCATTCACCAGCATGCCAACATCTGAGTTAGATTTTCTTGGTCATTATGGGCTGTTTGGCTTTGGTTCTTATGTCATCATTCTAAAAGTTTCAAAGTAGAAAGGGAGCAAAGGGTCAGAGAAAAACTATGGCCTCCCCGCTACACAGCACAAGTTTCCCACACCAGAAGTGGTTGATTGGTACAGATGTACATGCTCAGCTCTGAAAAGTGAGATTTTTACTTCCTCTGCAGAAGATGTCCTTCTATTCATTTCCTTCTTCTGGGACCAGGTTGTCCAGCCTCAGCCTGCATTGGGTGGGGTAGGGGATCTCAATGGAAACTTGAAAACATAGACAGGAATTTAGACCCACAGTTAAAGCCATAGCATTTATGGGCTGGTAAGTTAGAATACTTGAGTTCTGTCCCCATCTCTGGCACTTACTAGTTCTGGGATGCTAAGCACATCAAGAAAACGCCCCAATGTCACCATTTTTTCATGACATAAGATGTGGCTCCAACATTGCAGTGAGAAGTCAGTACCAGACTGCAAATAAATGCTTCCTGGGTACTTTGTGCTTTCTGTTTTGATAAGGACAGTCTTTGTAACTCATCATCACTACCAGGCAAGGCCCCATAATCTGCATCTTAACCAGGTTTTTTCTGGTCCACTGGCTCCTGAGGAACATACATTATGCTTGCGATTCTCTAAGGACAAAGAATGTCAACAAGAGATTTACTCAAGGGCCACTCAGAGCTACTAGGCAGCTTTTACAACTGTTTCATCCAGTTAGCAATACCTGATTTCAGCTTCCTGTATGTTGTGATAATGGTCAAGAAGTTCCGTCCAGGGTGGCTGAGAGCCAGCTCCTCTAAGAAGACAGAGATTCACACCCTGCACCCATCTCTTAGGTACACAACACCTGAGCACACTGTCAGGAAGTAGCAGACAGCACCTCAGGATGCACGCCCTTCAAAGCACAGCACAGTCCTTATTACATCACTACATAGCCATCAGTGTGCTAACTCACATGAAAAGTGAAATGTCTCAGTCTCTGATGAGAAAGCTCACTGCACTTTGCATGTCTCATGCACTGTATACAGTGCCTGCATGTGTATTTCATGCACATTATGTAGTGTTCCCAGTCAGTCTGAACGTTTTGACTCTGATAACATTTTGTGTAAACATCGCTTGATTCTAAGCTAAGGCATTAGCACAAAGTTATGCATTAATCATCACCACTCTGTCATTCCAACTGAGTAGAAAAAGGTAGGGACCTCAGTGTTAGCTTGGGGACACCCGTTGGAGGACTTAGCAGAAACACAGCTGCCACATTTGGCTTGGGACTTAGACTACACACTAATGACCCATTATTGTTTTTCCTGAGGTTAACACATGGTACCAGAAGGTTATTGGAGTTTACCAAGTTCCTCGGGAGGCCAAAGCCTGATGCCTCAAGGTTAACGCTGAGCTGTGTGCTATATTCATGGCTCCTCTCACACTGTCTTTGGGACCATCATTTGTCCACTGTACAAGCATAATAGAGTGACTACAACTAACTTTCTCATTCTTTCCCACAAAAGAATTTTGTGTACCTACTAAGAGCAATGTAATTCAAGAAATAGGTATACTAAATTATACCTTAATGTCAAGCTAGAAAAAGTAAAAGTAGTACAATGCAAGGGCTAAGATGGAGAACAGGGAGAAAAAAAATAGGCAGAGGAAGAGGCAGTAACCAAAACCAAGTAGGTATGAAAACATAAGGGTACTTGCTACTTTGCATGCTTAAAAATATCTATATTAATCATGTAAAGGCTTGGACAGAGAGAAATGAGCCAAATAGTAACAGATTTCATAATAAACACAGCACAACTGCTTACTTTTGCAAATGGAAATGATGAGTAAGTTCTTTCTTTCCATAGTTTAAAGTTTCTCCTGTAAGCCTAAGTGATGATTCTAACCAAAAAACACAAATGAGACAAAACACTCAGAGTCTGGAGTACCTGGGAACAAAAGATAACTATGTTCCTGAAAGCCCATAGCACTTTATCGAGTATAGAGGAACTATGCCTCTTTAACATCTATCTCTGGAAACCTGTAAAGAGAGGATCGTGCAGAATCTCTCTGGGAGGACCTGATGAAATCTTGACTTCCCCTCAAGTGCCCAGAGGCCACTATCAGAACTCAAGACACTGAACTCTCTGGTCAATTCTTGAGTCTACTGTGGTCTGTTCAAATCTAATAGAATGTCCAGGAATTGTGGTACCTTGGGTATCATTTCCTTTGGAAGATTGGGATAACTGGAAAAGAGTGAAGACAAATGAAGCAGATGGACAAGGAGGGAAGGTCACACACTTCAGAGATTACAAAAGTCAGTAACTCCCTTGTGTACACAGGATGTTGTATGTATCAACCCACCACTCCCTAGTCACCATCCCTGAAAGCATGGGAGCCAAGACAAATGGAAACAGAAGTAGAAAGTAGACTCCCAGAGGCTAGAGACAGAAGGACAATAAAAATAGGTCAGTTATTGAGTCTACTGATACAGTTAGGTGAAAAGAGTGTGTTATAATATTCAACAACAGCATGACAGAATGACTACAAGTACCGATAATGTATTATCTATTTCCAAATAAGTACAGGATATTTAACATTTTCAACACTAAGAAATGGTAAATATGTCCAATGCCACCTGTCATCTGAGCATGTCTGTACCTAGTGCACTCTAAGAGAAGCCGTCCCCTACCTGTTAGGACACTAATGCTGTCAATTAAAGACCTTTTCTGAAGGTCTGTGAGTCCCACCTATCACTCTCTGGTTCTTGCTGGTACTCCAACTTCAACTATCAAGAACTTTCTGTGGGTGGTTTATCTGAGTATATAGAAGCCAAATCTTACTACAGCTGAGCTAGAACCACCTCTGAAATTCAAACTGAACAACAGCAGTAAGTAGCCCAAGCACAGATCAAAAATCTGACAGGGCATGAAGATTGAACAAAACCCTCTTAAATGATGGATTAATGGATCACTGAAGAAATAAAAAGAGGAACTTTAAAAAGTTCTAGAATTGTATGAAAATAACACAATATATTGTTTCTACTAAAACAAGAAACAATGTCCATCCTCACCTGTTTAATGAAGTCTCAACTAGAAAAATAAAACAAGAGAAGAAGATTAAAGGCATACAAACAGGAAAGGAAGAAATTAAAGTATACTTGTTAACATGTGATTATATGCATAAAAGACTCTCAACCCTCCACCAGAAAACTCCTACAGCTAATAAATACTTCCAGCATGATGGCAGGATATAAAATTAACACACAAAAGTCACTACTGTCCCTGTATACCAATGATAGAGACAGAGAAAGAAATCAGAAAAAAAAATCCCTCTCACAATAGCCTCAAAAAATCTTGTAATAAAACTAACAAAGGAAATGAGAGACTTCTATAAAGAAAACATTAAAACCACCCATTAGAAGGAAACTGAAGAAGATACCAAAATATGGAAATATCGTCCAGTCTTATAGATTGACAAGATTAATACTGTGAAAATGGCTAATATAGAAAAAATCTACAGATTAAATATAATACCCACAAAATTCTAACGTAATTCTTCACAGAAATTGAAGAAATCTTAAATATCCTATAGAAATGTACACACACGTGTGCACACACACGCATGCTTGCACACACACACACACACACACACACACAATGAGGATAGTCAAAATCATCCTGAACAATAAAAGAACTACTTGATTTTAAATTACACTGAACAAATATAGTAGTAAAAGCAGAATGACACTGGCATAATAACAGTTCACTTATAAATTAATAGAACCGAAGGGCCAGATACAAGATCATGAACCTATAGATGTCTAACTTCTGGCAAAGTTGTCAAAAGTACTCTAGAAGAAAAAATAGCCTTTTCAACAAATAGTGTTCAACAAACTGGATAGCTATATGGAGAAGGATAAAGCCAGATACTTATTTCTCACCCTGCACAAATTTCATCCGAAAAAGATGGAGAATTTCAATGTAAAACCTAATAATCTAAATCTGCTAGGAGAAAAAGTAGAGCACGGGCAAATGTCAGAACTTTCTGAATAGGACTGCACTACCCCATGAATTAAAACAATTGAACATAGGACTGTGTGAAACTAAAAGGCCTCTGTACTCCACAGGATACCATCAACAGACTGAAGGAAAGCCCACACACAGAGAGCTATATATCTGATAGAGAATTAATTCCTAGAATGTACATACACACACACACACACACACACACACACACACACACACACACAAATCAAAACACTAAACACCAGGAAAACAACCTAATTTTAAAGTGGCTTATGAAAAGAACAGAGAGAACTCAAAAGAAGAAATGCAAATGGGTAAGAAATATCTTTTTAAATGTTCAACATCGTTAACAATCAGAGAAATTCAAATTAAAACTACTTTGAGATTTTATCCCAGTCAGAATGGCTACCATTAAAAAAAAAAAAAAAAAAAAAAAAAAGGAGACAAATGTTGAAATAATAATTTGATGAAAGAGAAACATTTAGTCACTGTTGGTGGCAATGCAAACTGGCTCAGCTACTATGGAAAGCGGTATGGAGGGTCCCTAAAAGGCTGGAAATAGATATACCATAGGATCCAGCCATACTACTCCTAGGAATATTCTCAAGGGATTCTGTATTCTGTTCTAGAGATATTTACTTGTCAGTGTTCACTGCTGCTCTAGCCACAACAACCAGCAAATACGACAACTTGGGTATCTATCAGCTGAAGAATGGATGATGAAAACACATGCCACAACAGAATGTTATTCGGCTGTGAAGAGAATTAGAATTTACAGGGAAATGGACAGAGCTTGGAATAATCATTGTGAGCGAGGTAACCCAGACCTATAATGACAAACACCACATATGTAGATCTTTATGTGTGTTTAAATTGGAGTGTCTGTGGAAGTCAGGAAACCAAAAAGGGACATGGGAGGCAAGAGATTTTAAGGCAAGGGAGATAGGAGAATACAGCGGGAGAGAGAAATAATGGGGCAAGAAGGGATAAGTAGAGTAGTGGAGAGTGGGAGGGCAGAGTATAGGAGGGGATAATTAACACTTATTTCAAAGATACAACATTTTAAAAAGTCATGTTGAAACCTATTTTAGAAGCTTCTTTATATGTATTTAGACAACAGTTTAATATGATATTCATTTGGCATTATTGGTGGGATGCATTCAACCATTATGGAAATCAGTGTGGAAGTTCCTCAAAAAGCTAGAAATAGAACTATTATTTGATCCAACAGGCATATAAACAACTCCTATGTATATACATAAAGGATTCTAAAGATAGATATAAGGTATATAACATAATAGATTCCATATAATAATATATATTAAGATATAAATGAATGGATGGATAGATGATAGATAGATAGATAGATAGATAGATAGATAGATAGATGAGAGAGAGAGTGTGTGTGTGTGTTTACGTGGAGCTGCCCAATATGCCTCTCTAAGACACAATAGACTATCACACAAAAAGCCCAGTGTTTGGTTGGTATGGGTTACTTCCTTTGAAATTCTTGGTCAGAGACCCCCCCCCCAAAACAATACAGCCCATTAACATTGTTTTTCGTTACTCTCCACAACTTGATATTAAGATATTATTGCTGAAGACACCATATACATGAGTCATAGGACATGGAAGAATCATGCTGGCACTAATCTGGAAACATCATCTCCACTGGCTAGCTTTCACAGTGTTAGAAAGTGCTGTGCACAGTATTGAGGAAAAGAAGAAAAGTAATCAATGGTTTTACTCAACTATAAACCCCCAAAGCTACAATAATGATGAGCCTGACAAGACGTGCCCTTTGGTGCAATTGTGGCACACATGTTATGGGAGTAACCGGTCACTTTCTGATTGGGTGTACAATGTGCTCCACATGACTGAACTCATAAATGGTATCAGTAACTGAGCCATGAGCTCATCTTGCTGACTAAGTTGTAGACCCTTGGGCAGAAACTATTATTCTTCAAAGTGAATATTTCATCCATCAATAAACACTTGTCTATATACCCAAACTGTAGTATAGCTCTCTGATGTCATCATGATTAATACAAAGGGTCACAGATGATTGAAGTGCAGAGAACAAGACACTGTGGAGTGTTCGGCCCTAAATGATGGGACTTCAGTATAATTCCAATCCTACCAGGGCTCAAGGATCACCATGGAAGAGGAAATAGGAAGATTTTAAGAGCCAAAGTCTGTGGAGAACAAACGTAATGGGCTTTTCTGGACATGATAGTGAGTGCTGTTGACCTGTGAACTCACGTGACTGAGACTACACAAACTAGGCCTGCCCAAGATCAACCCAGTCAAATGCCATCACAGAGAGAGGGGGACCCACAAAGTTCCATTAGGGATCTACTGGCAATTGATGGACACTGCAGTGGAGTGGGGAGTCACAGGCCTGGTAACTTGCCCATTATCCATTGTGTCCCTGCATATACTGGCAGCACTAGGTGAACACTCAGAGGTTTTTGTTGTTTTTTCTAAATACATCAAGTTGGGAGGGAAAATTTGTGGGGTGGGAAATTGGAGAGAAGGAGAATTTGGGGCCAGATTCAATCAAAGTACATCGTATGAAATTCTCAAAAACTACAGTTTTTAAAAGGAAAAATAATCAATAAATATTAAATGTGATTACAGGCTTGAGGTGCCAGCCATGCTAGTCACCCTAATCTGCTCATTACACATCCTATCGTATCTTAAACGATATAAAGATATTAGCTATCACTGAAAATTAATAGTTTAAAAACAGTAACATAAATTTGGTCTCTCACAGTGAAGGACCTGGAATGAAAAGCTAGGGTGCTGTTCCTCAGCTCCACATCTGAAGCTCCCTCTGGAGAGAACCCCTTGCCTCTCCAGGTCCAGCTGCCCCAGATGTTTCCTCAAGCACCATTCATTACTCCAGCCTTTGCATCTTTGGAACATAACCCTATTTTCTGTGTCTGCCTAATCTCCTTGGCATGAAGATACTTAGTGGTCACATTTGATTTGGGTCCACCCTAACCCAATATCACTTCTTTTTGATTGGACAATATCTGCAAAGACTATTTCTAAATAAAAGAACACTTTCTGGGACTTTGAGTATATATGAACTTTGGGGGACCCTCCACCCCCACGTTCTGACTTAACAGAATTTCTAGAGCACACATCCTAAACCCCTGGCCTGAGTTTCAAGTGTCCCTACCCCATGCTGCCCTGTATATTCCCACATGGTACAATGTCAAGCCTCACTTCTGCCTTCTAGGGACAAGTTCCTTCACTAAAACGAAATGACAAAAATGGGACAGACAACACGGAATGATCAGTGTGAATTATACACCACAGAAAGTTCTTGGGGCATGTGTCAAGTGAGAGCCAGTGGCCCCGGGTGCTGCAGCCCCTGGCCAGAGTGGTAGGAAAGACCTGGGCTGAAGCCAACAGCAGGCGCCACCAGACGGCATTCCAGACAAGCGTGAGGGCACCAGGGCTGGGGGCAGGAGACTTCGGGGCTGCTTCAAAGACGAGTGGAAGAACAGAAATTTAATTTGGGAAGAAAAAAAATTTAATAGGAACCAAAATGATAAAATTTGGATTTAAAGACTCCTCTGGCAGAGGAGGGCTAGACGAATGTGGAGCCTGGAAAAACCAAGTGTTGAAACTTCTTGAAAAAATACGCCCATGTGCATGTGTACAGATGTGCACAGGCGTCATGCTTGCATCTTCCCTGCCACAGCATTTTAACAACTTGCCTCAAAAAATGTACAAACTGTGCAGCTCTGCTTGCGTCTTCAGCCCCTCACATTCCCTTCCTGGCAGCTCCCGTGTCAGTCCTGTGTACGCATGCTTCCGTTTCCCTCCTGCCACCCACCTGTGTTGCAGCCAAGTGCTAGATGGAAAGAGAGGTGAGAGGGAAAGAAATGAAGGTACCTGAAGCAACGGCCATCAGAGGACATGGCCAGGGTCAACTCACCTTTGCATCTCTCACAGCAGGCACCCCTCTGCTTAATGGCCAGCGCACAGTCCCGTGACAGCACAGGGCATTTCTCTCTCTTGCAAGTCACCTCTTTGTTCTAGGCAAAAAGAGACAAGGGACATTCGGGATCAACTTCGCTCAGAATCCAAACCCCCAGCTGCAGTTCACTCTTCCTACTCTGCCTTCAACTTGGCAAGAAAACTCCGAGATAGCTGATGGAATTTTTCTTTCCCTGGAACAGAACTGTCCCCCAGGAATACAGGGCTTTAGGAAAGTAGCATGTTTTCAGAGATGAGGGGAGTTGAAAAGTCTACTTTAAATGCCAGCCTTGCCCAGATAACCCCGTGCTGAGGAAGAAGCTCTCTCCAGCTCCATCCTAAGATTTCTCTTTAGTACACACTCCAGAAATGATAATATTTGTATAAATCATATTTTGCCCATTGGCTACCTGGGCCAAGATTGCATCGTGAGAACAAAAATATTTTCTCACGGCTGTCCAACAAGCCTTAACAGTAGAGTGCATTAAAATGCACCAATCTAAAGTTCCAACTCAAATAACGACAAAGTTGAGCATTGAATTGGTTCAGTAAGAGAAAAAATAATATTCTACATGCCAAGCACAGACACAGTCCTCAGTGTTTTATAGCTGTGGGACAGCTGTATTACATTAGCACTTATGCTAATGAAAGTGCGGTGAGCATTTGCATCTTTGGTTTTATCCCGAAAGGTTAGCTGTTAAAATGCCTTAGAGGAGATCCGAACAGGACTGCTGGCTTTGCCTCCACAGAGAGCAGTGAGGAGTTCTCCTGATCCCAAAACCTGACCAACCAAAGAAGAACTGGTCTCTAACAAAGGCTTGTGATAGGCTATGTGCTATGGTCTCCATTGTGATTTAAATCCCATGAGATACATTCTACAGTTAAGAAAACCAAAGCACCACTCGGTGAAGGTAGTTGAACTTCCAGGGCTGAAGCAGCTTCAGGGACCCCAGAGAGAAAAAGCCCTCTGAAGTCACAGGTGTACAACACCCATGCCCGAGCCTGAGTTGAGGCTGTGGCTACTTGGAACCTTTATTTCCCAATGTGTGACAAGTTGGAGAACCACAATCCCAGCTCGCTCAGCTTGGGACATGCCTCCAGCTTTCTTCAGAAGAGACCAGGAGAATGCACTCTGGTGAACTTAAGAACCACCTGCTCTCAGTGTCCTTAAAAAGTGGAAGGAAGGGCAGCCCAGCTTTGGTCTAGGGCCTTGGAGAAATGTACCTGTGAATGTGTGAAGAAGGTAGCTGAGAGGAAGCAAGGGGGCCCTTCTCTCAACAGTTTTACTTCTGTGTAAGTCTTGCTATTTCCCGGCCCTCTTGTTTTGCTAGGGCCGCCTGAGGCCTGGAATGGCTAGTTTTGATATTCCAAAGGATGTCCCAAGTGTGGTGGACTTACCCAAGGAAAGAGCACACACCTGGACCCCATCCTGCAAGGGTTGTTGCTGCTGGATTTGGATTTGCTTTATTTGTTTGTTTTTCCTTTCTTTTCTTCTTCTTCCCCCCACCCCCCAGTGAAGGATGGGAGGGTGTGGTTACCTGTGCAATGCAATACCTATTCTCTCTCCCACTCCTTGATTCCTTCGATTCCCCTTGCTCCTTCCCTCCACGATTCCTTTTTCTTCTTTCTTTTCATTTTCCTACTGTCTGCTGTATGGTAACTCCACCCACAGAGCGAAACCAAATGACATGAATGAACAGGATTCATTCAGATCCTGTGACACAGTAGTCTCCCTTCTTAACTGAACATTAGAACACACCCATCACTGCCAAAGAATTCCTAACAAAAGATGGGTCTGCCTCTCACCTACTTCTTGGAGCTCAGATCTGATAATACAAGAAGGCCCGGGTGATGAAGCACAGCTGTAAGAGTGTCCTTGTCCCCACTGAAGATGAGGTGGGTGAGGGAGATGTCTAGGGCTGAGAAGACAACTGGCCAGGTGCTCTGGCTTCAAGCCCTCCAACTCTCCAGCTTCATCTGTTCTTCCAGTGATGATGGTTCATAAAGTAGCTACATCACAGCCCACATTTTTGTTTTTACAGCTTTTCTTATACTCCAAACATAACATAGTTAGAATCACAATAAAAATTAGAGATATATATTTTTTAATTTTAAGTAATATGAGAGTAACTATCAGACATATATTATGTGTTCAGTGCTTGCATGCATGTATGTGTGTGCTGCTTGCATGTATGTATGTGTGCATTGCTTGATGTTCTGGCTTCACTTGTAAAGCACAGATCCTATTTTAACATAGACTCCCTAACCCCGGGAAGACTGACTGAAACAGGCGGGATTTCTGTCTCACACATATATATCAGAGCTACAGACCTGGCCACAGCCTAGGAATGGCTCCCCTAAAAATCTGTCCTCTCTAAAAGGAGGAGTCTCAGGCAGAGCTCCAACTCACAGGACAGTCAGAGTGATGGGGAGAAGCAATCTTAGATCTGGTAAGAAGTTGTGTACTCTTAAGAACATCTAGCAAAATTAGAAACGTGGGTGACAGATAAATCCATAATAGGATCCCAAGATTCAGATTAAATAGCTTGTAATTGTAGTCTGCCATGCATGATATGCCAAGCAGTATTTGTGCAGTCGCATCTGGATTTTTAAAAAATATATAGACAGACAGTCAGACACAAACAAACACACACACACACACACACACACACACACACCTAAACTTTAGGTGTATATTTTGGGAGACAAAATTTCCTTTCTGTTTAACCTTAGAATTTTTTATGTCCTAACAGGGGTCATGTTGGAGCTGCCAGATCAGATTATTTCCCTGAAGTCTGATCGGAGTCTGGTTGGGGTGGATGTGAAGATGTACTTAGAATAGCAAGCCCTCAAGGAAAAGAATAATAAAGCTGTGAGGACACTATTGAGAAGCTGCTTCCCCATCTGCTTAATTGCCTCTAAGAGCTACATGGGAAATTCAGACACAGGTAATTAACACCGTTTGTCTGGCTTCCTGGACTTGGACAAAACATAAAACCCCATATCCTGGAGCCAGTGGCTCTGGTGAGGAGTGGCATGCACAAGGCCCCCCTTTCGGGAGCTCTCATCCCCACAGCCCTGCAAATCAGAGCTGAGGCTAGAGGTTGCGACTTGCTCAGTTCAAGTTTTAATTCAGCAAACACATTGTGCTATTGATTCCCATGTACCAGGCACTTTCTATGATTTGTTTAGACTCTGAGCTATAAGTGCATTCTTCCACAAACTTCACCTCAGCCAGATTTTCCAGTTGACGAAGGAAGGGTGGGCCACGTTCCCAGGGTCAACAAACATAAGAGAGAGAGAGAGCACCAAGAGGTCTCTGTCATGTAAAGAGCCTGTAAGTGCAGCCCACTGTAATTGTAGACATTTTGGTACATCCTGGGTATTCAGGGAACTGAGTGGAAGAAAATAGCATCCTTGCCTGGGTCTCCTCACAGCTCTCCATGTGTAAAATGAGCCTCTGCCTTCAGCAGACTCACTCCAAGGACCAGCCTCAGAGTCAGGACATCCACAGCAGCTGCTCAGAGATGACAATCAGTTATCAACAGGGCCAGGCAGGCCTTCACACTTCTGAAAGAAAGACTGACAGTCTGTTTTCCACAAATTCCAGGTGGGGTTGGAAAATCACTCATTTTAAGCAAACAGTAACAATCGTCAAATCTCCACATTCACACAAGAAAAAGGTCAGGATATAATAGCCTAACCAGCATATAAGAACATAAACTTACAGCCCTTTGCTTTCTTACCATGTCTCCATGTTTACCATTTCTAGGGTCAGCCATCTAGGGAGGTAGGCCTGCATTGTTACTGTCTCCATTTAGAAAGAAGGGACATAGACACCTCAACATCCACAAAAGCATCCAAAAACAAAAACAAAACAAAACAAAAAGTCATAACCTTGGGATGCACCCTTAACATGTTGTCAAAATGAAAAAAGAAAAGGGGGTGGGTATAGAGAATAAAAAAGAAGGAAAAAATTTACATGTCTGGCAAGAAAACTCCATAAGGACACCAGCCAAACCACAGCTCCAGCAACAGCCAAGTTCAGACAGGATGACATTGGCCCACTTGCTGAGCCTGACACTTGCCACCAGATGGCAGCACGGAGCTCCCTGATTTTAGGAGCTGCCTCAGTGAGGTTGATTCCTGCTTGCAGAACTCGCTCCTATCTGAGAGTGGGCTAATGAGTACAGAAGACAGCAAAACATCAACAGTAAATATTTCTAGTCATCTCTACATACTGCAAAAAAAAAAAATGCCGTGGAGCTCTTCTTGAATATTTCCACAAATATCTTTGAAGATATTTTTTCTGAAACTTTTTTCAAAACCAATTCCATTATAGAATGCAGAAACTATAACCTGGCTTTTAAATCTGAGCAAAAGAAGGAGGAGGAGGAAGAGGGGGAGAAGAGGAGGAGAGACAGAAACTCACAACCAATGCAGTGACAGGGGTGAGGGCAAGACCATCTGCTGACAGACTACTATTAAATCATGAAACGGCAGCCCAAGCATCCTGCAATATGGCTGATATGCCACTTGGTCAGCCATACTGGCAGGCAGTAGGAGTCCCTTCTGGTGACAGTTTCCTTCTGTTCAGGCCCCTGTGAAAACCACGTCTGCCCCAAAGGCAAACAGCTGGCCCTCGGCAAATATGCAAATTCAAACAGCCGGAACATTTTTCAAATGACCAGGAAGGCCACAAAGTTATGATTTTTTTTATGCCTAAGCAATCACTGCTCAATATGTCAACAGATCACATGTGCTAAGGATTAATGTGAGAGAGGGTAAACAGGCAGAGGGGGCTCTCTCCTAAGTTAGGAGTCCTTCCTTCCTTTGGCCCATCTCTCCCTCCTACATATATGCACACTCCCTTCTGCCATTTCATGGTGGTAACCTACCTAGGTGAAGGGATCTAAAGAGAGGCCTTCAAAAATCCCCCATCCAAATGCAAACACCCAGGGCAGTAGAAGCATATCCATCTCCAATGGGCTGATCCTTTTATCATCAGCTGTTAGAGAGAAGCCCTTTCCCATCACCATCCTGACAATGTTGAGAGATGAACAGGTTCAGCCTTGGCTCACTCCACTCCATTCAGTAGCACAGGGATAAATACAGGCCACAAGTTCCCTATGTCTAGAAACAGGATATTAGGAAGAATTCCATGTGGAGTTAATGCCATGGAAATTGGTAAGGATCATGGGACTCCCCAAATCTTAATCAGATTCCTAAAGCACACACAGCGGTGTTTCATATAGACAGTCTCAAAACTGTTCAGACAGGAATTGGTTCTTAGGGAGTATGAATGTTTTATGTTGAGTTTTCCAAGGAAGGGGACCAGGAGAAACTGATCCAACATCAATGAGTATATTCTCATCAGAATTTCTAGTCTCCTCATGCATGAAGCTAAATGGCTCAGCTTTTCCTTGAAGTACCCCATTCTAACCCAATCCAAGCCCCCAAAGAGCCAAGGGGGATGTTATGGTACTTTTAAACATACAGCCCAGTTTCTCAGAGGCAATATTATACTACTCATAAACAGAAGAATAATACTTAGTGTTTACATAGCACCTTTCTTTGAAGAACTCTGCAGACATTAGTTCATTAATCCTCACAGGTTTCTTAAGTTTTTCAGGGGGAGGAATGGTTCACAGTGAACTCAAGTGTCTCGGGCCCCTCAAAGAACTGGCAGGCAGTTTAGTTGAGAACTCAGTATGATTCGAAGGCCTGGATTAAGAGTCCAGGCAGGAAGGTTAGTTGCTAAGACACAGTATTAAAATTTATAGGTATGTCGTATTAGAATTAGGTTAACTGCAACACAACCTTGAAGTTTTAGGACTAGATTAACATGTAGTCCAGCTATATGGGGAATTTTCCAGGAAGACCAGCCACCTGGGTAAGAGAGGTAAAGTCCTAAACCTGTGCTGGTTGGTGTAAGGCAGAAGGGTTTGGCCAGGACTTGGAAAGAACGGAGACCTCACACCTCCTGCCCAGCCTCAGAGGTTCTTGAATACAGAGATGCAGACAAAGATTGAAGAAAGAAGGGTTTGAGTGGTACCCAAAAGACCCAAAGGAAGTAGGCTGTTTGAATTATAGGAAAAAATGGTTCCCTCTGTGGAGCATGAGATGAGCTAGTGCTAGCTTATACCCACTTCAGCCCATTTCCTCTAGACAAAAACCGCTCTCAGCATCTTGGAGATCATAATGGTTTTCAAGGGTAGTATACTGTGCTGATATAGCCGACTGGTTGCCAATGGCAATACTAAATTTCAATCATGATTTACTATTGTAATTATATTTTCACTTGCTTGTTCTTCACTATTGATAGTAAAATTGACTTCTCCATAACTCTTACACAGAAAGAGCTGTAAGAAAAAAGTAAAAGGTAGGTTGCCTGCCACAAAGCCCAAGGGTACACAAATGTAAGACTTTGGGTCATGTTACTATCGGATGGAATTTGGGTGAAAAGGAAATGACTAGCAAGACCATTCCTGATGCGAAGAAAGCGGGGCTGAAAGTCCTTCAAAGAGAATTATGGTTCCTCAGGATTTCCCAGCTCAAACTCAGTCAGGAAATGGAGGGGAGAGTGACTGTAGCCCTTACACTTTGGACTCAGGCTTGTATCAGAAGGTAGTATTTCCAGATTTTTTCTCCACCCCTAACCTGCACTGTGTTTGCAAATTCCTCCAGTAGTCAAAGTCACAAACTGCCCCCACCTATCTCTAATCAAATAGTGAGTGGCACAAAGTTTCCCGGCAAGAGGCTGACCTGTGACATCTCAGTACTCTACATTTCTAGAAAATCTGGAATCTGTTCGGGACTAAACAGAATTAGCCCCTTCACCCTTGCAACAATCCTGCAGAAAGCGTTGGTGCTCTTCCAGTTGTGTGAGGAAGAAATCTCAAGCGCTAAGAAGTAAAATAATCCACCAAGCTTGCACAGTGAGCCAGGGCAGAGGCTCACACCCAGGATTCTCTGCTAGCAAAGCATGACTTCATCACTTAAATTCACAGCTTAATGTAGAGGCATAGACGAGCCATCTTTCCTAGCAGCTAAGAATTTAAATATTTGCCTTCATCAAGCATTCCCTACTTCCAGACCATTATAAACCTGGGTGTTTTATGGTTTCATTGTGAACACACAAGTAAAAAACAAAATCTGAATTTTAGGAAAGACAGATTAAATCTCCAACTTAAAAACAAGCTTCAGCTTCTAAGTGCCTGGTCAACATCATTTGCAAGATGGACCAGAACCTGGACTCAACCCTTTCAAGTCCATTTCTTCCTCAATTCACACTTGAGGGTGTATTTTCCCAGGAGCCTTGAAGCATCCCAGAGCCATAATTCTGAAGACCTTGTGTTAAAATGTCTTGTAGGAACATCGTGCAATCCACTGCACTACATCTGGGAGTGTTCTTCTTTCTTCCCTGTCTAGGCTCAGTGAGTTTACCCCAGAGACCTGGACCCTGGCAAACGAGGCCTCCTCCGGCCCAGCTCACAGTACAAACTCGGGACAAAGCTGCCCTTGAAGCCAGACCATTTTAAAGACTTTATGAAGCCCACTGGGGCCCCCGATTATTTTGCAACAAGTCATATCCCATGAAGAAATTCACTTCTCTGAACACAAAACAGAAGGAGATTAAAGAAAAGGGCGGGGGGGTGAAAGAAAGGAGTAAGGACCCTGCTGTTCTGTCTGGCCAGAATCATGTCTTTTAGTACCCACATCCTCTACAAAGACGGTGTGCTGATGATATATGGCCCTCATACATCACGGAATGACAGTGTTCTCCCAATACCCTACCTTGAAAATATGACACGTGCCAGCAGAAGCAACAGGGGATTAGTAAGGAGGCTCTTTTTACGTTCGAGTTCCTTAACATTTCAATTTTTTTAAAAACAGGCTCTAGTTTGTTGGAGGGATTATTTGGGATCCTAGTCTGGTTTAAGGGTTCAGGTCTGGCATTTAGTTTTTTCTTTTCAAGGAACTCTTAGAACAAAGGAACATAGGCTGTTACAACGTCCCGGCTGCTCAAGTACAGCTGTGATTTAAAACAGGGCAGTGTCCAAACAGCTCCTCATTCTGTTTAATCATATTTTGAAATAGAACCAAAACATTAGAGATGGCAGAACACAAAAGGAATAACCACCAAATAAAAATAGTAGCCCAAAGAAAGTAACGCAGCCTGTCTTTTATTATACGGCACATCGTAGAAGCAAAGGTCTCCCGGCAGCCCCACACTCAAGAACCGAAACAGACTGGCCAGAAAGCACTGGGGACTGTGAACATGAGCCCCATCACATCACAGACACGGCTCTGCCAACACACTTAAAGTAGACTGTAATACCAACAGGTATGCTGTGCCCTTGTCCACAGTGAACAGGAACCAAGCATGTGAAGGAAGGGGGAAAATATTGGCATCCTTCATTTACTTTACCAAATGTTCAAATCTCCACATCCCAAAGGGACCCCAACAACTGGGAAATGGAAGGAAGTGGGTGATGCACAGAAAAAGCCCAAAAGCCTTCGAACTTGGGAAGAATTTGCAAACTAGGGGTGAGTGGAGTGGGCCCTGCAAAGAAATGTGGCTTCATGCACAAGTGGCCCTGGGGCCTCTCCTAACACCTCTGATTATTTTACACTGCTGGGCACCCTTCAGCACATGGTGGATAATGAATTGGCTTCTTCCTCTGCCCCAAAAGAAAACAGGAGAAAAGGGGCTATGAAATCCTAGGCACAGTCCTCTGTCTTTCTCAGGATTTCTTTCACAGAGGAGATGATAGGCTGCACTGGGTGATTTGATCCCAGCTATCAGCAGGATCTAGGACTCAGGGCACTGGCCTGCATTCCTAACCTTTGGGTGTAAAGGCTAACAGGAACATGGAGGAAGTGAACAATGAGGATAAGGACTTTGGAGGGCAGAAAGATTGTAAGAGCCAGAGGTTTGAGGAGATTGCTGTGTCTCCTAGCAATACTGGAACCTTAACCCATAAAGCCTTACCAACATGGCTACCTTAACAAGAATAGTAACAGTAGACACGCTAAAATGGACTGGGGGAAGTCCATGAAACCTCAACCCTACACAAAGAACTATGGGCAACTAAGGAATGCTGAGAGCAGGTCAAATAGTCTTCCCCAAGGAGGAGCTCACCAGTGGCTATCCAATGCCCTGGAAATATACATACAAGAATTACACAGACCGAACATATTGTCTTTATGTATTTCTAAATATGTAATATATGTATGCTACAACAATTAGTGAAAAAGAGGCCATGAATGTGACGGAGGTGGGGGATATATGGAAGGAGGAAATGATCTAATTATACTATAATCTCAAATAATTATAATAATAAAAAGCAACTCCATGGGAAATCAGAAAATGTGACAATAAAGACAACAGTGACCACAGTACTTTAAAGGTCCCTTTCCTAAGTTATATAATATTAGAAGCTGGGTTCTGTGGTATAAACAGCCTATGAAATCAATGGACCTTTCAATTATATACATAAGTTGTTATTTTTCTAAAAAATGTGTTTAAAGCAGGGAAACCAAAGCCACCCCGGGAGGACTGAGTCCCTTGATGTGAGCACCAATCTTCTTCCCAGATACACAACAATTCATACTGAACCTAAGCCCCCAAGTGTTCCCAGCCCTGGGGGTCAATAGCCAGGCACAGAGCAGATGGAACACAAGAGTTTTTGAGGATTACCCAGGGAGAGCCTGAGCTCTGTGGGAGTTACAAAAGTACCTGATCTTGACAAGTAAATAGAGCTGACATCCCCGGGAAATGGCAGGATGGAGGAGCTGCTACAGCCCATCTGTCATTTTGACAAAGTAACTTTCTAGTCACCAGTGAGACACTTTTAAAGACATCTGCACAATTGACCCCGACCACCAGCAATCGCTGAGCCTTTCAAAGGTCCCTGTGGGACAGACGGTCCAGTTGGTGGTGGCCGAGACTCTCAAGTCCTGCCTCCATGTCATTGTAAGGGCAATGTGGTGCCTCAGATGTTAGAAAGCTCCCTGGCACTAATGCAGAGGGTGTGCAGTCAGTCTGAGTAACAGCAGGCAGAAGAGCAAGCAGGTATGGATGGCTCAAAGTCCAGAAAACCCCAGCCCCAGACAGCCTCCCCATATGCAGGCCATTCTGAGCTGGAGTTGCTCTGACTCATCTGATAGGGCCATTAGCAGCATGTTCTCTCCACTAAAGCTTTCCCAAGGGCACATGCAGATGTCAGGAAGAACTGGAGAAACCACGGGCATATTTCACAGGCTTAGAATGTAATTTTTATCCACTAGTTTCCATTTCCAAACTCTTTAAGCCATCAATAAGAGCAAAATTAGCACATAATCCATTCTGAGATTAAAGGTGTTATGAAGACATGGAAATGCCTGGATATCTATAATGCACTCTTAAGGTGAACTTATTGCTGAGGGAATTCTCATGTACCTCATTTAAAAAAAAAAAAAAAAAAAAAAAACAATCAACCCTGGCTATTCTTCCCAACCATTACTCTTGACAAAGCCTCCCTCCTGAGTTGAGGCAGCTTCTCAGCATTGACATATCTACAGACAAAACCATCAGTAGAAAACAATTGGCCTTTACAACTGTGATGTTTTGCTATAAACATATTTTCCTGTGGATTAAACACTCCCATTGCATAATTCACTCTATCGACTAAAGAAGAAAAAAAATGAGTCTACTTAACAAATATTTCTGAGGCCCTGCTGTAAGCCAGGCACTTTGCCAGGTTTTGCTGGGAACAGAAAATATGAATCAGATACATCTTCTGCCCTAGAAGAGCTTACAGTCCAAGCAAGATGGGTTTGAGCATGAAGGCAGCAAAAGTATCTCTGGTTTATCAACTAAAGTGGTGGGCAGTGCTGCTCACACATCATGGAGGAACAGACATGAGAAGCAAATTCTACCACCAAGACCTCTGAGACCACCCCAGGCATCCTGGTTCTTTAGACACTCCATGAGCCATTGAATGAGACTTTAAACAGCTCTGTTATACAAATATCTCATTGATACAGAATGTGACCTACATACGTCAGCCCTTTGGGACTCAAAACCTGCAAATGAGTCTTCTCTCAGACCAGCACTACAGCCCACAACAACAAAGGAACAGCAACATGGCTCAGAATTGCCTGTGGTATAACAAGTTGCTTTACAGATACATGGAGAAATAAGGTGAGCTCATTCTAGGCAATTGTTCTCTTGTTGAAATTGTAATAATTAGCATACCTCAGTAATTTGTACATCTATAACATGTTTTAAGTGAAATATGAAATACCAACAAAGTGGATTTTAATTAACATTTCAAAATCAACAATTATGAACTGTAGCATGTACTTCTGAAGTACATATTTATAGGATATTCCTTAGTTTACCATGGATTTATGCCTCAGTAAATATTCCAAACAGAAAATGCATTTACTACACTCATAATATTTTGAAACATAGTACAATGTAGAGTATTGGCTCCCCCTCCCCTTGTTATCTTGAAGATGAATGGAAGTTGAAGATGATTGCCGAAGAATTGTCTATCTTGTATCAAGCCCAGGAGAACATCCAAATCCAAGGTTTGAAATGTGACTTCTACTGAACATATACTGCTTTTATAAAGTAGAAAAATAATAAATGAAAAAAAGTGAGCCATCTTAAGCTGGAATCATCTGCAATTTTTTCTTTTTATATTACATAGCTTGTTGTGACTACAGGATTGTTTGTTAGAATAACATCTCATCTTTCAGTGCATTTCTACCACTTTCCCAGCATCAAGCATGATCACAAGATAATGTAATCTGTGAGGAGAACTAGTAACCATGCTGTCAAAGCAGCAGAGTTTACAGTAGAAAGGCAAACTGCTCTTAAACTATTATTACAGAAGAGGATTAATTAGATCAAATTACTGAATCACAAGCATTAAATATAAGTGGCACAAACTTATTAATCAAATAGATATGGATAAATTAAGTTCATCACTGATCTAGACACTGTGGGTACATAAGATATCATGTCCTCATATAGCTGACATTCTAGCAGGGAAGACTTAAGGGAACAAATATTTACATGATATAGCAGGTAATGTGGAGGGCTCTGAAGAAAATAAATTAGGACAGAGATTTTAAAAAGACACTCTAATATGAAAATATTTCCCCAGAGACCTTAGCAAGGAAACGAGATCGAGTAGTACACAGGATACAATTGTTCCAGACACAGAACATCACAGGTGCAAAAATACCATGGACAGGGTATCATGCAGGTTAAATGAGGAACCAAGGAAGCAGCTGGACTAGTAAAGAAAGAATATGAGTTAAAAGATGGCATCCTGAGCCAAATTGCATAAAATCATAGACTGATTATTTTTCAAATTTGACTCAATGAGATGAGATACCACCAGTAGGAGGTATATATATGTGTGTATAACATAAATATATTAATATATGTATATATATACATATACATATGTGTATATATATTTCTGATGCATGCCTTATACATATTAAGGCTAGAATAGGGTGTTAGATCCTCCTCTGTAAGAGCAGCAAGTGCTCCTAACTGCTGAGTCATCTCTTGGGCCCCCTTTTGTTAAAGTTACACATCTATCTGTGCATATGCAAGAACACACATGCAGGTGTATACAAGTGCATTCTGCACACATGGGAAGGTCAGAGGACAACTTTCAAGAGTCAGTTCTTTCTTCCTGCCACATAGGTTCCAGGGATCAAACTCAGGTTGTCAACCTTGACAGAAGTGCCTTTACTCACTGAGTCATCTTGTCAACCCCCAAATACACTGGTAAATTTTGGCTTTTGTCACAGGATGCAATAGAAAGTAATCAAGGAATGAGGACCAAGTGGCTGATGGGCAGGAGTAAACAAGCACAGTGGTAGATATTAAAGCCTGAGTCACCTAGGCTTGGGGAAGGATTAAACATGACCTCCTCGTCAACCATTTCCACTGGTTGGGGCTATGGAGTTAATTCAGGGACCACAACAAACCACCTACCACCTATGCCCAACCTACCAAGCACCTACCACTACCGAAGTACCTAGATACCAAGGTTGCAGCCAAACATTCATCAGAGAATGAAAGGGTCACACCTTTTCCCTAACGTAATCACCACACCCTGGCCGCTGTCCATGAGGGAATAGACCTGAATTTAGGGATATTCTGATTGGCCAGAAGTCCTGAGAATATAAAGGAAAGAGTTCAGAATTAATATCCCCAAAGAAGAGAGCTCAGACTCACTAGAAGGCCAAGTCAGTATTAAAAACAACACAGGTTGTGAGAGAATGTTGGGCGTGTAAGAATAATGGAAAGTGTTGAGAGGGAACATTTCTCGGTGTAAATTTCTCTTCTCAGCTTTACAAAGCCCTCAAGGCAAAACACTACAACTTTCAGAGACCACAGTCAAACCCTGCTTTTAATTTCTGATGCTAAGATATATGACTCAAAACTAGGATCATGATACTCATCTGTAACAGAGCCAGGGCTCCAAGAAAAAGCCTGTGCATTCAGTTAGCCTCAGCCAGGAAGCAGGGGAGCCAAGACCCCACAAGCAACTTGGGACTCATTCTAGAAGCCAGTGAGAGGCAGAGCCCTGAGGAGAAGCTAGGGATATGTTGCAACTTTGGGATCAGTTCTCCTCAACCCTTTCAACATAACCCTCCCTTCCCACACACTGGAAGGCTGTTAAGATTTCTCCAGATCCTTCTTTTTGCTAGGCTAAATTATATTATTTCACTATTGTTAGTGAAAAATGTTTACTGAGGCCCCACCTGACCACTTGACTCTCTTCTGAGCTAGCCCATTAGCTCTACCCAACTATTCCTCTTGACCCCTCAGTAGTGATTCTAAATGGCCCCGGCACTGGCTCTTCCCTGGGTCATCCACGGCCACAGTCAGAGAGCACCACACAGCACTCTGTCTGCACCAGTGTCCTGCAACCATGTTGTCAACAGGAAAAACAAACACCTTCTCTGATGCCTGTGTGCATTTCAGCTCGATGGCTGCAACTGAGACCTAAAAAATTGACACTTGAAAAAAACAACACATAAAAATCAGGGGAGTGGTGGCATCATGGAAATCCTGGGCTAATAACAGAGAAAAAAAATAACATAGTTAAGAATAATAATGATGGGGATAATAAAGGTGGGGTTCTGAAGCAATAGAGTGTCAGGGTAATTTAAACGTTTCTTAGAGTATCATGAGATTTACTAATAAATGTCTATTAATGTGACCAAAATTTAAGTGATGGCGACTTTGAATCAGAAGCGATCAGCTTGATTTCACAGTCAACCTGAGCAAAGACAGAGAAGCATAGACAGGGGGAGAAAAGCCAAGGGAGAGAAAAAGAGCAAAAATTGCCCAGGTGGCTCTGCTCTGGTCAAGTAGGTCCTGGCTGCTTCCAGAAATAATTGTCAGCAGAAGGCCGGCCCTCTGCTCCTTGTGACTTGTCTCTCAATCCTCCAGGTGCTGCTGGATCCCAGAAAACCATCATAAAACCCTGAATGTTTGGTCAAGTTGCTACATCTAGCTTCCTCATGCTGAAGAAACAACACACAGACATCACATCAGCTTCATCATGCAGCTGCTCATCATCACAGAAAGACCACAGGAAGCAGAGCTTCCCCATGGGAAGCCAGCACATGAGAAGGCTGGCATTGGCCCAGGGGGCCAGTCTGTCCCACCCAAAGGCGCCAGGGAGGGTTCTACCTAACTGATCCAGAAGACTGCTAAACATATTCTGCCGAATGGGGCGTCTTCTCAGCCCTTATGTTTAGGGAAGTCTCACAGTGGAATCTGTAGTCCCAGCTTTCAGTGGTTGTAGTGTGATTTGCTTTTGTGTGTCTTAGTGACGTGAATTATGATGTCAGTTCTAGAAACCCTGTCCTAGCTCACAAGGTGGCTTTGAGGAAAATTCAATTCAACTTATCCCCAGATTACAAACACCATGTTGACTCTCAAAGTTTCAAGTTGGCAAGGCCATTATTCTGCAGGTTTGGGGGTTCACAGAAAATAGACACTATTCTTGTCCTGGGCAAGCATACTATCCAGCAAGGGAGATGACTAGCTATGTAACTCAAAACTTCAGAGGAAGCATGAGTGAAAGTCATAACAAAAGCTTTCTGCATACAGGCTTTGAAGATCAAATGATTAATTCCAAGTGGAAAACCAGAGATTTGATAGAGACAATATGGGAAAGAAAACAAAATCTTCAATAACGTTGATTAATGTATAAGATAAATGTTGGGAAAGCCTTTCAGAAGTGATGTGATATAAATGAGTCTATTATGAAGCCATTTAACAATAACAGTCTGAACTGTACCTGAACATGACTTAAATATGAACATAAAACCTTATGTTTATATTTATATCTTTTCTTTTCTCTTAAGCTTCCTTTGGGAAGAATTTTGTTTTAATTACTCCCCACATTAACACATGCCAGAAGTGTTTATTAGGGTGACATAGTCTCTGATGTCTTGAGTGAGGGATGGAAAATGTGTTTTTAAACAGCTTTTCAGTGGGACCTACGCACACGAAAATGAGAGCAGTCCCACTGCTTGGGCCTGATGGGAGAACTGAGAACTGAAGGCAAGCCTCTTACTGTGGACTCATTAAGACAGGGAGTCAAAACCAAAGTGTGTAATGGAAGAAAGGGCTATCAGTGACCAGAACAGTTGGCTATCTCTGGTGTTTAAAATGTGTTTCTCGGGACCCCAAAATACATACACAATTCCTGGTCCCAAAAATCACACATTCACACTTACATTCTAATCACTCAAATAATAGTTTGCAAACTAAAATATATTAACTGCACCTATACATATATCATAAGTACATAATATCTCATAGGGTAAAAAGGCATAGTTTGCTCTAGATAATTAAATATCACAGCCACACAGTATCTCTGACTTGTATAAGTTAATCAACTTTCAAAGAATTCAAAAACAATAAAAATATCTAAGTTCAAACATTCTCAAACATAATTTAATCTCTCTCTTCCCATGTAAGAACTGTTTCTTCAATCTTGCAGAGCCTTGGGGCATTATTAACATAAATGCTCAATAAATATGCAGTGAGTTTAATGAGGAGCCATCGATCATTCTCCAGCAATTCCCATATGCCCTGCAGAGGCTGTAGCCTGTGCTTTACCAGAGCTGAGAATGATTCCACTTGCACCACACACACACACACACACACACACACACACACACACACACACACACACACACACACACACTGCCCTGCAGCCCTCAGGCAGGGCTGGAGAATGTAAAGAGCAAAGAGCACATGGGTTTGGAGTGGGAGCTTCAGACTGAGACATGCTTTATTGTATCACAGACTGAGACACATTTCACTGTATCCTCACATTTGCTTTTAGTTTATGAAGCTAGTCAAAATTCAGTCTGAACTCAAGTACATTGCAATAACCTGTCAGGATAAATATCTACATTTTAAACGTCCCAGGGTTGGAGCTGGAGATGACTTAGTGGTTAGGAACAGCGATTACTCTTGCAGAGGACCAGAGGTCTCCCTAGAGCAGCAGGCAGCCACCTGTAATTCCATCTTCAGGAACAACAAAGCCTTCTGGATTATGAAGATGTGTGCACTCTTGCTCAATGTAAAATAGGGGATGCCACTGTATGTTTGTTTGTTTGGGGTTTGGGTTTTTTTTTTTTTTTTTTTTTTTTTTTTTTGGAGACAAGGCTTCTCTGTGGCTTTGGAAGCTGTCCTAGAACTAGCTCTTGTAGGCAAGACTGGCCCCAACTCACAGAGATCTGCCTGCCTCTTCCTCCCAAATATTATCCTGTCCCCAAGAAGGAAAAGGAAGCTAACTGCTGCCTGGTGTCTACAGTTAATTCATGAGATGCACAACATCCTAGCAGAGGAAAGAGACTATCCCTCCTGAAGCAGCCCAAGACCAAAGAAACACAAAAAGAAGGCAGGTCATTTCCTGTCAGGAGCTCTCCCATAGATTAGCATCTTACCTGAATCCCTACCATGAGCCCACACTAGCATACACCTATGTGCTAATGGGGCTCCCACTAAGTACCAAAATCACTGTTTCACATAGCCCTGGAAATAGGAAATAGCCACAACTCAATCCCAAGAGGCCCAAATCCCCACAAGGACATAAACATAGCCCATGGCAGCTCCCAACTGTTCTGATATAGCAGCTCCCAAGTGGGAGAATGTCTGCTTAATCTTTCATGTCTCCTCATTCATAAAAGCAGTGTCCCTTGAGACTACAATACACTGCTTCCATGAATACATTCATGTTTCTGCTTTTGCACTATGAATGCAGCAAGCAGGAAAGACCAAGTGGGCTGTGCTCAGAAGCCTGTGGGTTGCATCCCCCTTAGGGGCCGCATATCAGTTATCTTCCATACCAACTGTTTGCATTACAATTCCTAACAGCAGAGAAATTACAGTTATGAAGGAGCAATGAAATATTTTGTGTTTGGAGGTCACCACAACATAAGGAACAGTACTAAAGGGTTGCAGCACTAAGAAGGTTGAGAACCACTGCTCTGGGGAAAAACAGGAATGTACCAGGCAGTGGATGGAAGCAGAGTCAGAAGCTCTAAGCCCATCCAGAGTGCTGATGTGATGCTGGTCTATATGCTAAGCCAAGAGAGACTGATTTTCATATCTTTGTGCAAATGGTAGTTAGATGGGAAAATAAGATAGGAAGTAAATTTCCCATTTTTTGTTTGTTTGTTTGTTTGTTTTGCTTAAAACCAAACATGGGGAAGGATGAAGATATCAAGAAGGGTATTATGAAGTCTTAATGTTAATTCTGTAATTCACAAATTAAAACCCAAAGGAACCCCAGAAGATAGGCTTCAAATGCTTTTTTAAAAAATAGTTTAAAAAAGATGCTAGTGACTTCTCACTGAAGCCCAAAGAAATAGAAGAACAGCTTAGGTCTTCTGCTTTGTGAAGCTCCTTTCCATAGTTCAGGAGGTTTCTCCTGGAAGCAGACTTCCTGTGGTCACCCCCAGCACCCACAGGCCAGCAGCTGAATCAGAGAGGCCAAGTGATAACCACTGGACCTAACTACAATGTCCAATCTGTGTTCATAGCACAAGCAGCCACAATAAACCATCCACAGAAATCTACTTATTTGACCAAAAGAATACAAAAGCTATTTTGGAAATGGGTGTTTGTATAGAGTAGAAAGTGATGCTCACAATAGTGCTGAGCTCCTGTAGGCTAGAATGTGATGCTCACAACAGTGCTGGATTCCTATAGAAAAGATTGTGATGCTCACAATAGTGCTGGGTTTCTGTAAGCTAGAGTATGATGCTCACAATAATACTAAGCTCCTGTAGAATAGAACGTGATGTTCACAATATTCCTGAATTCCTGTGGGTTAGACTGTGATGTTCACAATAGTCCTGAGTTCCAGTACTAATCTCCTCATTGAAGTAGCTCCAGGGTAACATCACTCATGTTGCAGGTCCCCTCGGAGGCACTTCATGGTAATTCCATTAAAGCAATGCATTTGAGGGACATGCTGTGGTCAGTAAAGGTGACACTCCTCTACCCTTTCATTTTTTCTTATTACCTTACCTACATAAAACTTTAAAATTGTCATTTGTTTTACAGATCTGTGAACTTCTTATTTCAAAGACCTAACATTCAAAAAAAGAAACTTAACAGCTCATTACACTACAGGACATGTACATACAATAAGGCCTTTGTCCTTCAAATAAAAACATAATTTTCAACAGAGTCAGCTTCCAGAAGCCAAGGGAACTGACATCCAAAAGCTAATATAAACACCAAGGCCTATGTCAAGATTTCAAAGTTAGCTTCACTGATGGGGTTGGAGGTGACCAGGCTCTGAGGGCCAACCACAGGTCTGGGGTATTTTTCACTGTGACTTTTACAAGTGGAAGAAACTCCCTGTCCTGTGGCTCCTGCCTTGTCACCAACCACTCTGCTCTCAACAGCAGGATATTCCAACAAGAGGGATCATTCCCTTCATCACAATACAAACAGCTCTTAATGTCTAAGAGAGTCTATATTTTCAAATGCAGCTACATTTGCTTTTCAAGGGGAAAACGTGTTGTTCTAATGATTATTTAGGATGTTGTTAATAGAGGAGGGTGACCTTTTGTGACAAACTTTCTGGGAGAGTCATGTTTTGGAACGTGGAGTTCCATTCTGGGGAGAGCCATCCCAAGTGTTAACCTAAACTATAAACAGGAAACTCCAGCCCTACTCCCACTCAAATCTCAAGGTCATGGACCTCTCAATGACGCTATAGGGCAGTTGGAAAGATCATGACAAGTTCTTACACTTCAGAACCCCATCCCTTAAGGCAGGAATTCACCCAAGTTCTGCATACAGGCAACACACACCGTGTAAGTGTGTGCTCTCAGAGGCCAAAGCAGCATGTGTGTGCTGGTCCACCTGCTCAAATTCAGCCAAGTTCATCAGGTCTGAGCTCTGTGTTGGACAAGGCCCTATGCTACTGGATCGTATCACACCCTCTCCAAGGCCTGCTCTATGCTCAATTTCACTTTGTTTCTTCTGCCTGCCTCTTCCTGATGCAGTGGCAATTACCCCCAAAGGACAACTAGGTCTCACTGAATATACTGCACTCAATAGTTGTCCAAAGCTAGACACAGATGAAGCAAGTGAATGCTTCAGGATGAGAAACCATACCACCCTGCCAAGCTTCAAATATGCTGGGACTTTCTGTCTATGTACAAAAAGGACCAAAGTTACCTTCCCTCAGACCCATTGTCCATCCAGAGCAAATTCAGAGAGAACACATTTCACAGGCATTGACAATCAATTGTATTAGCAGTACAAGCCCTTCTTAGGAGGATCCCAGACAGTGATTCCACACACTTCCAGATGGATGCCTTTCCCACAATCCACAATAGGGTTAGAGAATTGTCATATTTTAACTCGCAATCACCACAAAGAGGAGGTTGTCAAGATTCAGAAATATTTCTCAACTTACCTAAAGCCACATCACCATTAAGGGATACAGTCTAGAACTATACTGTGATTCCTAAGGCATGTACTTAAGAAATGTTGTGCCCAAACCTGGTTTATGGCATAATACAACTGACCTCCACATCCATGGGGTATAAATAATCTAGATATAATTTAAAGCATTCAGGGGGCTGTGTGTGAGTTTTAGGCAAATGCTCTCCAACTTTATTATAAGGGACATAAGCATCCAAGGCACTCTGGAGATTTCACTTTTTTAAAGAAAAGTCTTTACCTTTAGTAAGAATGCCATTGACAGTGCTTACAAAGGGCTTTCCAAACATCATATCATTTAACCATTCATCACCACAGCAGATACCCATCGCCACCAACTGGAATGAGATGCTACAGCCTAGGTAACTTTCCCAGGACCCACAACTAAGGCTCAGAGAGACAGGAAATGACAGATAACTACTAACCAACCTGGGTAAAATTTGAGTCTACACCCTCAGACACAAAACCACTCTTCAATACTGCATATCATTGATAAAAATGTACATTAAATTTTTGTGAGAAAATTGTGTGTCTTTACTTAAAGATTTCGATTTTAAGACATAAAATCATATAATATTTTTAAAGCACCATTAACAGTTTAATAGAACAAACTTAAAAGTTTATAATAGTACATTTTAATATTACTCAGACTGTTTTATATTGTTGTTCTTATTCCTAAGAAAAGAAATATGCCTCTGTGTGGCCTGATCCATTCTACATTTAACCATAAAAACATTGCAAAACGCATGCTGAAAAGGTATATTACTTCTGCCCATGAAATTAGTTTTGTTTTGGTACCTTTTAAATTTTCATGCAGTGTTTATGTATTCACTTTTGGTAAGATCTTTTAAAATCAAAGTTGGAAAACTTTGTTATCTTTGCATTAATTTTTCAAAATCCCTATGGCAATCTTAGCGTTGGATTATTGACAACAGGGTTCCAAGCCAATCCCATGTATGATCAATTCAACCTCATGAGCAAATGCATCGTAGTTCTCAGGCAGCTGAGGTCCATTCCTTATAATAGATAGTTTAGAGAGATGATGAGAGAGTCCCCACTTTGTAATTTTCCTTAAATTATCAGTATAATTTTCTTCCGTATTTCACAACACTGGCCTTTGTCTTCTCAAACCCCTTTGCCTTGTCTCCTGCCTTTAATCTATTTCCCTGGGATCCCCTTACCTATCTGTCAAGATGGCCCCCCCTGACTACCATTTCAGACTCAGTCTTTAAAGTCTCCACTCAAATCTCAAGTATATGTCGCTAATGTTTACCTCTATGAAGACAGTCACCCAGTCCTGACCTCTGTACAGATCAAGACTCACCTTCTAAGAATCTACAGGGCATTTTCAAAATACCTCTTCCAGTAGACAGTTGTCAGTGTCTTAGCAAGTCAGTGAAACTTGGCTGGAGAGATGGCTCAGTAGTGTTTTCTGCTCCCCCACAGGACCAGAGTTCAATTCCCAGCACACACATGATGGCTCACATCTGACTGCTCTTCCAGCTTCAAGGGATTCAACACTGGCCTCCAGTGACACCTGCACTCCTGCACATTGCTATGGTAAACAATTTGCTCAATGAGTAATGCAGCAAAGTAGAGAACTATATCTCTCTGTAAGGGGAAACTCGCACCCCCACAATAATAGATCTCAAGAGGTGTTCCGAGAGAAAACCATTTTCCATCCTAACAGCTGAGCAAGTGGCTGTGACACCAACAGACTCCATGTCATTCACCTCACACCACATTCTTTTTGATGCCTGACTTACCGCCACACCTTCCTTCCATCCCCATTACACACTGTGCTGCAGGGTGCTTGCTGCTGCTGCTACCTGACCACACCACAGGCCTGCAGTCTGTTTTCTAATCTTCACTCTAAGTATCTGTCACAAGAGCTCCTGCAGGCATGTAAATGACACATCTAATTGTTTCATGTGGCTCACAAGAATGCTAAATGGCCCCTTCTGACCCCAATAACATGCATGGTACTTTTCCCCCTTATTACGACATTCAAGGGCTCCCAGGCAGGTTTCTTTAGAGCTCTTACCTCCCATACCATCAGAAACCTCAGGAGCACTGGGCTAGCTCTTCACACAACCCAGATGCACACCTCTCTCTCCCCTGCAATGCTTTGCCTAGACCATGGTTACCAGCCCCTGCCTCCACCATGGTCTCACCACTGTAATGCAGTTTTATCCATAACATAAGTGAGTTGGAGTCTGTCATGAAGTTTTTCTGTCATTCTTGTAAACCTTTTTGGTTTTGTTGTTTCCTCTTTATGTTTTTATTGTTTTCTGTTTATGATTTTATTGTACCAGGTATTGAACTTAGAACCCATCTCGGGCATGCACTCTAACACTGACCTATATACTCCAAACCCTTAAAAAATGGTTTTCATTTTGAAGGTCTCCTATCACCAAGTCATCCATGTTAACCTTAAAGTTATCCTCCTGCCTCAACCTTCCATGTAGTTGGGATCATAGGCTTAATGGAACAGGCCCATCTTATAACCCCTTTTTATGTATCTATGACTCTGCTCCACCAGGCTGTGGATAACATCTGCCCCAATTGGACTTGGTCTCCTTAAGGCATCCAAGCAGCAGGATGACTTATACATGGGTCGGTCTAGAATTAACGAAACAAAATGGAAGCAGAGACGGTATAGAAGGAAGAAAGTACCGTGTGACTGAATTTATAGCCTGCTCCTCCTATCGCCTTGAGCAATGTTCTATAAAATTAGAACTAGGAATCACCAGGTCTCCAAACACACACCCAGGTCACTTGATGATCTGCACTAAATCCATTGAGCACATCTGGTCTCCACACAGGGGCTACAGCACTAGCTGGCTTTCATCGCAGAGGTTTCTGTACACCCACCACACAGAGTGCCACAAAGACTGTGTGAAAAGGTGAGACCCTATGCTAACCCAATGGATGGATAGATGGATGGTCGTTTATTAACTGGCTTTATTTTTCCTGGCCTCTGGCTGCCTGGCTCCCTGCTGTATTCCATTCTCCTGCTCACTCAGTGCCGTCTGAAGCACACTCTGTCATCAGCATTATTAGTCTCTTGACTTGAAACATGGGCTAGCCTTGGTGCACAAGGTGAAGACAGGGCTGCATTGGACGGACTGGGGAAGGGGAGCAGCAATTAAGTAAGCAGCAAAGGCGGGTACACTTGGGTCTGGAGCTGGGTAGAGACTTCCACAGAGCGGGCCAGGAAAATCCCCATGATGCCAGACCACTAGGCAGTTTTTCCAGAAGGTTGAGCACCACAGCTCAACCCTATCTGCCAATGAAAGTACAAGTGGAGGTAACCCCACAGGCACGGAGATGTAAATACCCTACAAGAAAGGAGGCCCCACTCCCATGGAAAGTTTTCCTTAATATTTAATAGAGAGCAAGAGGAAAGCTCACACCAGAGCCCACAGAACACTGGACCAACAAGGAGCAGCCATGACCAGCCAGCTCAAGTGGGAGGGACATAAACCTCCCTAAGCTTCACTGATGTAATCTAGTTGGTTCATAGAGAAGGGTGGATGTGATATCACCCCTAGGCCTCTTCGCGATCATTTCTTTTTATTCTGTTCTGACAAACCTCTAGAGACCATTTCATCTGAGGAAATAATAATTTAAAGGGTAACACCAACATAGTAATAGCAGAAAAAAAAAAATCATCTCAGGGGACTTCCTTATAGTCTAAAACCTAAGTTAATATTCTGTGTTCCACACCACTGAATTCTCATGGCAATCCCACACTAGACACTGACATCCATCCGACTTTCCATGTGATAAAACAGGCATAGAGGGGTGACATAACTATCCCCCTTCACCACCCTGTAGATGTGAGACCAGGCTTCTTGAATTCCTAAACTAAACCCCTTCCACAAAATGACAGATGCCAACCAAAAGTTGCCTCTGTCCTTGAAAGGATCTCCAAATTCAACAACAGGTTTGTGCTACCAGCTCATTCTGTGAGCCACCGTGTGGTTGCCTGGAATTGAACTCAGGACCTCTGGGAAACTGCTGAGCCATCTCTCCAGCCTTCAGAATCCCATTCTGACTCCTCCCACAAAGAACCCTGAGCTGGCTAGGTGGAAGGGACTCTCTGAAAGCTCTCAGAGGTGATCAGCTAGCAGAAGATCATCACTGAAGTGGACAGTAAATTGATTGCACATCCCAGTTCTGCCTCAGAGCCTTGTGGCCTCAGGTTTGCTCTGCTCCTCTGAGCCTAGAAAACTGTGGAGGTGTAAGTGTCTCAGAGCTGGCATTTGTGAATTTGCCAGCACAACTGTTTGAGTAACCTTTCCTCAAAAATGGTTCTATTGAAAGGCAGTCAGCCAACATTACCTTAAAAAGCAGCAAAAATAAATACAAATAAGTAGATTGGATGACTTCTGAAATGATGAGGCATTTTTGAGAAAGGGACACATATCTACATGTACACATTTCAAGCCAAATGTCCCTGACTCCACAGGCTACTTCACATCCCAGCACACGGCCCCACAGGATCCAAACCCTTTAGCAACCAAGGGCCTGATATGAGCTCTGATGGTCTCTGCGTACTCCAGGCACTTAGACTGGAGTGAACCATGGAAAAAGATAAGGATTTTGTAGAGCTGAAAACCCAGAGGCAGAGGTAGTTGAGACTTGGAGATGCTGGAGCTGCTCCTTGGGCGATAGAGGATTTTTGTGATTACGAAAGTAGAAGACGAGCAGACAAGGTCGGCTCTGTTAAGCTGTTCAGTCAGCTCCAAGATAGGTGGGGCCTGCTTCTTGTAACAGGGAATTCTAATGGCTTTTTATGAGCAAGGGCCCATTTCTGCATTGCACCTCTGGATTTAAAAGAGGAAATTTCAACCTCAGGAATAATGTTTTTTGCTGAACAAAATGTACGCCAAACTAAGCTCTGACTTCTGGTTTTCAGTGTCCCAGACTCCAAAGTTATCTCAGATTTCTAGTCCTGGGCGGAACTCACTGGCTCCCACCACTTCCTCAGCGGCAGTGAGGTAGGAAAAGACCCAGAAACACCGACACCCCTCCTCCTGTGCTTGGAGAGTTTGGATGTGGCAGGGAGCTGCACCAGGGTCATATATCTGAGTGTGATCTGTCCCCAACAGCAGGACTTTGGGACAGATACTCACGTGTGTTCCTGGGCATTGTTGGAAAACTAACTCTAGGAGAGTGTGAAACAAAACAGAATGAGATGCCTCTGTCCCATTAAAGACTGTAAGGTGAAAAACCCTGCGGAGCACACTGCCTGCCTGGATCCAAGGCCCCAGAGCAGGGCCCCACTCCTCACCTCTGCCCTGGGATTCAGGAACGGAAGACTTAGTGCCTGCCCATTTATAAAAGAGATTCTGTCGCTACATAACAAACAGATTATTCCTAGACCACTACATGTTGCGGCAGGATGCTCTAACCTCTGCAACTGACAAAGCCGAGTGAAACTGCTCCTTTCTGCTCACCAAGTCCACTGTCATCCTGGTCCCCTGAATGTCCACAGAAATGTGTTCATTCTGTCTCTGAACTACTCCGAACCTTAAACATTAAAGGCTGAGTGTATTCTCTGGGTTTTTTTAAAGTTTTTCTGACACTGTAATTACATGTAGGACTTTGTGCCACTGACTTCCTCCAACCGTAACTCCTTTCATCTTTTTTAAACATATATTGAAGGTTGGCTCTTTCTTTTCATACATGTTATGAAACAAGATATGAGCTTGCACCCAGCCCTAACTACTTTATTCCAAAAAAGTTGGACCAACCCAAACTAAGTATTCTTATATCCCTAATCCAAAATTGAGTTAAACTATCACATATCTTCCAATATTTCTAAGTAAACCTCACCCAGGATCAAGGCTCCCTGCAGGTCAGCTGAAAGAGATTTCTTCCTTTTGTGCAATGTGACTAACAGCTACTATGTAACTGAACTCTGGCTAGCTCAGAGGAACAAAACATAATCATTCAAGGAAGGCCTGAAGGTAAAGACATTTCAACCAGCTTTCTCTTTTCTCCATCTTCTCATTTGGCATCAGTGTATGCTCCAGAGCCAGCAATGACCCTGAGTGTCAGCACAGTAACTTTGATTAAAAAAATACTAAATACTGTACAGATAGAGTGTGACCTCCACACGCTACTTAATTTCATAAAGCTTAGTCTTCATGTCCAAGAAGAGCAGAAAAGTCTCAAAGGATTTTTACAGAGATCAAGTTAAATAATACAAGCCTCAAAAGCTGCCTGAACAAATAAATAAGGTTTTGGAAATGTTTGCTTGTGAATACTGTCAATTTACTAAATATATCTCTTTTTCAACCAAAGTACAAAAATCCCAAGCAGCATCCTGATCCATCCAGTAAGAAATCCACCAGAAATCCAGCAGATCCCCTAGAAACATACATGAGTGGATATAGAGAGAAATGCTTACCATCTACTCTTCCTCAGTTTGACTAAGCCATCACAGATGTATGAAATCAATGACACTGAGAACTTGGGCTCATCCTTCTACATCCCTGACAAGGTCATGGTCAGATATCACTGCCGTAGCAGCTAAGGACAGAGTTTGAAGGAAAAATGGATGAGAGCTATTGCCAGCATCCCAAGGAAAGACTGAGTCTTACAGATGACTCTAAATATTCTTTCTTGGCTGATACTTTTACAAAGAACATAACAAATAATTCTGATATCAATTTTCATATTACTAAGTCTCCACGTGGAAAGAAAGGAACTATCCATCATGGGAATGGGGACACTAGGAAAGGAAAATGCCTTGTGGGGAATGTTTAATAATATTACTTGGTAGTAGTTTGCAAATCAAAATGCATATTTAAAGTTCACAAATAGTAATATTACCAAAGAGAAAAGTAATACATTCACATATAGGGATCTCAGCATATTGAAATATTACTTAGGATAATCACTGCTAAAATGTCAAGAACAAAATAAAATCATTTATTCACATTATACATATAAATGAAAAGGGAAGACTATATTCACATGCCACACTTGTAAACCTATAACTATGCCAAATTTTAAACTCAGAACTTATTCTCAACAAGTTCTTTAGTAAGGATGGTTAACACAGCAGCTCATCCACACACAAAAAAAGCACCTTTCATTAGGCTGTGATGCTCATCATCTCAACAAATCAATAGATGTTTACTTGCTTCTGTTGACTCCTTTACTTGAGAGCCTGATAATCATTGGATGCAAGCACAAACTCATTCATCATCTTAACATTGACCTCATCTCTTGTCACAAAGGAGTCTGAGTCCTTTAAGACATAGATAGCATGGCTTTTGTCTGAGCAGAGTTAGATACTCTGTAGTTCCGTACCGCTGATTGGGATAACAAGCTATCACCCAAACATCACTGTAGGAATCTGCTCTTAAATGCCTTAAGGTATTTCCATCAAGATTGTATGATGTGTAATTTTAACTAGGTTTTGCCAAAAGTAAATATCATGTAAAGCACTCTTCTGCAAAAAATGTTGCTCTTTGGAGATCTGTATATCTCTCAAAAATATTTTTAATATAGTTTAATCTCCAAGCGATTATCAGAATTAGCAGTAGTTTAAGCTAAAATAACTTGAAACAAATGATCTGTTTGAATCTACTAGCCACTGCCAGTACTAACTGAGCATTTGACAGCCAAGTGTCACTCTCAATTAAGAATATGTCCTTCTTCCTGACCTGTCCTTCCAAATCAGAAAAGCATCCTGCATTACAGAGAGTAAGCCAGTAGGCAAAGAAATGCAAGACATCAATCCAAGATTACATCTTGTCCTACATTTGTCCTTTGTGGGAATCACCTCTTTCCCTTCTCAGATATCTTATCCTTGACCACTGTACCTAAATGCTATCTCAGCATTTCCCTGCTGAGCTCACTGGATAAAACCAGTGCAGAAAGTTGTGTGGTAGTGATATCTATAACTTCATTGCAGTAGCAGGCACGCCAAACTCTGTAGCTTTCCTGAAACAATGTCGTACAAAGTCCATCTTGACTTTTACTAGTACAACACTGATGTCAAAGTTAAGAATTCTCAGCCTGATGAGATAGAAATTGCCCAAATCCATAAAACTAGGAAATTCAACTAGATTCAATGCATAAGCTATGTGCATTTTAGTAATGGTCAAAACCAATTTTAAGACAGCTATTCTGTCGTGTGTAACAGATATAGTTGCCCAAGACAGCAGTTAAGTTCACTTTACCTGACCTGTACACTTACCAAGCACACACACATAATGCAAGGGTTGTCTGTGATAAATGGAATTTGGAGGACTTCCCCTTCATTTTCACATTTTGCAACAGACCCTGAAATGAAGATGAAAATATTTTAAATTTAAATGTTGTTTAATGGAATTATTGTAAACTCTTACCTTTTTATTCTAGTAATCTGAAATGTACAATGCTTTATGTTACCAAGCTCACTAGGAACACATCTCTCCAAATCTATTTTAAATAGTTTGGGTTAACATGTTTTTGTTTTTTAAGTCACTACAGTATGTAGATAGGTTCTCTGTTTTCGGTTGGTTTAAGCACGTATTTAATAACGTTAGTGCTCTGGAAGGCGTTTCAGCTACACAGACTCACACACCAAACTGGTCATTAGGGAAGATTTTAATGTGAACGAAATTCAGGACTGTTTCAAAGAACGGGCCTTTCAGGTGGATCTGCCTGCTATTGTGGGTTGGAATCACTTTTTGAAATGCAATCTCTTTTCTCTTAGAAATATTCTGTTTTCTGCACCAGGTGTCAGTAAAGTGTGTCCTTCAAAATAGCAGCCGAGGACTTCACCTGCCTGAAAACATGTAATTATTATATCCTGCTATTAGTAACCTTTAAAAATAAGATCGTTTCTTTAAATTCAAGGTCTGGAAAGCCATGCTTTTAAAACGCTGCCTAGCACAGTGGATTTATTGGAATCCTATGGAGTGAGAAAAGAGGATGTGCGGGAAAAGGCGCTGTCTTTTCCTTAATTGCATAGGAGGGGTTAAGAGTAAAGCAAGGACGGAGAAAAAGATTCAACGTAAGTTGGCATTTCCCAACTTCAAATAGCAAAGTGCCTATCATCACTCCGTTGAAGACAGCAGTCACTCAGCCCTCATCTCTTTACTTCAACATAGCTTTCCCACCCTTTTTCTCTGCATCCCCATCTCTTGCAAGGGACAAGCAAGGTGGGCGCTCCCCACCCTCCCATCCACAGGCGAGCCAGTGCTGCTTCTCCCAAGGACCACCCCAGAGTCCCGGAGGACTGTTCCCTCCGGCCCCCAGCCCCCTACCTGTCAGGAAGGAGGAAGCCAGAGACATGGGGACCCCGGAGCAATTGAGCAGCAGCAAGACGCAGCAGGTAATCCCAGGCGAGCGTCGGCAAGGACGCTCAGCCAGAGCCCTGACGCCGGAGAACCAGAGCATCGTCACCTGGAGGGAATCCCGGGCGACTGCAGGTCCCGCGTCGCCGCCTCTGCTCGGCGGCCGCCGCTCCAGTCAAAAGGGCTGTGGGCCGGCGTGCCGGGAGACAGTCGGCGGAGGGAGGCGGGAGCCGGGAGCAGCGGGGGAGGAGTGGGGGCGCCCCGGGAGGAGGGGTCCTGCGGCCAGCCTCGGCCAATGCGGCGGCTTTTTTCTAAGGGAGTTGCTCGCAGCGGGTTAGCCGTCAGCCCCTCCGCGCCAGAGCAGGGCCGGGAGGAGGGGTGGCGGAGTGAAGGGAGCTGAGGATCTGCGGTGGCGCTGCCGAGTGCGCTCGCCGCTCTGGAGCCAGGCTGGGTCCTCGCTCCTGCACGCGCAGCTCCCGCCGGGTCTCCGGGCTCTATGTCCTGCTGGCGGGCTTGCTCGGTGCGGGAGACAAGGGCGCACCGGGCGCTGTGTGGAACCCGCGGGGTCGCACGAGAGACCACGATCCTGGCGCCGGAGCGACAGTCGCTCCCGCGAACACCGTGCCAGGCGGTCTAACCCGCCCTGCAGCCCAGCCGCGGCCACCGGCCCCGGGGAGCTGCAGGAGCCGGGAAGGCGCGTCTCCAGCGCCCGGCGCACCGCCTCCTCCCGCGCAGAGGAGCCGCCCCCAGCCGGGATGCCACCACCCGCTCACGCCCGGAGCAGAAGACCCGGCGCCTCCCGCGGTCCCAGCTTCAAGAAAGGACCGAGGGCAGGAGGGTCCGCTCAACTTTTCACACCCCCTTGTCTCCCTCGGGGAAAGGCAGGGGACTCGGGAAGCTGAGGGAACGGAGGGGAGAGTGGCCTTGGAGATCAGGCTCCGTGCTTATGCCACTGCGGGCCTGACACTAGGGAGGACAGAAGTTGGAGCCACAGAAAAGGTCGGCTAAGACACGCACAGCGACCAGCGCCTTTCTCCCTTAAAAACTAAGAGCGGTGGCTCAGACTCCGCCCTTCCCAGCCAGAGCTGCTCGGGACAGGGAGGTGCGTTAGACTAACCATTCATTCACTCGCGGGCCAGGGAGGGACCGCCGCCGCTAATCTCCGCCCGGGCCGCCGCCGCCGCAGCCTCCCAGCTGGGCGCGCGGTGGCAGCCACTACCCTGCAGCGCTTCTCGCCTGTGAGGCCCTGGTGTCGCCTTTGATCCCCTCACCCCGCCAACCGTCCCCGCTGAGTTCTAGCCTCCCGCCAAGCAGTAGCTGGCTCTACTCAAAAGGGGTGCTAATCTAGAAACAAGAATTTTTCTAACTGCGTTATGAAGGCGCCAGGTGAGGGTGAAGGGCGCTTGGCACGTGTTCGAAAGGATGGTCAGCCGCCTTTGGCACCTACTGTGGGTACCCGCTCCCACCCGAAGAACATCCAGCAGGTGCCCACCCGCATGCTAGGTCCTGCAGCGCCTTGTGGATCCAGACAATACTCGCTGTCAAGCCAGAGAAACCAAGCATTTCTTGAGTCTCAGACCAGAGTGGCAGGCAGAGTTTGGGGGCTGTAGTGAGAACTCCTTTGACAATAAGTCAGTACTTGGACACAGTCCTCTAGCTTTACCAACACCCTTACCTCCCCCCCTCCCCCGCCACACACATACACACTCCACTTTTCATTTGTTTTCACTTTGCAGTGATTTGGAGGCTTCTTTTAATGAGTGCTTCGTGGCCAACATCCCTACACAGCAAGGACCACATCCCTGTGACGTGAGACAAGTGGGAGAGAGGAAAGCTGTCATTAGCTTAGCATGCTCCATTTCCCTCTCAAAACAGATTCTGTGTAAAATCTAAATTAAAAGAGACAAGAGCGATGCGGTTACTTGTTTTCCCCCAAATAACACCACCGCTAGATGCCTTGAAAGTCAAAGTGTTGAATGTTTTGCTGACTTTCTAAGCCTTCAGAATGGTTAAGCTGAAAACACGCACACACACACACACACACACACACACACGAGAGAGAGAGAGAGAGAGAGAGAGAGAGAGAGAGAGAGAGAGAGTTTTCCTTCCCATGGTAACTAATTAGAAAATAAGTTAAAGACAGAGCCATGACCACAGAAAGGCAGGGCACAGGAGCCACTGCCTCTGCTATCTAAACTAGTTCTCCCTGGATGGGGTCTTTAGATAAAATGTATTTGTTGTGATTCGGGCAAGGAAAAATGAATGATGGCTACCCTAGGAGACACATTTTGCCCCCAGATGTCCCTAGATTTGGTTAAGGTACACTACATAATTGTAACACATCTGAAGACCATGCCTATGTCACTCTGAGATACCTTCCCCGGCAGGGACCTAGTGCCTCAGTGTGCATGACTAATTTTAGGAGGAACTCTGGGTGTGTGTGGCATTTCAATCATGGGTGGCCAGACCTTCCCCTTAAGAACAAGCTAAAAATCAACCTGGAAAAGCTTTACTAACCTGAAAGTTGTGAGAGGTGAACAGAAGACAGCTCTTGCTGTGTTCTACCCCACCATGGGCCCCACTTCAAAAAGGACAAGGCCACCTCGAAAAGGCTCTTAGGCATTGGCCTTGTTACTCCTGAGTAGCACAGTCTATCAGCTGTCAGCTGGCTCCTATCTAAGGTATTCCAAGGTCAAACAAGAAGGGAGCTAGAGGGAAGGAAAAACGGAAGCAAAGGAACAAGAGAAAGTTGGGGGGGAAGGCCTGCACTAAAAGGCCTGTAGTTTTGCTTCTATATTTAAACAAAATGGAGTGGTGGTACTACTATCCAAGTTCCCAAATCATCTCGACTGGAATCCAAAGGAAGAAAGGGGCTTGGGGGTTGGCGTGGCTTGTGACATTGTTCATGGGTGAGTAGGCAATGGGGCCCAAAAATTAGTTGAACTCAGAGACTCTCTTAGGCCCAGACCTAGTCACATTTCTTACTCCATAAAATAAATGTGTAATCTGGCCAGATGAAAAAGGAGGCATGTCTTAAGGTAAGTGTTGTCACATCTCTCAAACTATGGTCTCAATTTGCACTGAAAAATTCACTGAACATACAACTTAGTAGTTTCAAATTACTTCCAGAAATCCTCATAACAGAGAAAACAGACCTCTCAAAAATGAACTAGGGCTAGTCCATAGTGTGTGAGGGTTATAGTTACAAACCGTATTATCCTGAGCAAGTTTGACTTTAAACTGAAGAAAAATGAAGGACTGTTCTATAAAGGCCCCAATCTGGTAAGGGAAACTCAGATACTGTGAGGAAAAAAATATAGACAGCCCAGAAACATCAACCCCAGATGACTAACAGAAAGAAAAACCATGAACTAAGTGCCTGTTTTTTCTTTGAAACACTCAGACTACATTTCTTTAGAAGAGGGATTACTTTTGCAAGTATGTTCAGCAATCTGGGTATTTGGTCAGTGTTCACGGTAATATCAGGGAGGATCATTTCCACGTGTTTCAAATTGTTTGAAATGACACATGGATTATGCAGACAAATCATTACTTCTCTACCTCTTTAGTGATAGTTATCTGATTCTTACTAGGATGAAATTGAAAATGCTACTGTCAAGTTTTGTTTTGTTTCAGCACTGGAGGTCTCAGAGTATATGAATGAACTCCTTCCCCCTTTCCTTTGAAAGTGAAAAAACTCTAGGTTGTGAGGATAGCTCAGTGGTAGAGCACTTGCCTGACACACATGATGCCCTGTGGTCCAAGGGTAGGAAGATGAAGAGCTAAGAGAAACATGACTTGCCAAGGTCACATGGCTCGATAGTGCCTGGGCTCATTAGCAGTGTTCCCCTGGCTTTGTGAACATTGTGCTTTCCATTACAGATACTCTGCCTTCTTGGATTATGAGTCATAGGAATTACAGGAAAAGGCCATGGGATATTTCAGATATGATGCGGATTAAAGTTAGAGTTGGCACAATGGAACTGAACAGGATCCAAAGCTACAAGTTGTATGACACCATATGAGACAGGCCATGATTGAGGTCCAGAACATGAACTTGTTCTTAGGTAACAAGAATAGAGCGTTAAGGAACTGTGCTGTCCTTCCAGACTTGTTAATGGACTTCTTGTTTTATCACCTTTCAGAGTGACTGGGGCCTACTGAAACCAGGAGTTATCCTATAGCTTATAGCAATAGGATTTCCAGCCATTCCCAAATATAAGAGGCTTTGAAATCACTTTCTTTTTTAAAGATGGAGACAGAGCAGACTATGACAAGAACATAATTAATACTGAATTATCCAATCATTAGCCTGGTCCTTTTGCACAGAATCACTTACCCCCTCTCTTGTAACCCCAAAGACTTCACCCATCACAGCATCTTCATTTATAAAGCAAAGTTTCTTCAGTATAAAACTGCTAATACCAAGACTTTTTAAAAACACCAGTTGCTCTGGAATAACAAAGCCACTGCTTTATATATTTAGTTTTCAGTTTGACCAGTACCGTGATATATACTATTCCTTCACCATCTGGCCCTGACCCATCACAACCCCCACCTCCACCTCTGCCTCTAGGATAATGGACCCTCTTTACAAATGATGTAGAAAGATGTGCCGAGACACAGTGTCTGCTCACTAAAATGCCTATGAGCTAAATCAGTGAGGTTAAAGGTCACACATTCACCAGTCTGACAAACAAAATAAAGTCCATGTTATTAGAAGACTTGTAACTTCTTTTTGAAACCCTTAAAATATGTATATGTATGGATACACTATCAGGGAGTTGCTTTGAGAAAGGGTATCCTACTCTATTACTTACTTTGCAAAATGAATGTAACTCATTCTGGCTTTATTCACCAAAAACTGTAGTTTCATCTTGAGGAAGTAAGGAATTAAGAAGAGACTGAAGACCAATCCAGGACATCAGGCTACCAAGCTAATACCTTGCTCCTGTTGGGCTAGGCTTCACTAACTACATTGTCAATCTCATATGTATTAAATATCGACAGAGAAGAGAAAACCACTATCCTTTCAAAATTATTAGCCACTGTTGGCTGTAGACCTAGAGGGAACCAATCCAACACTACCTGCCAGGGATGTATGCCACCAGATGGTACTTAGTGCTGTAAGCTCAGACTGAACCTTCTGACCATCTTTCAATTTCAGATCTTCCCTTCTTCCTCAGTATTGACGCCATCACTTGTGCAGTGCTTCTGGGTGGGTCATGAATAGTAAAGATCACAATTTTCAGTCTTTCTATTGGCCACACCAATCATCCTAAATCATACTTCTCCCATGTAACTTCTAACCAATGAGACAGCCATACAAAGTGTCATGAATGGAAAGGCATAATCATTTTTGCTTCCTCCTTGCTGATGGCTGGAATGCATGCATGATAAGTCTGGGACTTCAACAACCATTTTCTGTACTGAGGGGAAAAGACTAGGGGGATAGAGCAGGGGCAAGAAGGACAATTGCACTTGATGTCATGAAGTGTAATCCAAGCTTAGCCTCTGCTTGCCTGAATGAGGGGAAAGGCAAAACACTCATATACATGAAACAAGTAAGTTTAAAATCATACACACATACACATATGCATGCAGGGATGCACACATATATACATACATACATACATACATACATACATACATACATACTTCGAGCTTTCAGCATGAAAGGCATTTGGGGCCCGGGGAGATGGCTGAATGGGGAAAAGCCATGAGGACCTGTGATCCTCTGCATCCACTTTAGGAACTAGGTTTGGCAGCACTCATCTATAACCCAGCTCTAGAGTAGTTGACCAGGCAATTCCTAGAGACTTGCTGGCAAGCAGTCATGGTGAAATGACAAGCCTCAAGTTCAGCAAGAAACTTTGTCTCAAAAACTAAAAAAACAATGATAGACATTTGACATCAACCTCTGGCTTCTGCATGCACCCACACAGGCATGGACACTTACATACACACTGTGCACACACATTGCATGTGCACACATATATGAAAAAGAGTTATAAAGATTTATCCCACAATGCAATGGCTGAAATACACCATTACCATGAATTTTGAATTTTTAAACTTTTGAATAAAAAGCATAAAATGTTTTTACTGTTATCAAATTAACATAATCATTAGCCAAAAAGTAGAGATGCAAAATACCAAGTAAAGTTTTATATTCATATGATGGTATTTGGCTGTGTGTGTGTGTGAGAGAGAGAGAGAGAGAGAGAGAGAGAGGTTGAGAGAGATGCATCTGTATCTCTTCATTAAATCCATCTAATAAGCACACTATACAGATATTATAACTGTGTATTTTATATCAGGAAAAGATTTAACACGAAAGATAAGAATGCTGTCCAAGAACACAAGCAAGCATGTGGATGTTTTGCTGTTTTTATTTGCTACAGAATCACTTCTTAATAATCATGTAAAGTTACTGATGTTGACATAGCTCTCCTTAATAGTCAGTGGTAACGTCCAGCTTTGTGATGCTATCAGGCATTCTTCAGTGGTCACTTTAATATTCATGTTTATTTGGTTAAGGATAAATTCATTCATTGGCATGTATATGAAGGCTTCTGAGTTATGCTTTTTTTTTTTTTTTTTTTCTTAATCAAAGATTGTTTTCCCCTTTGGTTTTCAGTTGATCTGTGCTATACTGATAAAGTACTCAAATGAGACTTTGGAGATATTTATAGATGCCAAGAATTTACAATTAAGCAAGTCTTATTAAAAATAAAACATATCCTATTGGCTTTCTAGGCTTCATTGATTGTGTGGTATAAATATTTATTTAGAGAAATCCTAAAAAATGACGTACTTGACCACTGTCCCTTCTGGGGTATCAGATCAAGTGTCTGTGAAGGTAAGAAACAGTTTCTGCTGGGTTTTATCTCCTGATACTCTCTGCCAAAAAGCAGTCTTCTTCAACTTGAATTCTTTTCCTTCCCAAAGCTGTGCTTTCCAGCAATCTCTCATTATAAAGTTAATAACCATATTCATTAACAGTCCTACCATCAATCAGAGGGCAATAAAAGAATAAATCTCAAGTCACCAACACTTAAGCTGTCAAGGCTACTCCATCAGTCCTAGTCTAATTGATAATAGCTTACACCAACTAGGTTGGCCAGTGGTGATTACTGAATGAATGAAACTGATTTCGCTAATGTGCAAAGCACCAAAGGGAATTCTCAAGTGTGCCATTGATGGATCACCTTATCCTAATTTTTTCCCTCAACGGTCTAAAAAAATTAGATGATTTGGTTTGCTTTATCAGACTGTTTCCCAATCAAAGGGCAAAATGGTTTCACCTCTTCTTTCTTGAACTTGAGCTGTGGTATCAGAAGACAAGCATCCTCTTTGGGAAATATCATTCAAAATGTGGTTCCAGCAAGGACTGTCAACCATAAAACTCCCCACTCCGTCTGCACACTTTAGCAAATGGGAAGCTGATGTGGTCCAAACTAGGCTGATAAGGTTCTCATCCCTTTGACGGCATCCATAGCTCGAGGATAAGGTGACCTTAGCGTCTCCCCAGAGCTTTTAAAACTTTAGTTGTGGAGAAACGGTTTTCTCCCTTCTTTGTGAAATCAACTTCATAGTGAGAGCTGAGCAACTGTTGGCCAGCCAGATTGGCATTGGCAACATAAGCCTATAAAATAAATATAGCATTAACATAGGACCCATGTTAATAACTGCTACATAATAGAATTATGTGATTAATGTATTGTTTCAATATATTACAGTAAGACCCTAGTATGAGCAGTGTCTGTCCCAATTTAAATGATAGAAGCTAAGTGTAGACATCTTTAGGCATTAAGACAAGAACTTCAAGGGAGGAAAGAGATCAGAGAAAGCTGGCCTTACTGGTCCCTCAGATCACAGGATATAGATGTCAGCAGCCTTGTCCTCACACTGGAGCCTACCTTCATCTTCACAATTCATGAGAGTCTTTGCTGGACAAACTGAGCAACCAATCTTGACGTCACTCAAGTAAGAAAATCCACACGTTCTAGAAAGCTATTGTGTATGTGCAGGTACTGCATTCCCCTGTAGGCAGTCCTTTTGTTCATTTGACTCTCATCAGACTTGCATAATCTCTGCTACTCTCCTTCGAGGTGTTGTATTGTCTTGAGCATTTTGTAAAGCTTTCAAATGTATAAATATATATGTATTTTATTTGTGGAAATAAGAAGGGGTTGGAGAGAACCCAACACCTTTACTGAATATTGTAATTGATGTAGAAGAAAAAAATCAATTCAGAGGGAAGAATCTAGATCTACTGCATTTCTCATCCCCAGAGTGGCTTATGATGGACATAATGGCTGGACATTAGCTCTTGCCTACTAACAGATGCAATTAAATGGACCCCAGACAAAACAAACAAGTAAATGGCAGTCTATTTATAGGTCACTTTGTTCTTTCCTGCTAGAAATAGCTTGCCCCCTGGGCACAGGACAAGTGCTTGTATCACCTGAGAAAGTGTCACTCTGCTCTTTAGCATCAGAAGCCCCTGATATGTTCTAACATTAATGGGAACCTCCCACCCCACCCCACCCCCACCCAGACACTGAGAGGGTAAGAATGTGCTTACTGGTTTTCAAGTGGGTCACTGGGCCTCAGCTCTAGTCTTATTTGCCCACAGGCAAATGGGTAGGTTTAAATAAAACAAAAACTGGAATTGTTCATATTAGTACTTTTTTAGATTAGCATAAATCATTCTTTTCCTTATAGTTTGGAAAACAGTGTTAATGTTGCCTGAATTATTCTCTGAACTCAATATTCCTGTAGGTCAGAGTCCCAAAAACATGATACCTTTTTGTCCAACCTGTGAGGAAAAACAAAATGCTCTCCTCAATTCAGTGCTCTAACAGGTAAGGTGGTTTTGATTTTGTTTTGCTAATGGAGTATATAGTTTCCTGGTTTTCAATGTATTAGGAAACAATAACATAGTAATTGTGCAAGCAATTAAAATTTCTTTTGGTGAGTCAAAATAACCTAAAGAACTTTCAGTTCCTTGAAATCCAGGGTGCTTCTGCTGGATGAGAAGCAACTACATGATTGTTTCAAGGGAGTCCCAGACTTTGCCCAGACCTACTGAGTAAGAAAACACTTGTTAGAACCCATTGCATTCTAACGAGGTTCCTAAAAATTACCTTATTCTGCAAAAGGGCATAGATGCATGTAAGAAGATAAAATTTCTGCTAAAAGCAGGGTGCCCTCTCAACACTGGAAAGGTACTCGTTTAAGTCAGTTCAGGTGTTGGGACACATAAGGACATCAGAATTAGAGTGACCTGGTTCTAAACAGTTGTGTTTGGGGCTCTTTAAACCTGCTTTGAAGTGAAGAGAGTAATATTGATATCTTTTATGTGGGTTAAATACAGTAATTAAAAACACCACTCGCTGAGCACGGCGGTGGTCTGTAAGGTACACTTTCTGCTGTGTGTTCTTTGATTTATTTGCTTTTTAATCCCCCCCCAGAAATAATGAAAAATGAGTTTGTTCCTCGTCGTTGCACCTACAGACAGTACACAGAAGCTTAAGAAAATGAGCATTCATGACTGGGACAGGCAGGCTGCCACCCCACGCAGAGCCCTAGGACAGGAGAGCAGTGTGCTCTGCACCGCATGTCCTGTAGGTGGCAGCACCGGGACCGCCTGAGCGCGGAGCCAGCTTTCAGCAACTCAGAATGTGCCTGTTGAACCAAGGATGGAAGAAGCTGGCACATCTGCTTGAAACTGCAGTTTCCTGGGGCATATGAAAACTGCACCTCCCAGTACTTTCCAAGGCTTCCTTCCCCGGGCTGGTGAGAAGCTCAGCGGTTAAGAGTGCTTGCTCCTCTTCCAAAGGACCTTAGCTCTGCAACTGCCTATAACTTCAGCCTCTGAGTTTAGTTTTGTTTTTGTTTTACACTTGTATGGTTTCTGTCTGGGAGTGGGGATGATTTTAGCTGAGAACACTTCTTACCAAATCCTTCTGATTCTACACTCTAGGGCTATAGGAAGTCTTTTGAGATTGCTCCTGCCCCCCTTTAACACTCTGGGCACCCCCAACCCTGATCCGACCCCAGTTCAAACTGGTAGGTGAGATAGTACACAGATTGTGGGAAAGTAATAGTAACTGCCTTGAACAGTCTCCAACACTCTGAACACTTTAGCTCATGAATATAGGCTGAATACTCAGTAGATTGCCTAACACAGGAGGAAGGCAGCATAGTCAGTAGATTGCCTAATGTCAGATAGCAACTAGGGTTCAAATCCAATCAACTTGAATAGGTGTTTCCTCTAAATGGAAAACTATAAAAGCAAGCAAAAAGGAAGGAAGAGAGGGTGCCCTCTCAACACTGGAAAGGTACTCGTTTAAGTCAGTTCAGGTGTTGGGACACATATGGACATCAGAATTAGAGTAAAAGGGATGGAGGGAGGAAAAGGAAGGGAGAAATGATATAATTATATTTTTAATCTCAAAAATACAAACAAAAAGAAACAAGAAAAGCAAAGGCTAGTAGGCAATTGCTTGCAAACAGATTGTTTCCTGTGTGTTCTCCTGCCCACAAATAATTAATATACTAGGCTCCCTAGTGGCATGATTTGGGCTATGTCAGACAGAAGAGGGCCAGAGGAACAGGTATGACAACAAAATAGAGGATTCCCTTCAGAAAAGCACCTGGAAATTATGCCAGTTATAGAACATTTTCATTACAGCGAAAAACCAAAGGAGACTGAGCTGACCACCGGGTGTGTCTAAGTCCTAACTATCCTTAGGGGCCAGACCTATCACCTAGGCATCAGAGATACTTCTGAGCCCTGTCAGATGCAAGTTATCCTTCTCAAAGCAAAAGATACTACAAGAATGTCTTAACAAACTCACTGGTGACCACTGAAGCCTCAAGGTTCCAGACCATAAGCTACTTCCTGGACAGCAGCTTCTCAGTCTTAGTGCATGATGGATAAGTACTTACAGAGCCTAGGAACACTAGGAGATGGGGAATTTCTTCTTATTCTAGTATAAATAAGCATTAGGAAGGACACTCTTCTCTCCCCAACCCATTGGCTACTTTATACACATTTTGCCCCTGACCCCCCACTCACAGAGCATCAAAGAATGTCTCTGAAAAAGCAGCCTATCCTTATCACCTCCAAGAAAGCATTGAAGAAAATGAAGAAATCAGACATTTACAACCCACAACCACAGCCTATTCCTCACACATGTAGAGTCCATTCCTGGCCCGGGTGTGACCCTTTCATTTCTTTCTGAGTGAAAGAGTGAGGGTGAAGCAATGGAGACAGGAATATCCTGAACAAGGTAATAGTCCTGTGAGCTAAATGGTGGAGGTCTCTTATTAATACATAGCATTACCTCATTGCCAACTCATTTCATAACAGTGTGTGTGCATATGTGTTCATATGTGCATACACATGCAAGTATGTATGTATGTATGTATGTATGTATGTCCTACTACAGGTATTTAGGATATAGCAAAAGAATTTACAGTCATGATATATGAAGTAAAAAGACAGAAGTCTGGGGTTTTTTTAAACTGCAATCCTACATAAACATCTTATGAGTTTGCCATATTTGTAACTACAAGTTGGTAGATATCGTCAGAGTCCTAATTTGACCTAATTAATTTTTATTTTATTATTTCAATGTATTTATTTTAGCCTAAAAGTATATTTATTCTTTCACTATTTTATACACACATAATGGTCTTTGGTCATAGTTGCCCCCTATTATCCTCTCCTCCCACTTGAACCCCTTCTCTTACCAAGTCTGTCTTCTATTTTCACATTTATTTTCCACTTTTCCTATTACAAAAACAATGGATATTTAAATCTATCACTAAGCTTAGCATGATTCAAATATGAGGGAGTGAAAGAATTTGTCAAATACGCCTTGTGCATAAATGCACCACCTACCCCTCTGCCTGCCATGGCAACCCGACCTCGGAAGCGTGACAGCCAAGCAACCTTCTGAGTTGCAAAATCCCCAGCAAAGAGACTTAAAAGCTGTCCAGATAACTCCAAGCAAGGAGCAGGCATTACATATGGGGGAGGGGTAGGGTGAGGATTGGTAGATCAAAAAAGGAGCTGAGGCTCAGTGGACCTGGGATCAGAAAAGGAGACACTCAGTCTGTAGGTCTGAAGTTGAGCTCAGCTCTGACTGCTGGCACAGGTCCCGGAGGAGAGGTGGAGGTACCGGCACAAAGGCCATGAAGATAACCCAAGGAAGCATGCTTGCTGGTTCCTGAGCACAAACAGCTTCTGCCAAGAGTTCTTCTACTGAAGTTATTCTCAACCTTTCTAATGGTGCCACCCTTTAAGCCAGTTCTTCATGCTGTGGCGACCCCCACCCATAACATTATTTTCATTGTTACCTAATAACTGTCATCTTGCTACAGTTAATTAATTGTAATGGGAGTACCTGATAAGCCACCCCTGTGAAAGGGTTGTTTGACCCCAAAGGGGCTGTGACCCACAGGTTGAGAATCACTGCTCTACAGGGTAGAACATTCCTCATAGTCTTCAGATGTTGGAGACTTTTTATTGAGTCATAATAATCCAGATCCCCTTCCTGTTGTAGAATAGGCTGTCTCCTCCAGACGATGTCTGATCATGATGAAAATTGTTCTTGCTTTTGTGAGAACATACATAGAAACAGTGACAAAACTGAATGCCCAGGATGACATATGAAGAAATAAGTACCTATGATTTCAGATACATTTGGCTCAATATAGAATTCTTATGTCAATTTCAGGATCCAGTACAGTGTGAGATTTTACTTCCCATTAATTTAGATGGATACCTTTCATTTAACAGACACCGAAGTCATCACTACAAGCCAGGCTACCTTGAGATACTAACAGTCCTTATCAAAGACAAAAACTGGAGTGAAGCAAAATTTACCTTGTAAATATGAAATGGTCACATGTTTTCTTGTGCAACTATGTTGCTTCTGGTCTACAGAAGAACAAACATTCTCACTTGAAGATTTAATTGCACCCAGAATTTTTTCGAGTAGTCTGATATTTATTATAGTTATCTTTGCCCAAACACTTTGAAGTCTTGGAAGAAAGGCCTCCATAGGTTTGAATCCATCTGCTTGGTGGTAAATTACCTTTGAAATGTTGAGCTATTATTCCTGCTAGTATCATTTAACACTCTCACAACTCCTGCAGTAAAATCACAACTTCTTTGGAATTTTGTAGAATACTGGAGGTAACTTTCATGTTTGAGCAATGCATTTCTATTGCATATTTCTTCAGCCCACTGTGACTTTTGCAATTTGGTTTTTAAAAGAATATTCATAAAAGAAGCTAGGTTTGGCATCAGTTATGCAAACCATATTCAGAGTAGGAGAATGAGTCATCTGTAAAGTTGATGTTAACACAGACCTGTTATGAAAATACACAAAAGTTTTCTCTTCTTTTTTCGGGGGGGGGGGTGTAAATAAAATAGAAGCAGCCAGAAGCTTGCTTTTTGTGATGCTTAACTCCAGCAAAATTCAAAGCACAAAAGGGTTTTAAAGTATGCTTCATATTCAAAGAAACATTTGAATAGTGCATTCCTTAAGTTCTCCAAAGAGGAACAACTTACTTCAGTGATTCCTTGGTAGATTCTAGCACTGGTTATTATTATGTAAGTTACCTGGTGACATCTGGAGTCTAGCTCAGCAGAGATGGACCAACAGTGACTCCATCACTGTCAAAATGAGCAACCAGGCTGACTTACTTCCATACTCCTCTTTAGATGCTTTGAGCCTCACCACTTAGTGCTGTCTTCAAGGGGAGACTGTGACCTGTTCAAAGAATAGAGACAACAATTTAAGTGATTTGTAAATTGAGACTGTTCTATGATTCAGTATGAAGTCAAAGTTGATGGTTTAGAGGCCCTGAATAATAGCTGGTCCTATAGCAGTACCAATAACTTCTTTAGCAACTTCAAGAAGTGGTTTGAATGGAAATTAGCAGAGTTAGCAAACCTCCTAAAATTGTTTTTCATAGGACATAAGCAGAGCTTGAACAGGATCAGGGCAGCATTGTGGGGTATACAACGCTTGGGTGTCATGGCAGGGGGGTGGTCCTTGACTCAGAAGATCTTATTATTGGTTTTCTGCTGTCTTGTTGTCTCTTGGTAATTTGAATGAATTTTAAGAAAGGTTCCACCTTACACTTTTTTTTTTGTTTTTCCTAGACAGGGTTACTCTGTAGTCCTGGCTGTCCTGGAACTCACTCTGTAAACCAGGCTGGGCTTGAACTCAGAGATAGCACTGCCCCTGCCTCCGGAATGTTGGGATTAAAGGTGTGCTGCACCAGTGCCCAACATCCACCTCACACTTAACTTTTCACTGTGCTTTCCAAATTATACAGATGTCCCTTGACTTCTGATGAGTTGTCTCTTCTTTAAACCCATCATAAATTGACAACACTAGATGAAAATGCACTAAGTATCCACCACAAAAATCTATTTTATAACAGAGTTTTAAACACTTTGTGTCATTTACCAAACTGTGTGCAGCATGCTGCAGAGTCCTTGTATCCTTAGTGATCGCATGGCTGGAGATCTACTGGCCTGTGTCAGAGAGACCTCACCACAGTCAGCTAGCCAGAGAGAAGATCGAAGCCTGGTGTATAAAACATGGTTTCTTGAATGGGCATTGCTTCTGAATCATCATAATTGTGAGTGTTCTACCAGAAGCAAAGGCATCAGAAGGAAAGATGTTTGTCCCACTGGCCAGTTGAGACAGTGAGCCCAATAAATTGGATTGACTAAAGTTTGGCGCCATTCAGAAGAGGAATGTCTCCCAGGAAGATAGTTCACAATCCTGCCAATTCATTAGACCACCTTGCAGGAGAGTCTGGAGTAGAGATAACGATGGGTTAGTGATGGGAGGACCATACCTTGAACAAGACTGCTTACTTATGCACATTTCTTTCCCTCTATTTAAATTTGAAGGTAGATTTCAGGGTCACTGGATCATTTTGTTATTTATTCCTCTTCCCAGTGTGGCTACATGAAATGAATTTTCTCTCTCTGCTTCTCACTATTGCTAATCTCTTTAATTGGTTTATTAAGGACAATTGGCCAGGCCTAATCTGTTGGAGCTGCCAGGGCTCAAGATCTGAGCCTCAACATTCTGGGGTCTAAAAAAAACCATAAATCAGCCACACACACACACACACACACACACACACACACACACACACACACCATGTCCTAAAACAGAGAGTCTAATACAGATAGTGTACCCATGATTCTTGGAAGCCTTCTGGCTCAACAAGACCTAGAAAAGACAGGAGAAAATGTAACAGAGTTATTCCTGTTGTTGTAGGGGGCATGGGAAGAGGAGAGAGGGGACAAAAATCATCCAAGATGAAACCATGAGACCAGATTAGAGGACATCAGCTGTTCTAGTTTACTTTCTCTTACCATCACAAACATCATGACCAAAGGCAATTTGGGAAGCAATGAGTTTATTTCATCTTACACTTCCCAGGTAACAGTCTATCACTGAGGGAAGTTGGGGCAGGAACTGAAGCCACTACTATGCAGGAACTCTGTTGACTGTCTTGCACCTCATGACTTGCTCAGCCTGCCTCTTACACACCCCAGGATGATCTTTCCCAGGAATGGCACCAGCCACAGTAGACTGGAAATACCCACATTAATAATTATTAAGGAAATGCCATGGAGGCAATTCCTCAGTTGAGATGTCCTCTTCCCAGGTGACTCTAATTTGTGTCAAATTGACAAAAAAACATCCAGCACACCAGGTGATTGACAGCAGAGGTGAATCAAGAACTGGGTGGATTGAGATTTACTTAGAAGGTGGAGTCCATAGGATTAGCTAAAAGATAAACACAAATAGTCACAAACAGAATAGAAAGATCTTAGACCCTATCTTCCAGCTAGCCAAACCATTACCCAGTTTGGCTGCTGATGTTATCTTATTCTGCCTTCACAGTGACCCTGGGTAGGAATTATGATCTGCATCCTGCAGATAAGCAGAATGGAACTCAGAGGGTTACACGAGGGCTCTAACCAGCAAGTAGAGGAGACACTGAAAAAAGCAGGGCCAAAATCTCATTCACACACCATACTGTGTGGATGCTAAATTTCAGGGTCAGTTCAGAAAAGACAAAATAAAAGAGCAAGAAGAGCCTAATTTGGGCTCTTACCTTTAATCTCTACTTGTTTTCTAAAAGTGAATTAGCACTGGGGTACCATAATGAACTCACCCCAAGAAGAAGAGACTTCCTACCAGGCATCAATGAAGGAGAAATGAGTTCACCTAGCTCTTTGAAGCATTTTAACAACCTGAAATTGCACCAGTAGGTATCAGCTTAGGCTGTTTCATACCAGGCCACTTTCACAAAAGGCCAGACTGCAGGAGCCCAGAGCTACTCCCAGGGGTCTGGCTAACTACATAAATGGCTCCAGAGTTCACAGGAAACTTGTGCCCTGGAGGCTAAGAGGACTGAAAGGCATTTGCCATCCAAATGGGAAATGAAAGGGGGTGGGTAAGGCTGTCAGATACAAATGAAGGATGAGAAGGAGTCAGATTAGAACCAAGGAGCTGCGTTAGGATAGGTTTTGATGAGGTAGCTGATTCAACTGTGTGACCAGGAGTGCCTGTCCCAAAGGATGTCACTGAGATCAACACAAACAGCTTTGGAGGGCTTCAGTCATGTGCTTCCAACCCCAGTTATTGAGAAGTGAGACTTTAGCCTGGATTTTGGTAACCATTGATGTATAACAACCCAGAACAGCCTATTTATCTAAGATTGTGGAATCTGCACCATGAAGATTTTTGATAATGTGCAATAGCTTAGCCTGCAGCTGCTCCAAGATATCTAGAGTGTCCCCAGCAAAGATACAGAAACAGGCGTGGGGGTCCACAGTTGCAATGCTGTGGTCTAGAATGGTTTGAAAATATCCCCTCTCATACCTACTGGTTACTAATAGCTTTGGGTTGGGATCTTGTTTGGACCTGGGGAACTTCCTGTAAGCCGGGTTTCCTCACAGCTCAGAAGCACCACAGAATGAAAGTTCTGAGTTGGGAATCCATGTGTCCCTGGAAACAGGCAGACTTATGAAGATTTCTCAGAAGCCTGCAGTCACTTCTCTACACTTTATGGGTTACACGCGACAGATAAACCCAAGTGAATTTAAGCACCCTTCTTCGAGAAGGGAGGTGTCAAAGAACGCTTTACTCCAGAAGCAGCCCAGGTCTGGGAGCCTGCACTTACTTCAGCATCCCGAAGAAAGTGGAAGTGGGATGTGGAGCTTGCCAAGTGCCAACAGGAAGCGCTTTTATCTGTGCCCAGGCCTGCCCTCTCGCTTTCCCAGCTCCTTCCTTATCCTGGGAAGGCCTGTGGTTTCTGCCTTACCTAACTTGGCACCTCCGTGAGGGCTTCATTACCCTAATAATATACTTGCCAGAGCAGACAGTGGTTCTTTGTTTTCTCTTGAAGCTCTCAGTGGCCAGCAGAAGCCCAAGGACTGTCGGTCCTGCTGCTCAATTTTGAAAGCCCCTGCTAATAAAAGTGCTTCCCTCTCTGCCTCAGGACCTGGGGTTATAGATCCAGCCACCCCAGGTTTCAGTTCCAACTCCACAGGTTCTCCACTTCTAACTCAGTTTCCCTGAGAGGTTTCCTATGGAAATTTTACGAAGATTAAATAGGATGATGCCTGGCAGAAAACCACACAGAACTATGAGCTGCCTTGATTTCAGACTGTTGTAATAAACCTGTATGTTGTATTATTAACTACCTTCCCACTCTATAAGCATGCCATATTGGCCTCCTCGTGCTATACCTACTACATACCTCACACAGCCTCTTTATCCTAGCTCTTTATCGCTCAGTTTTCTCTTCTGTGCAAGCCTGTGGTAGTGAGTCTGGGAGGGGGGTGATTAAATGAGGTAATATGTACAAAGCAGCACTACAAGGCAGACCAGACTCTTCTGAGGATTAATCCAGTTCCTTTTTCCCCATTCACCTCTACTTCAGCCCCTTCTTCTCTTTTTTATCAATACCACACATATGGTGCTGAAGAGAAAAAAAAGTACAGATCTAATACTGTCTCCCCAGCTCCATCCTATAAAGTCCCCTATCATTAGTTATTCTCAGCTCCCCACTCTCCCACCCTAAAAGCACAATATCCAGACCTTTTGTGAGGAGAGGGTGCTTAGAGATAAGCACCTCTCGGTAATCCGGAAAAAAGCCAGCAGGGACAGCCCATTAGGTTGGGAGCAGCCTCTCTTCACAGAAGCCTGAGTAGATAAGTCAAGATGGCTGGGCTCCAGACCCCTGGTGAGGAGGCTGACGCCTGTATGGCCATAGGACAGAGATTCAATTTCCAGTCTTTATCCTGAAGCACTAAGGGGCAATGTGGTCAAAGCCTGGGTTTTCTCATTCAGGACTAAGCCCGGAGTGGTGGGATGGTGGCTGTCAGGTGTTATTCTTCTTTTCCAAGTGAGAAAAGCCTTAAAAACCTCTTCTCAAATGGAATAGGCTGTAAGTGATCCCAGCCCTCTGGGTAGAGCCTTTGCCCAAATACCCATGACAGCCACAAACATGTTCCCTGGCAGTACAACACAAATCATTTTCCCAGAGTGACTGTCAGTGTCCCTTCCTCCTGGTTTTAACGGGAGGAGAAGTTATTTATCACTGAAAGGGATCTGAACTATAGTTCCAGTGTTTACATTCCTTAGGCAGGGATATGGCCCCTGGGAAACCCTGGCCTCAAAGCCAAATGGGCCTCTTCCCTCTGTCCCTTCTTTCAGCTTCCTGCGGAGAGCAAAGAGGTTCAGGACATCACCATTGCTGTGTTTATATTTTTCTCACATTGCTCCAGGTCGGCTGGTTCAGTCACTTATCCCTTCAGCAAGCGTCTAATGAGCATCTATTCTATGCCTGGGAATGTGATTCTGTCCTGGGAAACTAAAGATAAATTCAACAGGATCCAGCTTTCAAGATGTTCTCTGTGTTTTGTTTTGGTGGGAGATGAGGAGCTGGCCTGATCCATGGCACATAAATGTCTGGATAGTAAAGTGATGCAGGAAGGTCCGAGGACGCATCCAGGGAGGAGCTGCCACAGTCTGCAGCGATGAGTGAGACACGGATGAATGGGCAGCTGGTGTGTGGGAAAGGAGTGGACAGTGTGTCAGTGAGGAGGAGCTCATGAGCAAAGGTATGTAACGCCATGACCTTCTGAAGGACCACAGGTCCTCAGGGACAAGAAAGGCCAGCTGGAGAAGAAGCTGGATGTGTGGGTGGGGCTGGAACTTGCCACACTCCAGACCCTGGGCTTTGCTCCAATCCTCCAGATATCTGCTTTACCAAACGAGAGAAGCTGGTAGGTACCTTCCCACAGCCACATCTGGACATGAAGTGGGTGCTTCCTCAGTTTCTCCTATCAGCAAAACTTACAATTCATTTTCCAAGTATTTTGGGGCAGCTGGGATGGGCTACACAGAAAACATTAGGTTGATTCCAGTTTTCATTTACTTTATTGGTTCAAGAGGGAAAACATTCATTTATTTTTATGGAACACATGGGCTTGGTGATTTTTTTTTATATTATTAAAAGTGAAATTCTTGGGGAAAATTCAAAAATTTGGTTTCATGGCTTCCTACAATGTTACACGTAGATGCTCTCTCACTGGGAAAGCCAGAGAAATATGAATGACAACGAACCATGTTGGCTTCTCTTGGAGTAAAAATAATATCTGCACCATTTCTTTCATCCCGCCACGATTGTTCCCAGAAGCAGAAGCGCATGGCCTTCATTTTGCTGTTTTACAGGCATTTGGCATCCTAGTGATGAGCTGGTCCATTGGTTAAACAAATAAAGCTAGTTGTTTCAACCACCCAAGATGTCCATTTTGACAAATCAAACAATGTTGCTTAAGAGGAGGGGTGGGGGGAGAAACTGTGGAACTCCCTACACCCTCCCTGCGTATCCTTACTTTTCAAGGTCTGATCCCAAGAACTAGGGTGCCTTCCTCTTGTGTAGGGATCTCACTGTGTATGAATTCACTGGGCATTGGGGTGAGGTAAGAGAGGATGCTGTAGTGCTGTCACCCCAAAGTGGTGGAAACACAGTAGACTCGGACAGAACTAAGCTTGCCTAGTGATAAAAGTACACAAAGACCCCTGGAACCTCAATCTGAAGTTCCTGAGTGGACACTGAGATGTGAAGACATGAATCTATATTCTTATAGGAATTTATATTTTTATAAAGTCAGAATATTACCATGAAAAAGATTAGGGGTTTGTGCTGGGTGTTCAGAGAAAGGAGGATCAAATCCAGATATTGCTGCTTGCTCGAATGCCGAGCATCCTCAACTAGCCTCTACCACCTTCACCTTTACAGTAAAGATAATAATAGCACCACTAATTAATCAGCTGCAATCAGGGAATTGTTAATAGTAGATTTCCCCATGTAACCGGAAGTCTATAGAATAGTCCCAAGATGGTAGGTTCAATCTTCAGAGGCAGCAAGGGTCTGGGTCCACACTCACCTGCTCTGGGCAACTTATTATGATAAAAGGGCTCTACTCAGTTTTATATAGAAAATGTACACAGAGAAACCAATGATGTGGAGACTTGGGAACCTGAAGACTTGGCCTATTCTCTCAGCTTAAGTGAGCACTTGGAGGCCCTGATTCTGAATTAGAGTTAAGAGTAAACATCAGAATAGGCTCCGAGACTCACCACAGTTTGTCTCTCCTCAGAGAAAGACAGGAGCCAGCCAGGAGTGGGAAGAGATCAAGGTAATGAATGGGTCAGTACATAAGCCTGGAAGGGAGCTGTGGGTCCCTTGGGTACAACTGATATAGGCCAGCTTCTCATTGCTGGGCCCTCCCACCTGCTGCCACTGTGGAGCTGTCTGGAAATTTGTGATCATTCTTTTTTATCGATCATATCCATTGATTTTTGTATATGGTGAAAATATACTGCAGAAACATTAAGTAGATATCACAGGCAAATCATTTTTTAATGAATTATGCCAGCAGACTGGATTTTACGTTTAACCTTAAGCAGGACTCAGACTTGAGCCCAAACCTGATGAAAAATCAAAAGGCAAGTTTAGAGGCTAAACTGACAATGGACCTTGAAGTTTTCTTGTATACTACTGGGACATTCCAGAGCTCTGCTTGAATGGCCATGCCAAGTCAGAGTGGGTCTACAAGTCTCCTCAGGAGATAAAACAGATTGCCATAAAAAGTACACGATCATCTGTCCTGTGACTTCATTTTTAAAGCATCAACTTTTGCCACTTTTCCAAGCTTGAAAGGTTTGCCAGTTAGTCTCTCTATTCCATAAACCCCAGAATAAAAAGGAGGGGGTGTCCATTTGAATGAGCTCGTTTGTTTGGCTTCAAGTGTTAAAGTCTGGTCGTTCTTTTCAAGTGCTTAGAAAGTAGGAGTGTATGTCCTTTTAATGAGTGTGTGTCCTCCTCCTTCTGTGTGCTTGTGTTTCTCCAAAAGAATCCCAAGTGAGCATGTATGTGCAAGCTCTTGTAGGTGTGCATGTGTGTATGTTCCTATGTGTGTGTGCTTGTGTGTGTGTGTGTGTGTGTGTGTGTGTGTGTGTGCACTTTTTGTCTGAGTCTTGGCAAAACTGTGCTTAGAAGAATGCTCAAAAGCTTAAATTTAATAATGCAAGTGTTTTGTCAAATTGGCATGAGAAAGGGTCATTTGGGAAAAAGAAACCTCAACTGATGAATTGCCTCCATCAGCGAGACCTAGGGCGCATCTGTGGGGGCATTTCCTTAATTAATTATTTATGTGTAAAGGCTCAGCCCACTGTGGGAGTAGCCACCACTGGGAAGGTTGTCCTTGGTTATACTGAGAAATGAGGCTGAGTGAGCCATGAAGAGGAAGGCAGTAAACAGCCATTCTCCATGGTCTCTGCTTCAGTTCCTGCCTCTAGGCTCCTGCCTTAACTTCCTGACCTGACTTCCCTGGATGATGGACAACAAACTGTAAGCTAAAATAAACCCTTTCCTCTACAAGTTGCTTTTGGTCATGGTGTTTTATCACAGCTGTACAACCCTAAGACACCAACTTTTAGCCAGAAATAAAAAGTTTCCAACTCTGTTATAGTACTCCAAAAAGATGGTCTGAATTACACATGTTACTTTGTAGTGGTAAGAGCAGATATTTAAAGTATATACTATAACTAGAAGCAAGACTTTGACTATTTTTTTTTTAAATATAACATAATGGGCAGAAATCACAGCTAAAAATGTTATCTCTAATGGGAAAATACTTCTTTGCCAAACTCTTGAAATTTATGATTTCAACAGTTTGGCAGGAAAAAAAACTGACTTTGACAGGAATGAATTATGGCTACAGGCAATGAATACCAAGGCCAATGTCCCAATCACATTTGAGTTTTGGTTTTCAGGGGAATAATTATTTATCTGGTCACATGACAAAATTGCACTTTCCTTTCAGAATGTACGGGAAATAGCCTGGCCCTTCCAGTTCTCCTTGGCCAGCACTCAGAGCCCTCAGTAGGGATTCAGGGAAGGGTGCCTCCTCATCCCAACAGAACCTAAAGCGCTGAACACCAGCTTTGGCTCTAGGCATGCAGGTCTGCTCCTTCCATGCTTCTTACTCCCAGGGACAGCATCTACCCCAAGGTTGTTTTGCCTCTTGTTTACAAGATGGTACCTGCAGCAATTGGCATTCATGTACTTCTTGATTCACCCAACAAGAGAGAAAGAAAACAATAATAATAAAATGTGAAAAAGAGAGAGAACACTTTCTTCCAACATAAAATAGAAATCAACATCACACCCTGTCCTAAATAGTCTATTTATGCTGAGAAGGACACACAGTGTTTCACACTGCTTCCCACCCTGCTGTGGATCTGGAGACAATGTGGATCTCTACTGTGTTTCGAAGTGAGGAAATAGATGTCAGTTGGGCCATCAAAGGCATCTGCTACAAAGTATTACTCAGTGCTAACTATAATCTTATGCATGGACTCATCAAAAATGGGGCTTTGGACATTTGCAAGCATGCAAGTTTATACAGCTGCTGCATAGTAGTGTCTGGTTGTACACAAGCAAGCCAGAGAGCGAAGCTCGAGCCCTCAATCCCACTGCAGAGCTACAGGAGAGTGCTTGCATTGTTTCCTTTACAGATACTTGGTGGCAATTTCCATTAATAATGTGGGCAGAAAAGAAGTATAGAAGTAGTATGAGAATGATTGATGTAGCTGTCACTGTCTTCACACACTACTGTTATATTTCAAAACAGGCCTTTAATACGTATTTTACACAGGCTCATGTCTTGGTGACCCAGGACACTGAGCAGTAGCAGCATAAGCCCCAGGCCTCTCTGGATTGCAGAATGAGTTCAGACCCAGTCTGGACAACTTAGTGAGACCTTGTCTCTACATAAAAAGTGAAAGAAGTTCAAGACCAGCCTGGGTAACTAACTTAGTGTGATCTTGTTTTTAAAAAAAATAAAAAGGAGTAAGCATGTAGCTAAGTAGTAGAATGTAGCATTGATGGAGATGACTTCCATTTCTAGTACAAAAAAAAAAAAAAAAGAAAGAGAGAAAGAAAGAACGTGATGATGTGTTTGTGTGGGGGGGGGTTAAAAGAGGAAAACAAGAAAGAGAGAAGAGTATTGAGATATAACTTAGTGGTAGAGTCCATATGCAAGTCCTAAGATTTGATTCCTAAACAAACAAAATTTTAAAGCCCTGTTGAGATAATTTTCAGGATAAAGTAACACTATGACTAATATAATAATGAGTGCATGTTAAAGATTTACTTTAATGTACAAGCAAGTAGATGTAACTGACTCAAAGGAAAAATCAACGAAACATCATCAATCCATATAAAAAAAAAGGAGTGTTGAAAGGAAAGTGAAAATGGAGACAATCTTTTTGCAGAAAGAGGAACTGTGGCATTGCATTGGACAGAATTCAGTTCTATCTTACAGACTAGACAGGGATGATTCTGGCTTGAGGTAGTCACCTACATGCTGGAGTTGTGACACAGCTCTCCTTGAGTCAGAGCCTGATAGTCTGGAAGGGCGTGCTCTGGGAAACTCTCCATTTTTCAGGGAAGCACAAATCTGTGCCTATAAAACAGACATCCATTTTCTCATGACTTCATAATTAAGGATGGACTCAGCCAGGAAGTTCTGCCAGCCTTTCTGAGCTCATTCCTGTAGGTGAATCATCTGAAGGCTCGACTGAAGCAAAGGACCAACTAGTTGGTGCTTGTTCTGAAATGTGTCCTCTTGGGAGGTAACTAGGGGATGATGCAGAAAAGCCAATGATCTTGAAAGATTGTCATTTCTACAGAGAAGGGGACCTAGCTAGTGAAGCAGAGACATACAGGTAACAATTAGGCTATAGTCAAAGGGAAAAAATAGGAGTGGAAGGAAAGCTTACACCAAAGTATTTATTGGGACTCTCCTGAAGACCTAGCAAGACAAGAGTGAGCAATTTAGGATTAGATGGCTTGAATAATTACAGGGGAGGAGCAGAGTTGTCCAAGGGCAGCTCCTAGTTGCCCAGCTACTAGCCTTGGGTTAGTTTAAGATGGCAGTAACACTTTTGTTGAGCCTTAGCTAAAAGAATCTTACTGGCTGGGCAGTCTGCCAAGTCATCTTCATGTCTAGGAGCCCTGCAAGGGACAGTCTCTCCCCAGGTTTGAAAGTCTCACCCCTCCCCCAAGCTGTTACATACCACATTGCACAGAAGAGAGAAACATGGCTGCCACTGTGTTGCTATAAACTAAGGTACCTCAGGTCTTTTCTCTATGACCTTGAATTCTTCAGTTAAGTCACTTGAGCTTCTTTATGTGGAGTTCAATTCCAAGACATCATATAGAAGATTGCTAGTCTTAAAACTGACAGTTTGTCAGTTTCCACTCCGTGCCATGGGTCATGTGAGTCATGAAGGTAAGAGGCGGAATTAAAAAAAAAAAAAAAAAAAAAAAAAAAAAAGTAGTTCAAGGTTTAATAGAAAGACCCACAACTGGTCATTCCTGATGTACATCACTCATTTACTAAGTCACACTGAAATGCTGAAATTGCTAGATCACACACTAAATGACAACATTCTTTTAAGAGGAAGCCAAACTTCATTTGTCTTTGTAGCCTGACTCCAGATATGCTAACCACTGTCAACATTACGCATGGGAATATTTTCCAATTTGATTAACAACGATGAGTAGAAAACCAAGTTGTCAGGACTATGTCTCTGAGGTTGCTTAGATTAACTTGCAGCTCAGTTGAAGGGCCACTTTAATCAATTTGTCCTGATAAAGGCAAACTCCAGAGGTTACTAGAGGGCCTCTTTCTCTCAGAAAAGACTCATTTAGTTCTCTGATGGATTAACATCCTGGCTTATCAGCTCTGTCTCAGAATGGCCCAAATCAGCTTGGTTATTTACACTGTCCAGTTAGTTCTTTTAGGTTGATACCATCAGCTTCTCTTAGAAGATGGCCAAGAGATACAAGTGCCTCATTACCTCAACAGCAAAATGAGGTGACACAATGGAAGCAAGTCTTTAGCCAAAGTCAGCTTCATGGACAAGCAATTACACACAAACAAAAATGTCACAGAATCCACTTGTGTGACATTCAGAGAGGCATCTCAGACTCCTTCAACAAGTAACTTGTGTGGAAGTTTTACCTTCATACAGGTCACAATGTTCCAACAGTAAATCCTAGTTAGTTCAAGTCAGTCATACCCCACAATCCTTCTATTTTGTGACCAAATCCAAGACAAATATAAGCATAGGGAACCGTTAGGTAGAATGCTAAATCCTGAACTTGCCTCTTAGGCTTCCCATAGTCTCTCAACTTATTCTTCCCAACAAGTGGTCTAATGTGTACCCTAAAATAATTTTAATTAGAGGTAATTCTCAAATTATTTAATTTGTAAGTTGTAAGTTAGTTAAATCAAAAGGCTATCCATTAATATTGATCCCTGTACCTTTGTGTATTAATCAGCTACAATTACACAACAAATTGGCCCCCAAACATAGCAACTTAGAACAACCTTTATCTCATAGCTTTAGTGGAGCAGGAATCCAGACATGACTTATAATTAAATGATCCAGTTTCACAGTATTTCAGTTGTTTCGTGTCCTTATAAAAGCCATTTTCTTCAGTTTGGCAATTTCAAGATCAAACCAAAGAGTGCAAACCTCTGAATGGTGTCATTAAGGAGCCTACAAGATGTCCTAGTTATGACAGAGATTGTTCAGACAGTGATACAAAAAAGAAAAAAAAAACAGCCATTTGAGTCTAGTAATAACAACACAATTGTGAAATGAAATGGTTCAAATGAAAAATGAATCAAAGAATTAAGTCTTATCAACTTTCAGAAGGCAAGCAATACTGCCCCCTAACTAGCAACAGGATGAAGTCCACCATGATCCATGTCCATTGGCTAAAATCCACATTGGCCTATCCCATAAAAATACACTTTCTTTTGATAATGTTAGACAGTAGACAGTTAAAGAATCCCTGGCAATGTAGTCTTTCTTTATGTAGATATGCATTTTGAAGTATGAATCCCAGATAAGAAATTTACATGTACAATCTGACTTAATTGTTTTAGCTGTTTTTCTCCCTGTTTGGCTCAGGTGACTTTAGATTGCTGGAAATCTCTGCACATTTTATCATGCCTAGGTCAGCATTATATTCTTGGCTTCACTAACATCCATGCTGAAAATTGAACATCTGGTCTTCCTTTGCCCCCACCTCAACCATTTCTTTCCCCAAATAATCAACATTTCCTCCTTTGCATCTTTGGCCTGAATAATATCTAAAACTGCATTTTCGTGTATAATATAACTTATTTGGGAGTTGGGTATCCAATTTAATGCTATTTCCTATTCTGAAAAGCTCCCAGCAGAGCCATTTCCTGTTGCTCCTTCTCACAAACCACTTAAAAGAAACCATCATCCTGATGGGTTGGACTAATAGAGCACTAATAAAGGAATCAGATCCAGCACAGACACTTCATTCTTTGCTCAGGTGTCCTGTAAGTACACCTTGGTGGAAATCACACCTTAATGGTCTTCCAGACCAAGAGTGTCTGGAACGCTGGCAACATATGCAAAATGTGACATGCACAAGATGTTACTATTTCCTTTTTCTTGACTTGATTTTTCAGAGTGATATATGTGCCTGCAGGTATAAGTGCCATTTTTAGAAAAAGAATTGTCATTTTCTCTCTATGCTCCCAAAAGGCCTTTTGAATGGCCACTGATGTTCACCACCTTAGGCTGGGCCCAGAGCAGAGTCAAGTCCAAAGATTTCCCATAGCCTTCCCACAAACACCAACACACTGATGTAGACACCAGGAGGATTCTCTGATAGCCTTTGTACCCCTCTGACTCCATTCTTTTGGAAAACAAACCTTGTTTTCTTTGTTAGAATGAAACATTCTTTAATAATTCAACCTCTCTAGTTAAAATGCCTTTGTAAAATAGTTATAGGAAATGTTATCACATTCCTCTTCTATTACATAAAGATCTATTTCTGTGTGTCTTTTAATTATATTAATAGATACCTTAATATTAAGAACATTTTTATAACCTGCTGCAAGCCCAAGTTGTTCTAGATGTTTTAATGTAAAACAAATTGCTTGGTTTTGTTTCAAAGAAGAAAGAGGAGAAGGAGAAGAAGGAGGAGGAGGAGAAGGAAGAGGAGGAGGAGGAGGAAGAGGAGGAGGAGAAGCCAGTGAGAAGGCTTAAATTCTAGATTACTTATTTAATTCTGTAGCTACACATTGTGCTGCAGTCATTGAAAAATACCAGACATTATCTGGGGTGTCTGCAGTGAATGCTAAGGAAGTGTTTGATGACAAGTGTATTTTTCTGCAGACTTTTTAAAGGTTACTAGAAAGAATGTGAATAGAGCCCAAGAGAATTCAGTTCTTTTAATTTATATATTTTGGAGAATGGAAATGATACCATTGTAAGAGTAACTACACATAAGCTTTTAAGAGATTCTTTAGCTGTCTGGAAGAACAAGGGCATGTGCCTGGATCCCAGCATCCCCATGTGGTACCCAGACCCTGAAACTTATCTCATCTGTTTTAAGTGTCCGCTGTAAATTTAGGGGACATCACATTTCTACCCAATGTGTTAACACTTAGATTAAGACCACACGTACACACCTTTTTCTTATTTATGAGCAATTAAATGACTCACTAACAAGAAAGGAACTTTATTTATAGTTCCAACAAAAAATTGGCAATGTGATAACTCTTCCTATAAAAATATGGTTTATTTTTTTTACTTTTCTAAACTAACATTTTTTTTAAGTATGTCTTTGTCAAGGCAAGAGCCCTGGAACAACTTGATGAGTATGTATTGAATGTTTTACTTTCTTTTTGTGAGACAGCAAGAAGTTCATCCAAATAGAACCATGCCTCTACCACATAAATCATTTGGAAAATCTGGTAACTTTCCATGTGACTCAGTTAAATCCTTTAAACCCACAGGAGAATTTACTTGCTTTTGGCATATTTCACCATATTAGGAGGAAAAGCAGTCTCCAGGGACATGGTGGTTAATGAGAATAGGCCAAGAGCAGATGTCCTAAACTCAGTTTTGTTAGCTTAAGCTCTTTCAAATGATGTTTCTCTTGGTAAAAATTCCTTAAGAAAGTTCCCTTCTATGTCTTTAGTACTCCTGGAGCCCCCGCTATCTTGGAAAGAGCAGTCTTTCCTCTCATAATTAAAGATTAGATGTAAACTCAGAAAGATTGTGATATGTTTTATTAATTGCAATGTTGGCTACACTATAATTGATTAGCTGGAGGACATAGGAAAGAAATACAGTCAGACAAGAGGAGGGTAGAAAAAGACAAGACCTTCACGGGGAAGTGCAGAGGCTATGGGAGGAACAACAAGCTTGCCCACCTTTCAGTTTGTCATGGCTCACCAACTCCCCCCCCCCCCAATATCACTGTAATCTCTTAGTGGAGACAGCTCTGCCTTCTGGAGGTGACAAGGGTTTTATGGGTAATACAACCCCTGTACTGATGATCTTAAGCCCGCAAGTTCCTCATCCTCTACCTACACTTGGCCAACTCTCTGGTATCATTCTTGTTGTCTTGTGTTTTGTTATGAAATGGAGAGAACAATATAACCACTTTTCTGTAAGACAAAAAAGTGGATCTTATCCTCTTCAAATACCTTATTTATATAAATATATAAACAACAAATATGTAAATATAAATCTGCCTTCTGTACCAAGAAAGTGGATGACTTAAAAAGACTTTACAGTTTGTTGATGGGTATTCGGATCATAATAGTCATGATTTGGATTTGAAGTAACCATGTGCAAAGTACCATGAATTGCAGCTTGGACCCAGACTGGTGGAGCAGATCCTAAAGGAGTGATTAGCTTGTGAGGTCTCCTACCTAAGCAACAGTTAGCCCTTTTGTTGACTCATAATGACAGTATGGTCTTGATGGAAGAAGAGGTCTTTGGGGGCATGTTCTTGGGCCTGTAACTTACTCCATGTTTCCCTTCCTTCCTTCCACGCATCTCCCTTCCCTTGTTCTTTTACCCCCATCCCCTTTCCTTCTTCCTCACTCTGTCCTTCCTGGCCACCATGATGTGAGAGGCTATGCCCTACCTTGCCTTCTCTCCATGATTACCTATGTTACTATAAACTCACAGCAACATAACTTACCAATTATTAATTGAAAAAAAGAAGAATACATTCTTCCTCCTATAGGCATTTTTCATGGCAAGGAAAGTCTAACGTGGTAACCAACTCTTTTCTAAGTAACTGTGAATGAAATGGAAAAAAGGCGGGGGAGATCAAGTCAGGAATGGGATATAATGTACTTGACGTTACTAGTATTGGCTCTGAAAGATTTCACATGCTCAAATCAACAAATGGATGAATAGTGTCAATATTTTCCAGTTCCACATTTGAGGGCAAATGTTAAAAAATTTTATTAGCTTCTCTGCCAAAAGTAGCATAGACATTTAGCTTATCCAAAGACCTTCCTGATCACTGGTTACTCTGCTTCCTATGGAGTTTTAACAATCTATACTTTAGATGAGATGAGGACAGTTAGGAAAAGGAAGGAAACCAAAAGACAATCACAATCTAGTACCCAATGAGCTCTATCTCTCTCCTTTTCCCTTTTCTGCCTTAGAAAATTTCAGAGTAGAGCTATAGGATTTATAGACTTTCTACATATATGTTGTTCTCTCTTGAAATATAAGAGACCTGCTAGCAGGGAAAATAAAAGAAATATTGCAAGCAGTCAAACCCAAGTCGGGCTAGGGTATAAATCATCCAACCCAGATTTCCCAAGCCTGGCACTGGGGACTCTTTCTCCCTAAATCAAAACATGGACTATATCCTGAGGTCTCTGTGTGAAGGATTAAGTAAGACAATAAGGTACCTTTGTTGTATAGGAGAGAAACATAAGATAAAGGGGAAGGGGTAGATACCAAGGCATTCTAATGAGTGCATTATGCCTGCCAGTTGAGCATAGCTGGTTGAGTTATTTAAAGCCCATAACCTGGTACAGAATGGCTCCTTCCAAGGGCAGCAATGGATTAACTGCCCACCCCCACAGAAGCTCCATGTACTCCAAGAATTGAACTAATCTATGATCATTTAAGTCCCCACTTGTCATACATATTTAAATTCTAGAGTCATAAGCCAAAATTTCTCAGCGAACCATCTTATCCTTTGTTGATTTAAAAAACAAAACAAAATAAAACAAACAAAAAAAGACCAATTCATTCTGCTGTAATGGAAATGGGTCCTTTCCACAGCAAATTCTTGGACACAAAAGCTGTCTGGGGACATGTGTTCCTGTGCCTCTCCTGAATTTGATTCAACAAAATCTCAAGACCTGAAAAGACTGTGACTGCAAACAACGGTTGAGACCTGTGTTTGCTTAGGGGAACCAAATCACCGGGTGGTCAGGGGATTAGGTCATATTAGCTTATACCTTCAACACTGTGCCCAAAGGCAGAGCTAAGCATGATGACATATAACCAACACATGGTAGCATGCTACTGTTTCTCCTCTCCAAAGGTGGTAACAATTTAGGAAATTCTATCTCCTATGGCTGGTCCAGTGGAAGAAGTCCATGAAAGGCTGTTACCAGTTTACTATTTCTCCCTTAACTGGTCCACTTCTACCACAGCTTGTAGAAAATATGGGTTTACCAATATTTCATTTATTACTTGGTGTAGATGGAGGCAAGAAACTGTGTATGTTCTCTTAGTTTGGGTTTTGATTGCTGTGAAGAGACATCATGATCATGGCAACTCTTATGCAGAAAACATTTAATTGGGGTGGCAGCTTACAGTTTCAGAGGTTTAGTCCATTATCATCATGATGGAGAGCAAAGCATAAAGGCAGATGTGGCGCTTGAGGAAGAGCTGAGAGCCCTACATTTTGCAGGCAAAAAGATGTTGACTGACTCACTCGGTGGTACCCTGAACATAAGAAACCTCAAAGGCCACTTCCACAGTGACACACTTCCTCCAACAAAGCCACATCTAATAGTTCCATTCCCTTTTGGGGCTATTTTCTTTCAAACCACTACATATGCCTACACATACATTCATGTTTAGTGAACTGGATTTAGAGATGCATAATATTTACCTACTCCTTTGCACAGGACTTCTACCAGCAAACTAAAGAGTACTTATTTTCAAGATAAAACAAGATGTTTTGGCATATATCAAAATAAAATATGTGGTTATAGCAAATCTCTACCTTGTGTCGATCTAGTAACAAACTTATGCCAATGAGGAGGGCATGTGGTCAAGTGTACTAGCTTATAGGATGTGAGTTCTAGTCACTTTCTAACTTCTGACATGCATATAGATGACTGTTTTCAAGGTGTTCCAGAAGAATACACTGAGCCAAAGACTGAAGCTAGTGATCCATCAACAAAGGACCTTGGGAGAAGCAGCACACTTAAAGAACAGTAGGAAAGGAAAAGGTACAAAAGGATGCGGTTTCTGTTTTCTTCTAATTCCCCCCCCCAAGGTAGATTTTCCTGTAACCAGACTGCCCATGAACTAATGAAATATATAGTCAAAACTAGCCTTGGATTGATGATCCACTTGCCTCTACTCCAAGTGTTAGACTATAGATGTGTGCTGCCATACCCAGCTCAATCTTATTCTTTGGGAGCTGTGACAACATACCTCTGTGTATAGCCTGTATTGTGAGCCAGACATATCAAATTTAGAAATGGTTGCACAGCACACTGGTGATGATAACTTGAGGGAATATTGGAAAGTACATAGAGTATCCACTATTGTGAATGCAAGCACATTGCTTAATTTCTCTGCATCTAAGTTACTTTCCACAGAAAACCAGGATATTCATATTAACTTCAAAGTATGGCTGAGATAAGAAGTAGAGACACCATGTATAAAATGTTCAAATCCTGGCATAAAGTAAACATTGCCAATGACTTTCTCTTGGCAGACTGTGAACTCTGCAGAGCAGAGATAAGATAGCCTTTATCATCATTGGATCCTCACACTCTAGAAAGATGTCATATCCAGAGGACACTCCATAAATGTCTGAACAGATTCTTGTTAAAAGCAGCATCACAGAGACACAAATGTCCTCATCAAAGACGATGGACTTCAGTTGGGATAGGATAGTGAACCATGGTGATTCAAACAGTCTATGTTTGACAATGTGTACAGGCAGGGTTTCCATATGGAGAAGGGGAAGCCAATGAAAACGGGCTGTAGGACTTCATCAATGACTTGTTAGTAAAACCCCAGATCAACCCACTATAAGTTTCTAGCCTTGTGTAGTGGTGTGGGAACCCATTTGTATTTTTAAAAGTCACCAAGAACTTAAAGCCTAGTGTGTGTGGAGTGAAATGAGTACATTTACCATACCTGACTAGAAAACTAAAATTTTCTAAAATAGTAATCCCTTAATTTTAGATTTAGACATTATATTAAAATAAACAACATATTTCAATAAACAAAATATATTTTCCACAAAAAGTAGTGGAATTGCTTTATGTAGCTTCAAATTTATTGTTTAGCTTAGTAAATACAGCTGGAGTCTTTTCTCTACTTCTGTATTCAATACACTTTGGTATGTTATTTGGGGTTGTTAAGTATATAAACCAACTCCAACCTCATACACTCAAGTAGCTGGAAATGCAAGAAGATTATATAATCTTTTCAGATAATTTTCATTGATGTATCCAAATGCTCTGCACATATTTATCTCTTAGATGTGATCTGCCGTGTGGAAGTTGAAGCCATGTAAATGAACATTCCATGTTCTGCTACATTAACTCCATTATCTGCCTTTCATTCTGAGTTTATTTTTTATCTATGCATGACCCTGTAGCAGGATGTATTGGAGAACATTACACTGAGTTATGCAATTCTTCATAATTCTGACATCATCCATGATATATTGGCATTTTTAGTTTCTTTTATATAATACCTTTGATCTGTTAAAGAATCAGAAATGACTCTTAAGTGTTGGCAAATTATAAAACTGAATCTAAGCTTTCTGAACTAGTTTTTAATTAGAGTCTTCTCTTCAGACTGCAATGCTACCATTTCCAGGCTGGGTAAGAGATACTCTGAGTCCCCACCAGAACATTTGGTGGAGTCTGTTGAGGCCATCTGCCTTCCTCACCATGTCTCTCACTGTGCCACAAGCTCTTAAGTCTTCTCTCACCTGAGCCTTTGCACCTTGCATAAACCATTGCTTATTGAGGGAATGGCAGAGATGAATTAGGTGACCATAGAAGCCTACTTCACATTCCTAAGCAAACATTTTTGTGATAAGGCAGGCATGATGACATACTTACAAGCCCATCACGAAGGTGGCTAAGGCGGGGAGGAAAGTCAATCTAAGCTACACAGTGAGATCTTGTCTCAAAAAAGAAAAAAAAAAAAAAAAAAAAAAAGGAAAGAAAGAAAAAAGAAAAGGGTTTTGGTTTTTGTTATAATTAAAAAAAATAATGTTATATGTTATATATAAAATTATAAACAAAGTTTCAGAGAATGGCTTCACACAAATGGATAGATGACACATGGTGCATGGAACATCCAAAAGATACATAGAAAAACAAAGGTCTTTCTTCTTTTAGGTCAGTATCCTAAAATGAAAAGGCCAGATGGAAGTAGGAACAGAAAACAGATGCCACAAGCCAGCAAGAGAGCAGCTAAGTTTGGACAGTATTGGAGAGGGGTCCATGACTGAAATGAGATGGGAAATATGGAAAAAGAGAAATAAAATGCTAATTAGGAGAAAAGAAAGAATGAAAATATGAGGAGGCTGGAGGGATGGTTCAGCTGTTAAAAGCAGGAGGACCAGAGTCTGGTTCCCAGCATATACCTCTTCACAATGTCCTGTAATGTCAGCTCTAAGGGGTCTGATACCCTCTTCTGGCCTCAGATGGCATCACACACAAAAGAGAGAAAGAGAGAGAGACAGAGAGACAGACAGAGAGAGGATAACAGTCACACAGATACAGATAAGTGACAAATACAGATAAAGTAAATCTTAAAGGAACACAACAATGGTGAAGCAAAAACAATGAAGATTGTGGCAATTTAAATAAGAATGGTCCCCATAGGCACATGCATTTGAATGCTTAGTCACCAGGGAGTGGCACTATTAGAAAAGATTAGAAAGTTTAGGAGGTATGGTCTTTTTGAGGAAGTGTGTCCCTGGGTGGTCTTTGAGGTTTCAAGGCTGGCCAGTGCTGCCTTCTCCCTGCATTTGTGATCATGGAGTCACCCTCTGAACTATATGCAAACCTCCACTTAAATGTTTTCTTTTATACGAGCTGGTCGTGGTGTCTCGTCACAGTGGGAGAATAGTGTCTATGACAAGTGTCCGGGTTTTATTCAATAGTTACAGACAGAAAAAGTAAGTGGCAGATGCCAAAGACAGTAACTACCTAGACTTTGTGCATAGAATTGGTCTACTGCCTAATTTCCTGTAGCATTATCTCAGCTATTCATCCAGTTGGGCTGGGTGAATCAAACGCTGGTGTGATGGAAATTGTGTCTCAGTACTGATCTATACTGAACAGAGATCCTACTGTCCCTCAAACACATTCCTGTTCACCTTCGAGGAGCCCTAAGTAGTAACCTCTTCTCCAGGGTTCCATTACAGGCTGTTTAGATCTAGTCAGCAAGGACATTTCAGCCACTATGCTTTGGCTCTGAGTGCAGCCTTTCCTGATGAACTGAAAAGCTGAACACTAGGGAACAGTGCAGTGTCAATGTCCAGAAAGCATGGGACACTGCTGTGTGGGGCAGTGTGCTCTGTGGGAAGTTAGAGAAATGCAACATTAGACAAAATTCAATAGTTTCCTTTACTATGAGGTTTTCCAGATGGATATGGTGGCATATGCCTATGTGCCTAGCACTTGGAGACTGAAGCAGAATTCTAGTTCAAGGCCACCTTGGAGTACTGAGTGAGTTCGAGGTCAGCCTGGGATGTATAACAAGACCTTACTGAGGAAGGCATCTGGAGAGATAACTCATCAGATAAGAGTTCTTTCAGAGGACTTGTGCTCTGGTTCATCACTGACTGTAACTCTAGTTCCAGGGGATCATATGCCTTCTTCTGGCCTTCACCAATAGCAGGCAAGAAAGTGCACAGACATACAGGCAGGCAATGCACCTAGCATGTTTTCTAAAATCTTCAATAAGAAAAGAAAGGAAGGAAGGAAGGAAGGAAGGAAAGAAGGAAGGAAAGAAGGAAGGAAAGAAGGAAGGAAGAATCTCTGTGCTGGAAGCAAGCACACATTTACCTAATCTGTTTAGTAAAGAGACTTTTTTAAAGTTGAGATACAGTATTTACTTCTTCACATTTAATATATCACATATGTATAGTGATCAGATCAAAGAAATAGGTATATATGTTACAATCTTCCCCACTGCGATTTTGGCATATTCAGTGGTCAGCCGAGTCACCCTACTGTGCTGTGGAACATTAGCAGACATTTGTCTTGTTCATCTTATAGCTTAGTGGCAATGCCTAGTGCGTGCACGCGCACGCGCGCGCGCACACACACACACACACACACACACACACACACACACAGTGGGGGTATTCAAATGATCCTTTAGCATCAAAAACAATATTTAAGCACTGTGGCTATTCAACATCTATCTGTTGAATGACTTAATTCAAGAAAGATAGGGTGTTCAATGCTTTCCTGAGGCTGTGTGTACAACTCCTACCTCCTTCTCACATCTGTATGTCCTCCAGCCTTGGGCTTTCAGCACATCAAGCTGTCAGTGATGCACATTTTGATTTAGCCTCTTGCTCTGACCTGAGTGTTTGACAGACTATGGCTCTGGTATTCTGGAAGTGAAACAGCAGAAGGAGAAAACTGTTTTTCCCAGGCCCTGTCACCCAAGGAAATGTCACAGAGATGCAACAAGCGCCAACTTCTGAAACTGCTAAGGGGTCTGGGGAACATTACACAGGGGTCAGTTCAGGAAAATACCTAGTGGCCATCAAGAGGTTACATAGTTTAAAGGCTCCTCATATTTTAGGGGTATTTGGTAAGTGTTCTCTATTATAGATTAGTTTGAGAACCATTTTAAGATATGGCTCTTTGATACTTATCTATAGAGCATATTTTGAAAGTTTTAAATAGCAAATCAGAAATTTTAAACTATTTAAAGGCTCATGATACTTAGGCCTAACTCCACTACATCACACCACCCCCCAATAATTAAGAAACATAGAAGACGTAATTCTTCACCAAGTGGTTTATGTGTACTACAAAACTGAATGCTTAGGTGGGGATAATTTCAACTAGAGTGTGAAATCCTTTAGGGAGCACGGTATCTATTCTTTACAGACTGAGGCATAATCAATGCCTAATAAATATTCACTAGATAAATGGAATTGCACAGACGAATTTTCACTAAGAAAGAACCTTACTCATTTTCTAAACAAGGTAGTTCAAATATTTCAGTTTCTCTTTTTGTTTGTTTGTTTTGATAGGATCATCCTCTTTAAAGCTAGTTCTATAGAATATACATTCTAGAATGACTTCTAAACTAACCAATCAAGAGTCTTGCTCTGTGTGAAGTATTGAAAATTATAGATAGTTAATATGCTTTGTTGTGCTACTGAAAGAAAATCTCCATGAAGTCCCATTTCCAGAGTTCACACATTTAGAACTAAGTTCTGGAATAAGTTGGAATCCTTGAATCAATTTTAATCAAAACTAATGCTACCATACAGTTTGACTATTAATGGTTTGACTTTATTGAGTATTTCTTACCTAAATTCTTTTTGTTTGGGTGATTTTTAAAAACTTTTCAATAATGCAAATAGGAGACAATTTTTTGCTCCTGGGTTAAGCACCCGCACTGTTCTTACAGAGGACCAGCATTCAGTTCCCAGCACCCAGACAACTAACTACTGGTGATGCCAGCTCCAGGGCATGCAGCACACATACACATGCACACACATGCACCTGCACGCATGCACACACAATAATAACAATAACAACAAAACAATAGGGAATATCGATGAGACCTTTTAAAAAACAACTTTTCATACAATTGACAATGTAACATTTATTTGATATATTACCTTTAATACTGTATATTGTCAACTGAGCAATAGTTTGGCAACTTGGGTTTTTCCTTAGCTATACTATAATGAGATTTTCAGAAACTCCCCAGGATACTGGAAAGGTTCTCTACCACTGTGAGAAGACTTTCAGCTCTCATGACTTTCATAAATTTTGCAATGGAGTCAACACATATTTGGATTAGAAATAATAAGAGTGTAACAAAAAATCCTGCATCAGCTAATGCCCAATTCAGGATGTCAAATTTCATTTTGTCATGGAAGAAAATTGAGTTGCCAGCAAGAGAAGGAACAATATTGTTTTAGCAACCTATTTGTCTTTACCCTTTACGAAGCAGGTGACGTGTTCCCTCCATTAATCAATGTAGACTGGAATTTACAAACTTGAATCCAAATCCACTGACCCTGATAGTCATCTCAGATAGCCTTTCTTGGAAAAAAAAAAAGGCAATTTTTATGGATCAAAGCCTATGAAGTCATTTTACATTTTTTTCAAAATCTGTTACACATATTAAAGCATCTTCAATATTTTTTCTAGTTTCATTGTTTCTAATTTTAATATCAAACTATTTCCTCTGTCAATATTAAGATCTTGTGCAACACAGTTTTATCTGAGCTGCTGCTCCATGCCAGAAGGCACTGCTCTAGATGCTGGGGATGAATTAGGGACCAGCTCCTGTCCTCATGTGGCTTCTGTCCTACCACTCATACTCATTAGTCTAGAAGTTGCTTCCAAGTTGTAACCTCTGCTTCATGAGCTTCTCTTTAAGGAGACTGCTCCTTATAAGTTCATTGTTCCCAAATGTAGCACTGCTGGTTCGTAGTTAAGAAGTCTTGATGCTTCCATCATTTTTTTTTTTTTTTTGTTGTTGTTGTTGTATAAATTTTGCCATGTGTAATTTTAACTGTTGACAGTTTTATTTCATGTTGATTATTTCTACCAAGCTTAATGTTTTCCTGAGCCAATTCCTGCAGAATCCAATATGACTAGTGTGACATGACCCTCTAGTTCATCTATAATAAGTTTTAGTGCTTGCGGTTTTAGTCATTGTATTGACTGTTTCTGCTCAGCCAAAACTTTCCCTGGCAACCTAGTAAAAGTGTCCTCAGGGTCAAACTTCTAGGGTCAAGACTTGAGAATATTATAAAAAAAAAAAAAAAAAAAAAAAAAAGAACAATCTTTGAAAGGAATAATAATGTGACACAAATTGTGATTCAAGACTTCTTAATTTGAAAATTTGGCTTGTGAAACTATGAAATCCCAGTGTTTTCAAGTCATAGTTTACATTACTTTATGAACACATGAATTACCCAAGATTTCTATAAATGTAGAATCTGATTCTGTGACTTCCAGCAGGGCCTGTGACTGAATTGCTACTGTGTTCCCTTGTGGTCCTGAACCTGCCCATCCTCCAACTTAATGGCCAGCACTTGATGTGCTTCAAATCCATTGCAGTCATCTAGTTTTGAGAATATTATTTAGCCCTGAGTCTGGTTTTTATTCATTCACAAATGAGAATGATTTTATTGTTTACCTAAGGTCTTGTTGTCATGTGCAATGCCTACCTAGCAAAGGGCCTGGTGCCTAGTGAGGATTAGATGGCAGCTTCTACTTACAAATGTTGCAAACACCCAGCAGGTTCAGGGAGTGGGTAGTGTGACATGGAACTGGCTATTCAGTGTAATAAACTGACCAGCAGCTTCTAGAAGCTTGTTCTAAATGTAAAGTTTTAGACCTCAGTCTTCACAATTACATAAGGTCTAACAAATCTGTGGGAATTCGTGTGCCCATTACAATGGGGACATGCTGGCATTGAGGGTCAGGAAAGGGTGCAGAAGGCAAGTCAGCAAAGATATGGAAAGCTAGGCTGTAGAGAGCCCCACCTACCCAGATGATTTGGAGCCTTTTCTGTAGAGAGATGAGAAGTAGGCAAAATCCATCCTTACTGCTCACCACTTCCCAGCCTTCATTCCCATTCAGGCATTGCTATTAATCACAGATAGATGTCTTTCCAGCTGAGCCTTGCTTAATCCTAATATCTGTATCAACAAAAACTCTAAGCAAAGCACTATGGCTGAATCCACGTTGATGGAAAAGATAGTTTGTCATTGCTGAAAGAGACTAGGGGAGCAGACTAAGAACTTAAATAGAAAGAATGTGAGATGAGTGGTGAACAGAAGATAGCTGGGTACTAGTAAGTACTCAATACATAGTCATAATTATTTCTAGTAACCTACACCACATTTTTTTTTACCAGGCAATGAATAAATGAGAGCATTTACAATAATTAATTAACAGGAAAGTGGTTAAGTGCCCTGTGTGTGTGTGTGTGTGTGTGTGTGTGTGTGTGTGTGTGAAGTGATGAGGTGAGTAAACAAAATTTTTAGAAAATTTTGAGTGGCAAAATGAAAGTGTTGGAAATTGCATGTCATCTCTCACTCTCTAAGGAGTGAGGGCACTATGAACTCTGAAGATGAATGACTGTGGTGTGAATACACCCTTGGGTGACTTACTGCCAGCTACAAACTCTTGAGCAGTGGATGAACTCTTCTTCAGGTCTCCCTCTCCTTGCCTTCCAATATCTACTTGCAGATGAGAGAGTGAAAATGTTTTTTTTTTCCTGAAGTCCACTTTGTCCATCACTTATCCTGATAAAGGGCCCTCAGGTGCAGACTACCATCAGTGAAGTCAGCCAAGTCCAAGGGTTCAGAGCTGAGAAAGGCCACTTTGAACTAGACTGTTCAAGAGAGCTTTTCCAACATGACCATTAGACTTTTGGGCACCAGTGGGCTGTTGGCACTGTTTTCTGGCCACTGTGCTGCACCGGGATACCCTGAGCTCCAAGGAGCCAGCACTGGCTTTGAAAGCATGCACTCTGCTTCCAAAAGCTCAGCTCTCTGGGCCTCATTCAGTGATTCAGACTCTGCTGGTGCAGCAAGCCCTGGAACCAGGGTCTAAAGCTCCTTGAGATTAAGAATGGTCGGTAGCCATTGCTTTTTTGTTGTTTCAAGTCCAATGCAGAATCTGTGGCCATCCTATCCACCTGCTGCTTCTGGCCATACTCATGGGTGTTAGGCAAGGAGTTCTCAGTCAGCCCCTACTGGAGAATCAGCCTGAAAATGGAAATGATGACTTATAGTAAGCTAGTGAGATAGCTAAATGAGGAAAAGACTCTTAAATTATTTCCCCAAACACACACACAAATAAGCAAATAAAATATAATTTTAAAATGACATATTATGAGCCTGTGCTATGAGTAATTCTGTTTCTTTTTGGCAGGACAACCCAAGAGAAGAAAGGGGAACCAGAGTTCAGAGCTGCAACATGTGGGGTTGAGACAGGAATCCCATTATACCACTCTACACACCATTCTTCAGTGGGGGACTTTCGTTGACATCGCTTTGCTTGTCTGGAGTATGCAAGCGCATCATTAATTCACTTTCAAAGTGTGATATCAACACAACAGTCTTGGCATAAAAGCATCTCTTAAATAATAAAGACTTTGGTTCCACTGGGTTACTTTGAAATGGCAGCTCTTTAAAACATGATTAAAAGTCTCCATTGGGTTTATTACTAATGAATAAGGTGTTGTACTTATGCATATGAGCCCTTCTCTAGACAAAGATTTTCAATTCTGTTCCAAGTAAGGCATGGGGCACATATATGAACTTACTCTATTAAGAGAGCCACAGACACAGTAGGCCAGTTTATGTGCCCATTACAGGCTATAATTGAAAATGCAAATAATTTTGATCTTTTATGAAAACGGTACTACCTACTACACAGCCATGTTGTTGTCCTAACTGTCCTTTGTTTTCTGCCATCTGTGCTTTGATGTCAGGGCCTGCTGGGGTTGCCTCTTCAAATTCTCACACACACGAATAGCTCATAGCATTGCCTTTCTTTTTTCCCTTGGTGATGCTTTATTTTTTTTCCAACAAAGTATTTTTATGAAGTATTTGGGAATTTCATGCAGTGTTCATTTGCTTCCCATTTCTTCCAAGTCTACCCTTCCATGCTTGTAACTTATACCCTCCCTCTTATCTTCTCCCCCAAAGAAAACAAAACAAAATAAAAAATATATCAAAAACTTTTATGCTGCCCATATAAATCATTGGAGCATGGCAAAACTCCCAGGGGCTAGCCCTTAAAGAAAACTGAGTCCTCTTTCACCTTCCCAACCCTGGCTAGAAGTCATCAACTGTGAGGACCTATACTTCAGCATCTTTATTACAATTTTTGATGACTCTCTTCTATAGCTTCCTGGCTGGATTGTATCTTTTTGGGGGGCGGTTCATGGAAGTCTTCAATGACAATCAATGTCTCTCATTCTCATTTATGAGTCTCCAGCCATTGATACCACTGCAAAAGAAACTACCTTATCCATAGCAGCAAGCAGCAATGCAGACCATTGACATCAATATGTTGTCCATCAGCAAAACCAGGGACCATAAACATCTGCTCATCAGCAAGAGTGATCATGGATGCCAACACAGCCTCCAGTGGCAGCTAGGACCACAGAGGTCTTTCAGGGAGCCAGAAAATGAAGCACTCTTCATCTCAGATATCTGGTTGCTCAGAGTCAGGGTGATTGTGAGGTTAGGCAGCACATTCAGGGATGGTCCCTGTGGGAGCTCCAGGCCAGGCATACCTCCTTGCTGGCTATTCTGATGGCTCCCCAAGCAGGACCACTGTGCTGAGACCCTGAACCCCCCTCCCTCTTATAGGGAAAGCTGTGGGAGCAGCAGCAGCAGTGGCTAGGTGCCATGGGTGGGGCCTGCTGGCCAGGTGGTGATCTGGCCTAGCAGGGGCCACTGGGCAAGGTGGGTGTGCTGGTGTCCCGAGCTTCCTGGCAGCCCAAGGGACCCATCCTACTCAGCAACAGCATGATGCTGCGAACCTGTTGCCACCTCTGAGCCTTTATTGCTCTCCACCAAGTGCTGCTCCGTTCAGCCATCTTTTTTTTTTTTCAATTTCATGAAACCACTTTTAAAATTCATCTTTTTAAAATTGTTCCAGAGATACTGCTCACTCTGTAGACTCATCCTCCTCCAGCTGCACCTCTCTTTGAAACCTCCTTTGGTCTCTCAAGTGCCATTTCTGCCATCTTCAGCATTGTTTTTCAAATGTCCCTCAGAGCCCATGGTACAAATGTCTTTGTATTGGACTGTTGCCCCAATGATGCTTTCTATCTACCCATCTTGCACACTAAGGAGCAGAGGCCACATACCAAGAAACTAGGACAGTTCCTGTTCCCCTGAACCTCTTGAGGCTTGTCAATTCTAAACCTGTGTAAGTCTCCATGGAAACACAATGCAGGTTGTCCTAGTTTGTTTTTATGTTCATTTGACACAACCAACTTAGAGTCACCTGGGAGGAGGGAACCTTACTTAAAGTATTTCCTTGCTCAGAATACTGACTTGATTGATGATTGATGTTAGAGGACCCAGCCCACTGTGGGGCCACACTATGCCTAAGTCAGGGTGGGGGTGGTACTAGACTATGTAGGTAAGCTAGCTGAGGCAGTGAGCCATTAAGCAGCGTCCATCCGTGGTTTTTCCTTGAGTTCCTGCTTGACTTCCTGTCCTGACAACTGTAATCTAGAAGTATAAGCCAAATAAACACTTTCTTCCCTAAGTTGCTTTTCATCAGAACATTTTATCATAGCAACAGAAAGCACACTAGAGCATAGGTCTTTCCCACAGTAATCTGTTCCTGCAGCTCCAGGCTGACAAGACACTTCCCACTCTGTCCCTGTGACATGGCACATCCTCTTGTCTCAAGATCCCTCTTCTCATTTGCAATTTTCTCCTTAACAAGTTTGTATTTTCTTAGAACACACATCATACTATTTTGAAATGCATCCTGGTCCTAGACACCTTCTCATGGCAGTTCCTCAGCAGTCAGTTCATTTTCACAGCCTTCACTGAGGCTATAAGTGTGCCCTGCTCCCTACTGTGACAGTTTGTCTCAGACCTGCTAAGGCCACTAACAATATTCTGACATCTGGCAATTCTGGCATTTGACATATACCTGGGACCTCTGGCCTGCAAGGTTGAGAACCAACTTCTCAGGCTTCTTATGACTGTTTCTGCTTCTTCTAAAGATTTGGAGTTTGCTTCATTTCATCCCTGGGGAGGATGGCAAAGATGTTATTCCTCCCTCTCTAGACATTCCTCAGCAACTACTGAAAATAGTTGGCAAAGAAAATATTTCCCTTCCTTCTTCCCTAAGCAACTAATTTGGCTGGGGTTTTATTTCCTTCTTGCTGCTGTGAGAGGATAAAGGGATCTATTTCCCCCACGGTGGTCCCTCCACCTCCCCTTTTCCTTTGGGCTGATTTGGTCACCATTGTTGACACAAAAAAGACAGCATGGTGTGCAGTTTTGAGAGGGCCAAGGTGACCACCTCCAAGGCTCTTCCCCACAGGTGAGATGTTCTGGAAGATGCCTGACTTTGCTTTCCCCTAAACTCCACCTTCCCAAAAGAAAGATTTGGCACATTTTCCCCAATGCCTAATCTGTATGTACCACAGAATTTGGAACTATTTGTGATGACTTCCACATGAAGGACCTTTGTCCTTATTTAGATGTTTCTGTCTTATCCACTGACCTTGACCCTCATCACTGCTCTTGTTTTCTTTGTATTCTCTCAACTGAAACAGCCATAATTAACTCAATTGCATAATGTATAAGCAAAGGAAGAAGCAGTAGAGGGCAATTGAGACTGAATTTTGATTATAGTAGGGAGATTCAGTCATTGTGGATGACAGTATGTCCAGTTTTGAAGTGTGAGATTTCCAGGAAAATTTCTAAGCCTCTTTCTCCATATGCTGCTACAGAACCAGGGACCTTGAAGATAAACCCTCCTAAATCACCTGTACAGATGCCAGGTGTCTCTGGCCTATTCTAACCAAATTCTGCTACCAAATTACACACTCTTGAGGAAATGTGCCTACATATCTCTGCCAGAAGGCCTTGACCATTACTGTGCAGATCAAAGAATGGGAGAGTTGTGATCACCACAAACATCACTCAACACAAAGCTCACAGGCATTGGTGTGGGGATACACCCACAAGGTTGAACACATCTCCCTCTAGGCTGAGCCCTACACTAGCTTCTACAGCTGTTCTGCAGGACTAGCTTTCAGGTACCACACCAGTAGATTTCTTGACTATACACCCTTCACCTGGATGGCCTTCCTTCCATGTGTCACTTTCCTACCAGTGTTTCCTAGCATGCTTGTCTCAGTGTCAAGCTTGGAAAAAAAATCCCAGATGAGGACTTGGTTTATAAAAGACATTAGTTCTTTGGTTATGAGCTGTCCTTTTAAAAAATGAAAGGAGAAATTTGGGGAGGTACAACTAACATTAAAGATCTTTTGAAAAACTATATGGAAACCTATCACTGTAGAACTATTCTAAAATATATACATATATATAAAGCAATTTAAGTGGAGTCACTATATAATGGGGAGACAATGCCCTGACTAGACATTATATGCCTTCCAGTAAAACCTCCAGTACTAAGAATGTCTTGCTGAGTGATTGGCCAACTATAGTTTACCCCCAAATATCACAGGCTATTGCCAAGAATATTTATTGTTCCCCACAACTGATGGAAAGGTACTAGCGCTGAAGAAATACTTACATAGATCATCAAATATGAAGAAGTCAAGCTGGTATGCAAGAGAAGCTTCACTCCTCCTAGCTAGAGTTCAAGGTGCTGGAAGGTGCTATGCAAGCTACTGGATGAAAACGGTAATCATCAATTTCACACAGCTACAAACCTTGTGACCTACAACAGTGGCTTGTCTACAAGATACACTAGTACAATAGTGACATTGCTAAATTGGCCAAGAACATAAACTAAACATAAATGGGCCTTGGGAAAAATCTACTAATATTATTTTGCTAAAAACATAGCAATGAAATGACTTGACTTCTAATAGTATATCGCTATATTCATATACCAGTGCCTCATTGAACTGTCATCAGAAAGACTTCTTGCAGTAAATGGGAATTAACACAAAACCCAAAAATGGACAATGTGCAGAAGAGGAAACAAAGATTCTAAAAGCCTGGCATGGTGGATGACTGCAAGGAAACAGTATATCCCAGACACAATCAGACTGATGCACATCCAAATTCACAGTGATGGGTAATTCCACCTAGAAAACCATGCTCCGTGCTGGTCTTGACATCTCTGGCCCAAGGAAGAGGAGATAGATGTGAAGATTGGTGTTTCTGAGTCAGCTTAGGACTGGCTCATCCCTGACACCTGGTGGAATAATCCATTCTGTAAGTCTCAGTTCCTTTATCTGTAAAATGGAGATAGTACTGTGCCTCCCTGAAAGGGTTAAATAAGGCAGTTGTGTGAAGAACCTAGCACATTATTGTGTGCAGAGTAGGTGACAGATTACTTTATTCTGCTAGTCTCAGTGTCTTCCAGCTCAAAAGCTCCCAGTTCCTCACTTAAAACAGCCCTCACCACTGTTCCAGTGCTATGCGTAATGTCGGTCCTCCCTGGAGAATCTTCTGTTCCATATGATTGGACACACTCTTGTCAACCTCATATACTGTTACATCTGTGTCTCTCGCATATGAAGCTACATATGTGTACTTGTGTATGTGTGCCTGGGTTTCCCGTCATAACAAACCACCACAGAGTTATGTGACTTCAAGATACACAAATATGTTCACTCTCTATGTTAAAGCGAACTGTGGAAATTCAGAACGTGAAAATGGCCACACTCACTCTCGAGTTCTAGAGCAGAGGCCGGTCCCTGTCTTTCCCAGCTGCTGGTGGCTGCAGTTTTCCTTACCCTGTCCTCCTTTCTCCAATTTGCCTCTGAGATCACATTGTCTTCTCTTCTGTTCCTCATGGCTATATCTCATACAAAGATCCAAAACAATTTTCTCATCACAAGAAGCCATCCGTGAAGACATTTTCTAAACAAGGTCGTACGTGAAGGCTCTGGGACAGATCATTGTCAGCTAACACTCAGACTACTATTCCATGTAGTGAGCATGCGTAGAGTATGTTTCTATGTCGCTTCCGTGTACAGCACAGAGTTGCTCATATCAGTGGCTGCTCAGTCACTACTGGAGGAGCAAGCAAGCAAGCATGGTGTTGCAAACAGTTACAAAATCCTCAGGCAAATGCAGACAAATGAACATAGAGTTGGGCTTTTAGAGACTACATCATCCCTTTAGACACCTCTCCAACATCAACTTAGGAGGGGAGCCTTGTCTGTAAGCTGGGAACCTTCTAGAAACATTACTCTTTTCAGGTCACCACCTGCTTCCAAAATTCCCCTGGAGAGAACACAATAGCTCTTTGACTTTCTAATTAGCAAGGTCTCCTCCAGAATATTCTCACACTTAAAAACAGCTTTCATTCATCGTGTTTTTCCTATAAGAAACCCTAGCTCTCTACTGTTCATACTTTTCATTATGAATATGGGAGGGAGGCAATGGAAACACTCCTATTTCCTTTTCCTCAACATATAGTATTTCTCCCATGTGCTTTTGCCAGAACTGGCACTTCAGAAGATATAAGGAAAGAACAGAGCTTATTGCCAAGAGCACCATAGAGTGCACCACCCATCTTGGCCACACATTCTTGAGCACACAAACATGGACTGCACCTTTGCTTCTGTGCTGTTGGACAAAGGCAGACTCGCTGAGTTACTGTACACTTCTGCAGGTTGTTTCTGCCACTCCTTAAGTCTCTGGCTTTACTGGAGGCTGAAGAAGAGTTCTTTGTCCTGAAATTCAGCACAGAGACACAGGCAGGGTACTGGAGCCATGGGTACTCTGACTAATGACCATCTCCCTTTACCATAAGGCTCTATATGGTAAACATTTCCATGTTGCCCAGTTAGGCCTGGAACTGAACCCCTTCCCCATGCCAGCTGCCTATAATGAGATCACTCAGGGTCACCGCCTGCCATTTATTTCTGTGGTCTCCAAGGCTCCAATGTTGTTGCCCATGTTTTGATACAGGAAGCCCTCCAGTTTCCCCTGTGCTGCATCTGAGCACTAAGTTCTGCAAGAGGAAGGAAGACATGCTCTTCATTGTTGAAAATAGTACTTATGTTTACAGGAGGTGAGAGGGTAAAACAAAAGTGTCCACAATCTGTAAAATAAAAACCACTCATTGCCCTACTATTCGGGAAGACCTCTTCAATGATATTTCTTCTTACAAGGACATCAATCCTATGTGACTTATGACGAATGACTTCAGTGACCTCTTTATAGACCCTGTCTCCATACAGATTGATGCTGGGGGTTGCAACTTTGAGATGTGAACGGCAGGTGTGAGGGGGCATTGTTTAGCCTCTTGTCATAGAAATAGGGCACCACTAGAAGACACTGCTCCTGTGTAACCTGGGTGATGTTTCGGCTTTCAGTGAGGCCAGTCAAGGCCAGGAAGATAGATGAGGGCTGTGCAAAGCAACTCCACAGTCTCAGTGAACAGCACAGTGGCTGCCCATCCTCCCCCTCTAGAAAGCAACACTTCCCTGAAGCCTGTGTCAGGTCACTGGGGAAGGGAAAAGGCTTTTTCAACCTCCTAAAAGCAGTGCTCAGGGCTTTGGCTCTCTGTACTATCAGGGTACGTTTCTAGCTTGGAAAATTCTCAGAGGATTAATGTTTATTTCTCTTTATAAACTGAAAGTGATTTCTTCTTAGTCGACAGAGGGGAGCTCTTTTCTGAGTTGTCTGCTAGCTGGCTGGCAAATGATGCTAAAGAAGACAGGAATTGTTTTTAACTCCAATGAGAAAGTATGACTCACTCCTCTTTCCTCCTGTCTTCCTTCCACTTAGCTGTCTAAACACAGGTCTGGCCCCTCTCTCCTCAGGCCAGCTTTCCTGAACTCAAATTCCTGAATGTATCACATGTGTAGCGTATGAGGGACACTGTAGTTCTAGGTCAAACAGTTGTTTCTTCTTCACGCTCCTCACAAAGAACATGGAAATATTTAGCGTCTGCCAAACGCCTCAGTGTGCCAACAGGCAAGGGTACCCCAGATAGGAGTGCTGTCACTAATGTCTCACTCCACAAGTCACTCGGTAGCTCCCGGTCTCTAGATTTCCGGAATTAGATTTCCTGGGAGATTCCATCCTCAACTCTATTTTGTCAATTGTATTTGTGCTGTAGTAAAGAACAATTTTAAAGCAAGTAGACAGTTATGAAATAATTGATTTTTTTGTTTAAAGTTTTATAAACTTTAGACAGACATGCAACAGCAACAACAACTCTATCATCTTTTGTTGTACTAGAATCATCCAAGGCCCAGAAGATGATTAAAAAAAAAAAAAAAAAAAAAAAAAGCCACCCAGATTTTCCCAGTATGTTGTACTTCCCCAAATTTCTGGTCTTTTGCCCTGCCTTGTCCTTACTCTCTGCTTTGCTCGTCCTCTCACACTTGCTACCCCGTCTTCTTCTTCTGTCTTTGACTCGCAAGTTCATTGGCTAACTTCCACAATCAACGAGGGGCAGGCTACGGTTATACTGAGAGTTGAAAAGTGTGTCATGCCGGGAGTGACACAGCTATTTGACGCCACCTCTTTCAAGTCACATACCACCCCTCGTGTGAAGTGATTTATCATATAAATTTCTTACCGCTGCACTTAGAGGTTATAGCAGACTCCAAAGTTATTGAGAACAGAAACTGCTCATCTTTCATCTCCATATCCAATGCACCTGGTCCTGGGTCTGGCCCTGAACAATGTCTCCACAATTTCTAATTAAAGTTGTTTATGTTGAATGAAAAAGCTCTTCACTTTGGGTTATTATGTTTCCCCTTCTGATCCCAGAACTAATTCTACCAGAGAGACTTCAAAAGAATGGCACTTGGGTCCCATCCCATCCTCACCTTCTTCCACACATTGCTGTTTTATTTTCAGAAACCGTATCTTCCAAGAATGACAGGGCTTGGAATAGGATGCAGCCAAGAACCATTAAACAAGAAAAGATGACCAATGCTTTCTCCTCTATAGTACCTCCTACTCTCTTCTACAGGAGACTGATTCACTCAATACAAATGCAAGTTCATGATAGACTCCATCTGGGGCCAGCTCCTGTCACATGAGTACTGGTCATTTTGTAAACCTCAATAACTCAGCACTTTGCACACACTTTAAAGTATTAACTTAAATAACCTCTAAAGGGAAGTTTGTTCAGCAAAAAGAGAGAAAAAAGTCAGTAAAGCCAATGAAAAGAGCTATATTGATGGCCTGACACCTTTATCTCTTAAAGAGCAGAGAATTTCAGAGAACAGATAAAGCAGAAAAAGAGTCTGGATTGTGAAGTTCTTCCTAACCAATGATCTTTCTAGCTTTCACTCTTAAATAGATTCGGTTTCTTTGCATCCTCTGTTAAATCTATGACTTGCTAGAGTGTAGAACTACTAAGAGAGATTTGAAAGAAAGAAGTTCCTTCCTTCCCTCCATTCCCCTCCCAGCTTTCCTTTGTAGCAATATGAAAGGAGACTGTGATGATTGAGCCAAGCAACTTTTATTACTATCCTGAGCAGAGGGTGGATGTGAGGACAAGAGCCAGGACATGCTCACAGAGTCAGAGAGATCCTGGCATTCAGGTTTAGGCAATGACAGGACAAAAGTCCCTCTGAAGGCCAGCCAATGAGAGTGTGGGCCCAAAAAGGCACATGCCACCCTCTGTATTAGCAGCCTGATCTGTTGAGGATTACCATCATTATCTTCTGATATGCTGAGAATGAAAAATCCCATAAGTGGTTTCAGATCCACTGAACTGGTCATACACATGGTCCTTAGATCCAACACTTGACTCTTGGGCACATGATTGCCCTTGGACAGGACAATGAGCTACTGTAGAGAGGAACACTTAGATCTATAATCTAAGAGATAACCTTGGAATTGATCCATGCACACAGGGTCTTCCTCCAAATCCAAGAGTGGAATGCCAATAGGAAGGGCAGGGTCAATTGGTATTTGAAATCCAAATACAGGACATGGCCTGCAAGGTTTTCAGGAGCATAGATAGGTGTTCCTTGCCTCTCAGAATCTGGAATAGAGCCAACAGAGTTTGATATAGAAAAAACAAAAAGTATATTTGAAAATATATCTTTTCCATTTTCAACATGAGGGACTTCTTTCAAAATACTTACTAATGAAGGCAATAAATTGAGTATATTAAATTCAAGCATGTATATCCTTTCCAACATGATTTTTATAGAAATCAAGTCCAGCTTTCATGTTCTTATTATCAAAACTGTGTCCCAAGGGCATCCACAATTTCTGCCTTACTTCCTCTTCATCCCTTTACCCTGACTGATTTCACACATAATGAGAATGAGAAATATGTGTCACAGAGTGATGCTTTAAGAGTCAGGAGATGGCCAGTGGGAACAATGACAGTAAATATCTCTTGGTAAATGAGAAAATAAGGAAGGAGAACTGAAAAAATATAATTTAAGTAAACTCAATTTAAAAAAAAAAAAACAGCAACAATAACAAATGTCATGCCACCTACTGGGTAATCTGTAAAGACACAGATGAGCATACTAGAGGAATTATACTCTCCAAATCTCAGGTGAGGTGAATGACATTCAAAGAATGAATGAATGAATGTGACATTAAGCAAAGTTGAGGAGCCATTGTGTATGATGTGCCCAGGGTCCACATATCTGGCCACATATCAGGGTCAAGGCCAAAGCTATAGAATTCTGTGTGTCTGAACTTTCCTGACTCTACTCCCTATTAGAGCCCAGAGCCCTTGTGAAAAACTCAAAGCAACTGGCTCTGCACTTACTGGGGCTTGACCCTGGATTTAGCCCACTACCCAGAACCACATTACGCTGGCCTACCAGAATAACATCATCTCATAAATCAAGGACACACCCAACAGGTTTGTGTCTACTTCCTTGACAGAATGCAAGCTGAGCAAGTCTTGCCTCTATTGTAAAATATCAACTTATCTAATTTATAAAGAAAAATGTATTTGTTTACTTTAAAAAGCTTAAAATTACATATGTATGTGATATGTGTGTTTGTGTTTGAGATGTGTGTGTGCGTGTGTGTATGTGTGTGTGTGTTCAGGTTCATGTATGCCAACTGTCTAGATCAATTCTGGAGACTGAATTCTGGCTTTGGGCTTGCATATCAAATGCCTTTGCCCTCTGAGCCATCTGCCAGTCTAAGAAATGTAGACTTAACTCAACTTTTAGAAGCAGAAAATCCAAGCTTGGACAGCAACAGCAATTTGATCCTTGGTGACAGCTGACTTGGCTTCATTATATAATGGTTTGATAACATCATGGAGAGGACACATGTGAGAGGGAGAGATCACAAGGCCAGACAGGAAGCCAATGAGTATAGAGGGGCCCATCGTGCTCTTGTATAACAATCTACTCTAGCAAAATTTAACTGGGACCAGAATGGCATTAACCTCATCTCAGGGCCATTCTCTCAGCAATCCAACCAATAATGTCCCAACCTTGTCATTCCTGAAGACCAAGATTCTAACATGACTCCTTAGGGACACATTCCAAACCATAGCATTGACTGAAAAACAAAACAACAGGTATGGTTTAGGAGTCTGAGTTTTGGGCTAACCTAACATCATATAAAAGTTATTTGACAATGGGAATATTCTGCCTCTCTCCATACTTGCCCACACTCTGTGTTTCTAATATGTGTACTGATCAAGCACGAGTCTACCCATGGCATGAGAGATGTCATCCAACGTTGTCCTGAAGTTAGTGATGTCCATAGATACTGAAGACAGGGTGATCAGAAGAAGGCCCATGTTGTGCAACAGGACCCTCACCATTGATGGGATGTCCTGATATTTATTGTTCTAGGGCAAGACAGTGGCATCTGGTTGTGAGTGGAAATATAGGACTTCCTGTTTATCTCCTTAACTGAAATTCAGTTATTTAGGACATCTTACTCTCTGAACTTCCAGGTTCAACAAGGATTTATTGTCCTGATCTTGGACACTTTTTTCCCTTCTGACATTTGCTATGTGTTTTATGGTTTTCATAAGGCAGTATGCTTCTTCCACAGGGGAAATCTAATTGCAGTAACTTACATTGATTGGTACAGATTCAAAAGCACTAGCAATCATCTGTAATGAAGACAGGGTAAGAATTTATATCACTATTTGATCTTTGAACAAAATAAATCTTACTTAAATAAAAATACCTAGGTTTACCACTAGATTAAAGGGCTTCCACCAATTATTCATCAGCTATGCTAAGCACCTACTATGTGCTAAGAACTATAGTAGGTCTGAAGATGTAATTTAGGACCAAATAAACCACAAGTCTTCTAGGGGGGGAAATATATATATACATATATGTATATATATGGGAAAACTATATATACACATATATACACATACATATATATATATATATACATACATACATACATATATACATATATGGTTCTACCTCCTGGCATCCCTTTGTCTTTGGCTAGATCCCCACCACCATGTCAAATCAGTTCTTTAATCCCCCAAGGAAATTTCCCAACCACATATGTAAAGCTTTAACCAGGTCTTCTCTGGGGCAAGGTGGCTAGACACAACCCTTATGGATGATTGAAGTAGGAATGCTTTAAGTTTTTCTACTTGGGACTCCTTTCAAATGAGTAATTTGCATTTGACCACAGGGATATAGCTACATTTGAGCCACAAATAGAACATGTAGTAACAATTATCATAAGGGCATTTATTTTAAAACAATCCTTGGTGCACATATAATTTTATCAGTTATTAAAGAAGAAATCAAATTTTCATACTAATGAGATGGACTTCTTTGCTTTATGAAGAATTAACTCTTGATTAAATACTTAACCTTGCAGGACACAGAGGATGTTTAGCGTTTTTAAGTTGATTGACATTTTAATTTTTTAATAATTATCAGGGATGAAATTGCACTCATTGTGTGTGTGTGTGTGTGTGTGTGTGTGTGCATTTAGGTCCATTTCAGAAATAATTTGTGATTCTGATCTAATCCCAAACAAAAACTTACTGAGTAATTTTTTAATGAAATTCAAGTCACCAATTTAACAACCATTTTAAAATCAATCAAATGCTCTAACCCAATGCATTCCAGAGATAGACTAATTAGATACTTACATACTTACATTATCATGAGTAGGAAGATACTGGAAGTCTTTGTTCTCCATAATTAAATCATGTGTTCATAGAAGAGCAAAGAACTTTGGATGGAGAGTAAAAACACTCTGATTCATAACATGCAACAGTCTTGGATGTCAGCCAGGGTGTCTGAAGCAGTATTCATTAGTGGTGTGTGGTGTGATGGCGTGTGCAAGGTAAAGTGCATATGTAGTGTGTTCAGAACTAAGTCTGCAGTTAAATCACTCGATGCAAAAAGAGCTATCAATAGCAAAAACACCCTAGATTCATTATGCTTCCTATTTAGGATTAATTTTTCATGGCTGACAATTCAGAAAACGTTTCCTGCAGACAAGGTTTTTATGTCCCCCACATTCAGTTACACAAAGACATGTTAGGTATTAACTATGTTTAGGTTCAAGGTTTCTCTGAGTTTAGGAACCCTGTCCAGCTCTGAAACTCTTGCTCATGCCAACTGATGTTGGCAGGCCATTTGCTGTGCCAATGAATAGAGAAGTGTTGGAAGTGATTCTGATGCTTAAATATGGTGCTTAGCACCTACATTGTTCCATATGTATCTGTCAGGACTACAATAAAATACTGGGGTGCAAGTGATACGTGGTCCTTTTGAAGATATGATATATGATTCTTGATCTATAACATAACACAATGTACTAAAAAGCAGTGGCACCAAACTTCAACCTTCATTAAACTCTAAAAATTTCATATACAGAGCCAAACATGATATATCAAACCATTCCTCCTTTTTCTTCAAGTGGAAGTCCCTAAGCCCCTTTGAACAGGCCATACTGGTTTACCAGTAGTGAATTAGGAGCATCTAGAAACTAATCGGCATATGGATATGTGGTAAATGAGTCCATCTTAACTGGCCTTCTGGCCTTCTAACTATTGGGTTTCGAAACATCCTAACACTTAGATTTGGAGATGGATTAACTGTGGTTTGCCTTAGACAGTAGGTCCAAGGTGGTGACTAATACGGCCCATTCCCATTAACCTAGGTACCACCCCAGTGCCTCTTCTGTTGCTCTGAAGTATGATCAGACACAGGAAGTCATTTAACACTAACAGCGCCAACCATGAAACCAGTGCAGGTGATATTCCCAGCTTGTCTTTCAGAGTGCCTCTCAGCCTGTAGTGCCACAGGTTACCTCAGATGGGGCCATCAGAAGAAAATGGACAGGATCCCTGAATGTGGAAGTGCCAGTTGGGATGGAAAGGACACAGAGACAGAGAGTCCTCACAAAGTTGGTTGAAAGGGGTGTGGGAGAAAAAGAGAGCAGCAAAGTCATGCTGGGTCCTGAGTGAACAGACATGGCTCTGGGACTCCCAGTTCCAGTATGAAGAGTGACAGCTCTGTGCTAGAGACTTGGAGCAGTGGAGATGATGAGTTTGTGGGGCAGCATGTCACACATTTGAGGCCTTAGAAGCTTTCAGTGGTGGAGCCAGGTAAGTTTGAATCAGAAGGTCTTAAAAATGTTGCTGAAAACCAAACACTATTTGCATATAAGCCGATAAAATACTATTAATTAAAAGGAAACAATATACAATAGTTCTCCCTTGTCCCCAGTGGATTCCTGGAACCATGACAGTGCCAACAGACACTGTGGCCCTTCTTCTACATACAAACCTAGGATGAGGTTTAACTTATAAATTAAGAACTGTAAGAAGTTACTAATGACTACTACAAATAACAGAGGATACTGTAGCCTCTGTCTCAAAATATCTCAGTGTTTTGTTTTTTAAAGTTCCCACACATCACTAGATAGCAGTTAATCAAAGATAATGGAAACCAAGGAGAGTGAACTGACTGGATAAGGGGCTGCTGGAGGTAAATCTCACAAGAGGACATTATGTGGGGCAGCATTCTCAGAGCACCATACAAAGATGACAGAATACAGCATAAAAATGACATCCCTAAGTAGGTAGACATGTGCTTGTCTGACTCGTGTCTAGAGAGCCAGAGATATGGAAAGTGAACGGGCTACTTGGAACTGAATGGGAATTCTAAACCATGGTAATAGAGATCACTGATTTCAGTCTTTATCATTTGAATACAATAGGTTTTTTTTAAAAATAAAAATTAACATGAAAATCCACAATGGACAAAACCAACTTTGCTAAAGACAGAACTGGCCATGTGCTGAACTACTTTGAAGACTGAAGTAAAGGGGGAAAATAATCAATACACTTTTTATGTTCTGTCCATCTTGTTTTTTATTTATTTTTGATTTTTAAAAATATTGTAATTAAAAAGTGAAGAGATGTCGCCTCAAAATGTGGAGAAGGCAAGGTGTGACACCTTGTTGTGAGACTTCCACAGCATATGTTGGCATGTGTGTGCCCTCACATATGACTACACACATACATATCACACACATACACACTAATAATACATATGAAAATATTGCAATTAAAATATTTGTTACCAATAGATTACTGTAGGCTTTTAGCGTCTGTATTAGCGTTATCTAGAACAGAATGTACAGAATGACTACATGTTAAAAGGGTATTATTTGATTAGTGTAAACACTATGGACTAGGTAATTCAACAATGGCTGCCCTCTCACTGGAGAAACTGAGAACTCAGAACCTACTCAGAACCAATCAAGTTGACATTGCAGTATTCTGTTAAATACTGTTCCTAGGGCAAGTTTTTTGTTCACCTCACCTCAATACCAGGTGTGTGTGTGTGTGTGTGTGTGTGTGTGTGTGTGTGTGTGTGTGTGTGTAACACATCAACCCCATTATTGTTTTACAGTCTTTATAGGTTCCACAAAGCAGACTCTTAGCCTGTGGTAGGTATCATTCCTCTCCAAGAAAAGTTTGTCTTGTTTTTGAGTTGTTTGAAACTTTGTCTCAATTTGCAGCTCAAGCTAGCACTGAATTCCTAGCAATCTCATTGCCTTGGGCTGGCAAAGCTTTATCTCAGATGCCACGGGATTGTTGGTTACTGTCTAAAGCACACCTGCATACCTGGAAACCTTGCCTTAGACAAGAGACTGGCACCAACGTCTTTGTGCATGCTAACAATGTCCAGGAGTCCTTGCCCTCAGCTACCCTCCAATCTACTCCCAAATATGCTGCTTGCATTTCAGAAAGATCCCCAGCTTGCCCTGAGACTGGTGACACAGACACTGGGACACAAAACAGGGCAGTCTGGGATCACTGGGCTCATCCCCAGATGTGTTTCCCAGAGTGATGGACTCTCAGAAACAGGCATGAAAGCATCTCTCACAAAATCTGCACGAGAAGATGTGAAGCCGAGTTCAAATGGAAACCTGTTTCCAGCATTCAAGGGAGATGGCAGCAAACAAAAGGGACACTTACAGAGACAGAGCTGTTGCTACTGCCACAGACTCTGACAGCACACTCTGGCCAAAGTGGCAGAGCAGAAAGTTCTGAGTAGAGAAATGTGGAAGAGAATGGGATGGCGCTTCCTGTCTACGGAGCTGCTCAGTCAGGATCTCAGAGTTCAGGGCGAGCGAGCATTCATTTGTTCCAACTTGGCCGACTTGCCCAGTATGACCTTGGCTGCAATCCAGACAGATACCTATGTCTAGACAGCGTAGAGTTACCAACAAACCAGACTCAGTAACACACCAGGAAAAGAGGCCATCAGTGGCTCCAAACTTGAGCCATTCTGAGGCAGTTTGCAGGAAACCAAAACAAAAGCAAGCATTTTGGCTCACTGAAACCATTTGACACATTTCCCAGATTTTGAAGATCAATCATCTGAAATGTGAGCACCCAAGATTTGGGGCGTTAAATTTTAGGAAGGCTGCATCTAAGATGACTCACATGCCAACAGAGTCAACTATCAACACTGGGGCTTGAATGAGAAGAGCAAGATGGTTTCTGAAATCTTCTGGAGAGATGGTGCCTGCGCTTCCTCATTTGGAATAATGCTACAGGGGGAGGGAGGAAGAGCCTGCCCTGTTGCCAAACAGCAAATTCAACCCAGGTCTAACCTCTTAATACAACCATCTCTCCCTCAGAATGTGAAAATTCCTGAAGAACTTGGATCTTGCTTTAAATGTCACCATGTTTTATTTTAAGGGTCAGAATTTCTTATCCCTGCATGATCAGTTTAATAAAGAAAGGTCATGTCTGCCTGCCGAGGGGAGGCATAACAGCCCCTTCAGCTGTCGGAAGAAAATGAGGAGGAGTTTATAAGAGCAGAAACAAACAAACAAAAAGAATCAGATTAAATCAACTGGATACCTGCCTGCCAGGACAGGACTCCCTGAACTAAACTTTGGAGTGTTTTCTATCATTATGTTTGAAATGGATCAAGAAATGGTATTTCTATACTTTTCTTTAAAATGCTTCACTGCTAAATGGAACTGGTATTTTAACTTTTCCTTGGGAGAGGGGACTGTGGTGGTTTAAAAGAAAATGGACCCAAAGGGAGTGTCACTATTGGGAGGAGTGGCCTTGTTGGAGTAGGTGTGATCCTGTTGGAGGAAGTGTGTTGCTGTGGAGGCAGGCTTTGAGGTATCATAAATGTTCAAGCCACACCCAGTGTCTCTGTTCACTTCTTGCTTCCTGCTCAAGATATAGAACTCTCAAGCATCTCTCCAGTACCGTGTGTGTACTCCACTATGCCCCACCGTGATGATAATGGATCCAACCTCTGAAACTGTAAACCACCCAATTAAATGTTTTCCTTTATAAACACTGATGTGGTCATGGTGTCTCTTCACAGCAATGGACCCTAACTAAGATAGTGGTATATCTGAGCAAAGTCTTATCTGGACCCCTCCCACAGTCTGCACTGGGCCAGTGCCTTCCCTTACCTAGTTGACACAGCTTGCCCTCCATATCTCAGTATGTAGAGCAAGGTTGGGTTTTTTCATTGCCTTTCCATAGTTCCTCTCCTCTTCTATCAGTCTGTTAACTTGTGTCCTGTTGACTGATCAGCTTCTGACCGCCTTTTGAGCTGTAATCTGTGGCTGAGGAAAGCCCATGCACTTGGTCCATCTCTTAGGTTAGTTTTCTCATACTGCAACAACAATGTTCCTCACACCGGAGACTTTACTCTCTCACAGCTCTGTTGAAGTTCAAGATTAGGTGAGTTGGTTCCTTGTGATCACTCCAAGGGAAAGCTGCACCCCAGGCTTCTCTCCTTGGCTTGTGGAAGTCTTAACATTTCCGCTGGTTAGTTTCTGTCAACTTGGCATGACCTAGAGTCACCAGGGAAAGGGAGTCTAAATTGAGGAATCGCCCCCATCATGTTGGCCCATGTACATGTCTGTGGTGCTTTCTCTTGAGTAGTTATGGATGTGGGAGGGCCCAGCCTACTGCAGGCACTGCCATGCCAGGTGGTCCTGGGATGTATAAGAAAGCCAGTACGCAGCATTTCTTCGTAGTCTCTGCTTCATTTCTCTCTCTCAGGTTCCTGATTTGAGCTCCTGCCCTGACTTCTTTCTGTAATACATTGTGATGTGGCAGTATAAGCCAATAAACCCTTTCCTTCCCAAGTTTCATTGTGTCATAGTATTTTATCACAACAAATGAAAGTAACTAATACAATGTTCAAGTGGTATTCTCCCTGCATCTCCATGACTTCATCCCTCTGTCTCAAGATCTAACATTTCATAAGGAGAGCTGTCAGGTTAGAGTTCACCATAATGACCTCACTGTGGAATGATTGCTCTGTAGAGCTCTCAGGTTCAAATGCAGCCATGATCTGATGCTTCGGTAACATCCTTTACATTATTAATATTCAAATGACAGTCTAACCCACTACCCCACTGCTTCCCCAACATTTAGCCCGGTGGGATTCAGATGAGCACACCAGTACATATTTATGTGACATGAATGAGACGCTCAGCATGTTAGTTCAAGGCTGTCCACAAACTTAGCCAATCCCAAAATCTTTTCTATCCACATTGCCTGCCCAAGCATTTGAAAGCGGGCACAGGTAATAGGCACCAGCTTGGCTTCATGCTTTCCTTGGCTTCTTACACAAATAGAAAGGCAGCACTGGAGCTTTGCCATTCAGTTTTCCTGCTGAATTATCGAAGCAGATCAACAGCCATGATATGACAGATGTCTCCTCATTGTGTGTGAGTCATTTACACCTGAAAGCACATTCCAATAATAACATTGTCTATGGAATGTAGTGCAGTCTCCAAATAGTCACACTGAACACATGACTCACTGAAAGCACAGATCCTGAGGAGCTTATACTCAGTTCAAGTCAATGAATATTTATTAAATAAGGTTAGGCCTCAAAGAACTTTGGAGATCTTTAAACATAAAAAGACGAGGTTTTTGTCTTCAAATAGCTTATAACTGAGTGGCAGGTAAGTTGTCAGTTAAAAGCATTCAATGACAAAGCAAGATGCACTGGAATTCTTCAGAGGCACAGATGGAAGAGTATGGATGAGGAGACTGGGAAACAAACGAGGGGTAAAGGATGGGCATCTCTTTCTATAGTAGTCAGGGTTTGAGAGACACAGAACCACTAGAATATATATGTATGTATGTGTGTGTGTATACACACATATATTTACATACATATATCTGTATATGTATGTGTATGCATAAATATGTATATATGTGTATGTAAACATTATTTTGTGTGTGTGTGTGTGTGTGTGTGTGTGTGTGTGTGTGTGTATATATATATATATATATATCCCAAGCTGGTAGGCACACCTGTGAGGGGTTTTTCTTGATTGGATTATTTGAGGTAAGAATACGCACTCTAAGTCTGGGCCACATCTTCTGGTAAGATGGCAAGAGCCCATATAAAAGGACATGGAAGAAGCCAGTTTTGGGTTTTGTATGCTTGCTCTCCCTCTTGCTGGCAAGGTCATCTGTTCTGCTGCTGAGGCATTCCTTCATTAACATTAGAGCTTACTAATTAGTGGCTACTGGGAAAAAATTATTAAAAAGAAGTGTTGGCCTCTGTTGTTCCCCAGGCACATTCTGTCCTTTTCTCTTTCACCCCTTGTACTGTGGTTTGGATCATGATTGTCCCGCAAAGTCCTTAAGTTAAAAGCTTGATGCTACAGGGAAAGGATGGAATCTTTGGGGGTACTAGGGTGAGGCTCATAGATCACTGATGACTGTGGTGGTTTGAATGTGAATGGATCCAATAAGCTCGTATATTTGAATGCACAGTCATCAGGGAGTTGAAAGATTATAAAGATTAGGAGGTGTGGCCTTGTTGGAGGAAGTGTGTCACTGTGGGTGGGCTTTGAGCTTTCAAAACCCATGCCAGGCTCAGTCTCTCTCTGTGCCTGTGGGTCAGGAAGTAGCTCTCAGCTACTTCTCTAGCACCGTGTCTGTCATGCCTACTGCCATGCTCCCCACCACGATAAAAATAGACATTATAATGGACTTCTGAAACTGTAAGCAAGCCCCCAATTACATGCTTTCTTTTGTAAGAGTTGCTTTAGTTATGGTGTCTCTTCACAGCAATAAAAGAGTGACTAAGACAAATATATAACCCCCTAAAGGGACTTATGGAGCCCGGACCCCTTTCTCTTTTTATTCCTTGTCTTTTGATACTGAAGCTTTGTTCATCATGTGCTCTCTCCATAATGTGTAGCTTTGCCACAGTACCAAAGCAAGGGGATTGACATGAAATATTCTTTCCAAAATAGGTAGAGAAAATAGAAAAGCAAGTTAAGGTTCAAGTGTAAAAGGCTATAACCTTCCATGTCTTATTACTTTTCTATTGCTGTGAAGAGACACCATAACCAAGGCAACTTATAAAAGAAAGCATTTAGTTGGGAATGTGTTTATAGTTTCAGAGGGTGAGTCCATGACCATCCTCCAGTCTAACGCTCTCCCAACTGAGCTATTTCAGCTAAGACGAGTCCATGACCATCCTAATAGGAGGTGTGTCAACAAGCAAAGGGGCATGGTGCTGGAGTAGTAGCTGAGAGTTTACATGTAGAGGTAAGAACAACAAGAGAACAGAGAACCAACTGGGAAATGGCAAGTTTTCTGAAACGTCAAAGCTCACACCTAATGACACACCTCCTCCAATAAGACCACACTTCCTAATCCTTCCCAAACAGCTCCACAAACTGGGGGGGGGGGAGGGGTTGCCAAGATTCAAGAGTAGGAGCCTATGGGGCCGTTCTCAGTCAAACTGAAGATTTTCAATGTGGTGCCACAAGACAGTGGAGTCAAAACTGTGGGTACCAGTGAGGACAGAAAGCAGATGTCCTTGTCCAGCAGGTAGGCCAGGCTCCTCTAGTATGTCACCTCCGTGTGGATTCAGGTACTTGTTTTCCTCTCTGCTACAAACTGAATGTCTTCACCAGTGCCCAGTCTGGGAAGGTACCTGGTTAATGTTTTTATTTTGGGAAAAGACCTTGAAGAGCCAATCCTACATGATAAGGAATTTGCTAAGATGTGAGCCTACATCTGTCTAACAAAGCCAGTACACACTTGAAGTCAAAGAAGAAGCTTGGAGTCCTTCTACATCCACTATCTGTGTTTCGGTGCAGATTTTACCAAAGCTTGTTAGAATTAGGTCTCTGCTGTTTAACCAAGATGTGCCAGCATAGCTCTCCAAGACCTAGCCTCAGCCCCACCACCTCCATGAAGACAGATTGCCATCATCCTCCACAGCCTCCAGGAGCTTCTGTTCTGACCCAGCTCTTCCCTTGGAGAAAAGTTGAGAAAATTCATATACTCCTGCATTTAAGGTGCCTTCAGCATTAACTTGAAGTCTCCTCTTCAAGGATCAAAGGCTTCACTTCTCCACACTTCTTTTTCCAGCCCCAGCTCTTCTTTGAGATAATCCTCAGGGTATCTCCATCCTTTTAAAATGTCACATTCATAGATGAGCACATGATTCCAGGATGAGCCATATCCAAGTCCATATCCAGCACCACCACTCACTGGTGGGCAGGTTGATGTAATCCAACCCCAGCTTCAGTCTACCATACTCGTATCTTATGCTGACCCAACCAGAACAGCAGGTCTTCTGGCTTGTTCCTTTGTATGTGGGTTGCAAAGGGGGAGGAATGTTGGCTTATTTCTCCTTATAAATTCTTGTTGTGGCCATGAGTTGATTCTAAGCACATGGTTATAAGTCACTGACTCCTCCTTTGATCCCTTTTCCCATTGCCAAAATATCTCCTTACAGTAGAGCAGAAGGTAAACAAAATAAAACCAACGGAGGGATGATTCTGATCAAGGACACAAAGGGAAATTATGTGGTGTATAGCTGACTGGAAATATGCTGGATCATGCTTTTGCATATTCCCTTCTCCTCTAAGGTGACAAATCCTCAATTTTATTTGACTTGCTTGATTTAAAATCTAACAAAACACTGCAAAAGTGACAGGATGATACTTTGAAAAGGGCTGGAACTTCCACTTCGATCACCCTGTTTTGTTTCCTCTGCTGTGTGGGCCTTAAGTTACTGTGATAGGAGCTACAATACAGAAAGACCTACATGAAAAAGACAGGTGGTTTTACACCAAAGATACCAGTACCAGAACATCTCTGATCCACAGGCCATGAGAATATGAATCCTGTTCCTGGCACGTGAGTGTCTTGAAGTGGGTCCTGCCTCAGTCAACTGCAAGATGACTATATTCCCAGGGGATACTTTGGAAGAGGGCCAGCTAAGCTAACCCAGATTCATGGCTTGAAGAAACTGAGGGATAAAAAATGTTATTATGGATAATGTGATACAAATAGACACAAATACACTTGGAAACTACAATTTTGCTCATTAAATAATGACCAGCATCATTTAAGCTGGAACTTCATGAGACAATTTTTTTTTCAAAATTTATTTTGATAACAACTAGAACAGGAAATGAGAGGTCTTAAAAGAAGCTCTTTCTTCTTCTGAAGTTGGCAGCCAAAACCCTCATCCATGTTCACTGCTCTCTTCCATTAGCTTAGCAGCCATCCTGCTGGTCTGTGAGCTAATCACTTCTCAGATTTATCTGCTCAAGGTATTCTTTACTGTTTGCTATGGATTCAAATGTCTGTCATTCTTCCAAGCCTTGGAATTAAAAGCCCTTGCAGAGTAAGAGTGCACCAGATCCACTATTTATCCTACCTTGTCGTCTGTCTGGCAGCATAATCTTGAATGGCTTGAGTTGTATAAGACCCCATATTCAGTTGTCTCTAACCTACACAGAAAGCCACTTCCTACAGCTCAAATTCACAGCTCTTGGAAACTGCTTATTACTGTCATTCTTTTTCAGTGGGCCTTCTTCCTCTTCTATATTTTGGCAACTTTAAGAAACAATGACTTATTCTTGTTTGAACAAGTCTGGTTCAATGTCTGCCACACTGCCGATATCAATGAAACATCTTCACAACTGAATCATTGACTTGTTTACCCTGCCTTCCAAAGTCATGACTTCTTAGCTCAATAAACATGCCCATAGAATCTGAGTGTCAGGTCTGGACTGTGTGCCAGGGCTGCTGAATAGAATCAGTCCTAACCCCAAATTGTTCAATTTCAGACAAGAGGTAGAGCTGAATAGAAAATTAGAATGTTCTGTGGAAGGTATCTAAATAATAGTGATAAGATTACAAATAGTGCTAATTACAATTATGGTGTACATAAAAATAACTCAGTCAACCCCAGGAGATTATAACAGAAGTAGGAGAAGAACAGACAGCTGAAGATAAGGCAAAAGAAGGGGGATATGCAGGGAAAGAAAAAGAATCCCAAGAAAATTCACAGTGTGACATTCAGTAGAACAAGTGTTAGTGGAGCATTCTGTGTCTAAATAAAAAGAGAAAACAGGTGCCACCCTTCCAGGTTTACAGCATGGGGGGGGGGCTGTCCACAATTCATTATCCAGTTACAAGCACATCCATGATGAAGTAAAGGAAGACACGTGCCTCCATGAAGACAGTTCTGAAAAGAGTGATAGCCCAGAGTGCCTTGTCCAGGGCCTCATTAGAAATGACAGCTCCCTAAAGTGTCATTGTCTTTGAAGCCTACTAAGGGGACCAGATGCTGAAGGGTAGTGCTGATGATATTGACCTTGTGTAGGCCTGGATTGATGTGTGTGTTTATATTATGGTTTCTAGCAATAACAAATACTAAGAAAAAAAATTGAAGCAGCAAGCTCATAAAGTAATGGCATACAGAAAAAATTTATACTGGTGGTATAGCTCAGTGGTAGATCATTTGCCTAACATTCATGAAGCCCCAAGCTCCATCCTCAGCACTTCAATAAATAAGAAAATAAATAAATAAATAAATAAGAAAAGTATTTTCCACAACTATGCATTGTGTTTTTAAAGCAAGGTATTATTACAGACATGCAAACAATTTTTTTAAGTTTATAAAATAAAAATAAGACCAACTTCTCACTGAAGAAAGGAGATTACTTTAATAATAAGTATAGAGTGGCACAAATGTCCTCTGTTGTCAAGTCTGCAGTGTGCTCCAGTGTCCTGGGCCTGTCCACACTCACCATCCACGCACTGACTCACCCAGTGATTTCCAGCTCTGCCAGTCTTATTCACCCACCTGCCCTGGACAGCTGTGTGCTTTCTCTCTCACACTGTGTGCTCACCGTGTCTTTCCTTACATCTAGAAATGCTCTGGAACACAAACATTTAGCACTGTATTATCATTTCCTGCAGTATTTAGCGTAACAATTTGCTGTAGAGGCCTGGAGCCTGAAGCCTGCGTTTAGAAGAGACCATCCCTTCTCAGTTCCTGTGACCACAGTCCGTGAATAACACAGAATGATAAAGTTACCTAGTGAGGCACTCCATGTCCATGTACATCCCTGTCCTTAAGCAACATGTATATCTAGCACAGTAAGAAAGCTGTGTTAAAGGAGGAAAGGGCAAAGCTAGGGAGAAGTGTCTGATAGCATGGGTTCTGACTCAGGAAATCCAAGACTTAAGCTCTAGGATCTGAAGAAAATGATTGTATTTGGTCATCCAGTACTGTGTAACAAATCACAACGAGCCCAGGGCCTTGAAATAATGTGCACTATTATCTCATGGTTTCCACTGGCCAGGACTCCAGCCGTGGCTATGCCAGACACCATGTTTCATGCTCTGTCACACAGCTGCAGTCAGGTTCTCAGCAGGGCAGGAACTTCTCGGGCTGTTGCTTCAGGGAAGGTTGAACATCACTTCCATGGTTAGCTGGATTCAGTGCCTCTGTGTTCCCCCAGCATAGGCCCTTCCTCTGGTTGATGTGTCTGTCCTCAGGTATTTATTTATTTATTTGGTTTTTTGAGACAGGGTTTCTCTGTAGACCAGGCTGGCTTCCAACTCACAGAGATACAACTGCCTCTGCCTCCTGAGTGCTGGGATTAAAGGTGTTCACCACCAACACCCAGCTTATGTGGGCATTTATAATAAGGCAGTTTATTCATCAAAATAGGCATGGGAGAGGGTATGCTAGTAAGGCAGATTTCTAGGAATGATTTCTTAACATGGAGCCATGGAGCCCATATCCTGTCTTGTGTACTGTGCTCTCTTGATTAGAAGCCACCCACAAGGCAAGCCAGCACTCAAGGGGAAGTGCTCCCACAAGTCTTCTGGACTCTGTCTTAGTTCAAAGAACAGAGATGAAAACACATTCATATTACTGCCTGCTGAATCATGTTTTAGAGGTCTAGCATGGGCCATCACTGAGGGAGGCCACAGAAACCTTTAGGAATAGAAGTGTCTCCTCTGTGCTGGGTAAATCACAGATCAGTGTCTTTCAAGCACGCCTTTGCTTCCTCGAAGGAGGTCCAGAGTTACGCTGCTGCCAATGCTGGGAGCCACTGTCTTTTTGTGCCTCCATTTCATAGGTAGGTCTGTGTGCATTGGGCACTCAGATTCATTTTTTCCTAATTCTGGCCTTTGAGTTTTTTTTTAATCATTTCACCATGAACATTTGAAGATAAAAAGGGGCCTGGTTAATTAAAAAACATGACTCCGGGTTATGGCTTTTCACAAATTAATCAGTTGTTCAAGCAAAAATTACATTAATGACTTTATAATCAGAAGAGTAATTCATTATAAAGCATAGTGTTTGCCTGTGCCACTTGAATAGTAAGCTTAAAGAAAAATGTACATAATCCTGCCAGGAAGAGAAAATACAGAAGTATTGGTTACTACACTCCTCCAGGCTTTTTCCTGTGTGTTTCTTAGCTGCCAAAAACTTTGAATTAGTTCTCATTTCATCCCTGCTTTTTTTTTTTTCATTTAATGCTATGTTGAGAGATTATCCCTACCCATGCTGTGAGTCCTGAAAACTGGTTCATCTGCAGAGTATGTATGGCAAGAACTACCAGACCACACTTTCAATTGGGCTGCGTCCCTCTCCTAACTTCTCATTTTTTCCTTGTACCTATATTCATTACACAAATCATGGATTTAAGATAACCCTCGATTTACAGTCACAAGCACCTTGATTCATCAGCCCATCCTGGTTTGTGTTCAAATTGGCTACACAGGAATATGGCTTTTCCCAGCCCATTGCACAAACTGGGAACTATGTTTTTACTGGATTTCATCTTGACAATGCACTGCTAAGATTTAAAGAGTGGATTAAAGAGGGTGGACAAACTCTCATAATACTTTTTTTTTAAGAAAGCATCTCTCCGTACAGTCTTCAACTACTAATTAAAAATAGAAACAGTTGAACAAATATGTATCGACTGACTTTTGCACAGAAGAGCCTTGATTCTCGATTCTTTCAGGCCGTATCAGTCTGATGCAAGTTTTTGGCTCAGGTAGGAAGTAAGACTTTGCCATGTGCCTGGAAGGCTCCAAATTGCAAAACAGCCAACAAGAGGAAACTCCACGGCTACACAGTTTGGTGCCATGCCACCATTTGTCAGACATTGTTATAAATAATGTCTTTGAGAGTTTTAAAAGTGCACTGTCCCTGGGACAGGGACATGGAAATTTGCCCTGGTCAGCGCTGGAATGAATTCTAACGCCAAGAGTGCTATAGCAGGACTCTTCTCCCCAAAACGTGGCCGCACAGGAAATCCCACCATCCTCATACCGCTACTACTCCTGGAGGGTAAGAAGGTGACACAAAAGCCGATCTCCTCTTTGAGTCTTAGCCACTTGAAAAATAATTAACTTCAGTGGGTGGTTTGACATTTTTGTGATCCTTGCTTTAAGGTGGCCCATAAAGGGGAAATTTTCGTAGACGTAAGTTGCCACAGAAATACGAATTTTTTCCCCAGACTGTACAGTATTCGAGCATACAATCAGACAAGTGTCCCTTTGGGAACCCAGGACACATTTGGTGCCAACTGTTCTTGGCCAAGAGAAGGGAGGAGGGTGAGCAGCAGTTGGCCTTGGGCTGGGTCTCAATCTTCTCCTTAGAGACTGTCGTGAATCTCTGTTCTCCCTTAAATGCCCAACTTTTCTTTACTCTAAGAGCTGAAATGAAGACAAAGAAGGACCAGGTTCTTTTTCCTCCGGAAAAACTCACAGACTATGGTGACTGTTCCTCCTCCCAATAATCCTGGGCCACAAAAGAAGGAACTCTGGCAGATACAGACCCCCTCCCGTCATAGCACTGCAGCATCCGCCTACACTTCAGTCTCTAGGCCTCAGGCCTGGACCCCTCAGTCCAGTCTTCTCACTTCTCACTCTTCTACATGTGTGAACACACACACACACACACACACACACACACACACACACATGCACACATGATGCTCCTGGCAATTCCAATTACATGCCTTGCCTTTTTGTGTATTACATGAAGTGAAATGAAGTTCATTTTTAATTTCCATTCTTTCAGGTTTTTTAGATTGTTCTAACGGGGGATGAGGGGACTCAACAAGTGCTGTTAGGCCTGTGATTTTGATATTATAGCTTCAAATTGAACAAGGCTCTCATCATTCAATGCCTACCCATGATATAAACAAATACTCTACAAGTAATAGCAAGTCATTGCTATGCCCCAAATTAAATCAACCCATTTTGAAACTTTATACAGAAAATAGTTATAAAGTTTTTTAAGATTTAATTTTTTACATTTAAGTGTGTGTGTGTGTGTGTGTGTGTGTGGTGTGGATTTTGTGTATGTATGGTGTGTGTGTGTGATGTGTGTGTGTATGTGGTGTATGTATGGTGTGTGTGTGGTATGGTGTGTGTGTAGTGTGTGGTGTGTGTATATGGTATGTGTGTGTGTATGGTTGTGGTATGGGTTGTGTGTGGTATGGTGTGTGTGTGTGTGGTGTGAGTGTGTTTATTTGGTATGTGTGTGTATGGTTGTAGTATGGGTTATAAGTGGTATAGTATATGTGTGTGTATGGCGTGTGTGTATGTGGTGTGTGTGTGGTGTGTGTGTGTATGGTATGTGTGTGTATGGTGGTGGTATGGGTTTTGTGTGGTATGGTGTGTGTGTGATTGTGTGTATATGGTATGTGTGTGTATGTGGTTGTAGTATGGGTTATGTGTGGTATAGTATATGTGTGTGTATGGTGTGTGTGTGTGTGGTATGGTATGTGTGTGGTGTGAGTGTGTGTATATGGTATGTGTGTGTATGTGGTTGTGGTATGGGTTATGTGTGGTATGGTATATGTGTGTGTATGGTGTGTGTGTGATGTGTGTGGTGTGTGTGTGTATGGTATGTGTGTGTGTATGGTTGTGGTATGGGTTGTGTGTGCTATGGTGTGTGTGTGTGGTATGGTGTGTGTGTGTGTGGTGTGAGTGTGTATATGTTATGTGTGTGTATGTCTGTGGTATGGGTTATGTGTGGTATGGTGTGTGTGTGTGTGTGTGTGTGTGTGTGTGTGTGTGTGTGTGTAGGTCACAGGACAACTTTTTAAGTCAGTTCTCTTCTTCTGCCTCCACACAGCATCAAGGACTGTAACTCACGCCATCAGGATCCGGCTCGAGCATCAATCACGATTACGGACTGAGCCATCTAAACACCTTAAGATAGTTGTGTTTTTTAGGCTGATTCACTATTGTACAAAATTATTTCCTCCCTACAGCGCATGCGCTCCACTCAGTGAATGTGGGCTCACCTTCTCTTTTGTGTGTTTTTCATGTCATGAAATGGTAAATTTGGACTTTAGGGCAGGAACCTCCACCGGCCCACAAAACAGAGTTGAGGCAGTCATTCAGGAAGCTTCACAAGTCAGTAGAAGAAAGGCTACCTCGAGAACCGGCCAGTAGGTGTTACTTCAGCCATTAATACAGGGTGCTCCGCGGATGCATTGCCACCTCCTGCCAAGAAACACACAACAAAACTCCAAACCAAACTGAAACCTGCCAGTTCTGCGAGTCTCCTGTAAAGACGGCGAGGCCCCTCAGACAGGATCCAGAGCTTGCCTGAGGGTTGACAGCAACCCCACCCTGCTGGGGCAGTAACCCGGAGCCTCCAGGTTGCCATTGAAGGCCGTTCCACTTCATCATTCAAAGCGGCTTTTGGCATTGGGGTTAGCATGATTTAAAGCATTCGTACAACCATCCTCACCCACTGGTGGAGGCCAGGAGAGACCATCAGCCCTGTTTATTAGCTTTGGCTTCATTTGCCGTGATTAAGTTCTTTTCAGTGTGTTCTCTGTCCCTTCAGTTTTATTTCTCTCCCGAGTAAAGTAGCCTTACACTCCAGCTAGAGGACCCAAGTCTCCATTTCTTTGCTAAAGCATGAACTTTATGAATTCAAAGGCATCAAGACCAAAGAGAAACGTCCCTGCTGGTGGGCAGAGCACCACAATGAGGTTTGGATTGCCATCACTCTGGTTACCTCTCCTGTGGCCTTGGAGCCCATCATGCTTTCAAAAAGTCCTCCTGGCCAATAGGAGGTGCTGCAGTAGGTAGGTTGCCTTCAAGTTGCTTTCTGGTTTGTGACTCTGACTTTTAATTCCTCTTCCATCTCCTTTATTGTTTTATTATTTTCTTTTAGAGGTCACTTAATCTAAAGATCTTAATGCAGGGACTTCTCACCTATGACAGTGGGTGCAGATGGTTATTGTGCGGTTGCATTAAATCGTGATAATCCCAATGTCCAAAGCCACTAAAAATGATGAAGAAATCAGTTTCTAGATTTCAGGCATCTTGTTCTCATCCTCTGCAATGCTTTCCATGGTGTATATATACACAAAGACTTGAGAGGATCTTAGTCTTGTGTGATTGGCTAATATCTGTCAATCAGACACTGGATAAAAGCACTCAGGAGACAGAAGCTTGTGGATCTCCATGAGTTTGAAGCCATCCCAGTCTACAGACATAGTCCCAGGATAGCCAAGGCTACACAAAAATCTGTCTTGAAAAACAAAAACAAAACAAAAACAAAAAAAAAATTAATTAATTAAAAAAAAAAAACCCCACAACATAGAAAATGGAGCAGAAACTTGACCCTAAGAGTGCTGCCTGCTTCCTTGACTGGCACATGGATTGGCTCAACCACTGACTTTACCTTAGGCAAAAACTGTTCTAGGTCCCATTCTTTCACAAGTATCTTACTTTCCTTGTAGTTATTGAACTCATACCAAAGTCTTGTCCCTGGTCATAAATTCCTCATTCATTTCCTGAACTTTCTCTCCCTAATCACAGGGCCTGGGTGAGAGAGGTGTATGAAAGTTGAGGATAAATCCAGTTCTCCTCAAAAAGAAAACAACTGAAAGAATCCTACAGTAACCAGGCTAGACCATCCAGGAAAAGCAGAGGCTGGATGTGGCTCATTCAATATGGTGGCTTGTGTATAGGCTCTTGAGAGGTCTTGGTTTCCTTTTCACTTCTTTAATTTTTTTCTCTATCAAGAATACAAGCCATTATGCTTTTATACCTTCCTTTTCTTGGTGGAAGAATTAAAACTAGAGAGCCAAATCCCCATTTGTTATCTCCCTAACTCCTTTCCTAAGTAGCCTGAGGAGGTATGCTTTGTTCTCTCTGCCTTTGCAGTCTCTGGGAGACATTACCAAGGCTTGGGGGGGATGCAGGGGGCAGGAGATCAATAAGATACAGCATTCATGGCTCTACCCAAGTACAGGTGGTAATTCAAAATAACAACTTGTCTATTTGGGAAGCAGAAACATTGTGCTGTGAATACCACACTTATGAAAACATGTGGTGGGGTGGGGGGGGACATGGGGCTCTGATCAGCACAACCCCTGTACACTACATGAACTCATGTAGAAATAATAAAGCCTCTATGCTTCTCAAGTGTGTATTTGTCTTAAGCGGAGACCTGCCAAATTGTGCCAAATTATGTGTTGTTCAACTTAGACTGCCCAGAGAACACTATGCCCATTTTGCAAGTTCACTGTGCCATATTTTTAAGATTTCAGTATTACAACCAAGAGTTATCAACAAAGAAAGGGAAATAAACAGATACTTTTTTGAAAGTCAAAATTACAGCCACTTTTCACCTCAAGCCTGAATCAAGTTTAAATTCACTCAATCCCTATATGACATTTATGCACATGTACACAAAGGCAGACTTGTTGTTCAATACTGTATGTATGAGACATGTCACAAGAAGAATTAAGATAAACACTGGAATTTGTGTCTATTTTTGAATCATGATATTTTGAGTTAACTTTCATTTTCACTTCACAGAGTTATTTTGTTTCTGTGTGGAAATGTAGTCATTTCTTTTTCACACTACCTATTTAACCTATACCAAGAAAATAATAGAAAGAAAATTTCTTCTAACATTGCATTACTAATAGATTTTAAAAGTCACTTCCTCTTCTCCCCACACTCTTCCCTGATCCACACAACAATCCAGTAGGAGGAGACACACAGGGTTAGAAGTCGGGAGGGAACATTCAGATCTTACAACATTAATGCAACGTTAACAGAGTCAATTGATCCTCTGCTCCTGTTTTCTCATTGGAAGCTGGTCCGTTGGCGCTCTTACTTCACAAAGGTTTTACAAAGGCTGGAAAAACCCAGTATTTGGTGAGCTTTAAGAAGCTCCCCCAAAATAGCAGCTGTTATCTCAGCCCCTCACACCTCAGCTTCTTTGCTTCTCATATAAAACCCTTCTCTAGCCCCACAGAGCTCCTTCTCATGTCACTCTAGGACTGTGATAATGCTCCTCTGCAGGGTCTCTGGGCCGCTTGTCTCACCTCACCTGCAGATCAATTCTGGGAGTTCTTACCAAACTAACATCCTTTCTAAATCAACAGTATCACAAGTTCACTCATATCTCTTCTCAAGAATTTCTAGAGGCTCCTTATTCCCACATGATGATATCTAAATGCCTAACATGTCACAACTCAGTTTTGACACAACCTGTCCGTGTCTCTCCTTCCAGTTATTATGAGTTTTTCTAGTAAGTGTTGTCCACAAAGGTTCAGATGCTGAGGACTTAGTTGTTAGTCCCTGCCTCTATAGGGAGGTGGTGGACCCTTTAAAGGGTGGGGTCTAGTGAAAATGTGTTAGATCATTGGAGGGATGATCATGAAGGAGGTCCTGAGACTTTGGCCCTTTATTCTCTGACTTGCTTCCCAGGCACCATGAGCTAAACCATTTCCTCTCCACATGCTTTTACCATAGCATTCTGCATCATGAGGCTCAAAGTGGCTCATCCAAATGATCATGGAAATCTCTAAAACTCTGAATCAAAATTAACCTCTTTTTATGTATATGAATGAGACAGGGTCTCACTAAGTAGCCCTGGCTCACCTAGAATGCACTGTGTAGACCAGGATAGCTTCAAACTACCTCTTAAGTGCTAGGATTAAAGTATGCCAACATACTCAGCATAAGACTATATTTCTTGTAAGTCTATTGCTTATATTTTTTTCCACAGTGGTAAAAAGATGGCTATTACATCAACTTCATCTTGAGTCCCAAGTATGAATTGCTAATTGCCTCCCAAAAAAATTCCACACTCCCTCCTGAAATATTTTCCTTTTCCAAGGACCGCGGCCTCCTCTAGAGCCTATTTGATCTCACTGTTGCCGCACTGGGCCCTCTTCTGCAGTGTGTCCTCTCCAAGTTCTATCACTCTGGCTCACTTCACTCTTGTTTGTAAACTGTTTGGAACGTCTCTGTGATTGACATCATAGACAGTGGCCTTTTAAAGCACTTGCTGCTTAGATTTGGTGTCATTTGACAGGAAAGAACTTCTCTTTGAGAAATGCCTCCATCATATTGGCTAGTGATATGTCTGTGTGGCATTTTCTTGATTAAAGATTAATGTGGGAGGGTCCAACTCACTGCGATGGTGCCATCCCCAGGCATGTGGTCCTGGGAGGTACAGGGCAGGTAGCTAAATGTAAGCCTGCAAGCGAGTCAATAAACAGCCTTCCTCCAGGACTGCCCACTCAGTTCCCGCTTTCATGCACTAGCCATGAGTTCTGTCTATGATGCACTGTGATTGGGATGTGTAAGACAAACAAATCCTTTCTTCCTCCAGTTGCTTTCTGTCATGGTGTTATACAGCAGTGGAGAGAGAACAAAGTGGGGCAGAGAACAAACATTGATTACATTTTGTATTCACCTAGGTTTTCACCGCAGTCATATAGTTTATGTCCAGTGAAACACTTGCTACATAAATGGATAAGTCAAGGAAAATGAAAGCATAGACTATCAGAAGATAATACTATCCAATCTAAAAGTCATATTCTCTGAAAAGATCAAAGGCCATAATTTATAATGACTATAATAGGCTTCTCCACATTAGCAATACATAAATGGTCTCACTCATAAAAATGACAGTGGGAGATGGTTGACATTTCTTTAGCTAATCCCTGTGGCAGAACAGACAGTCTACAGAATTTGGTTTCATTGGGGAATAAATGTCATTTAAAAATAGTTCTACTTACCTGTCCTATGACATTCATCTCAAATTTACCAGCATCCCCTTTCCTTTATTTTCAGGAAATAATGTCCATTAAATGACTCTTTAATCTACCAACCTACCTAATAATATGAGCTAGAGATCCAGACAAACCATTTTCCTAAATTAATATAATTCATAGCCCCCTAAACCAATATTTGTCACAAAAGCAATATAATTTGCTGTGTTCAAACAGAAACTTGATCATGTTTATACATTGTCCAAAATGCCTGAGCCATGTTACCCATCATGTCTAGGCCATGCACCAATTCATCTGTTTTTATTGAGAGTGCCCTTCACATTGTCATGAAGTAAGCATAACTGAAAAGTCACAGTGAACAAAAAGACAGTTGAAACGTGTACACTTACTAATTGCTTCATCCCTTTTCCAGTGTCCAATCTACCAAGGCCAAGGACCATGATGGGGAGACTAATACACAATGCTTGAGGGACGTGTAACTGCTGGCCCTGCCCCTATTTGTCAGCATCAGGGGGATTTTACAGAGACAATGTACAAAGCTGATTCATGTGGGTGCTCAACATGAATCCATTTTCCCTGTGTGCCACTGAGTTGATGGATCCACGAAGACAAAAAATGACACCAACTAACTTCTCAGCAGGCAGATACAGGATGCGTTCTATTCCAAACAAATAGCCTCGGGTCAGCAGGAGCAGCTCACAACCCCTACCCACAAGCAGCAGGGCACCAAACCCATATTTATCCAAGTAAGTCCTATGCTGCCAAAACCCAAGAGGAAAGCATGTTGGCTAATGAAATACCTGAGTGATTTAAAGCCAGAGCTTAAGAGCCATCCAACACTGGGCAAGCCAGCCAATCACATCATGTGTCCAGAGCCCTTGAAGCACTACAGAAAGAAGGGCAATAGGAAAAATAAGCAGAGATCTTAGGACACCCATCCTGACTAAGACTCAAGGAAGCTCTAGTGTCAGTTTGCAAGGTGACAACTCAAGATCTGGACAACTATCTTTCTGCTCTGATTTCTGAAGACAGGTGCAGGTGTCCCAAGAAGTCCAGCTTATCCTTGTTGAAAACCCATTGTCTAAACAGTGGCTCCATGATACCATATCTTTCCCAGACATCTATCTGAACACAGTTGGCTTGTGAAGGCAGAAGAGCATGGATCAAGCAGCCAGTTTCTAGCTGGGTTTCTAGCATGATGACAGGAGAGTGACCCTTCCAAGGGAAGTAACAAAAGGAAAACATACAGGCTCTTCCATTTGGTAGCTATGTGATGGAGAGGGTGAATTTTAGCCTTGCCAGCTATACCTAGAGAGTGGGAATCATCACATCTTTATTCACTCTTATGCCAAGACCAGAGGAGATGACATATATAGAAAGTACGATGTTGTTCGTAGAGTGTTGCAGCCACTCAAAAATGAATAAACATCCTCCTGTTGAGCACAGAATTCCAGAACATGAGAGGTATAGAGATGGTTTCACATGTGTCAGGGTCCAAGTAGCTTGTTATAGACGTCACAGATCTTATAATGAAAAACAGGCTGGCAACACATGAACAGAAATAGTCTACAATCTCTTCATGGTGCACTCTGACAAACAGGGTATTAATTTTTCATAGCTTTCACAGGATGTAGGAGGTCCTGGCATGGTCTTTTATTCCTCCCCAGATAACTGAAAAACAAAGGCTAAATCTTGGGACTTCTTAGCCTTAAAATGGCACATAGCCGGTGCAGATTTTGCAAGCAATTTTCCCTATTATATAACAGAAAAATGGGCTGTGGGGGATGAGTTTAGGACAGTGAAGGACAATTTGCAGAGATTCCATGGATGCATTAACATAAGTAGGAGTTCCACTACCCTGTAGTTGGCTTTCCATCAGTGTTCCATTTCTGACATCCCAGGGAACCTCACATGAGAGCATTCTTTGGAGCATACTGCATGTGTGCCAAATCTTTAGGGTCAGCTAAAGCAGAAGGCCATAAAATAGCCCAGGATAAGCATTTGTCCCCATGAACACCGGGAATAACAAGTTAGCATTAGCCCTCACAAACTTCTCTTATGCTAGCTTTGCCAACCGTCTCTGAAGACTACATGCCTAGTGCAGCTGATAAAGTAAGTCAAAGCACAGATTCTTAAGAGGAAGTCTGAGGAACTGCCATGTGAATATAACCTGATGACCTTTGACCCTGGGCAAAGGTTGACATGACTGGGGCTGAGTTCAAAGTGTGAGCTGGTTGTGGGCTCCTCTAGCCATCCTATATCACACCTGTTCCCTTCTCTAACTTCACCACTTTCTGCTCATTGACTCATACCCCAGAGTCACACAGCCCTCCCTCCTTAATATTCTTTGTCTTGCATGCTGTAGGCATCAGCCATGTAGCTTTGTTTCCACTGACACTTAAGACTTTTTCTCCCAGACAGTGACATGGCTTGTTCCTTCTTCTCATATCCATTTCCCTGGGAAATCTCTCTTTCTCTCCCTCTCTCTCTCTACCCCTCTCTCTCTATCTCTACACACACACACACACACGTGTATGTGAACAAATATACACGTGCGAACACACACACATGTGTACACTTTGCCTGTTGTCTATCCCTTTGTTGATGTGCAAATTCATGGCAGCAGAAATTTTGCTTGCTTTAGGACTGTAACTGTAGCTCCCTCATTTGTGGTTGGTATTCGGCAGGTATTCAATATCTATCTGCTAAATTGATAAAAGAATGATTCCTCCTGTCTTCAGGTATTGAAACTGTCAAGAACTCCATAAACAGATGGCTTTGTCCTTTGGTTTTGTAGATAAAGGGCTAAACTTACCCAAGTGCTCATAGCTAATAAATCTAACAACTTAAGACAGAAGATGGAGAGGAAAATTGTTTGGGGGGGTGAAAGGGAGGGGAAGGAAATGGTAGGGAACAGAGGAGAGGAGAAAGGGAGGGGGGAGGGAAAGAAGAGTTATTCTATTGATTGCAGAGGAGATTCTAGAGTCTGAGCATGCTTTAGATCTGGCAGAAGTAATACTTAGCATCTCTAAACACTTTGCAAAATCCTGACTTTACAAACAGACAAACCAGATGGGCCCTGAGAGGCAGTTCTCCATTCATCCTGGTGGCGCAGTGGGAATATCCCAACTCTAAGAAATAATTCTACTTGGTCTCGGCTCTCCCACCTGCAGGCAGAGCCCCACTCATCCTACACAAAGAAGGGACAATACAGGAAACAGATACTTGCTCGGTAAGGCACTCTGCCGGGAACCTGTACACATCTCAGTTAATTTGTAGAACATCCCTGTGGCCACTTTACAGATGTGAAAAGTAAGTCTCAGAGGAGTTAAGTGAACAGCTTGAGATCCCCCAAGTCCCACAGCTAATCAACAGCAAATCCAGGACGTGGGTTGGCTGGCCCCACAGCTCACATGTTGTTCTCAAACTTGGCTGTACTTTACAGTAAAAAGACCTTCCGGGAAGAGAACTCCCATGCTTATTGTGTCCTGGGATTCTTCACCCCTTCTGGGGCTGAGTCAGTTGTGTGCTTGGCTAACAGAGTAGAGTGTCTTATGTCACAGCTTCACACTCACTGACAGGTGAAGCACAACCCTGTCAGCACAGAGCACCTGCCCTGGCTCTGGGGAATGTGCTAGAGTTTGTACCAAAGCTGATTAAATAGTGTAGGGAGAGTGCACAGTGCTTGCTAATGCGGTTTGGACCTCCTTCCTTAACTGCACTGTGACCCACTGTCCCTGTCTAGCTGACATAGGGAGCCACTGGCGACTGAGAATGCAGGGAGCTTTAGTTCCCAAGCTAGCAAAGTCTGGGGGAAATCAGACAAAGCCAGTTAATATACTCAGCACTTCCACTTTCAGACTGCCCCACTCAAGTATGTTCTGGAAGAAAGTAGGAGGCACAACTTCCTTACATTTTGATTCGGATTTGATTATAATTCATTTTTCATGACTTCAGCAAAATATCTAAGGCTGGGTATTTTCTAACTAAAAGAGACCTATTTAGCTCATCATTTAGGGACTACAAGTCTAAGATTAAGAGGCATGTATACCTGGACTTTGGTGGGTGTCCCAGGGTGAGTAACATCAGGTTGCAAAAATTGGTAGGGCAGCCATCTCATAGGAAGGTAGGAAGCCAGAGACAGGGAGAGGCCAGATTAATTGCCTCATAAGAGCCTTCTGTCTAGAATCCCCAGCCTCTGTGTCCCAGTACTTCCCAACATCACTATGCTGAACAGCAAGCACCCAACATAGCTAACAAGGGGAACTACCTTAGCTCCTATGGGCCAATGGGTGAATGATCTTCACCCTTAATTTTACAACCTGATCTTTTATTCCCAGCCAGAGAAGGTATATATGGAGTAGAATATGTGTCACCCTTACAACCATGGTTATGACACCTAAAATTCCTCTTTGGTAAACTGGAATCAAATACACATACTTGATATTTTTTATTAAACTGAAGGAAATCATGCATAGGAGAGCATGTCCCTCCTCCCCATTCCCACCACACAGTCTGGCATGCTGTGAGACCTTAAAATGAGGTGGGGGTGGGGAGAGAGGTTAGTTGTTACTACAGAAAAGTTAATCCTCAGACTGACAGGGTTCACACTGTCCCTGGCAGTGACTGCAGATTTTATCATAGACCTCTGGCAACGTCTCCTAATATAACTGTGGCCACTTTTGCTCATTTGTAAAGGATACTACACAGACCCGGAGGCCAGGGCCCCACATGAAAGCAGTTATTATAGTGGGTCGCTCGGGTTCTTTTTCCCTAGGCAACAATGAAACTGCATTAACAAGCATTCACCAGGGCAAAGCATAAGCAATGAACATTAGAACTTTGCAGAAATAATAACCTTAAAGAGACAAGCCGCTTGCAGGCCTGCCCTGGGGATCATAGATTTTTGTCCACGTTAAGCTGGCTGGAGCCTGCACAGGAAAGCAGAGGTGCTCTGAGCAGAGCCATGCATCTTCATCCGGCGATACCTGAGCTCCAGACGCTGAGAAGTTGCAGACGCCTCTCCGATTCTGTTTGCTAAGGATGCCTCTCCTGTTCAGTCTCTCTTGCCTCTCCTGTCTCCACTAAGCACCCTTCCCTGACTGAATCTGATATTCTGTGAGTTTCCCACCCAGACTCTTTGAATAATAGTATTGGAATGGGTAGAATAAACAGAGCTGATTAAACATTTACCCCCAGCCTTTGGATCGCAAACTCAACCATCAGAAATAAGAGACCAACAAGAAAGACCAACTGGGTGGAGCTGACTCAAAAGACAGGCTTCAAAGGCTTCCCAAATGCTTGGTGGGTTGTCTCTTCAGCAAAGAAAGGGATAGTGCCAGGGAAGCACGGAGCTTCACCAAGTGCCCCGTGCCTGGCTGAGGTGTGAATATGTGATACATTCAGGGCAAATTCTCCCAGCCAACTCCAATGGTCATCCGCTCCAGCACCTGTCTGAGATGTAAATTCATCTAGAAAATTTCACTAAGGAAACTGAGATGGCTCCACAGTTAAGAGTGCTTACTGTTGTGCTGATTTGAATGAGAATGTACACATAGTCTCACATATTTGAATGTTTGGCCCACAGTTGATAAAAACAGTTTGGGAAGGATTGGAAGGTGAGGCCTTTGTTGGAGGAGGTGTGTCCTTTCTGGAGGATGTGTGTCTTTGTCCTTGTTGGAGATGCGTCCTTGCTAGAGGAGGTGTGTCCTTGTTGGAGGAATTATGTCCTTGTTGGAGGAGGTGTGCCCTTGCTGAAGGAGGTGTGACCTTGCTGGAGGAGGTGTGTCCTTGTCCTTGTTGGAGGAGGTATGCCACTTAGGATAGGCTTTGAAGTTTCAACAGCTCAAGCCTTTCTCAGCTAGCTCTCTTTGCCTAGTCTTTATGGATCATATATCTAAGTTCTCAGCTATTTCTCCAGTTCCATGTCTGCCATCCTCCCCACCATGATGGTCACGGACTCACTCTCTGAAACTGTTAAGTCCCCCATTAAATGCTTTCCTTTGTAAGTTGCCTTGGTCAAGGCGTCTCGCCAGTGATAGGAAATAACTAAGATACTGTTCTTGAAAACCACCAGAGTTCAAGTTTCCTGTGCACTCTCGAGAGAGAGCACGCATGCACACACACACACACACACACACACACACACACTTACTCGGGTCTTCTTTGGGTAACCTTAGTGGCCTCCATTTGCACAGTTTCCTTACATTTTTTTTTTTCCACATTGAAATTATTCATGATTTCATGAGTACCTGCTATAGCATCGGGTTTTAGGAAGAAATTAAATAACAATGGGGGAACTGAGGACTGAAAGGCAAGTCTTTTGCTTCCTGGAATTCATGCTCTAACTGGAGAGACAAAAGTTGATTAAAAATCACTGACGGGTGCAGATTAGTGCCTTCATGTTTCCTTCAAGTGAGGATAGAACAGAGGCACAGTACCACCTAAGCTTGGGAAAGGAGGGAGGATATAACCGGAAATGCTCATCAGAAGAATCAGTGACAAGCTGAGAGTAGAAAGGAAACAGGGACAAACACATCCCAGGGAGAACAAGTCAGCAGCGAAAGATGTCATGAGTTCAGTGAACCAGGAGGGGGAAAAAAATGTAAATGTAACTTCAGCCCCAGGCAAATGGGTAGGAGGGAAACAGAGCAAGGGAAAAAGTAAGAGAAAACCGGTCTGCCTCAGTCCTTTCCCTGCCTCTTGACTGCCTACTAATTATGAGCCCTGGATGATGGGACCACATGGCTCCTACCTCACCCCAGCACCGCCCACTACCCACTGCCCCTGCTTGTGTACCTGGCCCACTGGAGGTTTTGCCTCCTACCAGTTTCAGTCGCATGAAACTGCATGTCTAAGAACCAGGGTCTAAGTTTCACAGGGGATGCATACATAAGAGACAGCTCTTCTAGCTGTCCATTCCTCCTACAATGGAATTTCAAAGGGCCGGTGGCTCTTCGTGACCTGTGCGATGTCCAGTCTAGTGACATACAGGTTGTACCACCTCCAGACTCACAATCACATCACCACCTCACATTTTCTCCCTTTTCCCCATCCTTTCTCTTGTAGCAGAGTTTTGTTTCAAGCCTCTAGCCAAGAATTAGCTCTTGAGTTTTCCTTTGTGTTCTAGAGAAGCTGAATTTGAAATATGGTGTAAGTGGTGGTTCATTTGTGCTTATGACTATGGAGGTATGCACATATGCAACAGCACTTGGTACTGAAAGAGATAGTGGGACCATGACTTTTCTGTTTTGAAAAGATTGCTAATGACTGAAGATGGCAGATGGCATTGTAGGCGATGGCAATAATCCAGGTGTTATATGTGTACCAAATAATTTGTAAGATTTTCAAAAGGTCATCATTCTTAACAATTCCATTTTCAAAGCAGTGTAAGTGCCTATTACAGCAAGATTAATTTGATTCATACCATGAATTATGTATGTTTTATCCATATACAATGAACAAATGCACAACAACAAATGCAAATTTTTAAAATACAATGATGAATAAAATAGGACTATATTCCACCTGATCCTGTTCAATACAGGTTAGGAACATGTACAAAATTCTTTGCTTTTGGAGAGAGTGGTGCAGGGGGATGGAAATTAGTAAGGGCACTAGTATGTTTGATTTATTGGCCTACATGGTTGTGACATTGACATAGTGGGCTGAACTGCATCTCTCAAAATATGTCCATTGGCTGGGGAAAGGCATCTCTTGATGTTAGAGGTTCTTGATATATCCACACTGTAAAAGCTTACAGAAAAGAAAATGAATCCAAAATGGGTGTTGCAGTTCAAGTAGTGTGTAGTCACTGATCTGATGTTATCCTTAAAGACAATGCATGGTTCAGAACATTAGAAAGTAGATACAAAAAAAAAAAAAAATACCCAAGAATAAAAGTATCTGAGTATCTGTTAACTTTGCCCTGCTAACATTTTATTTCATGCCATCTGTATTTCCTTCTATGTTTCTGTATTTCCACACATTTCTCTAAAATGGCATCACATGGTAAATCCTGATCTGCAGGCTACATTTTTTTCCCCTTAAAATGTATTCATGGTAGATAGTTTTTCAATGAATGCAATCTTAACAGATCACTCTTAAGCAGTTAAAAGATGACAAAGCCATTAAGAACATGTTTTACACTATTTTCACACTCTATCCTTTTTATTTTATTTGAGTGTCCTTTAAAAAAAAAAAACTCAAGAAAGGCAGGATACATAAAGTCAGTTCTACTCCTTGTAGATAATCTGTAGAAAGTTTTATTTCTTTGATTAGAAATAATAAAAAGCATGTTTCAAATTCTTACTGGCTATTTATATTACTTCACTATGAATTCTCTGCTTATGGTCTTGCCTCCTTTGTTTCTACTGTAGAGTTTATTTATTTCTTGTAGGCTATGCAACGATCCTTTACATATTGAACATATTAATCTTCTGTTTATTATAAAATGTTATAAATACTTTCCCCAGTTTTACGCTTTGCTTTTCAGTTCCGTTTATGATAGTTTTTAGTGCATAATTTCATATTTATGCAGTGACATATCCAACATTTTATGATTGAGGCCTTGAGGTTAATGCTTAAAGACTTCACACACACAAAATATATAAATAATTAACTTCTAGGTTTTTTTTATATTATCTTGAAATTTGTTTTAGTGTATAGTGAAAAGTAAAGAATTAATTTAATTGTTTAATTAAAATAATGCTAGCATCATTTACTGGCTAAACTATTATTTTATATTTTAAAAATACCGTCTTTTTACATATTAACTGGACATATTCTTTCATTTGAAATCATCTCTTCTATTACCCTACTCTAATATAGTTTTTACATGCTTTATATGTGTGCAACTTTGTTACAATTTCATATCTGTTAATGTCTCCAATTCATTCTTTTTTAATAGTTTGGCTACTCACATACAACTTTTCTTTTGGATACTTTTTGGAAATTATAAAACTGAAGTCATTTGCAGTGCTACTGTAACTCTATTAAATATGCAGATTCTCTGGAGAACCATTAAACTTCCAGCAGGGATTGAGTGCACAGGAGCAGAAGCAGGGGCAAAGGTTATGTGTGTAACTCCAGCAGGTAGTAGACCATGCAGAATCCTGGAACACTGAGACAGGGGGCACACATGAGTCAGTGAGCAGCACCCAGGCTGTGTTTAACTTTCTCGGAAACCATGCACTAATTTTTAGGAACAACCAACCTCACAGACACAAACATCCAATAAAACCAGAGAGACACCTGAGACCAGGCTACCGTAGGTACCCACAAATGTTTCTGACCAGGCTAGAGCTGTTGAGATAAGAGGGAGGAGACCTCTAAGAGAGGCTGGGTTACATGGCTTATCCATGAGGGGAGGCACTTCCAGCAACAGAATCATCAAGAAGTAACTTCAGAAAGGCAAGATGGAGGCCAGTTTGGGTTTAAACAAATGGGGAGAAGGAGGAGATGTCATTCCTCCTAACAGAAAAAGTGAAGGAGGTCGCACATTGCAAGATTCTCAAAGGTAAAGACTGCAGCAAACAGAACATGGTACACAAGTAACTCTAGGTAGATGATTGTGCCTTTGAACTAATAAGTGGGAGTTCTGACAGGGACAGAAAGTCACAGTTTAAGAAAGGTGTCTTGATCCTTGTTGAACACTACATGACAGGACAGAAGGGGAACTCAGCCAAATAAGCAAAACAGATGAAAAGAAGCAAGCCATTGGCTTCTCACCTCCAATAGTCATGAGCAAAGAAAGGTTGCTGAGCATGGCAGACCTCAAAGGACAATTGATTGGAAGCACCGAGGCATGGTTCTAGTAAAGCAGTAGTCTATTTAATGGCACTTAAATCATGTTTTACCTTCTCTCAATCCTCATAACACATCTGAAGGTAGAAAATGCCACAGGGCCTGACAGCACAAATTGACATTGAGTTAGCTAAAAGTGCAGTCCTGTTGGGCTGTACTGCTTATAAAAGAATGCTATTTCAATTCTACACAGTCAATACTGAAACCACCCATTTCAATACTGCCATTTCAGACAGGGAAAGGCTAGTACTGGAAATGCAGAAGACCCATGAGAGTTTGGAGAAGCCCCAAAGCCTCAAGGTTTAGTGCTTGTAACACCCTGGATCACGAAGTAGCCTGAACAGAACCTGAATAGAAAGATTTCCTATCTTAATTTTGACTCTGTGATTTTTACCCTTCGCAATGACTACCATACCTAACCCTTTCATGAGTTATGACTTCCCACTAACCTAGTCATTTCACAATGTTTTTCTATTACATTCAAGTTGCTATGAGCACCTTACTTGAACTAAGCCTTGTAAGCTATCTTACAATAGATACCTATCTTACAATGTGAACACAAATCTCACACAGGTGAAATGCATACTAAGGATGCTACTGGAGGCATTCTATATTAATTTTAGTTTAACTTTAAATCTATGTGACCTTGAGAAAGACATTTAATATCCCTGAGATTCAGTGTTCTCATCTGTAAAATGGGGCTAAGAATCAGCCAGTTAGGCTGGTTTCAAGTCATTTTAAGTGAGTTTGACCTCTCTAATAGTTTGTGACATCAGCCTGTGATGAACTCTCATTAAACATTAACTGATTGTTTGCCTTTTCTCATGATGCTGAGAAGTATTTTGGTAAAATATGGGCTGTTAGGAAGTGGTTGGATCTAAACTCATAAATCTTAACCAAATCTACATTTTTCTTTTATTTTTAAGCTTTCCCAAACATGTATATGCTCAAAGTAAGAAGCCATACCTAACTCTAACAAAAGGGAAGGATTATTAATTAATAATTAATTAATAAAATTATGTTCATTTCGTGAAGGAAGTTTTGGGTAACATATTTGATATTTACATGAACAGAATACATATGTTGTGTGTGATTGTGTGTAAGTAATCATGCCACTCAAGATTGTTCTAGGACCCCTTTGTCTGAGGGGATGTTGACAGATCATCAATAAAGGACACAGAAAGCCAAAAAGCAAAGGGTCATTTAGAAAAGTGTTTATCAGGAAGATGAGGTAGGTGTAGCCATGCTGGGGAAAAGGATGGGTGCCTTGGGAGTGAAGACCATACTGAGGATGCTTAAAATCTTCCTATGATGGGCAAAGATATTTTGATGGGGGAGAGGGGTAGGAGGGATGACTTAGGGGACTTAGTGGAAAGCTTGTATCTTTTCATAAATTACATAGCTATGCTTCCGGCCATGCATATTATTAATTTGAAACTGTAACACAAGTGCAATGAGGTCAATTTTCAGTTCAATTTGCCCTTCAGATGGAGCATCACCAGTAGAAAGTCATATATGGCTCATCTGGTAGAGGTTTTAGAGAGTTTGGGGTTGGCTTTTGGAGAGTTTGGGAAAGACTCATAAATGCAAGGGCTGCCAATGGACTTGCTTTGTGTCAAAGGTGACCTGGAATCTGAGCACCCTGCTTCCATGGCAATGGCTTCAAGACCCTGAAGACACCCACTTCCAAGAGCCGCAACCTGTTCTTCTTATTGGACATAATTAGAGGAGAAAGACAGACTGCTTGTTTCATTGTATGTAGAATAAAACTGAGGCAGTACAGTGAGATAGTTGGATACTGTCCCCAATCCCAGCCTGTTTGCCTAGCAACCAGCTTTCACCTGGAAACTTAGCCAGTGTGTAGGGATGAAGGGAAATTTTCACTCCCTTTCAGAAGGTTCTGCTACCAGTTGTTGTTGTTGTTTTTTAATTTTACTCCTAGCTTGAGTCCTTTTCTTCTGTCAGAACTATAGAACCAATAACAAAATTAAGCAGGAAAGGAGACATATTATAGGGGAAGTGGGAGTTAAACCTCTCTACCCTGGTCAGGAGGTTATAGATGCAGAAAGAAAGAAATGAAGAGAAGTTAGCAAAAGGAAGTGTTCCTTTCTTTTCTGGGAATTAGCAGAGGTTTTCTGAGAATTTGGGCAGCTCATCTTTTCTAGTTCTTTCTGGTTGTTGCCATGCAACTGTCAACTGACATGGTGATGGGGGTGATAATGTAGCATGCAGGAGGAATTATAATGAAGTTGAAGTTGTCTGGTCTCTGGAGCTATCATAGATCCAACCTGTGCCTAATGTGCCTGAAGAGGGGTTCCTTCCCTAAAGGCAGCTTGCCTTTAGAGAGAAACAGAATTTCTGTACAGTAGGAAAAAAGTCAACAGATATATCTATGTTCTTGAGGACATTGAGGAAAGGAAAGTCAGTACCCAGTAACCCAGAAGACTCAGAAGCCCCTGCACATTTTCACAGAGGTCTGTACAAATGATAGGACAGACTGATGGGCCCTAAGAACTGACAATGGCCTAGAACTAAGTTTTCTGGGCTGTAGGCATGATTGTGTAGTTTTTAGTCTGTTTTTCTGTGGTTATAAATTTCATTTTCTCTGGTTAGTAAAGCCATAGTAATAAGACTGAGCTCTTTTCGGCAGATCTGGTACTTAGGTAAAGGAACATCACTGGATGTCAAAATGCCACACTCTGGGGTATTGTTTTCTGAGCCCTCTTGCATGGAGGGCCCCTGTTGTAGACTTCTAAGGCTAAGGAATAAGACTAGTAGTCATTATTATTTGCTGTGACTCACATGTACTGACTGTATTATTTGCTTTACAGATACCATCTCTAGAAGTTCTTACCACTTCCGTCTTTTAGACAGGAGATGGGGTTTATAGCGGTCCTAGGCCTTTTCTAAAGATCATCTCCTAGAAAGGCTTGGAATAGTCATACAGTTCTAGCTTTATCTCTCAACAAAACTCCCTGGCCCCCAATTGTGCTCCTCCAGCTGAAGCTAGGGGGAGTTAAGCAGAACCTTAAAAGGTCAGGATTTCTGAAAGGTGAGCTTAAGGAGGGAACACAAGCAGCTTCAACACAGGTTAGAGAAACGCTTTTGCAGTGGCTACATTTTCTTTATTTTCCCAGTTGTCCCCAAATGAGAACAAAGGGTCAGTCTAAGTTCACAGCAGGTAAATTCAGGGAGGAAAAAAAATTAAGAAAATATTTTTTGCCCACAGCATGGAGCTCCTCTATGGGATTCTATATCATGAAATGCTATGGAGTCAAATGTCAGGGTCTCAGCTTTTGAAAGCACTTTGGTTGATTTAATAGCCAACAACAATGCTGGCTGTTGACTGGGCTAAGATTTGAGAAGCTGTACCACATGCTTAGGGATTTGGTTGGTCTGTGAGAACAAGCACTTGTGTATTCTCCCCTCTCCTACCTACGCTGTCTGCCACACAGCCTCCAATCTCCAGAGGCCTTGCATGTCCTTCCTCTCTTTTCTGGAGCACCAGGTCCACAGGATGACAAGTGTGTCACTCACAGCTAAACTCAGACCCCACAGAAATGGCTAATCCAGTCATTGAAGGGTTACCCTGTCTAAATCCCCAGCCACAAAGTGAAAACAGAGCAGGGTCTTTGTTTATTGATTTGCCTAGGACCCTCTGACTGGCAAAGGAAGAAAAAAAAGCACAAAGTAAATGTTCGATTTCTTTTATGTAAACAAGATTTAGACCAACTTGGCTGTACAAAGCAATTCTTTGCATGTAAAGCAAAAAAAATAGCTGCCCTGAGGAGGAAGGAGCCCAAGCCTGGTTCACTCCCTGCTTTCCACCCTTCCCCCAGCACTCACAGAGAGCAAGGCCTTCCTGCCAATGAATGTCCTATTCAGAGCCCCTAAGAGGAAGACTGCAGGCAGGCGCGCCCCCACCCCATCACCCCGTCCAAAATGTTTTCTGATCAAGATAAAGGATATGGGGTCTATGCTGAAAGTTGCTATTATTGCCAATTATCTTCATAAAAAGGGGAAAATTTTTATCCAAAAATCTCCCTCTCCAATTTCTTTCTGTGGGGCCCTGACCAGTCCCAAACTGCTTTTATGTGGGTTTAGAAGTGGACTAAGGAAGAGAGGCCTAAAAATAATAATAATAATAAAATTCTTTTTTGTAGAATATTCAGATGGTAGTTGGCAATTTGGATGTGACTTCTTAAACAAAGATCTCAAATACTTAGTTCACCTTTGGGAATCAACGACGTTAATCCCAAATTCTTACTCTGTCCTTATTCACGCAAAACTCTTACTGACGTCAGTGAAACATCTGCCAAGTTGGATCATATGACTGTGCTTCATAAGCCAGGATATCTATGGACAGGAACATTCCGAAGGAAAACAAGATCAGGTTGAACTTTTACCCAAAACTGAACGCCAATACAAATGAAGATTCTCAAGTTGCAAGAGACCCAATCTCCAGTAGAAATGGGATTGTTGCCATATCCATACACATTTACACACACACAGGTCCTAGATAAATCTCACTGGGAAACTCCATTGCCTTAGAGTTCAATGAGGTCAAGCCACAAGCATCAGGCATTCTGGGGAGAGGATATGTGGATGCCACTAAAGATCCATGGCTTTGGGGAACATTCCTGACTGGCTTCCCCAAGTTTGTCAGTATACTTAGTGAAGAAAAAGAAAACAGAAACTCTTTTATTGAAGTTGGTCATACTTCCCTAAGAACCCAAATATAAGCAAGTAGACTCACTGAAACCCATGGCTTTTAATACAGGCGAAGGGTGCATCTGGATGTAGTCAACATGGAAAAGCCACCATGTGAACCAAATTCCTGTCTCAGGACTGATTTCTCCTGGCTTCCTAGTAAAGAACATTTGAAACAAGTGGTCTGGGTACTCCATGAGTAGGGACAGGAAGAACATTCTCTCCTCATCATTGCTGTCCTTGCCCACCCGCCCTATTGCTTAGGGAAGAACTCATGGCTGTACAAGAGGCAGGCACAATAAGAAACAGGTATGTGAAGTTGTACACGTTTTAAATGTAAACTCCTGTCATTCCAACCATCTGATTCCCTTTAGAGCAGTGATGTAGAATATTAGTTTAACTATGTAAAGATGTGTTGTATTTGTTTAATTATGTAAAGATGTCTTGCTGTTTCACCTTGCCTGCCTAAGGCACCTTATCCTCCTAATAAAAAGCTAAATGGCCAATAGCTAGGCAGTAGAGGGATAGACAGGGCAGAGATAATAAGTAGGAGAGAAAAGAGGAGAAAATGAGAGAGAAAAGAAGATGGGAGATGCCCCAGGCCAGCCAGCCACCCACCAGACAGACAGACACAGAGTAGGACATACACAATGAAAGGAAAATAAGAAGCCCCAAGGCAAAATGTAGATGAAGAGACTCAGGTTAAATTAAGTTATAAGAGCTAGAAAGTAATGAGCCTAAGCTAAGGCAGAGCATTCATAAGTAATAACAAGTCCACACGACATGATTTGGGAGCTGCTACGCAGTAGTTCTCAACCTTCCTAATGCTGTGACCCATTAATACAGTTCCTCATATTGTGCTGACCCACCCCCAAACATAAAATTACTTTCATTGTTACTTCAGAACTGTAAGTTTGCTAGTGTTATGAACTATAGTGTAAATATCTATGTTTTCTAATGGTCTTGGGCAACCCCTGTGAAAAGACCCTTCAACTCCATTGAGGAGGTGACCCACAGATTGAGAATCACTGCTTTCTGGCATCCCTGGTACTTCTGCTTTTCTGTTTAACACAGAAACACCCTCCCAACAGGAACAGTAAGAGCCTACCATCAGAAGCATGTGCTAGTTACAGTTTACATAGGCATTCATTTACAGTCTGCTTCGTCTGGAAAAGGACCCCAGCTGGAATGACTCTCAGGATGGAGCTCTAGTGACGATTAGTATCTTGATTCAGACTAGAGAATGGAAACTCAGGGACCAAGCTGGGTGAGCAAGATGTCAATAGGCCCCACCTGGCTGAGTCTGTCCAGGTGGCCACTGCTCCAGTGGTTAGGAAAGCTGTGGTTTGTGTTTTCTGCCTGAGAACAAACTGTATTTGCCATAGACCCGAGCTTCTTTTCAATCACTGTTGATGTCTGCCTTAACCACAGGCAGCACAATTTCTTCAGGACCAAGTTCACCCAAGGATTTACCAAAGGAAAATGAGTGTGGTGCCGGGAACATGAAGGAGGGAATTACCTTCAAGGGACTTATGGCACCCTCCCATTTCCTGACAGGGATGTACAAATCTCCAGGGGAACTCTTGGGAGAAAGGTCAGCTTGAATTAGAGAAGTGTGAATTCTAAATTTTGTAGAGCACTTTAAAGTTCACAGCAAAATTAATCACAAGCTACAGAAGGTTTCCCACACACAGCAGAGGGGGTTGTTACAGCTAAACAAGCTGCTGTCACTCAAAGGCCATCATCTGCCCTGGAGATGATTTTGGACTTACACACCCCATTAGTATTGCTAAATACTGTCATCGCACTGTGACAGACAATAGATGCACTGCCCTAAAAATCTTCTGTGCTCAACTCTTCTCCACTTCTGCGCCCTGGCAAGAGATCATCTCTCATTGTCTCCCCTTTCTCGATGTTGCAGGGGATCTTTTCCAGTCAATGAGCACTTGTGTTTCTCACACACTTTTCATGTTCTGATAGATCATTTCTTTTTGGAGCTAAATAATATGCCCTTGTCTAGCTGTATCACAGACTAGGAATCTGTTCTACAAGTAAAGGATGTGTGGCTGCTTCCAAGGAGATCATGCCTGGAGCTGCTATTGACAGGTAGTGTGATTTTCTGTGAACACAGACTGTTTTCAACCTTCTCTATTGTTCCTTCATTCTTTTTGTTTGGTTGGTTTTTGAGACAAAGCTTCATGCTGCCCAGGCAGACCTCAGGTCACTGCTTAGCTAAGGCTGGCCTTGAGCTCCTAATGCTCGCTACTCCTGGGTATTGAGGTTACAGTTGTGTACCACCACACTCACTGTCAGTTTTCAACTCCTTTATAAGAGTCGCAAGGGGCATGCATGATTGTTGGAGCATGTGTTGAGGACATGTTTGGTTTTATTAGTAGCTACCAAGCTATTTTCCAGTCTGAACCACTTTGCTTTCCCATCAGCAATGAGTGAGAGCTTCTGTTGCTTCCCATCCTCACAAGCATTTAGTGCTATGAGTTGCTGTTTCTCACTCTGCTAACAGGTGTATAAAGCCAGCTATTACCACAGGTAGGGTTTTAATTTTTTTCCTTGGAGAATTTCATATAGTAAAATATGGTAGTATCAATTTCACCTTCTCTCCCAACTGCTTATAATCCTCCCTTCATGTCATGTCTGTTTGTCTGTCTTTTTTTTCTCTTTCATTTTTCTTTCTTTCTTCCTCCCTCCCTCTTCCCACCCTCACTCTTTCTTCCTTCCTTTCTTCCTTCCTTTCTTTCTTTCTGTCTTCCTTTCTTTCTTTCAACTCATTTGGTCTGTTTAATGCTACCCATATGTGCTCGGATGTGGGACTGGTACACTCATGTACTGGCAACCTACCAGTACCCACACTGAAAGGAAGAATGATTCCTTTGCCCTCAACAGCCATCAGCAGACAGTGGCTTCTCAGTTAAGCGCTGGATCTCATGGGGTCCTCTCTCATCTCTGCTCTTCCCTCTATTAGACCATGTTAATCAGAGCAGAAAGGAAGGCAAGAGCTCACAGTTGGCTGGCCAGATTGTGAATTTACTACCTTAAACAACACTGTTTCATTAAATTAACACAAGAAGACTAAGAGTATTATTATTGTTCCCCAATCTGCAATGAGTAGAGACAGTAAGGCCAGAAAGGTATGATTATTCTTAGGTCATTCATTAGATACTTGGTTGTTGGACCACTGGGGAATTAAAAATGAGGAGTCCAATAGAAGAGACTAGAGTTAGAGAGTTACTTAACAATGGAGTCCCAACTGTGTTCATGTTTCAGAACTAAGTTACAGATACAAGTTTGCAAAGAAGAAGGATCAGGAGGATGAGGAGGAGCAAGAGTCATTCCCAGTCTTGCCCCTACCAAGTGACAACACAAGGCAGATCAAGAGCTGAGGCTAAAGAGAAGGTTGTTCTAAATGTCTTGGTTTTTAGACACTTATTGACCTATTTTGCAACCACAAAAATAAATCAACCGTAAAATTAACCATTAACCTGGAAATAGGAATTTTACTTTAAATCCTGACCCAAGTTTTGGAAAGAGTGAGATCCCAGAGAAGTCCAGGGGAAGGCTGTCCATCCTGGAGCACCTTGCCTCAGGCTACATAAGGCATTTCCATAGGCCGATGCTCTGTGTGCTTTTCTTTATGTGGTAAAGAAAGGAAGGAGTGTGTTCTGGATTTGTGTCCCGGGTTTTAGGCTTTGTTGTAAACTCCATAAGAAGCCTTGGGAAAGAGACTGAGCTTTACTGAAACGGAAGCATTGTAGAGGATCCTGCCAGAGTGACTGTCTCACATGAGAAGGGAGTCCTGCCTTCACTTAGGGGTGGAGTATGCTCTGAAGAACCACTAAGAGACACTTAAGGAACTCAGAATTTTCATCATAAAGGAACCCAAATATTCCTCAAGTGTATAGGTAATGGAGGTAAGGAAAGAGCTGTACCAGTGACTGGTCACATAAGAAAAGGGGTAATTGTAAAATTAGCATTTATTCTCTCTGTGTGTCTCTGCCTCTGTCTCTGTGTCTGTCTCTCTGTGCATGCAGGTGTGCGTGTGCGTGTGTATGTGTGTGTGTGTATGTGTGCGTGCATGTGTATAGGTTGTAGGCCAGATAACAAGTTTCAGGGTTAGGTTCTCCACCATTTAGGTTCCAAGATTCAGGTCTTCAGGTCTGGCAACAAATGCCTTTACCTACTGAGCCACGTGTTGGCCCTGAGGGAAAGAGGATCTTTACCAAGAAATTGATTACTGGTTTAGTCAGGATCATGGAACACTTTTGAAAATACAGCTGTATTTTTCAATGCAGCTGTATTTCTGTCCTATAACATAAAAATCTGACTTTAAACAAACAAAAAAAAAAAAAAAAAAAAAAAAAAACAGGATCTTATTGTACAGCCCTCAGTGGCCTAGAATCTACTATGTAAACCAGGCTGGCCTTGAACTCACAGAGATCTGCCTGCCAAGTGCTAGGATTAAATGTGTGCCCAGAATACCTGGCATCAGTGAGACTACTTTTTCTTTTTTCTTTCTTTCTTTTTTTTTTCCTAAATTGTTTTACCTCAAGGATAAAATTCACTTGGCTTCCAAACCTCATTGAGGTAAGTGACCTACTGATGACTGAAAATTTCTTTAACTCATAATAAAGAAAGCAGAACTTTTGAAAATGTTTGTGAGTTGCTACTGATGACAATACAAACATAAACAAATGAACAAACAAACAAAAACCTGATGACCATGCCTAATACCACTCTCCAGAATCTGTGTCATCAGCACAAGAGTCTGGAATTACTGACCTGTGGGAACTGAGGCTCAGGGTCACAGTGCTGTTTCTGCTGTGTAGTTTCCTGCTGTGTGGAGTATACACTGCAACACTCATAAGATCTGTGACATGAATGAAACCCCTGGAGTGGTCTCATGAGATGGTCTAAAATAGGTTGGTCTTTGGCACAAGCTGCATATCCACATTTATCAGGATACTCCTACATTATACAAACTCCTCTCCTGCTAATCTCATGGACTATTTTATATAAGAGTTCCCTAACATGATGCTACCTCGATGGGAAGGAAAGCTACCTTTCACTCTAATTTGCTTGTAGGCTTACTTGGTGTCTTATGATCCTCGGGGCTTTATTAAATAAAATGATCCAATGGGTGTGGGGAATGGGGAAGAAACACGTTCCCACCCCAGACTTTCTGTTGTCAAAGAAAAATAGTGCTCCTGAACTAGGTCTAACCACACAAGTATGACCCTATAGTAGAGTTCTTGATAAGTCCTTGCAAATGTTGGAGGCATGCGTGGCAGTTCTTGAGTAATGGCAATCCAGAAATTCATTACGGAGACCAGAAGCAGCCCCATCCCTGCTCTAGCAACAATGGCTGATCTAGGTAATAGCCCATTCCAAGAGTTGTGAGGAATGTACAATGTCTTGAGCTCCTCAGCACACTGAACCTCCTTTAGAGACAATGTTTTTAGAGGGCTTATGAGTAGAGTACACTCAGATACCTATGAGAACGCCCTCCCCATCACTATAAATAAACCCAGGTGTTTTGAGCCACCTCCTTGACATATCCTGATAAAAGTTTTCAGTGAGAAGAACTGTTTGAAGTAAGTGCTCATCCCTGCCTGAGAAATCACCCAGACATTATGGCTGTTTCCACGTTACCTGATAAGCTGCCCCACAGTTATTTCTAGATGGAAAAGGCAGAGAGATGGATTAGTTCTGTCAATGGGGAGTCCTGAAGTCTTGCCATTCAGTGAGCAAAGAAACATGTGTCTGCCATGGGTGGCTGATAAGGGAAGTGAACAGAAACTTCAGCCCTGCCAGTTGACAAAGCTCAAATGCAGCCTTCGAAGAAATCCAACAGGCCCTGGGCCTCTGCTTCTTCATGATGCCAAAGACTGTGGCCTTTGTTGGGTTACCAGCTTGTCACTGTCAACCTGAAACTGGCAACTCTGAGCCTTTGCTGCATTTGACAAAGACGGGAGAACCCAAAAGGCTGCTACACAAGGTGTTTCCTTACAGGGAATCAGAAGTACAAGAGCCCACAAGAATGGCTTCCTCTGATGATCCGTCCCTTACCCCCTCCTCACAGCATAAATATTTCCACCCTAACCCTTTTAGGAAGTAGGCCAGGATTCTTAAGCAAAGGACTTCTTAATACATCTATCAGAACTGAGTACCCCCACCTACAGAGAGTTCAGTGTACACTTAATAAGTATCTGCCCTTGCTCTCGTTATCTTGTGAACCTTCATAACTGCTGTAAGAAGCATATTTTGGAGATGAGGAAGCTGAGATGTGGGGAGGTAAAGCATCTTGTCTGATGGGTGCTCTAGGGTTTGATGAGCTCTGGGTAGCTCACCAGTCAGGTGGCTCTGATGCCAAGGCAGGATTCTCTTGTGTTAAGGATAGCTCCCCCTTACCCTTTCTTAGATAGAGGTCATACTGAGGGAGGCTTCATGGCTAGTGAAGGCTTTGGAGTCCCTTGCCTGGATTATAGTTGCTGCATGTGTTCAATGGAAACACAATAAAAACCATGACTCCTCCCAGGAATCCATCCCTTGGATCTGTGTTGTCCACTTTGCTCACTATCTTATCTTGGTTGATTGAACTATATTTTACTTTTCTCTGGCTTCTACAAAGGTCTCTTTGAAGCCCTTCCCAGTTAGATAAGCCTCCAAAGGTTCTTTTTTCTTTCCATTCATCACCATTTTCCTAAGGTTGGTCTCTCTCTGCAGGAAGATGGGAAGCAGTCCCAAGGAAGAAGGATCAGCTTGCATGTTGCCTGAGGTCTAGTCACTCACAAAGATTAACACAGCTAGCACAAGGGCAGCCCCATGTCATTTCCCACTGCTGGACACTGCTTCCAAACAGCCAGTCCTTTAACTTCTGGGGGCCAGGCTCCAGGGTTTGCCTGACTGCTCAGAGTATGGAGTGCTATTTCTTACAAGTACAAATGCTCTGTTAGGACCAATTATATAAGCAGGCAGAGCTTTACCAAACCACACAAGTCCTTCTCACACTACTTCTTTAGCAAATGTCCCTCTCCTGGCAATGCAAGGTCCACAGGCATTATACAAAACATCACTGACCTACTGAAAATTGTTATCAAAGAGAACAGCTTTGAATCCTTGGAGAACATTCTCCGAGTGGCCATTGCTTTTAGCAGACGTGGAAACACTGAGCTTTCTCTTTATCTCGCTGATAATAAATACCTCATTGCTGTACGTATTCATTCATTCATTCAAAAAAAAAAAAAAAAAAAAAAAAAAAAAAAAGACAAATCCTATCCTGATTTAGTGAAACAAAAGTGTTCCACCCTAGAAATGATACTCGTCTCTCCTGCTCTCAAATCTTTGGCCCCATTGCACCACAGGAGACTAAGAGCTCTACCCTATATGGAGATTGGGGAAGATCAAGAAACATTTGCAAGAAAAGCTCTAATGAATGCTGCACACGTTCGTAGATAATGAGACAATATCAAAGAACTGTAAGGGATGAAATAGGAAGCCTCAGCACTGCAAGGGAGTCCTCAGAGTAATTGCAAATGACCTGGTACTGGTTCATGGAAAGGGTTTTTTAAGGTGCAATTGTCTGAACAAAGGTGGCTACCCTGGAAGCATCTGGAGGGAAATCCTGCAGGGCCAAAACACCACCTTTGAGGGGTCCCCCAGCCAGGGCTGGGAAAGGTTTCTGACTCTCTTGGAGAGATGAGAGATTTCACTCAACCTTCTTAATGCTGTGGCCCTTTAACACACTTCCTCATGTCGTGGTGACCCCCAACCATAACATAATCTTCACTGTTCTCTCATAACTGCACTTTTGCTACTGTTATGAATTGTATTGTAAGTATCTGTGTTTTCCGGTGGTCTTGGGTGACCCCCATGAAAAGGTCATTCGAAACACCAAAGAGGTCTCAACCACAGGTTGAGAATCGCTGTTACAGGCACATATCACACAAAACAGTAGCAGTAATTTGTCTGTTTTCCAGAAAGATTATGCAGAGGAAGCCCAAAGAGGAGCTGGGACACAGAGGGGCTGTGGTCTCACCAGTTGAAGGAAGGCTACCCCCACCCCCTCCACATCCCTCCACTCCCCACCAACCACACACACCCTGGCCCTGCAGGGGAGGCTGAGACTGAATAGGCATTTCTGAGGAGGAGCTGATAACATTCTAATGCTGGAGCTGATGAAATCTGCAAGAACTTCTGGCTTACAAAAGGTAGAAAATGCCTAAGCCATCTCCAGATAGGGATCACAGCCAGAGGATGTGGGCTTTCAGGCAGGAAGCAAGCAAACTCAAGTGCAGACTTGTTGAATGTGGGTGCTCACAGACCTTCATGTGGAAGGCCCCTGGGAAGGCAAGTTCTGGAGCCCAAGGTTAGGTCCTTTGACTTGAGGACTGACATACTTACTGCTGGGTCCGCCTCATTGATATGGCAGCTCATGGAGGACAAATGAACATGGAGCATTCGGAAAGAAAACTTTGCCAACTACCATGTTTTTAAAAAAGGAATGTGAGTGTAAAAAGACCAGGGTGGGAGAATCGGGCAATGCTCATCCATCCAAAGGCCTTTGAGAAAATTGCTTCCAAACTTTCAGTTAATGTCTACACCCACTGAAGTAAAAGTCCTTGCCCATGGAAATGTTGAAAATTTAGAAGAAGTATCTATTTCAGTCAGAACTGACTTGCTGTTTAACCTGGGGAAAGAATTTTTCAACTGAACTTCTTTTGATAATTATAAGTAATCAATGTTATTTTTCAAAGTGACTAATCAAGTTTTCAGGGTTCCAGAGAATTTGGGTGGCCATCCATAAGACTTTTCATTAAGCTGAGGGCTTTTTCTTTCCATTTTTAATTAGATTGGTCTAAGTCAGCAATCAAGGCTTCCACGTTTCTATGTAATGTATAGGGTGGTGACTATAGTAAGCGCTAAGCTCCAAAAACCAGTCATTCAGAAAGCTGGAGGGAGAAATCTGAACGGCCGCTGTCAGCCTTCCAAGAGATAAACAGAGAATTATAAGTCACTCTGAGGCTCTGGGATCAGGGTTTTTAAATAAATCATATTAATATGTGAATAAGACAAGCATTATTCTCTTCTTTCAAAATGTAATATGTCCTTGGTCTCTGCCAAGTGGAAGGGTGACTGCTGTGCTGTGTGGGTAGGGGACACACCCTGCTTTCTGGTATTGCTTCTCTCCTTTGCAAGCACAGTCTCAGTTGCTGGCATGATTCATGCAGCCATTCCTCTGGTCAGTCAGATGAGGCTGTCTCTGGTAAGGAGCTCTCTACTGTGACATGGGCACAAAACAACTTTCTTCTGAGATATAGACTACCAGGGGTTAAGAAGACATTTCTGCAAAATAAGAGCAAGGAAAATCAGTTTCTTAGGCTGGAGAGGCTGGGATAGAGACATGTAGCTTGTGTTCTCCAGGCACAGCCCAGTGCAAAGAAGGGGTGTCTAATACAATATTATATTATATTATATATATACATATATATATATAATTTAAACTAGACAGACATACTTTGCACTTTTTTTACTAATGTATTCTGAAAAGCAATACACACACACACACACACACACACACACACACACACAATGGATGGGGCGTACACTGATACTGTTCCTTACATAGTTCACTACAAATGGGAATCTTACCAAACAGTCTTTGCCATTACGACATTCCCTACAGCCTTATATATTTAGTCTTCTTTATTCCTTTTGACATTTTGAAAAATGTCTGCAAACACTTTGTCTCATAAGTGTCTGGCACTATTGAGACCCAGGGCTAATGTATTCAGGTCTGGCTAGCACCACTTTCACAGTGGGCTTAGCTGATTCCCAACAGACCTTTACTCTGTGAAACCATCTGTAATGTTTGGCCAGAGTCTCATTGAAATGTTCGGACTTTACCTTTTCTAAGAATGACCCTCCATTTCTGGACTCAACTTTATGCCACAAGGCACTTTACTTTCAATACAGCAGAATGGCACTATCCAATTAATTCTTAGGGATGATGGGATTATCCCAAGTCAGTACTGTCCAATATGGCAACCACTAGCTACACACAGCAATCAAGTACTAGAAACACATGACTAGTGGAGCTGAGGGGTTATATTTTAAATTTTATTTGAATTTGTATTATTTAAACTTAAATAGCTACACATGATTGCCTTACTGTAAAAGGCTCAAGCCAGGCACATCTTTAAAATGTTTTTCTATTTCTTATGGCAAATTGTACTGGCATCACACTGACATGGCACCCTACAGTTGTCCTGATTCATTTATTAGACTCACATCTCCTAACAGATTCAACCTAAGCCACACACAACACCTCATTCTCCTGCACCTTTCATTCCTAAAATGTTCTTTCTTTCTTCCTTCCTTCCTTCCTTCCTTCCTTCCTTTCTTTCTTTCTTTCTTTCTTTCTTTCTTAACATGACTTCATCTTATTGGGCTTCAACATCTTTTCCATTTTTTACACAATAGTTTAATGTTTAAAAAACCACAGACTCAGTAAACAAGTGGAAAAAGGAAGCTGAGGCTAAAGTGACCAATCCTAGTGACATCTGCGAACAGTGGGTGAAGTAAGCTTGCTTTTGCTCCAGATTGCAGGGTTTGGACATTCATAAATTATATATGGGCTTATTTTGCTACTACAATTAGAGACTCTATAAATAAGGTGACTCATTTACTTGAACAAAGTGATATGTTGAGGAATAAAAGAGACTTTGAAGAAAGTCACTTTCTGCCTTCTAACAAGCTCTGGTTTAAAGAGGGAGATAAGAGAAGGCAAACATAGCCGCAGTGTGAGGCAAATCTTAATTACAGAGGACACAGAAAGATCTGCTGGTACTTAAGCCTGTATTAGAGGGAAAGGAGAGTTCTGAACTGGAAATGGACATATGAAGATCTTCATAGAAGAAATGCTTATAGGGTGTGCCTTTTGGATTGATGGACATAAATGCTAGGTACAGAGAAGAGCACTGTGAGCTAGAGAACATAGCTAGAGGAAGTTATGAGCATGATTAGGTGACATGTTCAAAGACAATGCATTTATAAAGATCTTAGTGTCCAATGCATCTGCTCAGGTTTGTATTTTCAGAAGACACATGACCAAACAAATCTGTGTTTTAAACATAGAGATAAAAAGAATTGGTTAGAAGAATAAGATTTGAACTGGGAGATGGGTTCCTGAACTGATAAAATTAGATAGGTGGAAATAACAATGGCCTGAAGGAGAGGATGAAAAACTATGATCCACAGGCTAGTTCAGACCAGAAGACCAGTTTTATAAAATTTTACTGGTTCACAAACAGGCCTCCTCAATTACATGCTGCCTGTGACTGCTTTCATGCTACAGGAACAGTGTTTGATTGTGACAAAGAATGTGACTCTTAAAGCCTACATTGTTTATTCCTACTGACCTCTTGTGTAAATGAGTGGAAATGAAACACATACTGGGGATGATGGTGGTGAAATCAGAGATAGATGGCACCAGGAAACTGGTTTATAAGGAAGGTTGAAGTCAGAATATCATTAGGGGCCTTAGCCTGGGTGACCTGCAAGAAACCAATTCCACTAACTGTAATAAGTCTGAAAAGATGGTATCTATGGAGAAAGGTAAAAAATGATGTGTTAAGTTTAAGGCAACTGTAGTCATAGATGAAGGTGGATGCAGCCAGTGCTGAAGCCAAGGAGGAAGGTAAGGACTGGACAGACAGCCCTGAGGATCAGATTTCCAGAGTGACACAAGAAAGATGGCCCCTAGTAAAAGGAGGAGAAAGAATAGGAATCCTGAGGGAAACATCAGTGTAAGCTTTAGATGAACAAAAAGCAAACAGTGACGAATGTAACAGAAAAATGAGAGTGGTATTGTGGCATTATGGAGACAAAATAGCAAGACAAAACAAACAGGAGACAGTTAAACCCAAAGGCTTCCCTGAGAACCATATGGACTGGCTAATTCAAAGGCTGTCACCAGAGTCAAAAGAATGAGGAATGTTGCAAGTTAGCCAGACACTTCAGACTCTCAGTGTTGGCATTTGCACCAGAAATGAACAGGAGAACAAGTTGCAATAGCCAATGGAAACTCACCTTTTGAGATCTTTAGCCAGTGAGCAAAGAGGCACAGGCAGTGGTCAGAAGAATCTAAGGGGCTTCCCTGAGGAGAAGGGAGGTTGGGTAGGCTCATTTATGTAAATGTGAATAAACAAGAGGTTTCCCAGACTTTGGGCAGTTTGTGGGTGGCTCTATAATTCCAGAAGCATCACCTTCCAGACCATAGCCACAATGCTCTGACTAATGCAGGCATCACACACACACACACACACACACACACACACACACACACACACACACACACACACACACACAGGGGTTAATTCATATTAAAATATTGAAAACATGCATTATCCTACATGCTTTCTGCTGGAGTTGGGTAGACCTTATAATTGCAGAGACCCTTTGTTGCCTCCCCAATGTATATTTTCTACTTTCTCCTAACAAACCCTATAAATAAGTTAAAAAAAAATGAAGGAAGAAAGAAGGGAAAGGAAGATAGGAAAGAAAAGGAAAGGAAAGGAAAAAGCAGGAGAAGAAGACCCTTCACTCAATGAGTGCACAGCATTATGGGTTTAAGAATGACTGTGCAAATATCCAGTGATTGGGTGTTTAATAGAATGTCCAGAAAAAAAATATAATCTTATGTATACATATTTACTGATATAATGAATGTGTGGAATTCAACATAAAAGTAAAACAAGACATACATTTTTCTCTTTTTTTAAGTTCCACATAGCAAAATGATTTTTCACAGAACACTCTCATTGACTTGTATATTGATAAACAACCAACTGATAACTGAACATAGTCTGAAACAAATACTGGCTGATTTTATTTCTGCCAGCAAGAAAATAGTGGTGACATATATCAGAGCTACATTTGTTTGTCAATGGTGTGACTTTTTTGAATCAGGATGTATCAGAAGGATATTTCATCAGATTCTTTGGGTTTTGCTATTCAAAATGTAAGTTTTAGAATGATATTTAATGGAAGTTCAAAATGTATTATTAACATTTCCACTTTGCCTTTTTATATTCTAGCTATCAAGAATAATAAATCAAATCACTGGCACTATCTTTAACCCCAGCAATCCCGAGGCAGGTACAAAGGGATTGTCAGTTCAAGGTCAGTCTGCAACAAGACTTTTGTAGGACCCCAAGGCACCTTGAGCTAGCCTGAAGCTGTTGGCGGGAACTCCTTGCCCCAAGGCTTTTGTTGGTACTCTTCCCGTGACACACACCTCATGACAACACATCTTGTGACACACACCCGGTGACAACCATACCTCGTGACAACACAGGGAGGAGCTAAGCCAAAAAATTCCTGAAATTTTCCACTGTGCTATAAATCGGTATTTAAGCCCGTTCTTGCCCCTCAATAAATGGCATTTGGCATTTGGTGTTCCGACTTTGCCATTGAACGAATGACCCGCTGTCTTGTCTTTATTTCAATCTCTAGGCCTTTGCCCTATTCGTGGAACAGATTGTAGCGCAGGTGCTACAGACTTTGTCTAATAACAAAAATCAATTAACAGAATTGTTTACACTTGCCCATTTCTGTGGTATAAATACCCCGTCAGTGCCATTTTTTAGTAACATCACTATCCTACAAATAGAATAAATAAAAAGCATATCAGAAGCCTAGGTAGTAGTAAAAAATCAACAAAGTATGATTTGTAATATTTACCTTTGTTTTTAATACGTTGCATTCCACTATAAGATTATATAGTTTAAAACTGCAAAGCAGTTTTAACAACCAGCTTAGAAAATTCATCAGAAAATGTCTTCAGTCTATGGTTTCTTATTCTCTGCACCTTGGTCAGTTGTGGAGCTCTGTTAGTTTCTGTCCAGTTCAAAAGGAAGCTTCTTTGAGAAGGTCAAATGCCCTTGAGTTGACCTAATAATAAGTTATTTGGAGTCATGCCGTTATTGCAAAAGTGTGCCAGTCTTGCCAGATTGATTTGTATATAATGATTCACCCTTCATCTCTGGGATGACATTGACTTGATCTTGGTGAATAATTTTTTATGTATTCTTGAATTTGGTTTGCAAGTATTTTATTAAGAATTTATGCCCCTGTTCATTAAAGATACTGGACCCTTCTTTCCTTCCTTCCTTCCTTCCTTCCTTCCTTCCTTCCTTCCTTCCATTAGTCTTTATCTAGTTTTGTGCATCAGGTAATGCTAGCTTCATAAACAAAACTGGAAATGTTCCTTCATTTACTATTTTGTAGTATAATTTGAGGAGGATTGTTGAAAATGCTTCTTTGAAAATCTGGTAGAATTTTTGCTGAATCCATCGGCAACCTTCTTTTTTGTTTTGTTTTGTTTTTTGTTTTTTGGGGTTTTTTGTTTGTTTGTTGTTTGTTGTTTTTTGAGACAGGGTTTCTCTGTGGTTTTAGAGGCTGTACTGGAACTAGCTCTTGTAGACCAGCTGGTCTTGAATTCGTTGAGGTCCACCTGCATCTGTCTCCTGATTAAAGATGTGGGCCACCACCTCCCAGGGCAACCTTCTTTTTAGTTGGAAGATTTTTAATTACTGCTTGTGTCTCAATGGATACTATAGATCTATTTAAATTGTTTATTTCATCTTGACTTGGCTTTAACAGTCCATACATGTCTAGAAATAGATCTACTTGTTTTAGATTTGTTTCCAGTGTGGTGTAAGATACATTTTTTTCCATTTGTCCTCATGATTCTTTGGTGTATGTTGTAATGTCTTCCTTTTTGTTTCTAATTTCATTAATCCTTTCTCTTTTGGTTAATTTGGTAAAAGGCTTGTCAAACGTTATTTTTCTCAAAGCACAAATTCTTTGTTTTATTAATTTTTTTGTATATTGGTTGTTTTCATTTCTGTTTATTGATTTCAGCTCTTACTTTAATTGTCTCTGTCTATTTGGTGCCGGGAGAGCTGTTTTCTCATTTTTCCCTCAAGGTCTTCAAGTGCATCAATAATAAATTTAAGTCTCAAAGTTTTTTATGTAGGCACTTACTGCTAGGAACTTTCTCTTGGGAGTATCTTCATTGTGTCCCTTAGATTTTGGTTATGTTGTGCTTTCATTTTTATTCAGTTCTAGGAACATTTTACTTTCTTTATTTTATCCTTAGAGCAATAATCATCCACTATTGAATTGTTTAGTTTCTGTGTGTTTATATGTTTTCCATAGATTCTATTGATGTTGATATGTTGATATTCAGCTTTATTCCATATAGAATGCATTCATGATGTGATTTCAATTATGCCGTATCTGTTCAGTCTTACTATGTATTTAGTATGTAGTCAGTTTTAGAGAAAGTTCCATGAGCTGCTGAGAAGAAAGTGTATCCTTTGGTGTTTGGGTAGAATCTCCTATAAACAGCTAGCTATTAGATCTACTGACTTATAAAGTCACTTAATTTCATGGTTTCTCCATTTATTTTATTTTGGGATAACATGTCTATTAGTGAATGCAGATATTGAAATATTCTACTCCTACTGTTTTGGAGTCACTGTTATTAGATCTAATAATGTTTCTTTCATGAAAATGGAAGCCCATGTGGTTGGTGTATTCATGTGTAGGATTGCAATATCCTGCTGCAAATTTCTCCTTTAATGAGTATGAAGTGTCCTTCACTTAACTCTTATGATTAGTTTTGGCTTTCAGTTTATTTTACAAGATATTGTTTCTTAATTCCATTCACTTTTAATACACTTTTCCATTATTTTACCCTAAAGAGGAGTCTTTGGTGGTTAGGTTTGTTTCTTGTACGCAGCAAAATGATGGATCCAATTTTCTAATCTGTTAACATGTATTTCTTTATTATGGGGATTGACACCATTAACATCCCATGTTATTATTGAAAGATGTGTGTTAATTCCTGTAATTTTGTTGATTTTGTGGTGTTATCTCTGTTCTCTGGATTATTTGCCCTGGCATTGTTTATTTCTTCATAGTGACTTTTCGGGTATGTTTATCCTTCTCTTCAGACTGAAGTATTCTTTCTAATATCTCTGCAGAGCTAGCTTTGTAGTCATAATCAGTTTGATATGTATTACCATAGAAAGGCTTTTATTTTTATTTTTCCTTCTATTTTAATAGACAGCTTTGATGGGTGTAATAGTGTGTCTTTCAGGATTCGGTGTATAAGCCAATCTGGCTTTAAATGTTCTATTGAATAATTCAATCAGGTGTTGTTTTAATAGGCCTGCCTTAATAAGAAACTTGACCTTTTTCCCTTGTAAATTTCAATACCTGTTTCTTTAGTCTGTGTTTTTAAGTTTTCAACTATAGTGTATTGTGGTGAATTTCTTTTCTGGCCTTCTCCATTTAATGTTCTGAAGGCATCTTATACCTGGATAAGCATTTCTTTCCCTAAGTTTGGAGAATTTTCTACTATGGTTTTTATTAAAGATCTTTTCCATGCCTCCTCTACAATTTTATTGTTCCTCCTCTATTCTCATAATTTGGAGATGAAGTCTTTTCATGAAGTCCCAGAACTTTCCAATGTTCTCATCATGCACACAGAACACACAACACACACACACACACGTTATTTTTTGTTGTTCAAAATGTGTGTGTGTGTGTGTGTATATATATATATACATACATACATATACATATACATATACATATACATATACATATACACACACACATATATATATATATATATATATATATTTCTCATTGAATTTACTGAGTGGTCCAATTCCTCTTCTTTGTCTTCCATCCCTGATTCTCTGTTTTATTGCTGCTGTTGTATTAATTTTTTAAAAATTTATATTTTATCATATATGTATGAATCTTTTGCCTGTGTCTAACAGTGTGTACCAGATGTGTGCCCACATAGGTCTTAAGAAGGCCTGGTGTCACCTGAAACTAGATTAAGAATGATTACGAGCCTCTACCATATGGGTGCTAGGAACTTAGACCAGATCCTCTGCAAATGCAATCAGTGTTCTTAGCCAATGAATTATAGCCCCAGCAGCTGACTCTCTTTTTGAAATGATCTGTTCTGTTGGTAAAGACTTCTATGGAGGATTTTAATTGGAATATTGAGTTTTTCCTTGTCAGCATCATTTCAGTTGGGATTTCCTTTAAAAGTCCAAACTCTATTTTCATGCATTGGCTTGATTTTCTTGTTTCATATATCTCTTTGTTTCCTGACTTCTTTGAGTTGTTTCACCACAAAATCATTCTTTTGAATTCTTTGTAAATCCTTCCATGTCATTTTGATTAGAGGACATTACTGTTGTACTTTTGGGAACTGACATACTACTGTATGTGTTTTTTTTTTATTTATGCATTGGGATTTGTGCAAATAGGATTAGTTTGTTGGGTTATTTCTTTTTTGTTGTTCAAAACGATTTCTTCTTTCAGCAGAGATATTTCCAGTGCTCAGGCTGGAACTAATTCTTAGAGGACTGGGATCTTGATTTCTTCTGTTTGTCTGATATTTGGGGATTCAACCTCTACCCAGGTCTTCTGTTGGTCTGCTACATTTTGGTGTCATCAGAG